>NC_069791.1:58888437-59494531 GCF_027406575.1 Nycticebus coucang | reverse complement strand
CCTGCCTCTCATAACCACAGTTCTACTTTTTACTTCTATGAGCTTCTTTTTTTTTTAACTTTCACATATGAGCGAGAACATGCAGTATTTATCTGCGTCATGAAACCCTTTGTATTTGTCACCATATAGTAACTGCATCTTAGCAAGATGGAATGCTAAACTTAGATTGTTTTGTTTGTTTTTTGAGACAGAGTCTCCCTATATCGCCCTCAGTGGAGTGCCATAGCATCACAGCTCACAGCAACCTCAAACTCTTGGGCTTAAGCGATTCTCCTGCCTCAGCCTCCCAAGTAGCTGGGACTACAGGTGCCTACCACAACACCCAACTATTTTTTGGTTGCAGTTGTTATTGTTGCTTAGCAGGCTCCGGCCAGGCTCGAACGCGTCAGCCTCACTGAGTTACGGGGCGCTGAGCCTAAACTTATATTGTTAATGCAGCAAAGAATGATGGTTTAGGATGGGCATTCTAGATTCAGACTACAGAGTTCACATTTTGATTCTGCCAGTTGTTTGTTCTTGAGCAAATGACTCTCTGTTGCATAGTTTCCTCATCTGTAAAATGGAGATAATAATCTTCTTCATAAGTTGTGCAGTTTAGCTGTTGTGACAATTAGGTAAGTTCATATACATAAAGACCTTAAAAGAGTGCGTATACACAATAAATGTTTAATAAACATTAACTAAGTCCATTATGGCATGGCACTGCACTCAGAGGTTGCATGTATTATTTCATTCAACCCTCATACAACTGCTAAGATATGAAAAGCACTAGTCCCATTTTACAGGTAAGAAAAATGAGGCTCCTAGTGGCAAATAACTTATCCAAAGTCATAGAGCTAATAAGTGACAGAGTCAAGCTTTTAATCCAGAATTCATCTAATTATAAAACCTATGTTCTTTTCACTATAGTGGTGGAAAAATCAGTCTTTATACTAGAGGAGGTTAAAGATGGGGGGACCTTAGTTCTTTCTTATGTTTATTTTAGTAAAAAGGAAGAAACTTTAAGAAGTATAATTTAACAAAAGTTTTAAAGCAAGAGGGAAAAAGCTGGGCCCTGGAAAGTTATTCTACCAGGGGTTCTCAGTTCTTATGATCCCCAGACCAGCAGCACCTGGGAACTGTTAGAAAAGCAAATTCTTGGGCCTCACCTGAGACATCCTGAACCAAGAAGCCTTCAAGGTTATTCTGAGATGCCTTCCAGTTTAAGAACCACTGCTCTAAGCAAAAGAGAGTGAGAGTTGATGGTGATAACCTAGGTCCTAGGCAACAGGATGGATGGGTGTCTGGCAGAAAAGGAGCTCTGGACTGTTTCTTTTGAGAGTGAATGGAACACGTACCCTTCTTGACTTGCAGCGAAGATGAGGTCCTTTCCGGAACTGGATGATCATTCTATCATGTTCCTGTACTTTTGCTATGTTTCTACTCCTTAAACCTATCCATTTCTTAAAAACGGGAAATAAAAAAGTTTAAATGTCAGCAAACGTATATCTATACAGTTTTGAGGCCCATGGTGAGGGTTTGTTTCCCCTCACAGTGCACTTACAAAATAAGAAACAAAACAAAACAGCATTTATTAGGTCCCTACTATGTGGCAGGTTCTACACTAAGCCCTTCCTTTCTCCCGGATTTTCTTTCTTAATGAATTCTCACAACAGATCTCACAATAGGAGTTACTCTTTCTTTCTTTCTTTTTAAAGAAAGAAAGTAACTCGTCTCACTTTAACTTTACTGCCCTTGGTAGAGTGCTGTGGTGTCACACAGCTCACAGCAACCTTCAGCTCTTAGGCTTAGGCAATTCTCTTGCCTCAGCCTCCCAGTAGCTGGGACTATAGAGGCGCCCGCCACAACGCCTGGCTATTTTTTTGTTGCAGTTTGGCAGGGGCTGGGTTTGAACCAGCCACCCTCAGTATATGGGGCTGGCACCCTACTCACTGAGCCACGGGCACTGCCCTGGAGTTACTTTCGTTTTATAGATGAGGAAGTTGAAGCTCAAAGAATTAGAGTGACTTTGCCTTAGGCCATGCAAGGACCTACAAAGTGGGAGTTAGGATTCACAACACAACTTCATACTCTAAGGTGTGAATTTAGCTGTTTTCTGTCTGGAAAACAGACATGTGCTGAGGAATCTTTCATGTCACAGGCACATAAGGGAGAGTCACACCTGGAAGCCACAGGTAGAATACCTAAACCTCTCTTTTCATCCTTGCCTCGGTGGTAGCACCAAGCTCTATTATTAGAGAAGGGTGAACTGAGCAAATGAGGAGAAAGCTGATTAAAACATTTTTTAAGTCACTCTTGGTCGTAAAAACAGCTGCAAAGTCCAGATCATGAACTAAAATTTTCTGATTTCAGATACTGAATTCCAATTTCAGATAAAGGAGCTAAAATAGAGAATTCTTATTCTTAAAAAAGTAAAAATAAAAAGCAGAATTCTTTGACACAGTTTTTTTGGAGATGGAGTCTCAAGGAGTCTCAATCTGTCTCCCCAGATAAAGTGTCGTGGCATCAGCCTAGCTCATAGCAACCTCAAACTCCTAGATTTAAGCCATCCTTCTGCTTAAATATCCTTCTCCCTGAGTAGCTGGGACCACAGGTGCACCACCAGCCCGGCTATTTTTTTCTAGTTTTAGTAGAGACAAGATCTTGCTCTTCCTTGGTTTGGTCTTAAATCCCTGAACCCAAGGGATCCTCCTGCCTCAATCTCCCAGGGTGCTAGGATTACAGGCATGAGCCATCTCACCCACAGCACCCATGTGGCCTACAACAGTGATTTTAAGAGAAACCTCATATCTCAATACAGAAGCCACATAACAATGTATGACAATATATGGTAGGTATTATAGGTTCTTTT
Organism: Nycticebus coucang; assembly: GCF_027406575.1. Lineage (NCBI taxonomy): Eukaryota > Metazoa > Chordata > Mammalia > Primates > Lorisidae > Nycticebus > Nycticebus coucang. The sequence goes on along the minus strand of NC_069791.1, from coordinate 59,491,680 downwards.
TTTATATACAAGGAAAAACTTCATCTAGTTTTCTAACAAAATTTCCATTATATGTAATAACCTTCCTCCCATCAACACTTATTCAAATTCTAGGATTCACTGTGGATCCTCTGCACTGAAAACATTTTATTTCTATCACTCTGTGGTACTTACAGCACTAACAAATACTATCATTGTCACAGGTATTTTCTAGCTCACCTGCTGGATCTCAAGTACTTAAAGGCAACATCTTTGTTGACTTCAACATCTTTCAACATCTTTGTTGACTACACAGCACAGGGCAATGCATATAATTCATGTTAATATTTCCTGAGCGATTGAATAAATTGAAAATCTACCTTCTGAGCTGTTTGGTGCCCTGGAAATAACTGCATTTACAGCATACTTTATTTTTCTACAGTTGTCATAAACTACCTGTTTTGTCACAAGAACAACATTAACAAGTAATAGCTGATATTTGAGATCATTCTATTACTGTATTTCTAATCTTTTGGCTGGGTACCTGAAAATATGAAAAGAATATTAGAGTTAACACTCAAAAACTGCAAATTACAAATGACAACCCCATTTCAAGAGCAGAAGAAGAGAGAGATCATGCATCTGGGGTGACTGGGAGCCGTGCTCCCTTTCACTGTCAGGAGTTTTCCAGTTTGGGCAATATAGTGCACAGTCACCCTCCCTAACGAGAGAGCTACAGCCACCCAGATCTCAAGCTCTTATTTTTATGCTGTTGGATAAAAATGACACTAAGCCTATGTTTACAGGATATAGCAAACTAATAATTTGGAGGAGAGTAAATAAATATTTCAGGGTGTTCTTGGCAATCTACTGATCACCACTTTTCATCTACTTTCCCTTTTATTTACACCTTTATTTCAAAATGTTTGTTCTGCTTAAATCCTCAAAATAATTTTTTTTTTTTTTGAGACAGTCTCACTATGTTGCTTGCAATAGAGTGCCTTGGCATCACAGCTCACAACAACCTTAAACTCTTGGACTTGAGCAATCCTCTTGCCTCAGCCTCCCAAATAGCTGGAACTACAGGCACCCACCACAATGCCCAGTTATTTTGTTGTTGTTGCAGTTGTCATTGTTGTTTAGCTGGTCCAGGCCAGGTTCAAACCCACCAGTCTCAGTGTATGTGGCTGGTGTTGTAACCACTATGTTACAAGCGCTGAGCCAAAAATCCCCTTTTCCCCATCATATCTCCAGCCCCTAGCAATGACCATTCTACTTTGTTTCTATAATTTTAACTACACTAGATGTCTTGTATAAGTAGACTCATCCAGTTATTTATCCTTTCCTGACTGACGTATTTCACTTAGCACAATGTCTTTAATGGTCATTCCATGTGGTAGCATAGGTTAGAATTTCCCTCCTTTTTTTTTTTTTTTTTAGCTCTGCGCCCATAGTTCAGTGAGTAGGGCGCTGGCCACATACACCGAAGCTGGTAGGTACGAGCCCAGCCCGAGCCTGCTAAACAAAAGTGACAACTAGGCGGCGCCTGTGGCTCAGTGGATAGGGCGCTGGCCCCATATATGGAGGGTGGTGGATTTGAACCTGGTGGTGGATTTTGAACTGCAACAAAAAAATAGCGGGGCATTGTGGTGGGCGCCTATAGTCCCAGCTAGTTGGGAGGCTGAGGCAAGAGAATCCCTTAAGCCCAAGAGTTTAAGGTTGCTGTGAGCTGTGACACCACAGCCCTCTACTGAGGGCAACACAGTGAGACTCTGTCCCAAAAAAAAATAAAAAAGAATTTCCCTCCTTTTTTTTTTTTTTTTTTTTATGTAGAGACAGAGTCTCACTTTATCGCCCTCGGTAGAGTGCCATGGCGTCACACAGCTCACAGCAACCTCCAACTCCTGGGCTTAAGTGATTCTCTTGCCCGCCATAACGCCTGGCTATTTTTTGTTGCAGTTTGGCCGGGGCTGGGTTTGAAACCGCCACCCTCGGCATATGGGGCCAGCGCCCTACCTGCTGAGCCACAGGCGCTGCCCAGAATTTCCCTCCTTTTTAAGGCTAATAGTCCACTGTGTGCACAGACCACATTTTATTTATCCATTCATCTGTCAATGGACAGTTGGGTGGCTTCTACCTTTTGACTGTTGCAAATGATGATGCTATCGACATGGATGTACAAATAGCTCCTCAAGATCCTGCTTTCAATTCTTTTAGATATATACTAAGAAGTAGAATTGCTGAATCACGCGGTAATTTTATTTTTTAATTTTTTGAGGAATAGCCATAACATATTCCACAATTTTACATTCTTCCAACAGTGTGTTAGGGTTCTACTTTCTCCCATCCTCACGGATACTTGTAATTTTCTGTTGTATTAATAGCAATGATCCTAATGGATGCAAGGTGGTATTTGTTTTTTTTTTTTTGAGACAGAGTCTCACTATGTCACCCTCAGTAGAGTGCTATGGTGTCACAGCTCACAGCAACCTCAAACTCTTGGGTTTAAGTGATTCTCTTGCCTCAGCCTCCCAAGTAGCTGGGACTACAGGTGCCTGCCATTTAGCCTATTTTTTGTTGCAGTTGTCATTGTTGTTTATCCAGCCCAGGCCAGATTCAAACCCGCCAGCCTCAGTGTATATGGCTGGCGCTGTAACCACTGTGCTATGGACGCTGAGCCTCTTATTTTGGTTTTGATTTGCTTTACCCAAGTTGTGACACTGAGCATCTTTTCATACACTGCTGACTATTTGTACAGGTGGCCGTAAAGTTCTCTTTAAATTGCACATGAACTTTATGGCCACCTTGTATATCTTCATGAGAGACGTGTCTATTCAAGTCTTTTTGAAGTCGAAGGTCTTTTTCTTGTTATTTCTGCTTAAATCTTTTGTTTTCAGTAAGTGAATCCAGCCCTCACCCTCTCTTATCTTTAATATTCTCTGATTAAGAGGTGTCTGTCACAAGGTATTCTTCTGTTTAGAGATACTTAGAAATAGAGTATGTTGATCTCAAAAAATCTTTAAGTTGTGAAGGTAGCATTTTATGAACAAACCTCTGGTTGCTACTGGTTGCCCGGAACTCTTGGGAACGTTTTGATATGTAAGAAGTCTTTCATAAAGATTTTATTATTGTTGTAGATAGTATTAATCCCTTTCATTTCAATTCAACATTAATGAAATGCCTACCACATAAGCTGTGTTATGGATACTTAGAGTTAATTTAAAGGAAAACAGACGTGAAATATTTTAACTCCTTTGGCCTAACTGAAAAGCAAGGTTTGGAGCCACTCCTTTTGGAAATATGGATGTATTTGAGGAGTTAAAAGCTATAGGTCTCTTCTGATCTTGCCTGCCACATCCTCCCTCTGTGAACAAAGAAGTATGTATCCTTAAGCAAGCCTGATCTTTGGGGTGGGCCTCTCAATTTTCCCAGGCCTTACCCAGTTGAAAAACACACACCATGTGAAAATCTACATTTCTTTCTTTTTTTTTTTTTTTGTAGAGACAGTCTCACTTTATCGCCCTCAGTAGAGTGCCGTGGCATCACACAGCTCACAGTAACCTCCAACTCTTGGGCTCAAGAGATTCTCCTGCCTCAGCCTCCAAAGTAGCTGGGACTACAGGCACTTTTTTTTTGTTGCAGTTTGGCCAGGGCCGGGCTTGAACCTGCCACCTTGGTATATGGGGCCAGCACCCTACCCACTGAGCCACAGGTACCGCCCTGAAAATCTACATTTAAAAAAAAATTTTTGTAACATTTTGAAGACTCCTTATACAAGACTATCATTTCTGATTTTAAATAGAACTTTATAGTTCATTCAGAAAAAAACTTCGTTATGACTTGTTGAATCATAGACAAAAATATCAACCTGTGTTTAAAATACATACAGCTCTATTCCAGAGATTTTCTACACAGGTATACATCTTTTCCAGACAATCAGTCTCATATCCATACATACCCTCCATATAGTTTTATGTCCCAAAACCCTTAAGAATACTTGTGAAAATATTCTAAATCTGGAGTCTGCTTCAAAAAGAATATATAACAATCACAAAGATGAATGGATTAAAAAACTGGGTATATGCATACCATGGAACACTATTCAGCCATTTAAAAGATGGGGGCTGAGAATAGTGGCTCACACCTGAAATCCTAGCACTCTGGGAGGCTGAAGCAGGTAGATCATCTGAGCTCAGGAGTTTGAGACCAGCCTGAGCAAGAATGAGACTCTATTTCTATTAACAAGAGAAAAACTAGCTGGATGTTGTGGCAGATGCCTGTAGTATCAGCTACTAGAGAAGCTGAGGCAGGAAGATCTCTCGAACCCAAGGGTTTGAGGTTGCTGTAAGCTATGATGACACCATGGTATTCTACCCAGGGCGACAGAGTGACTCTTGTCTCAAAAAAAAAAAAAAAAAAAAAAGATTGGGACTTTGTATCTTTTTGTATTTACTTATATGGATTTAAAGTATCTCAAGAACTGAAAAGCAAGTTTCCCACATACTCAATACTACCTTGAAACTAGTAGATAAACAATTCAACAATTACAGGCCCAAATGAAAGAAAAACACAAATTCAAGAAGGAGGAAGAGAGGAAGGGGGTTGGTAAGTCTCACCTAACTGGTACAATGTAGGGTTATATGGTACACTTCCTGGGTGAAGGACTTAGCTGCAACTCAGATTTTACCTTACAAATGCAAACAATGTAACCTAATCGTACCTACCCTCTTATTAATGGGAGGGAGTGAAGAACAATGTATATAATTCCGTAAGTCAAGGAGGTACAGAACTTCACCAGAGGCTCATGGTCTCACAGAATGTTACTGCTGGAAAGGTCCACAAAGATTATCTAATCACATCACCTTAGTGTTAGAGGAGGAAATTCAGATTCAGAAAGGAGAGTCATTTCCTCAATGCCATAAAAAGTCACCCAGTGTACAGAATTCACAAAGGGCTCTTTGGATGCCATGTTTTCCCCCCCCCCCACTAATGTTGATTTTCTGAGATGCTTTTTTTTTTTTTTTTGAGACAGAATCTCACTTTGTCGTCCTTGGTAGAGTGCCGTAGCGTCACAGCTCACAGCAACCTCCAACTCCTGGGCTTAGGAGATTCTCTTGCCTCAGCCTCCTGAGTAGCTGGGACTACAGGTGCCCACTGCAATGCCTGGCTATATTTTTTTTGTTGCAGTTTGGCAGGGGCTGGGTTTGAACCCACCGGCCTCGGTATATGGGACCAGCGCCCTACCCACTGAGCCACAGGCGCTGCCCAGGCTGAGATGCTTCTTAATGTTATATTTTCCTAAATTATTTATTGAACATGCAAATAATCATATTGCTGAAAATCCTTGTAATATATACATGAACGCCTTAAATAAAAGGTTCTTAATAATACAATTCTAAATTTCAAGAAAAAGTTTTGCTACAACTATGACCAGGTGGCCAAGTTCTAGAGAAAGTGCTTCCAGGTACCTCTGAATGACTCTTCAGATTTGAGAACAGTGGCCTTTCTTGAGAAGGAAAACCACTAAGCTCTATTTTAGTCTGGAGCCTGGTCAGTACCCCTGTCCAAAATTCCCCCAAGAGTACGGGGCACTTTGTTTTGTGTTAAGTAGGATGAAGGTTCACTAAAGAGCTTTGGACTTTAAAGAGCCAAAGACTGGTGAAGATCTTGACATGGACACAAACACATGTATGTTCATATGACAACACAAAGGTGACTTTGAAGTTTATGTAGGAGTGTCTGAGAAGAATGTAAGCCCAGATACACCTTAGAATCATGACACCTGCCATTGCACATCTGGAATCATCTGAATGACTAGCAGTACAGGCCATTATTTCGGGACGGTATAAAAATCTATGGCCTCACATCATGTGTAATGCAGTGAGGTGACAAGTTTGTGACAGTTTTTGCTTCTCCATTTCCTGATTTAGGAAAGAAAAACAGTGGGGGTCTAACACGTATATTATGTCTGTGAGGGAATCTGTATGTACTTGGATTGGTTACTTGGGCAAAAGCATCTGGATATATTGAATTTGGAACCCATTCAAAATCTTGTTCAGGTTCTCAAAGAATCAATGAAACCATTTTCCCTGTCTGATAGATAAATCAGGTTGTTTTGTATCTACTTGTGTGGACCAATAACGTATCTAAAAATTTAGATGGTCATTGTCTCTAATCCAAAAATTCCTAGTTTGGGGTGGTTAAAATGAAACTCTGACATCCTATCCTCTGTTTAAGACTGGGCTGGGGGCCGCATTCCAGAATGGAATATTGCCCTGATTCCATAAAATAGTTTATAAACCAACAGGCAAAGGCTGGAACATCTTAAACCAAGTCTAATAGCTATTCTATTTTATCAAACAGTAAATTTGTATCAGCGAAAAAAAAAAGTTAACTATCAGTACAGCTGAGCCAGACGTTTTTTTTATGTCGAAGAGACTGATGAAAAGGAAAAAGATCATTCAACAAGGCTTAGGGAAGGGTCCTCGCTTCTAAGAGCAAAGCAGCAGAAGGCATAGGTGGTGCAGCAGAGGGTCAGTAGAGGAAAGTTTCGGTGTATAAAATCTAAGGAACACAGCGGTGTCTGGAAACAATCAAAAGATGCCAGAGGAAGCAGTAAGGAACAATTCTAGAAAATTCTAGACCAAGGACCACAGCGGGTCAGTGTTAAACTGAGTAAAATTGACTTTCTCCCCAATTTAAAGCCCAAGAATGCAGAGAAAGAAACCGTAGGAAACAGACCCACTGTGGGGACCTGCGGATGCGTTAACAAGATACATGTTAGGGGCATGTAAGGGGCATTGGCGACAGAAAAAAAAAAAGAATTGGGGTGATGATTATTGAGTAGTGCTATTAGGAGGAGGGTCCTGCAAGGATAATAAAGGAAGGTGTAAAGTAAGGGTCAGGAACTGCAGGGGCTGTGAGGACGTCAGTAGCAAAGAAAAAGAGAAGGAACAGAGTTGGGGCGTGGCCCAGAGAGGGAAGGGCTGGATACCCGGCTCTCGGGTGAAAACCAGGGTGGGAAGCGCTTTGCTGACAGCTGCTCTCAGATGGCGCCTACAGGGTTAAAACTCAGGGGCGACCAGACGAGGACGAACCCGGTTTCCAGGGTAACGGCTCCGACAGTTCCGGCAGCGCAGGCTCGTACCATTGCGCGGGCGCGCGCGGGGGGAGCGAGGCGGGGAGGAGGGGACGCGCAGGGGCACAGTCAGGCGGCGGGGCCGGCTCGGACTCTACCAAGCGCGCCGCCCGCCTGCTCCGCCCGGGGTCTGCGCCGAGCCGCGCTCCGGCCGCGGCGGCCGCGGCGTCCTCGGAGCCGGGAGCGGCAGCTCCCAACTGCCCGTGGACGGCGGGGGGCGGGGGGAAAAAGCAACGCGCGCCCGGTGGCCCGGATTGGCCTCCTGGTCCCCCCGCCTGGGCGGCGGAGTGCCGGCGGCCCGGGGCTGGGAGGTTTGAAAAGCCGGCGAGAGACAAAGGCAGCTGGAAGCCTCCTCGGCGCCCGGAGCCCGTGCGCCCGGCCCCCGGGGCCCCTCGCCGGCCCGCGGAGCAGCGGCGGCAGCCGGAGGCGGCAGCGACAGGAGGCGGAGGATGCGGCAGGGGGCGTGGGAGCGGCGGCGGCGGAGCGGCGCGGCAGGAGCGCGGCGTGGTTAGACCCAGGCGGCGGCGGCGGCCGGGCTTGGGGAGTGAGTGAGCGGGCACCTTCCCCGCCCGGGATGTGAGGACCGAGCAGAGCCCGGGGCGGGGGGAGGGAAGGGAAGGGAGGCGAAGCCGGCAGGAAGGAAGGAAGGACGGACGCACCAGGAGGAGGAGCGGCGGCGGCGGCCGGAGCCGGAAGGCGGGGAGGGGCGGTCCGTTGGGCCCGAGGCGGCGGAGGCGGCAGCGGCCGGGGCGGCCCGCTCTCGTCTCCTTCCCGGGGCAGGAGCGGCGGGGCCCGCGCCTCCTCCCCCCAGCGCCGCGGAGGGGGGAGGAGGAAGATGGAGACCCACATCTCCTGCTTGTTCCCGGAGCTGCTGGCCATGATCTTCGGCTACCTGGACGTCCGGGACAAGGGGCGCGCGGCGCAGGTGTGCACGGCCTGGAGGGACGCCGCCTACCACAAGTCGGTGTGGCGGGGGGTGGAGGCCAAGCTGCACCTGCGCCGGGCCAACCCGTCGCTGTTCCCCAGCCTGCAGGCCCGGGGTATCCGCCGCGTGCAGATCCTCAGCCTCCGCCGCAGCCTGAGCTACGTGATCCAGGGCATGGCCAACATCGAGAGCCTCAACCTCAGCGGCTGCTACAACCTCACTGACAACGGACTGGGCCACGCGTTTGTGCAGGAGATCGGCTCCCTGCGCGCCCTCAACCTGAGTCTCTGCAAGCAGATCACCGACAGCAGCCTGGGCCGCATAGCCCAGTACCTCAAGGGCCTGGAAGTGCTGGAGCTGGGGGGCTGCAGCAACATCACCAACACCGGCCTTCTGCTCATCGCCTGGGGCCTGCAGCGCCTCAAGAGCCTTAATCTCCGCAGCTGCCGCCACCTCTCGGACGTGGGCATCGGGCACCTCGCTGGCATGACGCGCAGCGCGGCCGAGGGCTGCCTGGGCCTGGAGCAGCTCACTCTACAGGACTGCCAGAAGCTCACGGATCTTTCTCTCAAGCACATCTCCCGAGGGCTGACTGGCCTGAGGCTCCTCAACCTCAGCTTCTGCGGGGGCATCTCAGACGCAGGCCTTCTGCACCTGTCGCACATGGGCAGCCTACGCAGCCTTAACTTGCGTTCCTGCGACAACATCAGTGACACGGGCATCATGCATCTGGCCATGGGCAGCCTGCGCCTCTCGGGGCTAGATGTGTCGTTCTGTGACAAGGTTGGGGACCAGAGTCTGGCTTACATAGCCCAGGGGCTGGACGGCCTCAAGTCCCTCTCCCTGTGTTCCTGCCACATTAGTGACGATGGCATCAACCGCATGGTGCGGCAGATGCACGGGCTGCGCACGCTCAACATTGGACAGTGCGTGCGCATCACCGACAAGGGCCTGGAGCTGATTGCTGAGCATCTGAGCCAGCTCACGGGCATAGACCTCTATGGCTGTACCCGCATCACCAAGCGCGGCCTGGAGCGCATCACGCAGCTTCCCTGCCTCAAGGTACTCAACCTGGGACTCTGGCAGATGACGGACAGTGAGAAGGTCAGGTGAGGGCGGCCGCCGCACCAGCTCCCCTTGTCCCGCCACCGCTCCCTACACACTCACACGCACACTATGCACGGATCAGCGCGGTGGATGAGATGGGGCAGTGACGGAGCCTCAGGCTCACTTCTTCTCCCTCCTCCAGCGCCCCTCCCCCGCTGCCAGGCCATCCTCAGTGCATCTGGGGTTCCTCTGCTGGCCCTACCCTACTTCCCTCTCCTGTTCCCTGCGGATGGAGAGATGGACTCTGCTCCTTGTCCTCCACCTCCTACAGTCCTCTCTGCAGGGGGGTGGAGGACTGAGGCAGCTACTGTATCCCCTCTACCATGCATTTGGAAATGGGGGTGGGGAGCCTTTCAGCCCTGGGGAGTTGAGGAAAATGTCTGCCTTCACTTAAGCTTTTATTTGAATACTGTGATCTGGTTTTTATTTTGAAATGTATGAAAAGCAAGCCAACTACAACGGCCTTTCCACCTTTCTTCCACGTTGTAACGAATCCCAGTCTCTTCTCATCACTTTTACAGTACTCCGCTACTTGTGCTCATTTCATTTTTATCTTCCTTTTTTAAATTCTCTTGAAGAAATTTGAAATCATGGTCCTTTTTTTCTGCTGAGTATATTCTATATATTATATATATATATGTTATATATATATATACATATATACGTCTGGCTACCTCGTTTTAGTTTTTTCTCCGAAGCCCTGGAATTCTACAAGAGAGATATTTTGAGACTGAAACATTTTTGTGCCTAGACTGGAAAGATGCCCATTAGGTTTGTATGTCTTTTTTGTTCTGGCTTCTGCTTCTTCCCAACCTCCATCCATACAGTGTGTCCCACTTCCACATTCTGGCTATAATTTTCTTTTTCTTGTCCATTGAGATTTGAGGACCCAGTGGTGTTTTCTGAATCTTGACTTAATTTATAGCACAAATATGTGGGAGAAATGAGAGTTGAACTGTTTTTTGTTTGAGATGCAGATTGTCTTGAAAATGATTATTATATATGCAAATTCTGCCCTACCCTCACCCCCTTGCAAGTTTCCCCACAGAAAGGTCACACAGTGAGGCTTCCTGTGGGAAGCAGAGGAGCAGAGTTGGCCTTAGAGACCTGGGGGCTGTAATGTGAAGGGGAAGAGACTGAAACTCACATCTTATCTCTGTTCTATTAATAAAAATGGTAGTTTTGGGGTTTTAAAAGATTCTCTTTCTAAATGGAGGAATAGATGACTGACTTTATTTTGGTGGGGGTTGGGACTTGTGGCTTTAAAAAAAAATCACTTTTGAGTAGGATGTATATTTTTGTTGGAATTTTGTTTGTTTATTTTTTTAGAGTCCTCCACAGCAACATGCGAGACCATGGAGTTAAAGAAACCCAGAGACCTTTATCAATTAATTGTACTGTTTGTGAATTTGTATAAATAATAACGAAGATCCTCTTAAAACGTTTATATTCTTACAGTAAAAAGGTTAAACTGATATTTATATAATAAAAGAGGAAATATGAAGTATGTTTTTGAAAAAAACAAAAAACCTTGTATCTGTGAATTATTTTTAAGGCACTGTGTGCTTGGGTATGAGCCAAAGTAGGAGGTGCTGTTTGTATGCTCTAAAGTAAAAGGAAGTAAGGCGTAGAGTTTGGTGCATCCTATGTGGCGTTGAGGAAGCTCATGGTTAAAATTTTACTCTGTATAAGGTTTACTACTGACATCAAATGTTTTGTTTCTAGAAATGTGACTAGGCTGGAGATTTATATAATTTTTGGCTTTAAACTGTCAACAACATGGTAATTTAAAGAAATTGAACAAAATGAAACTTTTAAAAACCAGATTTGTAAGTCACAATTTCCCTGAGTGGCCAGTTTTTCTTGGGGTGGAAATGAGATCTAGGGGTGATGCTGAAAAGTGGGTTGTGAGATGTGGAAGTGGGCAAGAAAGATGGATTCCTTTACCCTGAGTGGGCGTGGGGAGGATATGAAGGGTGGAGGGGCTACAGCCATTGTTCAGAAAAGTTAAAAGAGTGCTGTCCCTGTGTGCTGCCTGCTCAGTCATGCATACTGAATCTCAACAGTGTGAGCAAGGGTCCCAGTGGAAAGGAGGAGGGCAGCTCAGCCCCTCTTTTTAACATTCCCCTCCAGGCCTGGCTGTATGTAAGCACTTTCTTGGGGGATGGGGAGGTTGGCCAGGATTCTTGCACATTTGCATTTTAGCACTTCCAACCCTGAGGCTGGCCACTCATCTACTCTGTTGAGGGATTTTGGACTGAATTCAGGGCAGATTAAGGAATACCAATAATTTCAGCGAAGAGTTCCCTATAGTAGGCAATAACTAAATAAGCTGATGCCCTGTGGTTAGGCTATGGAAACCTATTAGTGCAAGTTATCAAACAGTGGAGTAATTCATATTCCTTGTTTCACATAGGTCTGTCTTCGTTGTTTCAGAGATTACTTTAAAAAATAAAAATGATCCCAGCAAGAGCTGATATAAGTAGTATAAAACTTTCCTGGACCAAACCCTCTTTCCAGGAAAAGGGCTAGAACCCAGGTTTCTCTTGAGGTAAGATTATTTTATAAAATTTCCAAGCTTTAAGCTTGAGCATGCGACAAAAGCAGCATTGTTCCTTTTTGGAGAGCTGTCACAATTGGGTCTAATTGAGCCTGACACTAGATCCATCTTCCTTCCTTTCTTGGGGAAGGTGTGGATCTCTTTCTTCCCACTTAGGATACAGTGCTTATTGCACCGTTAAAAAAAAAAAAAATGTGTGAACCCTAGTTAGAAGTAGGGACTTTGAATTAGGGTCCGCTTTCTAATTTAGCATTTGACACAACTCATGAAGGTTACACAGGTTTTAAGTTCTTAGTCTGTTTCCTTCCAATATAGGCTGTATGGCTATACAGATTCAGTTGATGAAAATTTGAGCACTCCTAAGTCTTAGGCTCTCTGCTCACATTCTTCATCTTAGTATACAAAATAATTTTATCTTTGCTTTTCTGTTTTGTTTCATTTTTTACATTACAGGTTAAATATCAGCTTCACAAAGGTTGGAAACTAGGTCTAGTGTCCTTCTCCTGAACAAGATGGGTAAACCACTTACTGTGGTCAGCAAATGTCAGTTTGCTAATCTCTGGACCTATTTGGATGGAACGAAATTAGGAAAAGTTTTCAATTAGCAATAATCACGCCTCGGATAAAACTCGGCTACGATACTGCCACTGTGCAAAGCCGGATGGAAAAAAATTAATATGTGTTGAGAAACTATGTGTGATTTTCATGGTACTTGTACATTTTAATCCTTAAAGCAACCTGTGGAAATAGTTATCCTTATTTTCCAGATGAGCCATAATTTCTGCCTTAGCTACTCAACCAGTAAATGAGGGAATCAGGATTCAAACCAGGTCCATGTCTAAAGTCCAGCTTCCTTCTGCTTGATGAAAAGGTTTGGTTACTGATCATACCTTGGTTTCCAGTCAGGTGCCCCTCAAAGAAGAGAATGATAGCTGTTTGAATAGAGTACGAACAAGCTCGTGCCACAAGGCATTATTTCAAAGAGAATAAGGATGATTCTTGGTGATATGAAAGGTTGATCCCCACCACACCTACAGGAGAGGAAGAAATACTTGTAAACTTAGAAGTGTGAAAGCAAATGAGTTGATACACATCTTGTGGCTGGTAACAAGTTAAAAGGTACTTCAAGGCAGTTTTTAGAATAGTAGGTATTTGCTAAAATGTAACAAAATGTAAACTTAGTGTAAACCTCATCTAGAAGTAATAAACCTCACTGAAACTGTTTAGGTAGTAGTTCAGACAACTTCTGCAGCTCCCTAAGGGCCATGATAAGCCTCTAGCTTACCTAAGGTACACTTACTGAAAGTAAAAGTACCATACATCCTTAAATAATTAACAAAACTGATGATATTCTTGTATGATTCTAATCAACAAAGATCTAAGAAAGAAAATGTGCCTTTTTCTTTTTAAAGGGAAGAACTTTCTCTTGCGTAAGGACATGTGTAAACTGAAACGGGCTGTTGTTTTCCTGCAGGGGGTACTAGACAGATGCTGATCTTGGAATATTAAGTAAAAACCTTTCACTTTTGACTTAGAAAATTTGAACTCAAGTTTCCAAAGGGGAAAGGGTAGTGGCCCCCAGGGATCACTGTGTTTCCAAAGAATAAGAACCTCTTGATTAAAAGATCAGATTTGTAAAACAAAACCAAGACCTCATGCAGCTTCTGACAACTGTCTTCCCAGTCCTGTGAAAGGGAAAGTGCCTGGCCTCTGATCTCTGCTCTGTTCTGCTGCAGAAAGGGAGGGACTGTAGTAAGTCATCTAGTGGTCCCAGCTCTCTGTTCTCTTTTCTTTTCCCTGCATCAAACATCACCTCTTTTAAAAGTTAATTTTGTCCCTTTAGCAGAGGGCAAGACCTAAATTTTGTGCCATTATGAACCCCTGAGGAGTCAGAAGGGTGAGGCTTTTTTGATGAAATAATGTGGATCTTGAGTAAAGCACAGGATTAGAAATTAGAGAAGTTGCATTCAAGCCTAAGCTTATACATATTTACCTCATTTATGTCAATGTACTTGTTCAAATATTAGGTAGCAAGTTAAATTTTTAAAAATGAATGTAAAACAGGTGAGACATTCAAATTTAGATCAGTGCCAGCTATTAATCATTTACAACTTATCAAAGGTGAGTGCACAGCTGGAATAAGCATATATATTCCCAGCTCTTGGATGGAAACAGGTATTTCTAGACAATTGGTAAATGTAAATATTCACAAGTGATCAGTTTTAGTCTTTTCCTGTTTTCCAGAGATTGCTCTGAGTTTGCCTGGTGGAGTTGCCTTTACCAGCCCAGCACATTTGGTACTGTGTAAAGCCTCGTCTTCCAGTTGGGTGCAAGAGAAAGTAAGCTGGAGATCTTAACTGCACAGCACTAAAGTGGGGTATGTGAACACCCCCCCCCAATAAAACAATAGAAGTGGAACTCCTCTGCCTGTTGTTTGTTAACCTAGAAAAGTATACATATCTTTTTTTTTTTAATTAAGTTTTTTATTACCTCATTCTTCTATGTCAATTAAGGGACAAATGCTTATAAAAGAACTTAAAAGGATACTGGTATCCGTGGTGGTGGGAACTGGTGAGTGTCCATCACAAAGAAGGGACCTGCAGCAGCAGCAGCAGCAGAGAAACCCAGGTGTTAGCCATGTGACTATGCTCTGCCCCGAGAATTTAGTCAAAACAGAGTGTTCAATTACTCCGTCTCCAAATCTTTGTTTTCCCAAATCTAGCACATAATGTTCATTTAATGTTATAAACAGGGAAACAGGCTTAACAAAATAGAAGAGTGATATAAGGAGTTAGTCTCAGAACCAAGGCTGCTCCAGACTTCATTACCCGCATGTAGGTAGCTCACTGAGACCCTGCAAAGTACCACCCTGACCCCTCCCTTTAGAAAGGTGTGGCACTAGAACACATTATTTTCACTGGGAGTGAAAAGAAAAGTTGAAAGTTATTACTATTTAATATGTGTTACTTACTCAAACTTAGGTGTATTTTGCAAGCATTACGTATAAGGTTGTTCAAGAAGCAAAAATCAGTGCAGGCTGGCAGATGGTCTGTAAGGTATGAAGTAGCCAGCAGTGTCAAATTTGAAGGCTGGAGCCAGTTTCTACAACACTGCTCTGTTACACATAGTAATGTGGAGTTCTTACTAATGCTGGAAGACTATGCTTGTGATAGCTTCAAAGTGAAGAACTTACACACACTTAACATGCTACAAATACCTGTCACACAATCCTTTTATAAAGTAGAATTGAGTTAGGAACTCCAGCTACTTTCATTCAAGGGTAAAAAAGACTTGACTTCACAGATGTTTTAGTTACAAATCCCACTTGTTCAGAAAGAGTAAAAGTGTCTAACTTGTTAATATACTACTAGCACCTTCTAACGTTTATTACCCCCTCCATTTATGTAATCCACACTCTAGAAGGATCAGGCCTCCCACATAATTGTCTGCCAGTAGTTACTACTCATATCATGGCACCAAGACACTGGAATTGGGCTGTAGAAAATCGTTCTTTGAGACCAGATTCGTTATTCGTAAGTATTAGTAGGAAATTACCTAGTGTGGACTTGCAAAGCATTGTTTTTTCTCATCTCAAACTATATGAGAAAAATATTTACTACAAATGTTCATAATAATGTTTCTCCTTAGGAAATCTTGGCCCCAAACTGGCATTATTTATGTACACATCTGCTTCCATTTTTCCAGCCCAAGGCAAGGCTTTTTGAGAAGTCCCTAAATAGGAAGGAGGCCCAAAAAGTAGTCCTGATGTTCCTCAGAATCTCTAGAAAAGTCATGGAGGCTAAAATTGGACAGACGGGTAAGGGAGAAACTGCAATAGTTAATTAAGCCTCTCAAATAAATGCTTAATGTTCTTAGTTGGAAGACAGCACTTCTACTTCCAACAGCTTTTTTGGTTTGTTTTTTGAGACAGAGTCTCACTCTATTGTTCCAGGCTGGAGTGCCGTGTCATCATCATAGCTCATTGCAACCTCTAACTCCTGGGCTGAAGCAATCCTCCTGCCTCAGCCTCCTGAGTAGTTGGGATCACAGGTGCTCACCACAATGCCCAGCTAAGTTTTCTGTTTTTAGTAGAGATGGGGGTCTCACTGCTGCTCAGGGTGGTCTTGAACTCCTGAGCACAAGTGATTCTCCAGCCTCAGTTCTGGGATCACAGGTGTGCACCACCACACTCAGCTTACTTCCAGTAGTAGTTTAAACCTTCATTGATCAATAAACGCACTGCTGTGAACTACCAAAAAAAAAAAAAGATAGCCAGTAAAGGTCCCTTAAGCAAACAATATGAAAATAACAAGATGGAAGTGACAATTTCTAGCTTTCCTAGTTCATTTCAAATGTGCAAAATCTAGTCAGTCTTTCGGGAACCTATATAGACAGGATGGCTAGATTCTGTGGCTCCCTGAACCTTATCAGGCTCACAGCTGACTGCTGGAGGGAGCAGAGAAGGCCTTCAAGTTTCCAGAGCCTGGAACAGACAGAGGAGTGGCTCTTCAGCCTTGGCTGACGTCTGTGCACTTGAGACAGATGCCCTGCCATTGTGCTTGCAGTCAGACGGCAAAAGAACAGCATGACCCATAAGAAGGCAGCTGGCCTTTTTAGCACAAAGAAGGGTCCAATTTTCAATGGAATCCCAAGAGGAACTGCAGAAATTTACCAGAGTTAAATATGACACAGGATTTAGCAACTGTTCACTTTAGAAATAAAGTGTGTGCGTGTGGGTTAGGAGGTAGAAGTTAACCACTACACTTTATTGGAAGGTAGGAATGGAATTCTGTTCTTATTTCCTTTGATCCATGCCATCCCCCTAGCAACAAACCAAAACCAAAACCTATCCTACCCATTCACACACAATTTACCTTCCCCCTTTTGAACCTGTATTAGAAGTAGCTTGGAGTCCGATATTATGTTTTTATTTACCTCAAGTTTATAAAAATGATTTTAGGATCCAATATGAGATAGTAAAATAAAGTATGGTTCATGCAAAACTAAATATTTGTTCTCCGCTGTGGAAGATAGAGACCAGATAATTCATTTATCTACAAAGTCTGCAAGCCCCGTGTTTTGTCAGTAGGTGGCAGCATTGTCTGCGAGTTGGAGGTTATTTCCAATGAGGAAACACAACCTCTTCCCATATGACAAATTCCCTCTGGTCACTTCCCCGTCACACCCCTCCAAAAGGATTTCCTAACGCTGTAAGAGTGACAAGCAAGGAATCTCACTTCCCAGAAAAGATTAACTTGAATTTTAAAATATCAGCGAAGTTGCTCCCAGAGCCAGGTGCTGAGTGTGAGCACTCTGTTTTTGGAGCAAGGTGACCTTGCAACTTCCTCACAAAGGTAGGTTCCCAAGTCATCTAGTGATTCTCTGCGGTTGGAAGCTATAGGAATCAAAATCCTGTAGCTTAATAATTCTTCTTTAAGAAAGAAAAAAACTTATAAATTCTTCTTATAGACTATTTCATAAAAATCCTTGTTAGAGTAACATATTTGGGATGGGGAGAACAAGTGGGGAAATTTTTTCAGTCATACATGGAGACATCCATTTTAGCAGCAAGAGAAAAAACAGCTAGATTTATTATTATTACAAGAGAAAAATAGAGGCTTAGCTTAGTGACTCATACCCGTTCTGGGAGGCTGAGGTAGGAGGATCCCTTGAACTCAGGAGTTTGAGACCAACCTGAGCAAAAGCATGACCTTGTCTGTAAAAAATAGCCAAGCATTGTAGTGGGTGCCTGGAGTCCCAGCTACTCTGGAGGCTGAGAAAGGAGGATCACATCAGCCCAAGAGTTTGAGGTTATTGTGAGCTATGACATCACAGTACTCTACCCAGGGTGACAAAGTAAGACTCTGTCTCAAAAACAAAACAAAACAAAAAAGCATATTGTCTGGTATAAAAAATTCTATAAAATCCTTTAAGGAAAAACAAAAATATTTGTTAAATTTTAGGAGTATTTATTTTTTATTATTATCAAAACAAGTATCTTTATTGCCCAGATAAAGATATCTTCAGAGAATCTAAAGGAGTCTATGAAACTGAAAATGATAAGATCTCAGATAAAAACGTAGCAGAAATAATTTTTTTTAAAGACACAGGGTCTCACTCTGTTGCCCAGGTTGCAGTGCAGTGGTGCCATCGTAGGTCACGGCAGCCTTGAACTCTTGGGCTCAGGTGATCCTCCTGCCTCGACCTCCTGAGTAGCTGAGACTATAGGCACATACTACAAAGCCTGGCTAAGTTTTTTAAAAATGCTTTGTAGAGATGGGGTCTCACTATATTGCCAGGCTGTTCTTAAAATCCTGGCCTCAAGCAATCCTACTACCTTGGCAGTAGTAGAGATTAAAACAACAAAACTGTTGAGCTAACTTGGCCAGATTCCCAAAAATGTCACAATAAGGGACAGGCAGAGGGTAGGAGAGGCCTGGGGGGGGGGGTCTTGCTCTCTTGGCACTCAACATTCTGGCCTCAGGAAATCAAAGCATGGAACCAAAGGTCAGTTGTAGCAGCATGGAATAAAAAGGTAGAAGATGGGTATCCCCTATGGATACTGCTACCAAGCTGTACTGGCCAGGTGAGCCTGGTAATACAGAGGTCATTTTTAATTAGAGAATGAAACAGTTTCTGGGACTTGGGGCCTAGGCATGAAGCAAGTTACTATTCCTGGCACCATCCATTAAAACTCTTGTAAAAGTTGAAAATCTCCCTGGCAACTTTATGGAAACCATAGCTGAAATATGCCATTGTTAGTGACCACCCCCAAATGAATACATACTCAGGGAAAACAGCCCAGATGGAGAACGGAGGTTGTAGAGGAAGGAAAGAGAACATGTATCCCTCCACACAAAGACACAGGGCAGGCTTAGGAGCCAGAATCAGAAGGGAGGGCAAGTGCCAACTTCAACGACCAGCAGTTCCTAAGGTGGTCCTTAGGGAGAATTAGAAGGGTCGCTCTTTGATGTGCAGCCTCCAAAACAGCTTTCCTGGACTGGCGTATGTTTTCAAGAAGGTTGCCCTCTGTGGTTGTTTGAATTTGATGTGAGACAAAACGCTCCTGCCAATTCTGGTGTGAGGATGGACATAGGACTGAGATCTCAGAGGCAACAGACCCACAAGCCTGAAAAGTGGAAGACGGGTTGGTATCACTCTACTTGTATGCTCCCAGCATTCCGGACAAACACTGTTTTATCTGTTACCCCATTTTTACAGGAAAAACAAGCTAGAATGACAAGGTATATGAGAAGAAATAGGAAAAACCATTTCTAGGGCAGGTTGACTAACTCCGCACATGGGCCCTTTCGGCAGCAGTTGGCTCTCCTGGCCTCAACATTCCCTCACACGACTCAGGCCTCTAGGATCAACTTTGTGGAAGAAGGTATAGCTAAGGCCTCCAGTAATCCCAAGAAGACAGAAGTTTCTATTTCAGGTAGTTTTCCCCAGACCCTCACCATAGAGGGCTCCGATAATCCAGTCTGCAGGTCCACACAGCCTGAACACTTGTGTTGCCTTCTTAACCTTCTTCTGAACTCTTAGACCAGCACACACCCCACAGCCCCCGTAAAGATGTCCATTTGCCCTTTGAAGGAATCTAGCATGGCCACTCCCTAGTTTCTTGAATTCCCCTCATGTCTACAGAAACTGTCGAAAGTGGCACGGAGTGTTGTGGGTGGGGGATTCCAGGTGACGTGGTCATACCTAACAGGGAATGAAGCAAGTCCCAAGGCTGCCTGCACGCTGCCAAGCGAGACCTGGAGATTCTCCCTGGCTCGGGGTGACTTCCACTCGATATCTCAGAGTGAAAGCGCCATGTGCCACTTCCAAGCCCATCAGTTCCCACTCCTGCATTCATCCCTCTTTCTACCTCTGCCAGGAATTGCAGAGAAATGAAGGAACTTGTGTGCAAGTGGCTACAAACACCTTCCCACCCTTCCACAAGTGCCAAAAACAAACCTGCTAAAGCTAATCTGCCCCCCCACGTGCAGCTCAACAGCTTTTCTCCTTTAAGCCCCTGATAATGGTTTTACTAAAATCCCCTTTTGATGGGAAAAAATCCCAGCTGGACATTTCAGGCCCCAGCACAATATACAAGTCTGCAGGTCCCTTTCCCTACCTCACAAAGGCCTCTAATCAAGTGGAAAATGTGCTGGAGGCCAGAGGTTTGGGTCTGCAATTATTTTTTAAGGGATTACTAGAGAAGAATAGGGGGCAGCAAGGACCTCCCCCCCTTTGTTTTCCATTCGGTCCTGCATTGGGACATACGTGGTCCAGAGCTTCACGCGCAAGACCCTCATCTCTCCCTGCCCCGGTGGAAGGGTGCCATCTTTGAACACCATCACTTCAAACAGATTTAGAGAGTTTGGAAGCATATGCAAGTCCTATCCTGACCCCATTTAAGCCCTTATTCATAAAACCACTATGGAACAGGATCCCGAGTGTGGGGAAAGCACTCATTCATTAACCTCTAACCCCTGGTCTGTATGCAGAGGGGAGAGTTCACGCTGTGTCCATACACCGCTAAGACTGGGAGCATTCATTTGGGCTTCCCAGGCTTTGGAGGGCAAGAGGTCATGTTCCCAACCTTGCCAGATATCCTTCTTCTTACTTACACACATTGACCCTTCTCTTCAAGGGTGAGGAAGAGTGAGCAGATACTCCTAATGCTTAATCTAAGGGCAAAACATGGATAAAAGTACAAAATACTGAACTATTTTTATTAGTGTGTTGGAATCTTCATTTTAAAATGTACACTATGGAAGGAAGTTTGCCCTCTCTGTATCCTGCGAAGGACCTTCTTTGATGTTATTCATGCATGAATGTTCATTAAGGAATAATTGATAGAGATGAACATTTCAGGTTGGCCCCGAGTTCTCATCCTTCTATTTCAGCCTGGAGTGACTGCTCGTCCTTCTAATCCTAGCTGGTTAGTGATGTATGCAAATACCCAGTAAAAAGGAAATGATTACAAATTCCTAAACTCATTCTGTAATGATCAAGGATTAGACTATTCAGCTCTGAAAGTTAAAAGTCAGCATATATTTCAAACTAAATACCAGCCTGAGGAATAATTTTCAGGTCCCTCCTTCAAAATTTCTAAAATACTTTTGAGTCCAAAAAAAAAAATCTCGTTTGTTTTCGTCAGTAAAAATGCCTTACAGATATATTCTGCCTTATCGATTTTTTGGTTTTCCTTGAACCCTAAACAGTTGATAACTAGATGGATAGAAGCACAAATATTATATTTAACCTATTACATTTAATACTTAATGCAAACATCATATTGGCACTGACTGTTGGCTTCCATACTTCTTTTGGTGAGTGTCACAGAAGAAGCAAACCATATAGTTTCCTAAAGAAGGCAAGTTAAGAGCGTACTCTCTGGGGTCCCCTCCCCAGATAATGACAGACAGGCTTGCCAAAGCACATTTGTTGGGTATCCTTAAAAATGTTGGAACAGCTTTCTCTAGGAATGAATAATCTTAACCCTACTTTAGGTGAAGATGAACTTCTTTAGAAAGGTGAAGTGTTATACTCATGGGCATCGAGGGAGATAGCAGCCTATCTCTAAGGCAGCCTGACTCCCTGCGTAAGGAACAAATCACCAAAGAAGTCTGTATCACAGAGAGGGCTATTCAGGAGCATCCTCTCACAGACACATTTCCTGAATCTCTGCTCAGACTGCTTGTTTGCTTCCCTCCTGTGATTATCACCTGCTTGTTTTATATTCTTCATTGTTCTTCAACTTCTCTGCCCTTTTAAGGTACAAAATATCTGGGGTGGTGCCTGTGGCTCAAAGGGGTAGGGCGCTGGTCCCATATGCCGGAGGTGGCAGGTTCAAACCCAGCCCTGGCCAAAACTGTAAGAAAAAAAAAAAAAAGAGGTGCCTTAAGGTACAAAATATCAATTGTTTTAAGAGTTCAGGGAAGAAGAAAACAGCAGTTTGGAGATAATAATTTAATAAAACAGGGGCAAGAATGCATCTTAGAATTTGCAAGGCAGTTGAAAATTTTAGTACTTTGGAATGTAAACATTTGAGGCTCTCACTATCTTACTATTGTATCTTACTATTACTAAGGTATCTAAATAATTCAAAAAACATAATGAACATAATTAGAATTAAGAAGTACAAAGTACAGGCTTTCAAATTAAAGAAAATTTTGCTCAAGGTCTAAAGAGAGAAGAAAACTATATCTTGATGTTGAAATGTTACCAGTTGAAAGTTCACTGTGTCAAACTGGTTCACATAGTCCATGAAGATGTGAAATACTAGCTCCTCAGATCACAGTGGGCGAGGTCACCCCCAGGGAGGAGGGGTAACCCACGGGCAGGAATGGAGTCTCACTTCTTCACTTCTCTAGTGTTTTCCTTAGCTCCTCTTGTTTTTTTGGTGAGACCAAGTCTCACTCTATCACCCTGGATAGAGTGCCATGCTCACAGCAACCTCAAACTCTTGGATTGAAGAGATCCTCTTGCCTCAGCCTGCAGAGTAGTTGGGACTACAGGCGTCTGCCACAATGCCTGGCTAGTTTGTCTATTTTTAGTAGAGATGGGATCTTTCTCTTGCTCAAGCTAGTCTTGAACTTCTGAGCTCAGGCAGTCCACCTGCCTTGGCCTCCCAGAGCACCAGCCATCGTGCCCAGCTAGCTCCTCTTCTTAAGCTCTTGGTAACCACGGCCTACCTAACTTCTGCTCTAGCAGTTGAGTGTCTGTTGTATTGCTTAGTATTTCTAAATTGACCCCCATTCACTCTTTCCCACTCTTTTGGGGCACACTTGTCCTGCTTCACGTAACTCTCCTGGCTATCCTCTCTATCCCCCCAGCCTCAGGTCAGCAGCCGCAGACCCTGCTGGTATCTCTGCACTCTCACTCTGACACTCACTCTGCTCTGCCCTCCACATCCATCTCAGGTACCTCCCAACAGCCATGGAATGCTCCAGAATCACCCAAACTCTGCATTCTATCTCCTCCAGGGTGTGGGGGCCAGATGAGTGATAATGATCATTACTATATTTGATTAGCAATGACCACAACACAGTTTTTAAAAATTATTTTTACTGAAATATGCCTGTCCACACCTTCTGGGTGAACGATTCAACTACAACTCAGATGTTACATGACAAATGCAAACAATGTAACCTAATCATATGTACCTTTACATTAATCTTCAATTTAAGAAAATAAATACACCTGTCTCTTAAGGCTGGTCTTTACATAAATCCTTATTTAAAAAAAAATTTCTCATTTAAAGTTCCCCCAGCATAGGAAAATTGGACACCAAGGCAAAGACAAGCTCTCTGATCCTCACCTACTCCCACCACCCTCCTCTGAGGTACCCTCGGTGCCAGGGGGCTGCTTCCTTTTGACCCAACTTTAGCCTTCAGGGTTCTAGCAGCAGTGAGGTGACAAATGGCCCAAACTTGGCTCTGATAGGAGACTTATTTGTGATTTGCATAAGATCTTGAAATTAAGCATTTATCCACACAGGTTAAACCCCCAAAAGGATCTATGGTAATCAGGCAATATCAAGAATTTCTCTTTCCTGTCTTCCGGTTACGAATCTCTTAAAGTTCCTCCCTGGGAACTATTAGGAGTTACCCACATAGTGCTGACAGTCAAAGGCAGGACTCACAAAAGTTGTGGCTGGCTTTGTCAGTTACACAGTTCAGACCACTTTAAGAGCCCATAAAAAATGCTAGCGAGTATAGAGAAATGCAAATCAAAACCACCCTGAGATATCACCTAACCCCAGCAAGAATGGCCCACATCACAAAATCTCAAAACTGCAGTTGCTGGCGTGGATGTGGAGAGAAGGGAACACTTTTACGCTGCTGGTGGGACTGCAAACTAGTACAACCTTTCTGGAAGGAAGTATGGAGAAACCTCAAAGCACTCAAGCCAGACCTCCTATTTCATGCTGCAATCCCATTACTGGGCATCTACCCAGAAGGAAAAAAAATCCTTTATCATAAAGACACTTGCACTAGACTATTTATTGTAGCTCAATTTACAATCACCAAAATGTAGAAGCAGCCTAAATGCCCACCAACCCAGGAATGGATTAACAAGTTGTGGTATATGTACACCATGGAATACTATTCAGCCATTAAAAAAGATGGAGACTTTACATCCTTTGTATTAACCTGGATGGAAGTGGAACACATTATTCTTAGTAAAGCATCCCCAGAATGGAGAAGCATGAATCCTATGTATTCAATTTTGATATGAGGACAATTAATGACTTAGTACACTGTTGGGGTTGGGGGATGGGGGAAGGGGAGAGCAGAGAGAGGGAAGGAGGGAGGGGGTGGGGTCTTGGTGTGTACCACAACTTTTGGGGGCAAGACACCATTATATTATGAGGGACTTTATCTAACAAATGCAATCAGTGTAACCTGATTTTTTTGTACCCTCAATGAATCCCCAACAATTAAAAAAAAAATGCTATCAAGTATTCCTTATGACCAAACCATTATGGCATTCACAATCACAAAATCCTGCTGGCTTATTGGGATTAAATACTAACTAATAGTTAAAATGCTAAAGTTTATGAATGACTTAAAAAATACAGATTACTGTGGATTCAAGACTATCTTTCACTTAGTAAACATTTATTTGGCAGCTATTACAGGCCAAGCCCTATGCCAAAGACTGGGGATACAGCGCAGCGTCCACACCCACTTGTGTGGAAGTCTGCTTTCCTGGGTGGGAGAGAAAGAAGTGGGGTTTTACTGAGAACCCACAGCCTGATAGATCTGTGCCACAGCCTGCAACCTGGATATGCCCATGAGAGTGCTTCTCATGCATATTTTAAGAGGGGAAAAAAATTAGGAATTGCTGCTTTACAGAGTTGGGCAGGAGGGAGCCAGCCAGTGGCAAATCAGAGGCAGAGGTTTGTGCCATGCGATACTAAATCCCCTCCCACTGCACCAGAGGGGACAGTGGCCCTCCTGTGGGTTCCCCACCTCCTTAAGGCTGCCCTAGATGTCACTTTCAACCTGATTTCACTGGTACAAGAATATGGAGGAATGAGGGGCTAAATGAGCCCATCCCTGGCACTGCCCCGACTCCATCAGCACAGAGCATATGCTAAAAAAATCTCCCAGGGAGGCCAAGACAAGCCAGGTCCTTGATTTAGATGGCTATTTGAATCACCCCCTGCTTCATCTGTAGTAATTTTGTTTTATTAGATAAAGGGTTTGTGAGAAAAAGAGGAATTTAAGATTTCTTTTTTTTTTTTTTGTAGAGACAGAGTCTCACTTTATGGCCCTTGGTAGAATGCCGTGGCCTCACACAGCTCACAGCAACCTCCAACTCCTGGGCTTAAGCGATTCTCTTGCCTCAGCCTCCCGAGTAGCTGGGACTACAGGCGCCCGCCACAACGCCCGGCTATTTTTTTGTTGCAGTTTGGCCAGGGCTGGGTTTGAACCTGCCACCCTCGGTATATGGGGCCGGCGCCTTACTGACTGAGCCACAGGCACCGCCTGGAATTTAAGATTTCTTCCTGCTGTTCAAGGCTAGTTAAGTGTAAACAGAGAAACGTGTCAGGCTGTGTTGAGGCACCGCATACAATTTGCTGTGTGCATCTCAGCACTGGCACAAGCACACACGCCTGCAAGCTTCCCAACCAGAGAAGTTCCTCTGAGCCCTTTCTCCAGCACAGGACCTGTGTTTCAAGCCTGCATACCACTTTGTAACAATTCCCCAGGATCCCAGCACAGACTGTCCTCAAAAGACGCTACTAGGGAGACAGTAACCCTCTCATGCCTGTTCCCCTCGAGCGTGCGTGTGAACTGTGGCACACACTCCACACACGGCTTTCCTACCGGGAAACCAACAGGTGCCCTCCTGCACTTCCAGGACTGTGGGCTGCAGACACTGACACCCAGCACAGATGGCAGCGGCAGCCTCCAGCGGCAAGGACCACAGTGTGATGGGGCGGGAGAGGCTGGAGAGGCTGGATCCCACAGAGTCCTGCATGAGCTTCTGATAGGATCTTCTGAGAGGAATAGGGGGAGTGAGCTCAGTATTGTCACTGACCAATGAGGAAGAGGACTTTTCCCCCAGGGGATTCTGAGGGGCACTGAGTTAGTGTTTATTCAAAGAACCATGAACCCAGGGAAGCACAAAGATCTATTACTTATGGCTGTAATATTCAGGACCGGATGGAGATAGACAGACAGACAGACAGACAGACAGTACTTTCATTTTGTTCATCTCCTGAGAACCCAAACTACTTTTATCTCAAAGTGAAATAAAGAAACCCCAGTGAGCAAAGGAGGATAAGCCTGTGGGAGATCTTTATTTTTATTTTAATAGAAGCTTTTTCTTCCTTGGGATTTTGCTTATCTGTCCATATATGTCCATAGAAAAATATTATCCTTAGAGCCCAGCGTCTGTTCACATCTGTTTGTACAGACTTTAAAAGGCAAATAAAAGACACACAGAGGTCGTTTTGAGACTTACTGTTGTACTTAGATGGTGTGTTTAGATATTTTCCATCTAGTTCAGAAGCAATTTGCTTATTCATTACTGGCTAAAAAATACTTTTGAAATACACTATTAAGTTCATCAAAGGTAATTGGTTAAAAAAAAAAAGCTTCTAATTTTTCTAATGAACTCACACCAAAACCTTCCTGTTAGGGTCAGCGCCGTAGCTCAGTAGTGAGGGCACCGGCCACATGCACCGGGGCTGGAGGGTTCGAACCCAGCTGCAGCCTGCTAAACTACAATGACAACAACAACAACAATAGAAAATAGCCAGGTGTTGTGGCAGGCGCCTGTAGTCCCAGCTACTTGGGAGGCTGAAGCAAGAGAATCGCTTAAGCCCAAGAGTTGGAGGTTGCTGTAAGCTGTGACACCACAGCACTCTACCCTGGGTGACAGCTTGAGACTCTATTTCTCCCCCACCCCAAACCCCCGCCAAAAAAAAAAAAACTTTTTAGAGACAGAGTCTCACTTTGTTGCCCTTAGTAGAGTGCCGTGGCATCACAGCTCACAGCAACCTCCAGCTCTTGCGCTTAGGCGATTCTTTTGCCTCAGCCTCCCGAGTAGCTGGGACTATAGGTGCCCACCACAATGCCCGGCTATTTTTTTTGTTGCAGTTTGGCCGGGGCCAGGTTGGAACCCACCACCCTCATTATATGGGGCCAGTGCCCTACTCACTGAGCCACAGGCACTGCCCAACAAAAAAAACCTTTTAACAGCCACATTAACATTCACAGGCTACTGAAATGCTCATCAGGACACCAGGGGTGTGACCAGATTAGGTCTCCAGGGGAAGGCAGGATTCTGCTGACCACACACTGGCCGGGTCCTGTCTCCAAAGCTTTCTGCCCACATCCCATTGCTCAGGCAGGCACGAGGCAGGGCTGCAAAGCTTTGTGTAGATTTTGATCACTGATGCTCCAGGATCTTTGAGGACACGAATCTCCAACTCTCCAATCCTTCAAAAGAAGGCTCTGCAGACTCCTCTGGCTACCCAGTGGGAAGCGCTGGGCAGCTCTCAGTCACCCTCATTGTCCCTGCCTTCCCCAGGGCCTCTGCCACCACTTGTCCCAGCTTCCCAGCCACATTGCTCTTTCTGCAGGTGTGGTCTTTGGATGAACCACATGAGAACCCCCGGGTGCTTGCCAAAAATGTATTTTTCAGGGAGCAGTGTTCACAACCTCTCTATGCTATCACTAGAGATTTCTTCCTAAAAACATAAAGGAATCATATTGCTACCCTGCTCCAAAGCCTCCAACAGCTTCCTGTTTTATAAAGAACAAAGTCCCAACTCCGTACTACAGGGGTCCCCACTCCCCTCAAGCTGCCTCTCCCGCCATGCTCTTCTTCCTAGATCCCAGCCTCATATGCTGGTCACACAACTCTTTTGTGTCTTTAGGTATGTTGTCCTGAGGGGCCTAGAATATTCTTCCTTCCTGTTTGGAGAACTCCTCCATCAATCCTGGCTCAAGTGAATTCTGTAAACCTTCCGTTCCCTCTTCCTCCGTGTCCTCACATGCTGTCAGAGGCCCCAGCACTGGCACTTCTGACTACACCGTCATCTTTCTGCATTACTTTCAGTTGACAAGCAGGAACACGTCTACCAGGGGCCCAGCTCCGTGCCGGGGGCTGAGGAAACAGCAATGAGCGGACCTTAGTTCCAGCCTAATAAAGCTTACAGCCCTGTGGGAAGAGAGACAATTAGTGATGTCCATAATGTTTTCATAACTACCTAGCACTACTGGAACCTAAATTAGGAGGCCCTAAGCTGGTCGAGGGGCTCAGGGAATGCCTCCCAGACCATGCCAGCACTTATTTTTGCATTCCTAGCACTGTTGCTTGCATGTTGGAAGATTCAGAATCAATTTCTTAGCTGAAGTGTGACCTGAATGCTGATGATCCTCAAAGGTACAGACCCAACTATTAAGACATCTCTACTAATGTATCAGCATGAGTAGAGATATCAGCCCAACACAGCCCAAACCAAACATCTTTCCTCCCAAACCTGCTCCACTTGTCTGAATTCACAGCCTCCATAAAAGGCACTGGTGCCAAGGTGATCAAACTTGGGAGTTACATATAACTCCTCTATTTTGAATCCCGGGCCCACTCAGAGCACCCCTGCTCTGTCCATTTTGCTTTCTGGATTCCTAGATTTCTCCTCTCCATCCCTCTTCCTACCACCATGGCCCTAAGTCAATCCTCATCATTTCTAATTTTGACCTAATTTCCAAATCTGATCCTGTCACTTCCTTACTCATAACTCTCCCATGACTCCTTCTAGCCTCTAGGTTAAAATCTAAACTCTGCTTCCCACCATCCAAGGTCCTGATGGCTCAACCCCTGTCTTTCTATCTGTGTAGGAGAATTTTTGTAAGGAACTTAAAGCTTCATAGAAATAACAGGCTTGGGGTGATGAGGTCTCACGTGACTAAAATACAAGAGCTATCTTTTCATTTGGGTGCTCTCTGCACCTAGGAAAGTGCTTGGTAGGTAACAGATGCTCAACAAATATTTGAGGAACAAGCAGATGGGAAGACCTGGGATTGGCGTACACATGCAGTGCATCGGGCTCAACTGATTCTCACTTGAGGAAGACAGATGAGCTATTCATAATGACTTCAAATGGGATAGGGTCAATCTCACAGTAACTTTGCTGGTGAAAAATATATTAAAAACCCAGCATGTATTAAAAATTACTCTTTGACAACTGCTGTGTCCCTGTCCCAAGGCAGTCATTTTAAAGTCAGAGGAACAACATACGTGATTAGGATATTTCAAGTGCCTTTTTAAAAGCACTATTTAGATTTATGTAATTGGTGAGCTGTGTTGCTTAAGCTCTGCTGACTAAAAACGTGTTTTACAACTACTGCCTCACGAGTACATGCTTTTGGAGATATATACAAGTTCATCTACAATCTCAGATATGCACAGATTCTGAAGTAGTGACTGAAGGACCATCTAGTCAAATAGTCACAGCAATGACTAACTACTAGTGATGAACTAATGCTATACAGGAACAGAACTGCTGGCAATCCCGGGCTATGTAATTTGCAGCTGTCCTGCAGTCATCACTCACCTGGAGGAGCTGCAGACAGGGCAGGAGGAGCTGGGTTACTGGCCGCACAGGCCGTCTGCACTTTCCCCAGGCCACCGTCACTCCTCCCATCATTACCACCCAAGGAGATAAAAACCAAGAGAGACTGAAGAGAATTCAAAGATTTATTGAATATTTAGCAAGTGTTTCAGACTACAACAGGTGAAAGTGGTCAGAGATCTTGGACTCGCTCTGGCTTTGCTCATCCAGTCTTTAACTTCACTGCCTTCCCTGACCTCACTTGTTCCACTTGTAAAACCGGGCAGAAGACTAGACAGAATACTTGCAGATAAAAAAAAAAAAAAAGAATACTTGCAGATAGGTCCAGGAAAGACTACAGGGAGTCAAAGAGGGTGAAATAAGCATCAATTCAGCAGGCAGGTACTGTCCACACAGGGCTCCCCACCTTCACCACCTTCGCCTGCCTTCTAAGGGTCAGTTTCTGCGCATCTTCTTTTTGTTTATTTATTTATTTTCAGCAATTTTTTTATTGTTTAGGATTCATTGAGGGTAAAAATAATTAGGTTACACTGATTGCATTTGTCAGGTAAAGTCCCTCTTATAATTGTGTCCTGCCCCCAAGAGGTGTGCCATATACTCTGACCCCCATCCCGCTCCCCCCTCCTCCCTCATCCCCCTACCCCTCCCTCCACCTTGTATCAGCTCATCTACGGCCTTCATGTTAGAACTGAGTACACTGCATTCTTGCTTCTCCATCCTTGTGATGCTTTACTAAGAAGAATGTCTTCCACCCCCATCCAGGTTAATACAAAAGATGTAAAGTCTCCATCTTCTTAAATGGCTGAACAGTATTCCATGGTATACATATATCATAGTTTGTTAACCCATTCCTGGGTTGGTGGGCATTTAGGTTGTTTCCACATTTTGGCATTTGTAAACTGAACTGTGGTAAACGGTCTAGTGCGAACGTCCTTATGATAAAAGGATTTCTTTTCTTCTGGGTAGATGCCTAGTAATGGGATCAGTGCAGGGCCCTCTTTGCCCACCCTGGGAGGAAACGAACACCAGGAATGAGCACTCCCTAGGACAGCCCCACCAGTGACCAGCAGGAGGCGGTGTTCCTCCCTGGTAGAGGTCCAGGCCCGGTGAGCACAGCAGTAACCGGCTGGACAACCTACTCCTTACTGGCTGCCTTCCCTTCCCTGGCTCGCTTTCCCACTCCCTCACCCATAGTTCCTTCATGTCACAAGTAATCTACTTGCGTTAGAGTCATTGTTTCCGGGTCAGCTTCTGGAGGAAACCAATTAAGACAACAGGTCTTCTCTGGGCAGGATGCCATACCAGACAAAGCTGGGAGAGGTTCAGAGGAGAGAAGAAAAAGAACTCTAACTTCAATTAAACATAAAACAACAGCAGAACTGGTTCTCTTAGAAAGAGTCCCAACCTCATAAACTGTCTTTTATGCCTGAAAAATCCTTCTTTGCACAAGCAGCTTGGTGGGTCTCAGGAAAAGGACACAGTCCTTGATGAGGAATGCCATCCCTGCGGCGGACACAGGGCGCCCTGGCCCTTCCCGCCCTGTGCATGGGGGACTCTGGCTGGAGGGGCACAGCCTCCAAGGAAAGTGGCTCTACTCTTTGGCAATAGCCTTTTCTGTGGAACAGCATAAAAAGATCATTAAACAAGCTTCCAGGGTGAGCTATGCTCAACAGCAATAAAGAACCAAGTGGTTTCTTATCTAGAACTTGAAAATTATAAAAGCATGTGGGTTCAGGAGGGAGTAATAAGGAGGAGCAAGGGACAGGGAGTGGGAGGGAAGGAAGGAGAGGAAGAAGAGAGAGGAGACGGGAAGATATGAAAGTAAGTTCATAAAAGTAAATGACCCCTTCCCAAACAACCACTATCTTTCCTCAACTTAGAAAGATGAAAAGGACAAAAAAGAGAAGGCGAAACAAACAGGTAGGATAAATTTAGGTTCTCTCATTTCTCTGACTTAAAAATAGGCACAGTTGGGGCAGCGCCTGTGGCTCAGTGAGTAGGACGTCGGCCCCATATACCGAGGGT
This sequence comes from Nycticebus coucang, assembly GCF_027406575.1. Taxonomy (NCBI): domain Eukaryota; kingdom Metazoa; phylum Chordata; class Mammalia; order Primates; family Lorisidae; genus Nycticebus; species Nycticebus coucang. The sequence continues at coordinate 59,460,377 of NC_069791.1, read as the reverse complement.
GGCAGGTTTGAACCTGGCCCCAGCCAAACTGCAACAACAACAAAAACAATAGCCAGAGTTGTGGCGGGCGCCTGTAGTCCCAGCTACTCGGGAGGCTGAGGCAAGGGAATCGCTTAAGCCCAGGAGCTGGAGGTTGCTGTGAGCTGTGTGAGGCCACGGCACTCTACCGAGGGCCATAAAGTGAGACTCTGTCTCTACAAAAAAAAAAAAAAAAAGACACAGTCTCCATATACACATACCTATGTGCAAATAAACATAAAACACAAATAACAAAAACATATTGGTTATGCATATATCAGCAACAGAGATAAAGGTGTACTATTTTTCCCTTTTTGTTCTGTAAAAACGTAATGAAAATGTTATATTATTATGATTATATTGTCAAAGGTAACCTGGGTTATTCTTTAATTCCAACATATTTTTTAATGTTTTAATTTCAGATTAATGTGAGGGTAAAAACAGGGTACAATGTTTGTGTTTGTTAAATAGAGTCCCTCTTGTAGTTGTGCCCCCCCCGCCAGCTGTGACACACACCTTTACTTTGTGCCTGTGAAGTGAGAGCACACCAATCCCCTCCCTCTTCCCCCCCCCAACTTGAATTGAATTGAGTTTTTCTCTTGTGTGGGAGTGATTTAGATCATCTACTGGCTTCATATTAGTTTTGAGTACACTGGATATTTGCTTTTCCATTCTTGTGATATTTTACTAAGAAGAATGTGTTTCAACTGCATCCATATTAATATGAAAGATGTAAAGTCTCCATCTTTTCCATGGTATGCACATATCAGTTAGTCCATTCCTGGATAGATGGGCATTTGGGTTGTTTCCACATCTTGGCGATTGTAAATTGAGCTGTGATAAACAATCTAGTGCAAATGTCCTTGTGATAAATTTTTTTTTTCCTTCTGCCTAGTAATGGGATTGCAGAATCAAATGGAAGGGCTATGTTGAGTTTGAGGATTCTCCATACTTCTTTCCAAAGACGCTGTATTAGTTTGCAGTCCCAACAACAATGTGAAAGTGTTCCCCTCTTCCCACACCCATGTCAGCGTCTGCGGCTTTGGGACTTTGGGCTATACTCCCTGGGATTAGGTAACACCTTGGTGTGGTTTTGATTTGCATTTCATTCTGTTCTGCATTATTCTTGATGTCTGAGGACTATATCTTTGCTCCCCAGCCCAAAATGACCTCAAAGAAACACAATTTATACTGAAAGTGGGTTTCTTAAAAACAATATATAATTGAGTCTTATTATTGGATCCACATTGACAATCTGCCTTTTAACTGGTGCATTTAGACCACTGACATTAAGAGTGATTACCGACGTAGTTGAATTAATATTCACCATACTTGTTACTGTTTCCTACGGCTGCCCTTCTTCCTTGTTCTTATTTTTGTCTTCCATTCCTTCTCTGCCTTTTGTGGTTCTAATCAAGATTAGATTCCATTTTCTCTCCCTAGCATATTAGTTGTACATTTTTTCCCACTTTTTTTAGTGGTTGCCCTAGAGTTTATAATATATGTGTACAACTAATCTGCATCTACTTTCGTGTTTTGAGGTTTAAGACAAAGTCTCACTTTGTCACCCTCAGTAGAGTGCTATGGCATCACAGCTCACAGCAACCTCAAACTCTTGGGCTGATGCAATCCTCTTACCTCTGCCTCCCAAGTAGCTGGCACTACAGGCACCCGCCACAACCTGCTACTGAAAAGCTGAGGGCCACTGCTCTAAAGAACTTCTTTTAACATTTCTTGCAAGGCAGAACTATTGATAACAAATTCCTTCAATTTTTTGCTTGCCTAAAAAAGTCTTTATTTCTCTTTCACTTTTGCAAGATAATTTTGCAGGGTACAGAATTCTAGGTTGCTGTTTTTTCTGTCAGTGCTTTAAATATTTCACTCTGCTCTCCCCCTGCCCACATGCTTTCTGAGGAGAAGTCAGATCGGATTCTTATCTTTGTTTCTCTGTAGATAAGGTACTTTTTATTTTTTTACTCTGGCTTCTTTCAGAATATTTGTTTACCTTTGATTTTCTGTAGCTTGAAAATGATGTATCTAGGTATAGTTTTTCTGGCATTTATCCTGCTTGGCATTCTCTGAGATTCCTGCCTGAATCTGTGGTTTCTTGTCTGGTGTCAGCTTGGAGTAATCTCAGCCATATTGTTTCAAATATTTCTTCTGTCTTTTCTTTTCCTTCTCTTTCTGGTATTCCCACTACACATACTTTACACCTTTGGTAGCTGTCCTACAGTTCTTGGATGTTCTGTTGTTGTTGTTTATTTTTTCTTCCCCATCTTTTTCTCTTTTTCTCCTTGCTTTTCAGTTTGGGAAGTTTTTATTGAGATGCCCTTACGCTCAGAGATTCTTTCTTTTGAGTGCTCTGTCCACCAAGCCATCAAAGTCCATCAAAGGGATTCTTCATTTCTGTTACAGTGTTTTTAGCTCTAGCATTTGTTTTTGATTCTTTCTTAGGATTGCCCTCTCTCTGCTTGCATTGCCCATGTGTTCTTGTCTGCTGTCTGCTTTATCCATTACATCCATTAGCATATTAATCATAGCTGCTTCACAAGCCCAGTCAGATCATTCCAACACCCCTGCCATATCTGAGCCTGGTTCTGAAGCTTTCTCTGTCTCTTCAGACTATTTTATTTGCCTTTTAGTATATCTTGTAATTTTTTCTTGATAGACAGATGTGACTGGGTTAAAAGGAACTGCTGTATACAGGCCTATCCCATGAGGAAAGGTGTGGCAGGAGCCCTTTCAATGCCAACATTAGGTCTTAGCGTCTCATTGAGCCTGTGAATTCGCAAGTGCTTGCTGCCACCAAGCACCTCGGATGGGACAGAATGACTGGAGTCTGCTAGCATTGGGCGCTTCCCTTCCCCAGGTCACTTAAGCCCTGATGAAACCCCAGTGGGGCTGGGCTCTGGTTAAGTAGATTCTCCTGAGGGCAGACAGAGTGCCCCGGCCTATTTCAAAAGGTTCTCCTTTGTCCTCGGCCTGCAGGAAGCAGGAGAGGCTCATTCTCCATTATCCACATGAGAGCTTAGGGGAGCTGCAGAGGGTCAAGGGTACCAGAACTGAGAAGGTGGGGGCAATGACTTGGTTCCCCTGAAGTTTTTAGCTGTTGGGGTGCTTTAAGCCTCCCCAATTTGTCAATCACAGTTCGGTTTCCCTGCTTCACTCTGGTTTCAGTAGAGCCTGCTAAGGGTTTCTGCTCTCATAAGCTGTGATTTTCTATATTCTCCTGAGTGTTTCTTCGATTTAAGGGACAGTAGCTTGCCCTGTGACCTCACTTCTCTTACAGACCTAAGAGTTGTTGCCTTTTCAGTTTGTTCAACTTTTTACATATTAGGATGGAGTTACAACTTTCAAGCTTCTTACAAGACAGGAAATTGGAAACTCCACACTTTAATGTTATACATATACATACACATGCAGAGTAGGTATATGATATGTAAATACACTTATAAAATGACGATGTACCTAACGATGGCACATATTGCTGAGAAGGCAAAGGTTACATAGTGAGAGCTAAATGCACCAGGAATTCACAACTCCCCGAAGATAACATACCTGGATGACCTGCCCAGCAGTTTCCCCACGAGAGGCAGCACTGTCTCTATATTTCGTTCCCTGTCCCTTCCCTGAAACAATTTCAGTCGCTTGACAAATCATTATTATTCATTAATAAAGTTCACTGAGTGTCCATATGTGAAAGAAATTCACCACATACTCCACAGATGCGATTCCTTCCCCCACGGGGTTCTCATTTCAGAGGAAGCGACGTATGACACGTGCACCTTCCCTTTATCCGTGCTGCTTGGGTTTGTTGCCGTGGTTTCTTGTTCTCTCTCTCTCTTCCAGAAAAATGATTTCCTAGTTTTACAAACGAAGTTGGATCATTTCACTCCCATGAGTCAGGCAATACTTTATGAAAGAGTAAAGGTTACAGAAGACTGGGGATAAGAGGTGGAAAGAAGCAAAACAGAAGGCAAACTAACCTGGCCCAGCTGAGCCTCTTCAGTGTGGAAGGAAACCCCCAGCGGTGATCAGTGAGAACTGGGGGAAGGGACGCCCTAGGCCGGGATCCAGGAAGAACCGCCAAGGACACAGAAATCACATGGCAAGAAGATTCAAACTGGTAACAAGCAGACACCATCACATCATCACTATTCCTAGTGCTCATCTCTAAATTACCTTGTCAATTTCATGGGATGGAACTCTCCCAGACCCCGCTTCATAACCACAGACCCTGAATTCCTCATTCCACAGCTCAGGAAGTCCAGAGAAGTAGACTCCAATTGCCTCTTCCAAAGCTCCCACCAGCTGTTTGACTTGAGCAATGATGGTCAAGGTGCTGGAGAACTTTGTCTCTTTCCATTGTTCTGATAACTGCTGTACACATCCAGGCTAAGAATTAGCTGACAAGAACCCTCTCTCTGCTGCTCAAAAGGAACTTCCAGATTTAGGAATTCCAGCATAACAGTCCCACGAGCCTGCCCACATGCTAAACCTGGCTGGCTGGAGCTTTTGGTGGAGGGAGCCTTCCTAAATGCATGAGCGTGCCAGCCAGTAGACAAGATTTAATGGGTAGAACTTATATTGAATTACAAAGCTTCAGTGACTCACTTTTTATTTTTTTGAGCCAGAGTCTCACTTTGTCACCCTTGGTAGAGTGCCATGGTGTCGGATCACAGCAATTTCCAACTCTTGGGCTCAAGCAAATCTCTTGCCTCAGTCTCTTGAGTGAGACTCAGGTGGGAACTTGCAGTAGCTGGGACTGCAGGTGCCCACCACAATGCCCGTCTTCTTTTGTTTTTCAGAGATGGGGGTCTCACTCTTGCTCAGGCTGGTCTTGAATCTATAAGCTCAGGCAATACACCCTTCTTGGCCTCCCAGAGTACTAGGATTATAAGTTTAAACCATCGTACTCGTCCTAACTTTATTTTTTAAAGAAGTAGAACTCTTTTTTTCCCATTAAAATCATATGTTGAAGCAAAAGCAATAAAAACATGTAGTTAAAAATTAGAGAGGGGGGCCAGGTGTGGTGGCTCACACCAATAATCCTACCACTCTGGGAGGCCAAAGTGGGTGGACCCCTTGAGCTCAGTAGTTTGAAACCAGCCTCAGCAAGATCAAGACCCGGTCTATACTAAAAAGGAGCCTGAGGCAAGAGGATTGCTCCAGCCCCGGAGTTTAAGGTTGATGTTAGCTAGCTGATTCTATGACACTCTAGCCTGGGCAACAGAATGAGACTCTGCCAAAAAAAAAAAAAAAAAAAGAAGGGAGAGAGGGAGGGAGGGAGGGAGAAAGGAAGGAAGGAAGGAAGGAAGGAAGGAAGGAAGGAAGGAAGGAGAAAAGAAAATTGGAAAATTGGGGAGAAGGGATCTCCACTGGCCCCTAAGTAAGGCCTGTCTCAACATTCTATTTCAAAAACCACTTACTTAACCCAATCTCTCCCTCTTACAGGTAAAAAAATGGATACAGAGAGAGATTACCAGGTAAATTACTCAGGGTTAGAACTAGGGACAAATCAAGTTTCCTGATGTGCATTCCTCTGCTCTTTCCACTACAATACCCTGTCTCTGAGAATCTATTCTGAATTTATGGAACTACATGTGGCGATATTAAGCCACAAAAATCACTGACTCAATGTTTTCATTAAAGACTCCTCTATTTCCTGAGAATGAGAGGGTTTTTCATTCTTTGTACCACATTAACTCCAATTGGCAATTTTGAATTCCTCTTGGCAGAAGTAATATAGATCAGGTTCCATTAAACATATCACTACAATGAAAATCTGTTGTTTTAAAAAGTTCAAATCCAGCTTATGGTCTACAAACTCTAGTAAGATTTAATTAGCAAAAGTTTAGTATTATACTACAAAAGAATTTGGATAGTGTTTGGGATTTGACTGTAAAAAGATTTTTGCCTATATTGTATATATTGGCCCCATGTTGGTGCATTCAATGATTCATACAGCAGTTGGCTTCCAAGTCCTTCACCATAAAAATGGTTGCATGTTATGAAATCCAACACAAGATACTACTACTCTACAGGACCCCTACAGAGTTTATCACCACATTCATTTAGTTATCTTCCAGGTAGATTGCTGCAATATGCAATTTACTTCCCTGGCATAGAAAAGAGAAAAAGAACCATCAGTATAGTCTAGGCCTGGAGGTCTCAGGCTCTCCCAAGGCCTCTGAAGGTCTCCCAAGGTCTCCAAGGCTTTCCCAAGGTTCCTGAAAGTCTCCCAACATCTCTGAGTCTCTTCAAGGCCCCAGAGATCTCCCAGGCCCCTGAGGTTCTCTCCAGGCTTTCCCAGGGCTCCTGAGGCCCCCTACGCTCACCCAAGCCCTTGGTGTGGTCCCTCTGGGAGCCAGCTCTGTGATCCCAGCTTGGTCAGTCAGGAGTCTTGGGTTGTTGACACGGTCAGAGCCTTGTTAACTAATGTAACAAGTCATTCTGTTCAGGATCATTTAAAAGAAGGGAAGATAAGTGAGAAGTTGTGCATATCTGAAAAATTGGGGGGCAGGATAGAAGCAGGACGAGGTGAGGCATCCAACCGGGAGCCCAGGAGCCTGGGAGCTCCTCCGTGGGAGCGCCCAAGTGAGGTCCCTCTTACTCATTCCCACACCACTAAGATTAGGGTTTCAGGAGGACTGATTGAGGAAGCAACAGCAATGACAAGGAGGCCACAAGGAACAAGGAAGCTGTCTACATGGAACATAAATTCAAGGCCAGGATCCAAGCAAAACATCAAATTGGAAAGAAAAAAATAACAGAAACAATTCAGATGACGACGCTGAAACTCAGGGTCTGGGATGTGGCGACTCAGGTCTCCCTCTCTCACCTGGCAGTGGAGCCAGAGTCCTGTCCCATTTAGAGGTCGAGTCTCTGGCATGCAAGGCCTCTGGTACAGACGGAACCCACTTACCACGCAGGCCGTCTGGGCAGGGTACTAGGTGTGTGGGGCCAACTCACATCCCCTGCTCGGGTTTCTCAGCCATTAGCTCGCATCTGAAACCTGGTATTAGAACAGTTCATGCCGGGACATTCTCTGAACTCTGTTTGCCCTAGTCTTGGCGCTTCTGCCCTACAAAGGGAGGGGAGTTTTAATAGCATTAAAAAAAAAACAAGGGAAAGAGGATGAAACACTTGTAAAGCTTTTGATAGAATTGAGTCATGCACACAGAGGCATGCAAGTGGTGAGAGCACTGAATGTTCTATAACATACACAATAAAAATCTCAGTAGAACAACCTGTTGTATTACCTCATGGAGCAGCAAGGCTAAGGTAGTCTTGAGAACCAAACCGAGACTATTAAACATTTGGGGCCGTTAAATACCTTTCACTCTACATTGCTCTGAAGGGAGCTGAGCACGGTGAGGGCGTACGTTTTGCAGGACTGCAGAAAGAGCACCGGGATTTAAAATTCATCTTATACCAATTATTTGCTGCATGACACTAAGAAAGTTATCTAACCTCTTGCTCTCAGTTTCCTCATCTTTAAAATGGGAATATTAAAACTTACTTTAGGCCAGACACAGTGGCTCACACCTGTAATCCCAACACTCTGGGAGGACAACGTAGGACGATCGCCTGAGCTCAGGAGCTCCAGACCAGCCCAAGCAAGAGTGAGAGCCCATCTCTACTAAAAATAGAAAAACTAGCCGGTCATCATGGTGGGTGCCTATAATCCCAGCTACTCAGTAGGCTGAGGCAAGAGACTAGCTTGAGCCCAAGAGTTTGAGGTTGCTGTGAGCTACGATGCCATGGCAATCTATGGAGGGCAACAGAGTGAGACTCTGTCTTAAGAAAAATAAATAAAACCTACTTCATAGGATTGTGGCTGGAATAAATGAAATGGATGATGCATTTAAAGCATATAGTGCTTTAGTGCCTGGCACACAGCAGATGTTTCAATCATTTAACTAATATTAATTAAGCACCTTACTATATGCCAGGCACTGTGTGGGGTGCTGGGAGTAAAAGTCAGCAAAGACAGACTCAGCGCTTGGCTTCTTGGAGCCTGCAGAGTGGCCACCAGACAGGTCACTCAATGGCAGCACTCACTGTGAACTGCTCATCTGGACGGCAGGACCCGGATACTACCACACAGGTCCAGTAAGGTGCAGACTGTGCCTCGGCTGCTCAAGTCTGACTGCAGAGGGAAGAGAACCACAGAATTTGATGGCTCTGCCAAGAGCTATGAGGTCTTGGGAATATCATTTAACAAGTTTAGCTCAGTTTCCCTAAAGTAAAATAAGGAGGTTGGACATGATTAATGGTTCCCAAACTGGACTGTGTATCAGAATTGCCCAGGGAAGCTTTGAAAAGTACAGATTCCAAGGACCACCCCACCCCAGACCTTCTAATCAGAATCTCTAAGTGTGGAGCTCAGGAATTTGTAATGATTTTTTAAATGTTCCTAATGTGATCAAATGCAGATATTTTGGTCTTAGTCCATCCATAAACTCCCTTTTAACAAAAAGTTCTGTGATAAATCACTGAAATGCAAAGCTGAAGTTAACAGTGCCATGGGAAAGGTACCAAGAAAGTGCGAATAAGAGTTAGAAAAGGTAAACATCACTCAGCGTGGAAGCGGAAGCTGAGTTGGGTCTTGGAACCTGACCTTGGGGACAGAGGGCGGGAAGAGTATAGAGACCTGAGGCCAAACATTTGCCCAGAGGACAGGCTGCTTGACCGGGAATGATGGGGTAGAAGACTGGCAAGGTGATGGAGACCAACTTCATTCATTATTTCATTTATTCAAACATGGAATGCCTGGAGATATCAAGAATGACTAGTCTATGCCCTGAAGATGGGAAGAGAAAGACAGTCCTGGCTGAGTAGCCTGACGCCGCTGGGCTACAGACACCCCAGCAGCAGCAGAAGGCAGCCCAGAGGACAGACTACACCTCGAAAAGACAGACAGGTGAAAGCAGAAGAGAAAGAATTGGGAGTCATGGGTTAAACTGCTTTTCCCAAAAATGATACATTGATGTCCTAACTTCCAATATCTCAGAATACGACCTTATTTGGAAATAGGGTCTTTCCAGGGGTAATCAGGTTAAAGTGAGGTCCTTAGGGTGAGTCCTATTACGATATGACGATTTGAACACAGAGGACAGACGTGCACACAGGGAAGAGGATGTTGAGAGACACAGGGAGAATGCCACACGAAGGCGAAGACTGGACCGACACTTCTGCGTGCCGAGGGCACCAGGGTTGCCAGCTGTCATGAGAAGCCGGGAGACGGGCATGGGACAGACTCTCCCACACCTCAGAAAGAACCAACCCTGCCAACACCTTGATGTCCGATTCTAGCCTCCAGAGCTCTGAGCATACACATTTCTGCAGTTAGAAGTCACCCAGTTTGTGGTACTTTGCTACTGCAGCCCTAGGAAACTAACTGTTCATGAAGCAGGTGCAAAAGAACCATTAGGGACTGTGTATTGGAGGCTGGGGGAATGATTTTCTGAGTTTTGGGGTTAACCAGCTAATTAGCCCCTAGGATGGTGCCTAGCACACAACAAGAGCTCAGTGAGCATCCTGGGTAATTAATGGGATGCTGGGGAAAGGAGGAGTAAAAATGGATTCTTTGGGAGATGGGTGTGGATGTGAGAGGAAAGTCAGGTGCAGGGCTGGCATGTTAACTTCTCCAGAAAGACACACGGAGGCAGCTGGAATGCTGGTGGAACTTGCGAGTGAAGCCTGGGCCAGACATTAAGTTTTGGGAATGATCCACAAAGGAATAATAGATTAGGTGCAGTAAAAATAAAAAAACCACACATACCGTAGAGCCTCCATAGTTGACCACCCCCCTACATCGACCACCTCTTTATTAAGTTCACCTAATTTTCTTTTTTGTGTGTGTGTGGTTTTTGGCCAGGGCTGGGTTTGAACCCGCCACCTCTGGCATATGGGACCGGTGCCCTACTCCTTGAGCCACAGGCGCCATCCCGTTCACCTAATTTTCATAGACTGGACATGTACCACATGTACGTGTCACTACAGTAGGCCAAGCTCCTTACGTTGACCACCTCTCTATAGTGAGCAGTTCATCACAGTCTCTTGGGTGGTCAGCTTACAGAGGTTCTACTGTGTCTATATAGAAAAAGAACAGACCTAAAGGCAGACTCCTTGTAGTATAGTAGTGTAGGTTCTCAGACAAGGGCAGAGAAAGAGGAGAGAAGATTTCAATCTTCAATAGTCAATGTTGCCTTTTTGGGTTTTGAACTTAGTGGGAGGATGTCTATCCTATACCTGTCCGGCACATACCTTGTTTGATCTCACAGCTTCACAGCTGGGGATTTGCCCTCAGGGAGGAAACACACTTTGAGTATCACTCATGGTTTAGATGGCTTTAAACTTTTCAGTTGGTGCTGGGACTCCCGAAAGTTTTCAGGGCTATTGGGGGTAGAAAATAGTTTGTGTGTAAGAAGGACAAGAATTTAAGGGGGCCAGGGGTGAAATGCTACTGTCTGAATGTGTGTGTGTTCCCACACAATTCGTATGTTGGAACTTAATCCCTAAGGCCATAGTATTAAGAGGCGGGCCTTCGGGGAAGGGATTAGTGTCCTCATAAGGAAGTGAGATTGGTGCCCCTATAAAAGGGGTTGGACAAGGTGCTCTGTCCCCTCCCTCTCCTTCTGTCTCTTCTGCCACATGAGGAAGCAGCAAGAAGGTGCCACCTTGGAAGAAGAGAGTAAGTTCTCACCAGATGCTAATCTGCCAGTACCGCGATCTTGAACTTGCCAGCTTCTAAAACTGTGAGAAATAAATGTCTGTTGTTTATTTTTTTAAAAACACCTAAAAATAGTATTACCATATGATCCAGTATTCCTGCTTCTGGGTTGAAGAATTGAAATTCGTATGTCAAGAGACACCCGCATCCCCATGATCACAGTAGCTCATTCACAATAACCAAGACATGGAAACAACCTAAGTATCCATCAATGGATGAATGGGTAAGAAAATGCAATAATATTCTGCCACTAAAAAGAAAAAAAATTCTGTCATTTTTGACAACATGAACAAAACTGGAGGACAATATGCTGAGTGAAATATGCCAGGAACAGAGAAATAAACACTGCATGATGTCACTTACATGTGGAGTCTAAAAAAAGTCAAACTTACAAGAGTAGAGAATAGAATGGTGGTTACCAGAGGCTGCGGAATGGAGAGATTACACAGAGCCAGATAATCTGGAGGAATAAATTTTGGGACTTATTGCACAGCATAGTGACCATAGTTAATAATAAGATATTATTGGCTCGGCACCCATAGTTCAGTGAGTAGGGTATTGGCCACATACACTGAGGCTGGCAGGTTTGAACCTAGCCGGGCCAGCTAAAATGACAATGACAACTGCAACAAAAAATAGCCAGGCGTTGTGGTGGGCGCCTATAGTCCCAGCTAGTCAGGAGGCTGAGGCAACAGAATTGCTTAAGCCCAAGAGTTTGAGGTTGCTGTGAGCTCTAATGCCACGGCATTCTACTGAGGGTGACATAGTGAGACTCTGTCACACACACAAAGATATTGTTATGATTGTTAGTATTTGTCAAGTAAAAATAGAAACAATGTTCTGTCAAGGGATAAAAAAACAAAATGTGGTATATCCATACAATGGAATATGATACAGCCTTGAAAAGGAAGGAAATTCTGACCTGTGCTACAACATGGATGAACCCTAAGGACATTAAGCCAGAAACAAAAAGGCAAATATTGTAAGATCCCATGATTCCATTTCTTTTTCTTTTTCTTTTTTAAGACCAAGGCTCACCCTGTCACCCTGGGTAGAGTTGCTGTGGTGTCATAGCAACCTCAAACTCTTGGGCTCAAGCAATCCTCTTGCCTCAGCCTCCCAAGTAGCTGGGACTACAGATGCCTGTCACAACTCCTTGCTAGTTTTTCTTATTTTAGTAGAGATGAAGTCTTGCTCTTGCTCAGAATTTTTCTTTTCTTTTCTTTTCTTTTTTTTTGAGATGGAGTTTCACTCTGTCCCCTAGGCCGGAATGCAGTGGTATGATTATAACTCGTCGCAACCTCAAATTCCTGGACTCACATGATCCTCTTGCCTCAGCCTCACAAGTAGCTGGGACCCCAGGTGTGTGCCACCACACCAGTTAATTAAAAAAAATTTTGTAGAGAGGCTGGTTTTGAACTTTGGCCTTGAGTGATTCTCCTGCCTCAGCCTCCCAAACTGCTAGGATTAAGGTGTGAGCCACCCACCACATCCTATTACAAGTTCTATGAATAAAGTTCACAGAGACAGAGCATAGAACAGCCCCTTAAGTAGCCACTGCCTGTGGCCCCATATACCAAGGGTGGCGGGTTCGAACTCAGCCCTGGCCAAACTGCAACCAAAAAAAAAGGGGGGGGCTGCCAAGAGGAAGGAATGGGGAGTTAATGTTTAATGTTAGATAAATAACAGTGGTAATCTTAAATAGAATTTCAGTTGGGGAAGATGGAAAAGTTCTGTAGATAAATGTGGGGTGATGACCATGAAAAATGTGAATGTGTCTGATGCCACAGAACAATATATGGTTAAAATAGTACATTTTATGTTATGTGCATCTTACCATAATAAAAAAACAATTTTTGTGAACCTATCAGATAACTGAAGGAATGGAAAGTCTTTGTCTGTAAGTCTCTATTAGAATATAAAGCTAAACTCTTATGCTACTAGATGCAAAGCTGAAAGCAATGTGTCCCACATTCTACTGTCCAATGCTACAGCTAGCCGCAGCATCCCACGGCCCAAGGGACTTCCAGTCCTTTTGTGACTGTGACCTTGTGTGTAACAGGCTTCTGCCCTGGACCATTTGGGATTAATGACGCTGACACAATGTTCCGGGGGGTTGGGAATTAATACCCATTATTAGAGAGGAATACAGGCTTTCCCAACTGGCTTCCAACTCACTACTATGGAAGTGAAACTTCTACCATAGCTGTCTTCAAAAAAGAACAAACTCAGACTGCAGTGAGGGATGCTGCAATTTAATTTAAGGGGCATGTTACTATTGGTGTTAAGTACTAATATTTGTCTTAACAGCTGGTATTCTAAATTTTCCTTTAATGCACAGAAAACTCATGGAGAAGTGACTGATTGTCAACTAAAAAGTCAATGTTGAATTCAAGTAAAGAGGTCAGGTGTAAGCTGCTATCCCAATACGTATTACACAGTTTAATATTTTCATTACAATTAATTAGTATTTGCATCTTTTAAATTAACTTTTGGGTTTGCTTTATTACATGTTCATTTGCAGAGATTTTAGAAAATACAAATAAGCAACTGAGGAGAAACAGCGCTTAAAACTATGTCCTAGAGAGAACCACTATTAACAGTTTGGCAAAGCCTCATTAGCTGAAAAATGTCCTAACTTCATTTTTCAAAGTTCAGTCACTGGCGTGAGAGTTGACCATCCTTCCTAGGTGACAGATGGCAAAGCATGGTCTAGAAGAGTGTGTGGCTCCCAGCACCATGCAGTCGAGGCTATGCAGCCACCACAGCCTCCCTGTCACTCCAGTAACTGGGACGGCTGGAGTCATCGCCTACCACAGCCAGAGAGCTCCTGGCTAAAAATACAACCTCCTCTGAGATGGTTTCAATTATTTAAATGTTTGAGAGTCAGCCAGCGCTAGGCCTGGGCACTGTGCAAACATCTGGGCAGCAGGATCGGGCAGCTGGAGGCCATATGGGCACTCGCCCCTGCAGCCACGTGGCCCTGCCTCCACCTCCCGGCACTTCACCGCTTCAAAGCCCTCCTCCCACCTCCCCCAGGCCAGACTGGGCTCCTTTACTCCTCCAGCCTACCACATTCCCCTGCTCTGCCCAGACCATCATTCCTCCTGCCATCTTTGTTCCTTTGTTCCCTGCCACGTCCCCATCGTCCTCCCTTTCCCCTCTGGCTGCACCTGGAAGAGTTTTCCCCTGTCTTCCTTGTCAGTCTGGTGGTTTCCTCTGCCTCCTTCCTCAAACGCCTGTCTCTGACAGGTTTCCCCGACCAGTCAGCCTCACCCGGGCAGGGTCGTTCTTTTCCCCAAATTTACACAGACCTGCTCACTGCATGATAATTGAAAGGGGGTTTCTGTCCTCAAGGGTACAGGTCTGGTGAAGGGAACAAACTAAAACCAAATCCTTACAGGAAACATGCTAGGTTTTCTATCAGAATTTTTGTTTACGAGCGTCTCCGGGAGCTTTGAGGAGAAGGCAGTCCTACCAGGGAGGCCCGTAAGGTGTAAAGAGGGAATCGTATGGTGAACATGGTCATCCATGGGCTTGCAGGTGCAAAAGGGCACTGCAGACAGCGAGAGGGTTTGTGCCTCAAGTGTGGCTCTGCAAGGCTGTGATGCCAGGTCCACATTGGAGACGTGTCTGAATTAGAATTGAATTGGGAAGGGCTTAGAACTCCACACTCAGGGGCCCCTGCTTCCTTTTGGGACCAAGGTGTGCTGCTAGCTGTTTCCTAGTAAAAGGGGCCCAGGCTGGTGCCCTGGCTCAGACCTGCCATCCCAGCTACTTGAGAGACTGAGGTAGGAGGATCACTGGAGCCCAGGAGTTAGAGGTTGCTGTGAGCTTGGCTGAGGCTACTGAACTCCAGGCTGGGTGACAGAGTGACGTCTTGTATCATAAAAAGGAGGGATGGTTTAAACTATCTATGATCTCTGGAAACCAATTCTTATTTTTCAGTTGGGCAAGTTCAGAGCAGTTTTCTCTAGACATCAGCTCACAGCAAAGCTAAAACCACTGCTAAATGCATTCACTGTTAAAGGCTCATAAACATGGCACCGAGTGGCAGTGTCATGACAGCTCCTGTTACAGACAGAGCACAGGCACTGGAGTCTACTGAGGATGAGCAACCTCAGTGCTGCCAGAGTCTCAGGACTTGCTGGTGCTCATCTACTAAACGTGGCAGAGGATGAAAACAGCAACTTGCTCTGACAAAAGAGGGTTCCACAGTCAAATAAATACAGGGAATACTCCCCCTCCTGGGGACTCACATTGCTTATTAAAGATCTGTGATTAAAAGAAATGTGTTTAATTTGGTTGAAACCAGCATTTCTCTTACTTGATCACACTACCCCTTTTTTTCTACCAAATACCTATTAACCTCTAGGGAAAAACACATGTTGGAAAGTGCTGGACTAGATGATTTCCAGACAGCCTTCCAGCCAGTAAAATCCACTGAGAATAAGCCACTGGGCTGAAACCACAGTAATCCAAATACAATTGGGTTTGAGATATAGTAACATTTATTCTAAGACCATAATGAAACTGCAAATGGGGCTTGACTTTCTGAAAGGGTGTGATCATGATGATGGTGGTGAAGGCTCAAACAGGAGGCCCAGAAGAGCACAAGTGAGGGGAGAGAGAATACAGAGCCCGGACGGGACCAGCCCTGCAAGGAAACCAGACTGGCTGGAAGATAAAGCCAGAGAAACTTTGATCAGAAGAAAAAAAAGGATCTTTCTCAGTTAGGAAAGTCTGAGACAGCTTCACAGAAGTTCTCTGGGCACCAAGAAAGGCTGAGATGGGGATAAGGAGGCCACAGAAGAATGGCCTGTGCCTCAAAGCCAAGGAGACCTGTTTCCTCAGGGACCCAGCAGTGGTGAGAAGGAACCTTGGCAGTGATGTGTGCAAGTGAGGGGAGTCCAGCAGGAAAGCACAGCACAACTTCAGGCCTCTAGGAGAGGGAGACCAGATAAGCTTGGGGTGCAAAGAAAGGCAGCAGAAGGGCTCAGGAATACCGGAGACTGGGTGAAAGCTGAACAGCCAGGGGCGGGTTATCCGTAATCTCCCCACTTAGTGCGAGTGAGTGTAGGCTAACACTCCTCGGCCTCTGGGACCACCAAACATTCTCCTCTCTCCACATCCTATGCCCCCCCAACCCACCTGCAGGTTCTCCTTTGACTCTGCTACCCTCAGATTACTGCCCAATTTTTATCTTCTGCCAAATTTCTTGAAACAAGTGCCAGTGCCATATTTACAACTTCCTGGATAGACCAGTCACCTCAAATTTAACACGCCCCCAAATGACTCCATCTCCCTTCCTGCCCATCCAGCCCCTAACTCAGTTATTCACACGAGTGATCCATCCATGTCCCAGGCAGCCAGACTTCCTCTGCAGCTACCCCCTTATGCCTTCCTTCTTTGGTGATATATGGGACATCTGTGCCACTCTGTCATCCCATTGCACACCCGTGGCCCCAATTACTGTGGTCTTCTAAATGCTTGGTAATCCTGGGAGGGAACAATCCTCACACACATTCCCCCTGCTCTTACTGTACCCAGAGACCAGTGCAAGAAATCAGTACTGGAGTGACAGAGCTTTCTCTCAGAACTCAACTCTGTCTTAACAATCCTTCCTAACTAAGTACACAGATCTAGGAAGACACCACCAATCAACTAAAGTTGACACACAACACTCATGCCTACAGGTTTTATCAGTGTTAACAACTCCCAAATTTAAATGCAAATTTCAGTGCTATCAGCCAAAGGGCAGTCATGACATAACTGTTATTGTCTCCAAATGACAGAACTTGATCCTATTGTTGTCACTCACTCATATTGCTGTCGCCTCAGTTGAGTAATGTGCATTGTTGGTACTCCCTACACTGAGTTTAACTGCCACGGCTTTTGAAAGATGATACCCTGATTCAGCATTGAAACACAAAGTTTCAATGGTACACAGAAGGTCATGAAACAAACGACAGAATATAAATTTCATATTAGTGAATCAAATGTTTGTTGTTCGAGGAATGACCAGAATTCCATATTTTCTTGCAAAGCAACAATGAAAAGCTTCATGGAACTAGGAGAGAATGATAGCCATGGGTAGGTGAAGCAGGGTCACCTCTAGTAAGATGTGCTTATCACAGGCCAAACAGTGTACCTAGAGGCAAGAGAAAGGAACAGATGAAAGAAAATGCAAACAAGAGAGGCTGGCATGACTGATTCATGTTTCAAAAGACTGTCTTAGGCATTGTTTTATAGGTAATTGGCTATGTGATATAGAAAATAAAAGTATAGCATAAAACCAAAGTCATCTTAGAGTCAATGAACCTTTGGTTTGTGTTGCCTTCAGAGTCTCAGTAATTGTTACATGAAGTCTCCAGGCCAAAAGAAATACTTAATGGTTCCTCTCATTAAATAGTTCAGTCCAAAGAAACAAATTAAGTATTTATGTCCCCAAAACTTAGTAGCCATTTGAAAAGACGATACATGTAAATCAAAAGAAAAATGGTCTCATTCCATCCTTAAGTGACCTGACAATAACCTTTCAAGTGAGTCCTCATAGGTCCCGTTAAAGATCAGGAAGCTCAGAGAATTTCAGCGACTTTCCCAAGGTCTCAAAGCTGATAAAAGGTTCTGCCTTGTGATATAGTACTTTGTGTTATTTTTAAATATTCCCTTAGAACAGGCCTCCTCAAACTGCCGCCCACAGGTCACATGAGGTGGTGTGATTGTGTTTGTTCCCGTTTTGTTTTTTTACTTCAAAATAAGATATTGCAGTGTGCATAGGAATTTGTTCATAGTTTGTTTTTTTAAACTATAGTCTGGCCCTCCAACGGTCTGAGGCACAGGGAATTGGCCCCCTGTTTAAAAAGTTTGAGGACGCCTGCCTTAGAACATAAACTTGTAACAGGCAAGGACTATCCCTCTGGTCGTGTTATAGCCCCTTACCACAAAATAAAGTGTGAATAAACAGTTCTTGAATTAAATACTCTCTACCAACAGGATCCCCCTTGTGACAGCATCTTTTGTATTTTTAGTAGCTAACTCTGTGCTTGCCATGTTGAAGAGGATAATGAGAAAAAGGTACCCAAGGAAATGGAAAGAAGAAAGGATGGCTGGTTACAGTAGACTGGACGGACTTCCACAGGCAAGCACACCTGGGGAAGTCTGGAAGGTATGAACGTAAGCCACTCCTGGGGCTAGTCAGCCTTCTCAAATTGCGACTCACAACGCCTCGGTCAGCTCTGTCTTGCCAACACGAACCCCACTGAAGGACACTGGTCCTCCACCATCCGAGCATGAACACCTTCATTGTAAAACTACATGCACGTGGCCACCGGGGGGTTAATCACATATACACCAGAACCAGCTGTCCCAAAGGGCCAAGGTGGAAGGCCAGCAGCTCAGAGCCAACGTCGGATACCTGACTCTTCGCGGTAGCAGCTCCCGGTCTCTGTGAAGGTGCCTGGTGAATTCACCTCAGTTCCTAGAAACAAAAGCTTCCATCACAACCATAACCACATAAGCCGGCCACAGCGGGAGCCTTACAAGGCAAAGCATTGTTGGGCAGCTCCAGCTGCATGCAGGGTACCCAGTTTGCCTTCTGCTATTAATACAACCAACTCAGTAAAAGCCCAAACTTACACACTTAGCTTATGGCATGGGTGGGAGCCACATGGCCCAGTTATCTGTCCTAAAAAGGGCTTTTATTTCTCCTCTGAAGAAAGTGCAGAACATGCTGGAGGGAAAACAGCTCTCCGCAGGAATTCATTTAATTCACTTCACCTCATGTACCCTCCTAAATCCCGAACCTGAGGTCTGTGTGTATGTTTAATATGGGGTGGCTGACAGAAAATGTGTCCCCAGGGAAACAGCCAAGGAGAAACTCCACAAGGATTAAATGGATCGGCCATGCTGAAATGCTGACAAGCCGCTGCAGTGCTGAATGACAGCAACACAGGATTCATAGAGCTCCCGAGACCACAGAAACCATGCGGGGAAGTTACATGTGAGACAGAAAGCTCAGTTTACAGGACTGTGCAGAGACAATCTGGGGGTCACACAAGTCCACTGGTTTGAAAACCCTGCAGAATCCCCGAAGCCCTCAACCCTTTCCCCAAGGCTCTGCCCGTTCCGATATTGGCAATCAGGGCAGCAACATGGAAAAGCAAACTGCCTAATGGCACTGCCTAGGATGCTTCACGTTTGGGACAGGATTGCAGCTTCCACGGCTCTCTGATATGTGTTACTTCATCTGACAAATGCCTCAGTGAAACAGCAGAGCGCATATCAGCTCCCGAAGTTGCTGTTCATTCACGAAAGGCAAGTATTAGCCTAAAGTCAGACATTTAGTTCTCCCATCCAGATCGCCTCAAGTCAGGGCTTGTCTATCTCATCTTTAATCCAGGCACCTCAAAGCATTCTTACTACCATACAAGCAATTGCTGGAGTCGAACACGCACATGCAAAGCATTATCGTATTATCACCTGCTCTTGGAAAATGGTTCCCATAAACTGCAAGGCTGCTAGGTGGTGGAGAGAACAGCCTCATACGGGAGACCTGACTCACCACCAAAGACAGACACACACCAGAAATGTGAGTCCTAGAAATGCTTTTCAGAATGTTTAACAGGATATTAGTAATATTCAATGAGAATTCTGTATTATCCATGATCAGCTCTGATTGCCTTAAGGTGTACTACAAAATACAAAACCAAATTAATTTCAATTCACATTTGTTTTTGTTTTTTTGAGACCAAGTCTTACTCTGTTGCCCAAGGCGACAGTGTGGTGGTGTCATAGCTCGCAACCTAACACAACACCTGGGCTCAAGAGATCCTCTGGCCTCAGCCTCCAGAACAGCTGGGAGTATTGGCACCAGCCACAACCCTCAGCTTGTTTTTCTATTTTTTGGCTTGTTTTTCTATTTTTAGTAGAGATGAGGTCTCAATTTTGCTCAGGCTGGTCTTGAACTCCTGAGCTCAAGCAACCCACCTGCCTTGGCCTCCCAGAGAGCTAGGATTATAGGTGTGAGCCACCTCACCTGGCTTCAATTCACATTTATTAAAAAGACATACACCTTGTAGTATTTTGGGGAAAGCAAGAGAAGAATTGTCACAACACATAATAATAAAATGCTCCCATTCCAAAAATTTATTTTTGGAGGACTTTCATTATTGTGGAAAGACACTATAGACTCAAGTTACTGTGGAATTTGAACATCCCTGAGACCCCTGAGCTCTAACCAGCAGGTCTCAGGGCCCCCATTCAAGGGCCAATGGTCAGGTGGGGCTCTGATGCACAAGTCATCTGTCCCAAAGAAAAGTCCTTAAGCTTCTGACTCCTGAAACTCCAATAATATCTTTTAGTAATTATTTACAGCATTTTCTACTTATTTTATAAGAAATAAATTTTATACAGTATTTTCTACTTATTTTATGCTTCAAACAGATGAAGATTGACATTTTCTCAATTTATCATGGCCTGACAAGATTTTCCAAAGATATACAGGTTACTTCCTCTATCAATAACTAATGAAGAATGCCTCAGAGATCTATATTAGCTATTTAACATTTCAAACTTTCATCTTCAATGGAACAATGTACCCAAAAGTAAGTAACCTATAAAACAAGAACACATATTTGCAAATCATACTTTGATAAGCTATAATATACTAAGAACTTTTACACTCAAGAAAAAAAAGATAATCAAGTTTTTATTTTATTTTATTCATTTTGTTTAAGACAGAGTCTCACTCTGTTGCCCTTGGTAGAGTGCTGTGGCATCATAGCTCACAGCAACCTCAAACTCTTGGGCTCAAGCAATCCTCTTGTCTCAGCCTTCCGAGTAGCTGGGACTATAGGTCCTCACTGCAGTGTCTGGCTAATTTTTCTATTTTTAGTAGAGATAGGGTAGCACTCTTGCTCAGGTTGGTCTCAAACTCCTGAGCTCAGATAATCCACCCACCTTGGCTTCCCAGAGTGCTAGGATTACAGGCATGAGCCACTACTCCTGGCCAACCCAATATTTTAAATGGGCAAAGGCTCTTAATAGGCATTTCTCCAAAGAAGACATACAAATGGACAGTAAGTACATGGATAATGTTCCACAATATGGGCCATTAGGGAAATACAAATCAAAACATAATCAAATACCACTTCATCTCTGCTTAGGCTGGCATAACAAATTAATTTCTCACAGTAATAGAGACTGGTAATCTGAGATTAGGATGCCAGCAAGATCAGGCTCTAGCAGGGACCCTTTCCCTGGATTGCAGACAGCTCCACTCTCAGTGTTTCTTCACGTGGCAAACACAGAGACAGCAAATTCCGCAGGGTCTCCTTACAGGCACTAATCTCAGCATGAGGACCCCCCGCCTGGCCTCATTTTACCCTCATTACCTCTCAAAGCCTCCATCTCTAAATTCTATCACATGGGAGTGAAGGCTTCAACAGACAAATTGGGGGGAACACAATTTGGACCATAGCAATACCCTTTAGAATGGTTATAATATAAAAGGTAAGAGCAAGTATTGACAAGGATGTGAGGAAACTGGAGCCCTCATACACTGCTGGTGGAATTGTAAAATGTTGCAGCCGTCTTGAAAAACAGTCTGCCATTTCCTCAAAAGATTAACTATAGAGTTAACATATGACCCAATAATTACACTCCTAGGTATCTGCCAAAAAGAAATGGAAACGTATTTCTCCATAAAAACTTATACGCAATGTTATACAACATTATTCATAATAGCTAAAAAGCAGAAACAATCCTAATGTACATCAACTATGAAAAGATAACGGGTCAGATCTCTACGTGAGGGATTATTATTTGGCCATAAAAAGAAATGAAGTATTGACACAAACCACAACACAGAAGGACCTTGTAAATGTCATGCCAAGGGAAAGAAGCAAGTCACAAACACCAAATATTGTATAATCTTATTTTTATGAGATGTCCAGAACAGGCAAATCTATGGAGATAGAAAGTAGATCGCTTATTCCTGGTAGGGAAGTTGGAAAGGAATCGGGAGAAACTATTAATGAGGATGGGGTTTCCTTCTGAAAATGCTGGCAGGTTGAAAGTATTGAGTACGTTGTACCACTCCGTGAATATACTAAAAAACATGGAATTGTATATTTTAAACGGGTAAATTATATGTTATGTGAAGTATATTTCAACAAAGCTGTTATATATTGAAAAAATAGTTAACATCTCTGGAATCTAACTAAGGTATGCATTTAGAGTAATCACCATGCCCTAGAGTAAGACCTCCAGACTCAATCTGATAAAGTCCAAAACCAATGACAATGGCTTCAGGAAAGATAGAATTAGAAGTCGAATACTGTCAAGTTTGTGCTTTCTACAGATCCACACTAGTACAGTGCAAACCAAACTTGCACTGGCGTAAAGTGCTCAGTCAGTAGTTGAACTATCTGCAAAATCAAGAATCAACCCACTTCAGAAAATGCAAGAAATTCAGAGTTTGTTAAATATGGTATTACAATACCTAATGATCAAAGATCACCATACTGATAAATAAACAAATAGGAAAATATTGAGAAAAAATAGTAAAAGATACTAAACTTGACATGGCCTAGATGTTGAACTTAGCTAACAAAGACTTTAAGGCAGCTATGATAACTATATTTATTTATTTATTTATTTATTTTTTAAATCTTTTTTTTTTTTTTGTGGTTTTTGGCCAAGGCTGGGTTTGAACCCGCCACCTCTGGCATATGGGACTGGCGCCCTACTCCTTGAGCTACAGGCGCCGCCCCCTATATTTATTTATTATATATTTTTGGGAAGAGTATCACTTCATTGCCCCTGGTAGAGTGCCATGGCGTCATAGCTCACAGCAACCTCAAACTCTTGGGCTCAAGAGATCCTCTTGCCTCAACCTCCCAAGTAGCTGGGACTACAGGTGCCTAGCTCTAGCTCAGGCTGGTCTCAAACTTGTAAGTTCAGGCAATCCACCTGCCTCGGCTCCTAGAGTGCTGGGATTACAGGTGTGAGCCACTGTGCCCACCCTGTAACCATATTTAAATAACTAAAAGAAAATATGTTCAAAGAATTTTATAAAAGCATGGTCTTCTGTATTAGTAGATAGGGACTTTCAGCAGATAAATGGACACTACAAAAAGAACCAAACAAAAATTCAAGAACTAAAAAATGTAACAACTAAAATGAAAAAAAAATTTTTTTTGAGACAGAGTCTCACTATGTTGTCCTGGGTAGAGTGCGGTGGCATCACAGATCACAGCAACCTTAAACTCTTGGGCTTAAGCAATTCTCTTGCCTCAGCTTCCCAAGTAGCTGGGACTACAGGTGCCTGCCACAACGCCCCACTGTTTTTTGGTTGTATTGTCATTGTTGTTGGCAGGCCCGGGCTGGATTCAAACCCGCCAACCCTGGTGTATGTGGCCAGCGCCCTAGCCACTGAGCTACAGGCACCGAGCCCTAAAATGAAAAATTAATCTGGATAATATTAAGAGCAACAAGAGATAGCAGAAGAAAATGTTAATGAACATTAAGGCGCATCTATAGAAATTATCTAATATGAAGAACAGAGGGAAATGGATTTTAAAAAATCCCAAATTAGTGTAACCTGGCTTATTGTACCCTCAATGAATCCCCAACAATAAAAAAAAAAAAAAAATCCCAAATTGATGGTGTTTTAAGTGGAAAAAAATGACCTCTTTGCTTTGTGCTGTGTACACAAAATTTCTGGAAAGTAAAGAAAAACCCTTTTTATGGCTCACACAGCTTCAAAGTAGCTGTCACTCAAACGTGCACTCACAGTTGAGCTGCTTTTGTTTTATTCTAAATAAATTGTTTCTTTTGAGGAAAAAAGAAATCCCAAATTTCAGGAACCTGAGTGACAGTATTAATCAGTCTAATATAAGTGTAATTAAAATATCAGGAGAAGAGGATGGGAATGAAACAGAAAAATATTTGAATGAATAATGCTCAAAAATTTACCCAATTTGATTAAAACCAATTCAATCTTTAAGAAGTATAAATATAAAAAGAACTATGCCTAAGTACATAATAGTCAAATTCCTAAAAATTTAAATATGAAACCTTGAAAGCACCAGTGGGAAGAGAGAATACATACACAGAGGGAACAATGATTAAAAGGAAGACCACAACTTCTCATCAAAAAGTATGCCTGGCTCGGCGACACCTGTAGCTTAAGCGGCTAAGGCATCAGCCACATACACCAGAGCTGGTGGGTTCAAATCCAGCCTGGGCCTGCCAAACAGCAATGACAACTGCAACCAAAAAACAGCCGGGTGTTATGGCGGGCACCTGTAGTCCCAGCTACTAGGGAGGCTGAGGCAAGAGAATCACTTAAGCCCAAGAGTTTGAGGTTGCTGTGAGCTGTGACTCCATGGCACTCAACCCAGGGCAATAGCTTAAGGCTCTGTCTCAAAAAAAAAAAAAAAAGTATGCCAAAATTCTTAAACAATACCTTTAAAGTGCTGAAAAGAAAAAAAACCACAATATTTACATCTCGCAAAAATACCCTTCAAAAACAAGGATAAAGGCTGGGCACAGTGGCTCACACCTGTATTCCTAGCACTTTGGGAGGCTAAGGCAGGCAGATTGCTTGAGCTCAAGATTTCAAGACCCTGTCTCTAAAAAACCAGCCAGGCATTGTGGTGGGCACCTGTAGTCCCAGCTACTCTGGAGGTTGAAGCAAGAGGATTGCTGGAGCCCCAGAGTCTGAGGTTACTGTGAGCTATGATGCTAGGGCACTCAACCCCAGGGCAATTGAGTGAGACTCTGTCTCAAAAAAAAAAAAAAAAAAAAAAAAAAAGATAAAATAAACATATTTTCAGATAAATAAAAGCTGAAAGAATTCAGTATTAGCAGACCTGCACTGCAAGAAATTGTTAAAGGATGTCCATCAGGCTGGGAACTTGGATCTACAGAAAAGTGTGAAGAACACCTGGAATGGTAAATAAGTGTGAAAATATAAAAGACTTGCTTTCTTTTCATAATTTGCTTAAAATATAACTGACTAAACCAAAAGTAATAACTCTATAAAGTGAAGTTTATAATATATACAGTAGTAAAAGATATGATAACATACTAAATGGGAACAGGTAAATGGAATGGTACTATTGTAAGTTTATTACATCCGTGAAGTGGGCCTGTTGATTCTAAATAAACCCTGATAGGTTAAGAATCCCCTAGAACAACTGTCAGTAAAAGATGGGGGAGGGGAGGTTGTAAGAATAAACAGAAATCAAATAGCAACGTGGTAGACTTAAACCAAACCATATCAAAAATTACATTAAGTGATCAAAAGTCAACATCAGTGGTAAGTAATAAGACACACTGACATTAGGACCCTCCGTAGGATGCATCGAAAGGATACAGTATCACTTGTGTGTTAGAAATGTATAACCACATTCTAATCTTGAGAAAATATCACACAAGCCCACACTGAGGGAGGAACGTCCTGTAACTGTACAATTCAAAACTGTGAAGGTGATAAAAGACAAAAGCCACACTAAGGAAATGTAACCCATTCAAGGGGATTAAGAAGACCTGATAACTAAATTTAATGTGAGATACTAGATTGAATTTGGGGCCAGAAAAAGACATCAGGGAAAAATTGGTGAAACTGGAAGAAGGTCTCAAAATGAATAAACAATACTGTAACAATGTTCATTTCCTATTGTTGACAATTGTACCACAGTTACATAAAATGTTACCATAAGAGGAAACTTAGTGAAGAGTATGTAAGAATTCTTTGCACTATTTTTGCAACATTTCTGCAAGTCTAAAATTATTTCAAAATAACACGTTCAAAAATGGTATTAAATGTATATAAACTAAACATCTCAATTAACCAAAAATTTCAATAATCCAAATATCCCTCAAAAATAAACAAAATCATGGCAACAAAAAGGAATGAACTACTGATCCCCTTAACATCTGGGATAAATCTCACAGATATTCAGATATTAAGCTGAGCAAAGCCAGGCGTGGTGGCTCATGCCTGTAATCCTACCACTCTAAGAGGCCAAGGCGGGTGGGTTGCTTGATCTCACGAGTTAGAGACCAGCCTGAGCAAAAGCGAGACCCCGTCTCTACTAAAAATAGAAAAACTGAGGCAAAAAGATTGCTTGAGCCCAAGTTGGAGGTTGCTGTGAGCTATGACACCACAGCACTCTACCTAGGGCGACAGAGCCTCTGTCTCAAAAAAAAAAAAAAGAGCTGAGCAAAAGAAGCCAAACACCAAAAAGCTGAAAGCAAAAAAAATAATGCTAGTATAATTTTATTGATGTGAAATTCTACAACAGGCAAAAGTAGTCTGGAATGACATAATCAGACCAGTGGGTGCCTGAGTTAGCAGGGTGGCGGGTTGTGGCTATGGGGACAGGAGACAAGGGGACTTTCTGGGGAAGCAGAATATCTCAACTGGGGCAGTGGTTGCATGGGTGTATACATTTGTTCAATTTTTTGACCTGTACAATTATGTGTGATTTTTATTGCATGTAAATTATACTTCAATAAAGTAGATTAAAAAGAAAAAGTAAATAGTATCTCTATCATTCAGCTATGGTAACATAGGGCAGGGAGTGGAGAAAGAGATACAGAAAGGACAGAGTATTCTCAGTAACGAACTTCACACTGTAAGACTTGCCTTAGTGCTCACTGCTGGACGTCAGGTTCTGATGTCTTCTCAGAAGCCTGTGTTCCAAACCAAACCAGAGAGACCTGTAGCACTTCCTACAACACATTCTTGGAGGGCAAGCTGCTCAGGCTCTGAAGTATAAAAATGGGGATGTCACTTAGTTAGGACTTTTCCTCAGCATGTGGAACAGGTAACAGTACCCATCAAGAATCGCACAGGAAAGGGAATAGTTTAAGCTGTCTGGTAAGATTTTGACCAGGGCTCTTGATTAGTCTACGGTGTAACAAGCTGCATGTAGTATGTATTGAAAATGCTATCTTATTGAGGTCAGATCACTGTTAAATTGACATGTTTGTGTTGTTTATCAATGCCATGTTTAAGTAAGAAAATAACACAAACTTTATCCCTTCTTCCCAGACATAACCAAGCTTATGATTATGTCAGCAGAATGAGTCACTGCAATTCCATAATAGCATTTTTTTGTGGTTGTTCAGAAGCATAACTAGAGCAAACATCTACTGGGTACTTTCTATGTGCAAGGTCCTGCATTCATTTATAATTTAAGTGCTTTCTATTCATTTCATTTAACCCTCACAATAGCCCTATACAGATTTTAACAGATTAAGGAAGATAAGGTCAAGAAAGTTTGGATTACTCGGACAAGGTCATCTCTGCACAGTCATCACACTGCCAGTGAGTTTTTGGAGGCAGGATTGATCTAGCACCTGTTATGCTACAGAACTTAAGTGCACTTAAAGAGCACTATACATGAGAGATTAGACTTACTCTTTCAATACAATTGTGTTAATGTAATGGTATTCACCCATCACATTTCCCAATCCCAAGGCAGTGGAAAGTATAACATGAAAAAAGGAAAAGGAAAAAAAAAGCTTTTCCTCTAGTCATAGGATGTAATTTTTTTTTTTCCTTTGAGATACTATTTCATCTGACCAGGCAGGCTTCCACAAAGTTTTCAAAGACTTTCTCCTAGAAATAGACAATAAGACAAGTGCCAGGTATGAATCACTGCCCAGTCACCTGAGGCTGTGTTTTGTCAGTGAATTTAAAGAAATCTCTGAGGTCACACTTCCACTCTGCACATTCTACAGGTAGGAACAGCAGCTGACGTTGGTTATAAACCACTTTCCTACACATCTCAACTTGATCCTAACAAAAACTCTGTGAGATTGTTGAGGACAAGGTGAGGTCACATCATGAGGTCACATTTACAAATGAGGAAAGGGGGACTGGTAGTGGTTAATGCATTTGCCTGAGATCACAGTTAGTGCAGGAATGGAAGTCCCAGACTTCTTTTTCTTTTTTTATTGTTAAATCATAGCTGTGTACATTAGTGCGATCAAGGGGTACAACGTGCTGGTTACATATACAATCTGAAATATTCTCGTCAAACTGTTCAACATAGCCTTCATGGCATTTTCTTAGTTATTGTATGTAGACATTTGTATTCTGCCTTTAGTAAGTTTCACCTGTACCCATTCTAAGATGCACCGTAGGTGTGGCCCCACCCTTTACCCTCCTTCCACCCTAACCTCCCTCCTCCCTTCCCATTCCTTGGCCCTTTCCTCATAGTCTTGTGAAAAGCTATAATTTAGCTTCATAGGAGGGCTGAGTACATTGGATACTTTTTCTTCCATTCCTGAGATACTTTGCTAAGAAGAATATGTTCCAGCTCCATCCATGTAAACATGAAAGAGGTAAAGTCTCCATCTTTCTTAAAGGCTGCATAATATTCCATGGTATACATGTACCACAATTTGCAAGTCCATTCGTGGGTCGATGGGCACTTGGGCTTCTTCCATGACTTAGCAATTATGAATTGGGCTGCAATAAACATTCTGGTACAGATGTCTTTGTTATATTGTGGTTTTTGGTCTTCTGGGTATAAACCTAGCAAAGGAATTATAGGATCAAATGGCAGGTCTATTTTTAGGTCTCTAAGTATTCTCCAAACATCCTTCCAGAAGGAACGTATTAGTGTGCATTCCCACCAGCAGTGTGGAAGTGTGCCCTTTTCTCCACATCCACGCCAACATCTCTGGTTTGGGGATTTTGTTATGTGGGCTACTCTTACTGGGGTTAGGTGATTTCTCAAAGTAGTTTTGATTTGCATTTCTCTGATGATTAAGGATGATGAGCTTTTTTCCATGTGTTTGTAGATCATGCATCTGTCTTCTTTAGAGAAGTTTCTCTTCAAGTCCCTTGCCCACCCTGAGAAAGGGTCACGTGTTCTTTTCTTGCTAATATGCTTGAGTTCTCTGTGGATTCTGGTTGTTAGGCCTTTATCGGAAATATAACCTGCAAATATTTTCTCCCATTCTGAGGGCTGTCTGCTTGCTTTACTTACTATGTTCTTGGCTGTGCAGAAGCTTTCTAGTTTGATCAGGTCCCAGTAATGTATTTTTGGTATTGCTTCAATTGCCTGGGGAGTCCTCCTCATAAAATATTCACCCAGGCCGATTCCTTCAAAAGTTTTCCCTGCACTTTCTTCAAGTATTTTTATGGTTTCATGTCTTAAGTTTAAATCTTTTATCCTGTGAGAGTCTATTTTAGTTATTGATGAAAGGTGTGGGTCCAGTTTTAATCTTCTACAGGTTGCCAGCCAGTTCACCCAGCACCATTTGTTAAATAGGAAATCTTTTCCCCCCTGAATGTTTTTAATTGGCTTGTCAAAGATCAAATAACGGTAAGTAGCTGGATTCATCTCTTAGTTCTCTATTCTGTTCCAGACATCTATTTCTCTGTTTTGGGGCCACTACCATGCTGTTTTGATCACTATCCATTTATAGTACAGTCTCAGGTCTGGTAGCATGATTCCTCCTGCTGTGTTTCTATTTCTGAGTAATGTCTTGGCTATTCGAGGTTTTTACTGATTCCATATAAAACAAAGTATTATTTTTTCAAGATCTTTAAAATATGACAATGGAGCTTTAATAAGAATTGCATAAAAATTATGTTTCTTTGGGTAGTATAGACATTTTAATAATGTTGATTCTTCCCAGCCATGAGCATGGTATGTTTTTCCATTTGTTAACATTTTCAGCTATTTCTCTTTATTTATTTATTTTTTTTTGTGGTTTTTGGCCGGGGCTAGGTTTGAACCCGCCACCTCTGGCATATGGGACCGGCACCCTACTCCTTGAGCCACAGGCGCTGCCCTCTTTTCTTAAAGTTTCATAGCTCTCTTTGTAGAGATCTTTCACGTCCTTTGTTAGGTATACTCCCAAATATTTCATCTTCTTTGGCACTACTGTGAAAGGAACAGAGTCCTTGACTGTTTTTTCGGCTTGGTTATTGTTGGTATATGTAAAGGCTACAGATTTATGGGTGTTGATTTTGTAGCCTGAGACATTGCTGTATTCCTTGATCACTTCTAAAAGTTTTGTAGTAGAATCCCTAGTGTTTTATAGATACACGATCATATCATCTGCGAAGAGCGAAAGTTTGATCTCTTCTGACCCTATGTGGATACCCTTGATCGCTTTTTCTTCCCTAATTGCAATGGCTAAAACTTCCATTACAATGTTAAAGAGCAATGGAGACAATGGGCAACCTTGCCTGGTTCCTGATCTAAGTGGAAATGATTTCAATTTAACTCCATTCAATACGATATTGGTTGTGGGTTTGCTGTAGATGGCCTCTATCAGTTTAAGAAATGTCCCTTCTATACCAATTTTTTTAAGTGCTCTGATCATGAAAGGATGCTGGATATTATCAAAAGCTTTTTCTGTATCAATTGAAAGAATCATATGGTCTTTATTTTTTAGTTTATGTGCTGAATTACATTTATAGATTTACATATATTGAACCAGCCTTGAGACCCTGGGATAAATCCCACTTAGTTGTGGTGTATAATTTTTTTGATATGTTGTTGGATTCTGTTTGTTAGGATCTTATTGAGTATTTTAGCATTAATATTCATAAGTGATATTGGTTTATAATTTTCTTTTCTTGTTGGGTCTTTCCCTGGTTTGGGGATCAAGGTGATGTTTGCTTCATAGAATGTGTTGGGTAATATTCCTTCTTTTTCTATATTTTGGAAGAGGTTTACTAATATAGGTACTAGTTCTTCTTTAAAGGTTTGGTAGAATTCTGACATAAAGCCATCTGGTCCTGGGCTTTTCTTTTTAGGGAGATTTTGTATAGTTGATGCTATTTCAGAACTTGATATAGGCCTATTCAACATTTCCACTTCATTCTGGCTAAGTCTTGGTAGGTGGCGTAATTCCAGGTATTGGTTGATTTCTTTCAGATTTTCATATTTCTGAGAGTAGAGTTTCTTGTACTATTTGTTAAGAATTTTTTGAATTTCTGAGGGGTCTGTTGTTATTTCATTGTTATCATTTCTGATTGATGAAACTAGAGATTTTACTCTTTTTTTCCTGGTTAGGTTAGCCAAAGGTTTATCTATTTTATTGATCTTTTCAAAAAACCAACTTTTGGCTTTATTGATCTATTGTATAATTCTTTTGTTTTTAATTTCATTTAATTCTGCTCTGATTTTTTTTTTATTAACTTTCTCTCTTTCCGTTTTCTTTTTCTTTTTGTTTTCCATTTCTTGAGCAGTGCTACAAATTTCCCTCTTAGGACTGCCTTTGCAGTATTCCAGAGGTTCTGGTAATTCGTGTTTTGATTGTTGTTTTGTTCCAAAAATTTGGTGATTTCCTACTTAATCTCATCTATAACCCATCTATCCTTCAGCATAAGGTTGTTTAGCTTCCATGTTTTTGTATGGGTATGCAGGTTCCTGTTGTTATTGAGTTCAACTTTTATTCCATGATGGTCTGAGAAGATGCAAGGAATAATTTCTATTTTTTTAAATTTGCTGATGTTAGATTTGTGGCCTAGGATTGGTCAATTTTTGGAGTATGTTCTGTGAGCTGATGAGAAGAATGTGTATTCAGTTTTGTTGGGATGCAATGTTCTGTAGATGTCAAGTCCAGATGTTGAATGGTTAAGTTTAAATCTAAAATTTCTTTGCTTAGCTTCTTTTTGGAGGATCTATCCAGCACTGCTAAATGGGTGTTAAAATCTCCAACTACTAAGGAACTGGAGGAAATCAAGTTGCTCATGTCTGTTAGAGTTTCTCTTATAAATTAAGGTGCATTCTGCTTGGGTGCATAATATTAATAATTGAAATCTCATCATATTGAGTATTACCTTTAACAAATATGAAGTGTCCATCCTTATCCTTCCTTATTTTGGTTGATTTAAAGTCTATTGAGTCTGCAAACAGGATTGCAACGCCTGCTTTTTTCTGCTTTCCATTTGCCTGGAGTATAGATGACCATCCCTTCACCTTGAATCTATATTTGTCTTTTAATGTCAGATGCGATTCTTGTATGCAGCAGATATCTGGCTTGAGTTTTTGTATTCAGCCAACCTGTGCCTCTTCAGAGGACAATTTAAACCATTCACATTTAAACCATTCACATTAATTGAGAATATTGATAAGCCTTTCGAGAGTCTGGTGGACATTTTTAATCCTTTTGCAACTGTGGAAGTTGGAATTTGATCAAAATTTTCTGGGTGGGTTTACTTTTGTGGTGTAGGATTACACTTGTGCTGGTCTTTATGGAGGATAGGTCTGAGAATATCCTGGAGAGCTGGTTTAGTTATGGCAAATTTCTTCAACATGTGAATATCATCGAAGTATTTAATTTCTCCATCATAAATGAAACTCAGTTTAGCTGGGTACAAGATCCTGGGTGGAAAGTTAATTTTGTTTTAGGAGATTAAAAGTTGATGACCATCTTCTTCTAGCTTGAAAGGGTTCAGCAGAGAGATCTGCAGTTATTCTAATATTCTTCCCCTTGTAGGTGATGGTTTTCTTTCATCTGGCTGCTTTCAGAATTTTCTCCTTCATATTAACTTTAGTAAAATTGATTATGATGTGTCTGGGGGATGTCTTATTTGGGTTGAGTCGTGCTGGAGTTCTGAAACTGTCTGCTATCTGAATTTCAGAATCTCTTGGCATGTCTGGAGAGATAATCTCATGGAGAAGAGACTCTGTGCCTTGTGAAACCACTTCATCGCTTTCAGGGATCCCTATAGGACGAATATTGGTTGTCTTCGAATTATCCCAGAGGTCTCTGAAAGAGTGATCTGTTTTTGCCCTCTATTTCTCTTCCTCTTTGAGAGTTTGGGAGTGTTCTAAAGCTTTGTCTTCAATGTCAGAAATTCTTTCTTCTGCTTGCTCCATTGTGTTACTGAGGGATCCTACTGTGTTTCTCAGATCTTTGAGGGCTACAACGTCTTGTCACAATGTGTCAAAATCTTTGGTCATTTGGTCTTTGAATTTGTTGAATTCTTGAGATATCTTTTGGGTTACTGCTTGGAATTCTAATTCGATCTTATTTGCTATATAGATTCTGAATTCGATTTCTGACATCTCAGCTATTTGTTTGTGCATAGGATCTTGTGCTGTGTCTGCCCCATTGATCCTTGGGGGAGTTGATCTACTCTGATTATTCATATTGCCAGAGTTTTTCTGTTGATTTCACCTCATGATTGTTTTCACCATTGCCTCTGGCCATCCTCAGAGTTGGGGAGGTATCTCTCCAAGATTAGACCACAGCAGGCTTACTCTATTATTGTCTGATCTTTGTAGCAAGTGACCCTGTGTAGTTCCTCTGGGGCTGCCCCAGCCAGGGAGTTCTGGTTGTGGAAGCAGCTCCGGAGTGTGACATACCCAGATCCAGCAACATGGCAGGAGGTGGTGCGCATGGTTCTGGGAGTGCCTGGTGCCCAGTGACTTTGGCACAGACAGCCCAAGGCTCCAGCAGTCTCTGGCCAGGAGAAGAGCTCTGCGCAGAGGCAGGGAGGGCTCCAGAGGGCACGCGGCTACCAGAGTCCCTGGCCAGATGAGCGGGCCAGTGTGGAGGCAGGGAGGGTACAGGAGGGAGGACGCAGGGTTGCGCAGCTCCTGCAGTTCTGGGTCAGGGCATGCGGAGGCTCAGTGGGCGCGGGGCGCGGGTCAGGGGTCGCGGCGCAGCTCTTATGGAGTTCCGGGCAGCGCCAAGGCCAGGAGTTTGAGGTTGCTATGAGCTGTGACACCACGGCACTCTACCCAGGGCAACAGCCTGAGGCTCCAGTGTGCCAAAACTGGTCTCATTCTGCCCCTGAGGGTTAAGGCTGTAAGCAGCTCAGTCCCTGCTCTTTAGGCTGTTCAGTCACTAGGTTACTAGCTCCCGCCTGATCCTTGCTCTGTGACCCTGAGGGCGGAGCTTGCCCAGGCAGTTCTTTCACAATGGCTCCCTGTGGCCCACAGCCGAACACTATTAGCTCCATCTGGCTCAGTGGCTCAGTCTGGGGCCCTAGACAATGCCCAGAGTTCTCCACACTCCTGCTCAAGCTCTCCCCAAGGCAGTTCAACTGAGTGCCAAGTCCAAAAACACTGAAATAGTTCACAGGTAAGGCCTTTCCAGTTTGCAGTCTCACTGCTGCTTGTTCCTACAGCTGCCGGCAGGATTAGGTCGCTTGAACACACGCAACCACCTACCAGTTTTCCACAGTTTTTGTCCTCCTCTTGGGGTCCAGAAGTCCCTTGCTGACTCCCTGTATCCTCAAAGGGATGATATAGGCAGATCCCACCAGCCAGAGATGCCCGGAGTCTTATCTCCCCAGACTCACTGTGCCCTGTTGCAGGGAAGCTGTTACTCGGCCGCCATTTTGGATTGTTCTCCTCTAATTTTTCTATTTTTAGTAGAGGCAGAGTCTTGTGCCTGTTCAGGCTGGTCTCAAACTCCTCCCAGACTTCTAACTCCCAGGTGGCTTCAGGAGGTCAGCATCCTCAAATATCAGAATCCCCAGGCCACGAAGTCTGGTCTTACCTAGAATTCCTCTCTCAGTTTTAACTTTTAGTCAGTAAACATTCAACACAAAGGTGACACTCTAAATATTCTCTTTGGCAAAAATCAGAAGCATATTTCCAAGGGAAAACCAAGGTAGGCATGAGATGGCAATAGCTCATCCTCACAAACAGTGATCAATTACTGTATTTCAACAATTCTAAGATGACACTGATTTGAAAATACACCATTATCACTAAGAAAGAAAACTACTCCCCATTAATCTATCATATGATATTGATTCTGAGATGCATCCAGATCTCAGATATGTTAAAATGTGTCTTAGTTTTGATAAAATATGTTAATTCAAGACCAGCTTTCTCGGTTGGGCGCAATGGCTCACACCTATAATTCTAGCACTCTGGGAGGCCAAGGCAGGTAGATTGCCTGAGCTCAGGAGTTTGAGACCTGCCTGAGCAAGAGCAAGACCCTGTCTCTAAAAATAGCTGAGTGTTGTGGCAGGTGCCTGTAGTCCCAGCTACTTGGGAGGCTGAGGCAAGAGGATCGTTTGAGCTCAAGAATTTGAAGTTGCTGTGAGCTATGACATCACAGCACTCTACCCAGGGGGAGAGAGTGAGACTGTGTCTTAAAAAAAAAAAAAATTACATCACATTTAGCTTTCTCAAATGGGGGATTACAATCTTTTTAGAAGTCCCTAGCTCATCACTTTGTCAATATGATTGAGTAGCAACAATGCTAAGTGCTAAGATTGTCAGTGGGAAGAGGACAGAAATGAAGAAGGACCACTTCTGCCATCCAGCAACCCACATGTCAGACTGGGAGCTTCTTCCAGGAAGATTCCAAGAACATGCACTTTGGTAAAAGTTGCTATTATATAAGTGAATTTTCGGGTCTCTTTTTTTTCTCCCCAGTTGACAAACCAAATGATAAAATAATCAAATATTCTTGACCAACCTAAGTAGATATCTGAGCATCTAACTGACAATTTCTTGACATTTTCACTTTTTTTCTATGAAGAATTAAAGAAGAATGGGGACACTGAGTGAGTACCTACTGTGTGTCAGACATTGCCCC
The DNA here is from genome assembly GCF_027406575.1 of Nycticebus coucang. NCBI lineage: Eukaryota > Metazoa > Chordata > Mammalia > Primates > Lorisidae > Nycticebus > Nycticebus coucang. Next base: position 59,425,069 of record NC_069791.1, on the reverse strand, counting down.
AATTCACATAGATCATCACCTTTAACTCTCAAAATAACTTCAGGGGTTGTGTGTGATTATCCCTGCTTAAAGGTGAAGAAAACAGAGCCTAGAAAGCCTACCTAGCCACAGTAAGGTCAATCTGATTGTGAGTGTCTATTTAGTACTCAAACCCAAGTCCATCTGACCCTGAAAGCCACCTTCACTGGGGAAAGAACAGAAAGCACGGAGGGCAAAGACTTGGGAAAGCTTGGAAATCACTGCTAGACACAGCTGACCTCTGGAGGCTGATATTCTATTTACATGACACAGTAAATAAATCTCTTCTACTATGGGACACCTCACCCACTCTGGGGACCTGATTTAGTGACCAGGATGGCTGCAGCACAAGTCATGTGGGAACAGGGGAGAGATGGCCTTATGGGGGGGGAACAGGGGAGAGACAGCTGGTGAGAAAGCTGCTACCATAATTCACATCTGTTCCACAAGGGTCTACACTTGAGCAATAGTGTGGAAATAGGATGTAAAACGAATAAGGACTCCACAGGATTTAAGGGAAGACTGTCAGGAAAAAAATAGAGATATTTTAGAACGGTATCCTCAGCCAGGGGCAATTCTGTCTCTGTCTTTCCCCCTAGGGGACATTTGATGATATCTAGAGACATTTTTGGCTATTGTCCCTGGGACAGAGGTGCCAGAGGAACCAAGTGGGCAGACGCCAGGGATGTTACCAGACATTCTACCACGCACAGAACACCCTCCTCAACAAGAGTTATTGGTCCAAAATACTCACAGTGCTGAGGATGAGAACTGTGACCTGGGAACAACCTTAGGGAAACAAAAATGGTAAAGATACAATGCTCACCAAGCAGCTGGTGAACCAGAAAGACAGAGAACCCCCAGGGCCGGCTCTGCACAAGCTACAGCTCCTGATTACACCAGGCTCCAAGACGTGCCCTGGAAACAGATAAGGGGAGAGAACAGGCGTGGTTCTTACCTGCAAGGTGTCACCACCCACCCAGCAGGTGAAGAAACACACACGCTTATACATATGTGTGCAGAAAAGACTGAAAAGGAATGGGCCAAAATAATAGCTTGAAATTATCATTTTTCTTCATATTTTCAATGAAAATTCAATGTTTTTCAGTGAACATGTCTTACTTTCATGAGTTGTGACTAATAGAGCTATGTCCTTGGGTCACATATTCTCTGGTCCAGTGAAGGGGAAGCCAGGAGGGGCAGGGAGCAACAGAGCAGAGAAGGTCCACCTGCTTCTCCTATGAGACACCTGCCTGGTCTCCATTTAGTTCCTTCAGCAAATGTTTACTGAGCACCCACCGTGTGTCAAGCATTGTTCTATGTGCTAAAGACACACTGTGAACCAAACAGACAAGAGTTCCTGCCCTCACGGTATTTCTATTCTAGCAGGGGAAGCAGACATGGGACCAGTAAGTGATAGAAAGTATCTGTATGCTTCATGGTATGACAAAGAGAAATACATTGGAGAGGAAGGCTGGAAAATGGCAGGAGGTTGCAATTTATATAAGAAAGTCCCAGGAGACCTCGTGGGGGTGATTATTTGAGGAACCATCTGAGGAAGGTGAGGGAGGGAGGGGAAGAAGGAAGAACAGTCCAAGCAGAAGGCACCGCAGGGGGCAGGGCCTGAGGCAGGAATGAGCCTGGGACAGGAGGGAGCCCACATGCTGTGACACGTGGGAGCTGTAGCTTGTGCACAGTGGCCTCTGTGGATTCTTTGCCTGTTTGGTTCACCAGCAGCATGGTGAACATTATACTTCATGACTTTTGTTTCCCTAAGGTTGTTCCCAAGTCAGGTTTCTCATCCTCAGCACTGCAGGTATTTTGGACCCAATAACTCTAGCTGAGGAGGCAGTTCTGTGCATGGTAGGACGTTTGGTAACATGCCTGGTGAGGTCACAGAGGGCACGGTAGCTCACTCCTGTAATCCTAGCACTCTGGGAAGCTGAGGCAGGAGGATTGATTGAGCTCAGGGGTTCAAGACCAGCCTGAAAAAGAGTGAGACCTGTCTCTACTAAAAATAGAAAAAAAAAAAAAAATAGGCTCGGTGGTCGTAGCTCACTGAGTAGGGCACCAGCCACATACACTGAGGCTGGCGGGTTCATACACTGAGGCTGGGGGGTTTGAGCCCGGTTGGGCCTGCTAAACAACAATGACAACTGCAACAAAAAAAATAGCCAGGTGTTGTGGTGGGCATCTGTAGTCCCAGCTACTTGGGAGGCTGAGGCAAGAGCATCGCTTAAGCCCAAGAGTTGGAGGTTGCTGTGAGCTGTGATGCCACAGCACTCTACCAAGGGCAACATAGAGAGACTCTGTCTCAAAAAAAAAAAAAGAAAGAAAAGAAAGAAAAAAGAAAAGGAAATAGCTGGGTATTGTCATAGGCACCTGTAGTCTCAGCTATTCAGGAGGATGGCTTGAACCCAGGAGTTTGAGGTTGATGTGAGCTAGGTTGATGCCATGGCACTCTAGCCTGGGTAAAAGAGTAAGTCTCAAAAAAAGAAAAAAAAAAGAAAAGGTACAAGGCAAAATACAGCATTATCATCTTATGGGCTGATAAGTGGCCTGTCATTGACCATCTTTATGTATATAGAGTAGAATCCCCAGGAGATAAAATCAGGAAAGCTGCAGCCAATGAGGGAGGAGGGAAACTAGGAGAGGGAGGTGCCTGTGCAGCCAAGGGAGATCTTGCATGAAAGAGGAGGTAACACTGCAACCACCCGTGGCAACTAGAAACCTTTTTCCTATTAGTTCTTTTCAAATTATATTCAATAAGGCCTTACTGGATACTGGCCCTGCGCAACCTGGGACCAAAGAGATAGGTAGGAGATGGTGTCCACGGTCTGGAATGAGGGCACAGTGAAGTGGATACTCACTGTTCCATTCAACAAAGGACCAAGGGCCAGCAACGCAGGGTGTCGGGGTTAGGGCACTCATGGAACTCCTAAGCCAGTGGTTCACCACTTTCCAATCTGAGCGCACACCCGAGTGAAATGGACTGTATTAGCAACAGCAGCACCTGAGGACCCAGCCTGAGCGAGAGGGCGGCTCAGCGCTGCTTCATGGATCTACTGCTGGGCCTGGACAGCTTCATCGGCTCCCTGGTCCTTTTCATTTCCACTCTACACTGCACTTTGCTCAATGCCTCCTCCCAAACCACCTTCGATGTGCACCATCGCAAGATGGGGCGTAGCCACAAGGTAGGGGGACTCAAAGACTCGGAGGTTTTAGAATACTGTACAATTGCCATCTGTCTGCAGTAGAAGTTACTAGAACAAAAGTTCCTCAAGTTTAAGAACTATGTCTTATAACCACAACACCCAGGGCATGCCTAAATCAATATTTGTTATATGAATAATTCAATCATTATCAGAAATCATTAAGGATGGTATACTTCTTGGGCAAAATGGGCCTATTCTAGCAAAGAACATCCTCTACAATTACAAAGTTCACTTCCTAAGGTCAGCAATAACAGATGCTGATCAGACACTGTCTTAGCTGAGGAGTGGAGAACAAGACAAAGATAGTTTAGGAGGCAGACATTCACCAGTGTGCTGATAAACAAACGAGAGAGCGAGCTACAGATGGTGGTAAGGGCTCCAGGGGAATCAGACAGCAATAGACAGCGCCTGGGGCTGGGGCTGGCAGCCACTCCCTGGGCAGGGCCTCTTTGAGAGGCTGAGATCTGAACGATGACGGGGAGGGGCCCAGCACAGAGCTGAGCAGGAAAGATCCTGGCAGAAGGAGGACAGTGTAAAGGGGCAGCAGTGTTCTCACAACTGCAGGGAGGCCGTGTGTTGGCCGTCAAAGAGCGTGGCACAGATGGGCTTGGAGAGGGAGGCAGAAGGTAGGCTGTGCAGGGCTGGGTGGACGAGGGTGCCAAGTCTGGGCTGTTAAGCTGCAGTGAAGGTAAAGAGGGTATTCTTGGGGAAGTGTGACAACTCCCTGTTAACATGAGGAATGAGACACAAAATGTGCAGGGAAGAGAATCGTGAGATGTGGCTTAGTGTGTAATGGCTCAGAACTTCCATGCCTTAGAGAAGCTGGGGGGTTAGGTTGGAGCAATGCTGGGGCCGGGTGTCCTGGGCCCTGACAAGTTAAAGGAACTGACCTAACCCCCTAGATGTGGCACCCATCTCCACTGGAATAGGGCCTATGTCGGGGGAGGCAGGGGGTTTCACTCATCAGCGGGGGTCCCCTGCTCAACAAGCTACAAGGGCACTAATGGAGGTTCCTGACAGCCCAGCCGGACGCCTGGGGCTGTGGTGGGGCTGACTCTGTGACTCAACCCAAAGTCAGCTGCCCCGAGTGGAGTGCCCTTGCAAGTCCACCTCGTGGTACTCCCTGGCTCTCTTTCGCATTTTAAGCCCTCTCCCTCCCTCCCTTCTGCTACCTGCTCCCTCAGACCTCTTCACCAGCACACTGGTCTGCTTCACAGGGCCAGACACACCTACCTAAAGCTGATTTTAGATATGACTTCACAGAAGTTACTTTTCTAAGCACAGGAAATACAACAAGCTAAGATTTTGAGAGTGATTTCCAAATACAGGGAAAGTATCACCATTTGCCTAGGAAAACAACAGCTGCGTGTGGGATGGGGTCAGCAGGACCCTCCTTCTCCGTCAGAGACATGCACAGCTCTCAACTGCACAGATCCGCATCAGACTCCAACACTCCTGTCCAGAGCGTCTCTTTTCCTTCCCTTCACGACAGCCAACACTGAATATCTATTCTCTCCCCATCAGCCCACAAACCTCTATTCACACCATATAATGATTAAAATGACTTCTCTGCCTGATTGGACGCAGTTGGTATCTGTGAGCGTCCTTTCCTCTGAGAAGTGACGACACAAGCTGATATAAGCAGCAGGCCACGTCCCACATGGTGTGGCCTCCATCTTCCAGCGCAGAGCAGGTTCAGGGCAGAGTGCCAAGGAGTTGGAACTACCCTGCCAGGAGACCCTCCTCAGTGTCGTCACAAAAGCTGATGCTCAGAAGTTCCAGGTAGGTCTAAGTGCTTTCCATATGCTAATCCTCACAGCAACCAGATGGGAAAGACATAAAGCTGCCATTTCCCGTTTGTAAATAAGGAAACTGGGGCACAGAGAAGTCAGGGAACCTGCCCTGCCTTCACAGGAGACACGTCTGTCTCAGAAGCGCTCGTTTTGGCCTCCGCTGTCTTAGTTTCTGCTGCCTCCTGCCTCAGCGCATTTCTGGACGGTACAGTTCGGAGTGCCTCTCCTCACTCACCAGCTCTTGCTCTGCAGTGTGACTTACAATAAGCATACGACATCTCTCCAAAGATTTAACCACCTTGATTTCAGGTCTCAACCCTGGACAAGATTTCTATGAAGTATTTAGAAATTCATCACTCAAAATTTTCCCAGGAGAAACTTCTCCACAAGTGCAGGTGAGGTCTATCATCTTAGAGGAGAGTCTGTGACTAGGACTCAGCTGTGCTCTAAGCTTCCAGAGCAATAAAATCCTCCCACCACCAGGGCGTATTTGCCAGTGAGATCCATGGGGTAGAGATGCCAGCCTCTTGCCCGAGTCTATCCACAGGTTAAGTCCAGGGAAAACGTGAATCCTGGTTCAGACCTGGGACAGGCCACAACGCAGGTATGACACCAGCTCGGGGCTGCTCTGTGGCTACTTGTTTTAAACCCTGGACCTTAAGAGGAGAGGGGACAGCCAGTAGCAGGCAACAGTATAACCTCGAGCAGGCATTAGAAGAGCTTGGTCATTTTACACTTTTATGTTATCTTTTTCACTTCCCCAGAGCAAATTTAATGATTGAACATTTGCAGATAACTCTAAAGTGACCTTTGGGGTCTAAAGTTTGTAAACCAAGTACTTTTAATCCACCGCCTTTTCTAACCCAAGCCCAGCTATCATTCCGCAGGCCTTGGTAAATCCACTTTGGATCCTTGATGAATGAGTCAGACAAGGGCAACCTTCTAGGAGTTAGCATTTCTGGGGCCCAAGGAAGCTGCAGATGAGAGGAGACTGTAAACCCGCTGGACGCCAGGGCCTCCCCCAAAGTCACCCAAAACTGGAGACAGAGCTTCGTCATAAGCCCCGGGATGCCGACTAACCACAGAGGCCCCTGTCGGGCCTCAGCTCAAAGCCAGGGGCACAACCTGAGCCTCCAGCTTGACCACAAACCCTGCCTCTAAGACCGCAATTTGTGAAACAAGACCTCTGTAAAAGCGACAGGCCCGACTCGGGTGGGGACACCCCCGCCTCTGACTGGCCTGCCTCCCCACCCAAGCCTAGGCCACAGCAGAGCGATTCCCAAACCTAAAAGAGCTGGAATTGTTAAAGGGGGACAAAATCTTAGACCTGGAAGGGGCCTCTCTGGCAATCTCATCCAACTCTATAGAAAAGGACGAGAAAAGATGCTATCACACCATATGCCCCCTCCACAGCAAAACCTCAGGAAAAGACAGTGATGTAAAGAACAGAACATATGGGTGGGTTGGGCATTTGGGGGAGGCTTGGAAGTTTGGGGTGCAAAAGACCTTCTGAGAAAATGGCCTTGCCCCTTTAAGGGCTGCCCTGCCACCAACACCATACTGACCCAAAAGGGAGCTGGGAGCCTGGCCACTGGCACTGGGCAGTGACTGCAGTCAGCACAGCCCCTGAGGACCTTAGGTTTCCTAAAACCCCTGTGCATGGAGCATTGTATCTGAAAGGATCAGGGGAGAGAGTCTTCCCTCGGTACCGAACCAGATTCCAAATCGCCTGGGAGGAAGAAGTTGAAAAGAAAGCCACATGGGTGGAGAAGCAGTGAGGACAGAGACCAACTTTAGAAAGTCTAGAAGAGGATTCATTCAGTACAAAAAAGACCAAACTGCAACCACAGGGGCGAAAGAAGTCAGGAAATGCTGCCGCAGCAGCCAGCCCAGTGGCTAGACCGCGAGCCATTGGGTCAAACTGGGATGGAGGGGGCGGAGGTTTAAATTTAGCCAGGTAAACAGAGCCAGCCAGGGGTGGAGAGGGCTGGTAGGAGCAGGGCAATCACCTGCTCTGTGGAGTTGGGGGCATTTCATTTTGAAGAAAAAAGTCCAGCCAGGCTGCACCACAGAGCTGGGCCATTTTGGGGGGAGTAGACAGGCTGCACCTCAGACATGGGCAGAAGGTGGCCCAGATGGAAACTGTCAGGCCTTTTCATCTTTGCCACAGTACCTATGCGCAGCCCCTGTGCTGGACTCTGCTGGACTCTTGCAGACAGTTTGAAGATGCTCAACAGAACCAGCCCAGGCGCCTTTATGTGGTGCTCCCCGAACTCTCGTCACTCTGGGGGGTAACATCTACTGCTGTCCTGAGTCTTGAGAGACCTGATGCAATTACAAAAACAACCACTAACTACCACCACAACAAAACTCTGAGGATCGTACTCAGGTGTGGGGCTGGAAGGATGGTGGACTCTAAAGACCTATCTAGAAGGTTAAGGAGATAAATAGCAGGCAGTTTGGAAAGGAGCCAAAGTGAATAAAATCAGGATTGCAGACAGGAAAGCTCTACGGACTTATTGGTTTCTATTTCAGAGACAAGAACTATCACTTCACGTAGACCATGCTAAGATGCCAGGCAGTGGCAGTCTAGAAAGCAGCAGAACTGCCCTAGGAGGGAACATCACATCAGACCAGCCTGGTCCTCTGTGAAGACGAGCAAGCAAACAAAAACATCTTTCAGCTACCACCAGAGTAAGAGGAGGGTGAAAGGCACAGGTGAAGAGCAAGCCCACATTTTTTTCTGTTCACAGCATATGGCTCCCAGCCTTTCTGGCAATAACTTACACTTTTTAGACAGACAAGTTTTTAGATAAAGCTTGTTTCAAGCCAATAAGAAATACTTGGAGCTATTACAACCACCACATGAACTAAAGAGGAGACCAGTTTTAGACGCCCTGGGCAAACACATACGCGTGGGTACAACCTCACTCACATATTCATACTCAAACACATAAAAGACGCCAGGACATTCACGGATAGAAAGCACCAGCAAGCTCCTCCAAAACTAGCCCCAGCTCCCCGGCAGGCCGGCCCATGCCACAGTGTCACACGCCTTGGGCTGACTGTCCTAGAGAAAGAAAACAAAGGGAAAGGGTCTCTTGGCTACTCTTGGGTATTTGCCCACATACAGTCACTTTAGGTTCTTTGCTTCCTTCACCTCCCGCCCTGGTGTCCCGCCAGCCTTACTTGTGGGGAGGAAGCCCTGGCCTCTCTTCTGGGGCTGCGGGACCTGGTATTCACCCTGAAGACCCCGGCTTCATCACTCCCCTCACAACTGCACAAAAGTGTTCTCTTTCAGCAATGCCTTTCCTTCAAAGGAGCCACACCTCCTCCTTCTTGCTATTTATAACCAGTAATATTGCGGATCAAAGAAAGAAGAGATGCTATTTTGTAATGGAAGGAAACTACCATTGGCCTTCCACCTCTAATAAGCCCATGTGTTTGCCGGGACTCCTTATTGAGTCTAGACAAGTGTGCTGGTGCAAGCTCTAGGCCCGGTTCCCCTGGTCTACGCCTGAGATGGAGCATCTTGCTTCGGATGAGAATTCTACATGTGAATCAGGGCGCAGGAGCAGCTGGGCGTGGGAAAGGGTCCCCAGGCTTTGTGAGGGTATGCCTGCTGCTTCCTGGGCGCTCGGTTGCCTTACGGGCCAGCCACAGAGGGGGTGACTCTAAGCTACCAACTGCAAGCCTGCAAGAGTGCTGGAATTTGGCCAGGGGCATGATCCTGCCCTGCTGACCCAGAGTTTTCTGCTCCCACATTGACAGCACGGGCACAGATGTCCCATCATGGTTCTGGCAAGTGGGCACATTCCTTGGCAACTGGAGTAGTTCTGGGGGTTGGTAACCTGATCCTGAGTCCTTCTCCAGGTACCAGGCTGAAACTCTAACCAGCGTGGTAGCAACCGAAAGCTGTTGCCAACGCGACCAGGAGGCAAAAGCAGTGAAGAAGGGAAGTTGCAGAGCCTCCCCTCCACACTCAGCTGAGTGATCAATCAACCCAGGGCTGGAGCCACCTCAGTTTCCCTTCCTAAGAAATAGATCCGATTCTGCTCCAAGCGCACTAAACTGTCTCTTAAAACTATATGCAGAAGTATCCACTGAGGCTCCACAAGAAGATGGGGGAAAGAGGTCACTTCCCACCTTTCCCACGGCAGGGATGGGGAGGCAGAGAAGCAGGAGAGAGAACACAGACCCGACCAGCGCCCAGGGCTTTACCTGCACCGCGCTCACACTGCTGGCGGGTTAAAGTAATCCAGATGTCGTCCTCATCCGAGTTTGCTTGCTGCCGGACGCACACCCCAAGCGGAGGAGGGTTCCAGCTGGGCCCGACGAAGCCCGGGAAAGCGAGCGAGGCGCCCGAGGGGCTCCCGGCGGCTCCACAGCTGCGGGCAGCGCCCACGGCCGGGGCTCTGCGCCTCCTGGGGTCCGCGAAGCCGCGCGCCGGGCGAGAGCAGCCCGCCCCAGCCTACCTGCCCGGCCGGGAGCGCGCCCTCCGCGCGCTCGAGAGCCCGGCGCCCCAGCTTTGTTCCCCGCGCGGCCGGGGGCCACTCCCTGCCCCCCACTCTTCCCGTCGGCGGATCCCCGCTCGCAGCCGAGCCCCAGTCTGTCTCCTCCGGGAGGCGAGGGCCCGCTCCGGAGCCCCGCGCCGCGGCCCCAGACTCCAGACCCAGCCTGCCCGCTGGGCGCCGAGCGGGACCGGAGCCCGAGGGAACTCTCGGCAATTGGGGCGGCCGGGCCGGGGGCGGCGGCGGAGGCCCGCGCAGCTCCTCGTTCCCACAGCCGCCGCGGACGCTTACCTGCATGGCCCGCCGCTGGTCAGGCCCGCGGGCTCCGGCTCGCCGCTCTGCTCGGCCCGGGGGTCCGGGGGACGGCCCGGGACAGACGCTGCCCGCTCCTCTCAGCGCGCGGGCCGCTCGGGCCGCCGCGCCGGACTCTTCATCCGCGCCCCGGGCGCGGGGTCGGCGCGCCGCGCTCCGGGGGTCCCTCCGAGGCGTCTGGGGCAGCCCCGCGGGGCCCGCGGAAGCCGGCCGGGCAGTCCTGGCCCTCGCGGTCCGCGCTCCCTCCTGCCGCCGGGAGGGCTCCCTGCGCCTCTCGGGGACCCTCGGGCTCGGCCAGCGGGGCAGGTCGGGGGTGTGGAGCCCCCGGCCGAGCCGCAGCGAGGCGCTGAGCCCTGGGCGCCTGGCCTGGGCGCCGCCGTCGATCGTCTTTGCGCTGCGCGCTCTTCTCTCCAGCGCGAGACCCGAGGAAGTTTCGGCCCCAAGTTGGCTGCCAGGCGGGTGGCAGCCGCGGCTCGGAGTGCAGGGGCCGGCGCTGGGCGAGTGGATCCCCGGGGCTCCGCCGCCTCCGCCCCGCCTCCCGCGCCTCCTCTCCGCCCCCCGCGGCCGCGCCGGCCCCCGGCTAGCTCCTTCCCACCGCCCGGGCCCGCGACACCCCTCCCGAGTGCTCCTCCCAGTCTCTGGGACCGTGACCTCCGCACCTGCCTCCTGCCTCCGGGCGGACTCGTCGGGCTCCGTCTGCCCTTCGGCCTAGCCGCCCGGGTCTGCACGCGGGGTGCGGATGGGGAGCCCCCGCCGCTCAGGCTCCTTCCCTGCCCCGCTACTTCTCCGGAACTCTCCCCTGGCCTCTGAAAAGACCCATGGCACCTACCAGGGCCAGCAGCCCCTTCGGGCGCCCGAAGAGCCCGCTCCCAACGATCCTGGCGGGAGCACCCACCCAGGGGGCTGTGGAGCCAGAGGCGCTGAGCTTGGTGACCTCTCCATGTAACTCTTTACGTCACTACCTCTTACGCTTACGTCATACACTTTACTGCGATTTCTCCTCCTTTGAATCCCCCCCCCCAAAATGATCTGGGAACCATTTTTACACTTTACAAGTCCATCATTTGCCTATTAGTCCTGGGCCCTTTTCCTACAGCACCCAGCTCAGACAGATCTCTGGGATTGAGAAGTCTGATGTAGGAAGGTTTCAAGAGGAAAATGCATTCTCTCAAATCTTCTGTCATGGATTTAGGACTAAATTATTCCCCTAACTTTTAATGGGGAAACTGAGGCATAGAAAAGTGCAACGACCAGCCAGCCCTTAGTCACTAAAGGGATTAGTAGCCTGAAAAGGTCAGACCAAAGTTTTGAAAGTTTCATTGAGGTGCCAAGTCCTGTTATAAATTACGGCAGCTCACATCTGGGTGAGCTGCCCAAGAGGGTGCCCAAGACGGTGAAGAGAATTAGCCAAGGTCCAGGCGCAGGCAGAGTCAAACTCTAGCTGAGGGACCCTACTCCAGACCCCAGTAACAGGGGCCAAGCAGAGCAGCCAGCGCGCTCTGAGGCCTGCCTTCCAACTAGTAACAGGGGCCAACCCAAAGCAGCCAGTGAGCTCTAACACCTGCCCTCCACTGCCTTTTCTTTTCCATTCTGAAAACCCCAGTCTCCTCCCTGAATGAGTAGGAGGGCACCCTACTAAAGAAATGGCCTTTGAATGCAGTTTAGTGAAGGGTGGGGGGGAACAACGGTAATAACCAAAGGCTTTGCCTTTTCTTAATTAGTAACCAAACAAGGTGACAGCCTCCCCCTTTCAGTGGGGGCAGGGGCAGCAGGGAGGGTCAAGGAATAGATGGGACCAGGAACTCACCATGCTGGTTAGGCAATAAGGAGCTATTGTCCTCTGGATTTTACAATGAGGAGAGCAAGAGCTGTTTTAGCAAATACCCCACTAATTAGAGGGAAAGGCTTCCTTGGAATTGTGCTGGCTTGGGCCGGAGGTGCACTGTGACTTTTCTCACCTCACAGTGAATGGTGTTTATGAGACCAGGTCCAGCAACTATAAATGAATGGCCTATAATTGTTCAAGGGAGGGGGAACCTGCCTTCATCAAGGGGAGCTAGTTCAAGGCTTTATCTTTGGGGACAAGGAAGAGAGCTGGTCTAACGGAGGCATAAAGGCTGAATCCACTTTGTCAAATTACAAATAGGCTCTTCCTCAGAATAAAGCTTCAGTTCTGGGGTCAGGGTCTTTGTGGGAGGTCAGAGGAAAGCCTTGTGAGGAGACACCAATCTTTCCAGAATGCAACCTAGGAGAATCTGGAGGTTCACGACATGAATACTTTTGTTGAGCACATAGAGACGACCAAGACCAGTTCCTGTCCTAGGAAGTTTACCGTCTAAAGAATGGGTTGTGGGGAGCCAAACCTCTAAGTGAAGCCTAGAGAGAGCAACAGTGGTGACTTTGGTCCCAACCTGACAATTCAGGATGAGGGGGCAGCAGATGACAACAACCCTAGCTGAGTGCCCCACCAGTCCCCTCCCTCCCCCATCTCTGTCCAAGATGAGTCAAAACATGTGGCACAAGGAAAGAAGCTGCAGTGACCCCAGGAAAGAAACTTGTGTCTGAGTAGCTGGGAAAACATTTGAATGCGGAGACAGCAGAGACCTGGGCCAGATTCCCAGGGGAAGTGGTGAGTGCCCCATTGCTTGAGTCACTGAACTGCTGGGGAACCCACCTCTGGCTCTGGAGGCTAGCGCTGATGGGAATGGGGACAGATCTCACCCATGTTTTGTCTGGGGCTGCTGGGCGGGGTTGCTTGCCTTCTCTCCTAAGTAAAACATATCCTAACTTGGCATTTGTGATTAAAAAGAAAGAAAGGAAGGAAAAGAGAAGAGAAAGGAAAGAATAATTGGCCTTATGGAAATATTTAATGATTTCTACTCTGTTTATTGGAGACACCGTTCCTCCCCCCACTTCCAGGCTATGCCCTTCAAGGCCACCAGCCACCAAGTCTAACAAAAACCCTCTCAGAACTAGTCAGAGAGGAGACTTGAGATTCCATTTCCTTAGATCTCAGTGGCTTTCCTCAGGCAATGCATTCTTGTGTCACCTGCTCACTTTCACCCTCCAAGTTCCCAGAAGAAGAGCCTCGGGTACAGAAGAAAGCTCCCCTGTGTCAGGGTAATCCTCTGGGCTCTGGACTAGGCTGCTTCTCTGGTACCTTTCAAAAGGCTTATTTGGGATACACAGAGAATTTCTTGGGGGAACAGTCTGCTGAGCCTTCAAAGCCCAGAACAAGGCTAAGCGGCAAAGCTAAGAAAAAGCTTTTATCCCAACAACTATTTGCAGACACTCCCCTCGTGCCTGTGATTGTGTTATCAGTATTCATTTTCTGCTTGTTCTCTGGTTATGACATAGAAATCACTGCTTTTCTTTCTAAGAAAGAGAGCTTAAATAAAACTGGTAGACTATGCCCCAGATATCCAGACACCACTCCTAGATTACTGCCATGAGCTCACCATAGCTGAGATAACTCAGGACATCTGGATCAGAGGGATTTTTAGAGCTGCAGGCAGCAGGGTTGGTAAGAAGAAAACTGCTGTCATGAGTTCTAGGCTAACTCTGTAGTTTACTTGTACGGGGAAGTTCCCACTAAGCTCTCAATAGCACAAAGGAATTGTTATGAAAGCAGAAGAGGGCTAACCTACTGACTGGTCTTAACACCTGATATGTGCATAGAGCTTACCGTCTCATAAACTGCTTTTTCATTTTTATCTTAATCAAGATCCATCAAGATGATGACAGCCCTACTCATCTTGCCTAAAGGGGTCTCCTCTAAGCACCTTTCCCCTAAAGAGTGGCCAGTGCCCCTCCAGGGAGAAGATTTAGTTTGGTTGCTGAGCAGGTGGGCTCTGAGTCAGCCCTCACAGGTGAAATCCAGACTTCCCAGCTGTGGGGTCTCGGGCAAGACGCTGATCTCTTTAAGCCTGAGTCTGCTCATCTGAAAGAATTTACCTAACTACTCAATTAGGTAAAACAGATAAAGAAACTGAGTACCACGTCTTACACATAGTATACTCGATAAATATTAGTAATTGTATTTATTACTATTAAATAGACATGGCCTGATTTTCTGTTTGTCTACTCTAATGTTGTTTTCTGTCCTTGAACTTCTGGATTTTAGTCCCCATTTTTTTCTCTTAAGAGAAGACAGGGTCATCAACTGTTCATTTAAGCAATTACTGCTTTACAAATATCTAGAATAAAGCAGTTGAAGAAGTTGTTAAAACTAGCAAAATCTGGAGACTGCAGCAGACTGGAGTGGGAAGAGTTTTATCATTTCATCAGTATCATTGGGCAAGGTCTTGTAAAGAGAAAATGGGAAGTACTAATGAACAAGGTCCTATAAATAAACTGCTCAAATGCTTGACCCAAACATAAGATACTCTGTGCAATTGTGACAGGAAATGCCATTTTCCCTTTTGAGACTCTAACATCTTCATGTCCTTCCTTTTTATCCCCCCTTTCTCAACTTTTGACTAAAGTCTTCGAATGTATTCTACACTGAGGGACATTCCGGAGGTAATGGAGACAGGGTACCTGCCCTCAAGGAGGTTTGTTCTCATGGTGAGACCAGGACACAAACAAATGGAAGCAAAGCAAACAAGACACCCGCTGAGTCCCATGGGCCAGGGGCCAGAGCCCTGGCAGGGTAAGGCCCCCAGTCTTCCCTCCTCTCTTCCTAAGGAACTGATCCTCCACCAACCCCCACCCCTAAGTCACTCTCCCTCTCTGGGCCTCAGGGTCCCCACCTGTAAAGGGCATGGGTTTGGCTAAAATATCCCAGAGTAAACGAGTCAAGGGGGCAATCAGAAAGCTGGAGGTGTGAGTGAGACACAATGAATTTGACTTCATATCCACTTAGTTTTGAGTGTGCATAGGGACATTCAAGTGTTGACAGCAAGAGATAGGGAACTGGAAGGAAGGTTAGAGGTCAGGGGGGCTGGAGGTGCAGTGTCAGTGAGGTGAGCTGATAACAGCGGCAAGGCAGGAAGAGAAGGCCAGGAAGTTTAACTACATGAAAAGCTCAAGGCAAAGACAAGACAAGTGAGGGGTAGCACAGGGAGGAGAGGAAGCCAGGCCCCGGGGAAGTGGGACATTCTGGAGCATTCTCCTTCTCTTCTCAGAAGAGAGGGGTGTTAGGAGGACAGGAAAGACAGATGCCAAGGGAAAGGCCAGCAGGGGAAGGCAGTAGTGCTCCTGCAGGACCTTGGAGCATCTTCTCCAGCCCTCAGGGAGCCCCACTGCTACAGGGCAGCCGCCAGCGCAGGGGGCACACCAAGGCCAGGTGACCAGAAGGTGTCTCGAAGTCATTTGAGGTCATTCGCTTATAAACAGCTCTGTGGAGGGCTTCCTAGGACACGGAGGGGTGGAATGGTTGGTTTATCCGAATCTCCTGGGAAAAAATTTTAAAGATACAGTTTCCCAGGCTGCAGTTCTGGCCTTATAAATATGTTTGGTTGGAGTCTGTAACTTTAAGGCCCCAGCTCGTTCTGATCCTCAATCCAGTTTGAGCTCCCCCCTGAATCCCAAAAGGCCCAGCTCCAGGGAGCCTCTTGAGGAGAGGAGAGAATTGCTGAAATGGGGAAAGGTAACCTGGGAGGAGTGTGTGGCCCCTGCCTCATCTTGGAGCAGCCCTGTGGTGAAGAAAGGAGGCGGGAACAGGGGAGCCGGAGTCCACCTGGTTTTCTACTGGTCTTTGCCTTGTTGAAGACCGGGTGCCTGGTGCACTCAGCATGCAGGAGATGGACTCCAGCTTCCACTGGCTGCTGGACCGTTGTGTTTAATGGAGAATTGACTTTTTCTAAATGGTGCTAATACGAATGAGAAAGGAAACCCATAGGTAATGCAAACATCTCAAGGTAAGTAATGGTTTGTCTCCAGGCCTGTAATTACCATGAAAAGCATTTATAAACTATGAAGTTCTAGACAGTTTCCTATCTGAAGCACTTGACTGGCTTGAGAAAAAATGATTGTACCATGAGAGATAAACAGTAATAAGAGAAAATGTATCACTGAAAGGGACGGTTGTGTAACAGCTGGCGTAGTTAAACCAGCAAATGTTAGGTTTAGGCTCAGCGGCTGTAGCTCAAGCAGCTAAGGCGTCAGCCACATACACCAGAGCTGGTGGGCTCGAATCGAGCCCAGGGCTGACAAACAACAATGACAACTACAACCAAAAAAAAAAAAAAACCAACAGCTGGGCATTGTGGTGGGCGCCTGAAGTCCCAGCTACTTGGGAGGCAGAGGCAAGAGAATCACTTGAGCCCAGAAGTTGGAGGTTGCTGTGAGCTGTGATGCCACAGCACTCTCCCCAGGGTGACAGCTTGAGGCTCTGTCTCAAAAAACAAAACAACAAAACAAAACAAATGTTAAGTTTAAAGCATTGAGCACCTTCCCTAATTCTCTGATATTTTCCACTATACATAATTATACAGTGGACTCTCTTTATCTGTGGTTCTGCATCCATGGATTCAGCAAAACTCAGGTTGAAAATATTCAAAAGTAAACAATAATTTAATGACAATTATTTAGACAGCATTTACAGTATATTAGACATCATAAGTAATGTAGAGATGATTTAAAGTATGTGGGAGGATGCGCACGGATTCTATGCAAATGCCATGCCATTTTATATAGGGGACCTGAGCATCTGTGGATTTTGGTATTCATGGGGGTGTTGGAACCAATCCCCCGTGGGTGCTGAGGGATAAATATTCAGGCATCTGGATCCTAATACGTAAGCAACCTTAGGTTCTTAAGAATGTTGATTAATCAAAGTGACTCATAGAAAATAGCAATCAGCTGTAGTGTAAAGCAGATTCTAACATTTGTCCTTTCTTAGTTCATGAGACTTCATACATTGGCCATAATAAAGAAGGTGAGACAGGCAAAGGTGATTAGCAAAAAAAATTAAAATTACAGCCAGTGATTTTCATGCTAAGTTTCTACTATGGGCCTTGAACACCTTTGATTCTAAGAGAAGAATGACTAGATAAATATCACCAGTTTTTATAGGTTTACAAGTGTATTGGAGGTGCTGATTTGCATGCCCCAAACCTGAGCCCCTAGGAGGGGAGCAGATAAGGAGAGAGCAGGGTGGAGGCAGCTAGCTTTGGAGAGGAAGTATGGTCTTGTCCCCTCATCTTCCTGCAAAAGGCTGAGAGCTGCCTCCACCCTGCTCTACTTTCCCATTTAATTGTTCAATTTCACTAGCCTGGTAACATACCTGTATACCTACCTGCCTATTTTATTCTTAGGCTGCCACCTATGCTGCAGGAATTTTCCAAAAACAGAAAAACTGGGTTTTCTCTAGCTACAGGGACAAGGGTCTACAGGAGCTGAGAGGGAGGACCCTGTCCAGGTAACCTAAGCCTGTGCCAGGCAATGCACAGACTTCAGGAAGTTTCCTCTCTGGGCGGGGTTAGACTGTGTGTTTTAAAGTTGCCTTTGCTGTAACAATGGAAAGATCAGAATAAATCTGGCCACAATCAGTACTTGAAAACCTTCCTGCTTTGCACTTAGAGAGCCCTCAGTGTGGCCCTGCTTGCTGTGATGACTGACGACAGTGACCCAGACAGACAGAGGACGCTTGCTACAAATGCAGAGCACATAAATATTTACTTAGGTACAAGCAATGGCCTGAGTGCCTTTCATGTGGCAGGGAGAGAGGAATGAATCACACAGGTTGGCAGCTGGAACAAGAAGGAGAGAGGAAGGGGAGTTTCTTCTCTGGGGAGCAGCTGTCTAAGAGCTGCCAGAATTAGGAGAAGGAGGTCCAGAGCGGGGGGACTTGAGAATGGCAAGTGCTAAGAGGAGGGCAGCCAGTGGACCCCACTGGGAGGGCCTGACCCTGACTGAGAGGAGCCTTGGGCTACTGTGTACCAGCCAATACCACCTGCAAAACTCATGGCTGAGTTTTCTCCACTGTTTGAAACAAAGAGTAGGCTCGGTGCCTGTAGCTCAAGTGGCTAAGACACCAGCCACATACACCAGAGCTGGCAGGTTCGAATCCAGCCCAGGCCTGCCAAACAATGACAACTACAACCAAAAAATAGCCGGGCGTTGTGGCGGGTGCCTGTGGTCCCAGGTACTTGGGAGGCTGAGGCAAGAGAATCACTAAAGCCCAGGAGTTGGAGGTTGCTGTGAGCAGTGATGCCACGGCACTACCCAGGGTGACAGCTTGAGGCTCTATCTCAAATAAATAAATAAATGAAAATAAAAATAGCCAAATGGTGTAGTGGGAGCCTGTAGTCCCAGCTACTCAGGAGGTTGAGGCATTGAGGTTGATGTGAGCTGTGAGCTGTGACGCCACGGCACTCTACCCAGGGTGACAGCTTGAGGCTCTGTCTCAAATAAATAAATAAATGAAAATAAAATAAAATGAAAATAAAAATAGCCAGATGGTGTAGTGGGAGCCTGTAGTAGTCCTAGCTACTCAGGAGGCTGAGGCATTGAGGTTGATGTGAGCTGTGAAAAAAAAAAAAAAGAAAAAGAAAAACAAAGAGTAGAGCCTCAGACCTGCTTCTAGAGAGCTGAGAAGGAAGAGAACACACCTAGCGAGGGAGGGCGCTGACCACCAGGCCCTGCTGAGCTGCCGCCAGCTTGTGTTCCACTAGCCAAAGACTGGGGCTCAGAAGCTGTGCTGCTGAGAAGCTAGACCCGGGGTGGATTGTGCTGGAGGTGGTGTATCTTCACCCACATAGGCAACACATCACCTCCACTCCCTTCCAGCCCCAGCCGAAGCTGTGTTTTTGCCACCCAGCCCATTTCAACTTTAATCTTCAATCTCAGTAGGGTCAGGGAGTGGCTGGCTGACTGGTAGCAATGAAAGGTGTTTTGAGTAGCTAAATCCACAGGTATGAAGATGAATCCTGGGGCAGTTTCAGGACAAGGTGGGGGGCAGCCCCAGAAAATGTGGGGGATAGCCCAGGGTAAGGCAGGGGACAGCCCCAGAAAAGGTGGGGGACAGTCTGAGGACAAGATGAAGAATAGTCCTAGCACAAGGCGGGGAGGACAGCCCCAGGAAAAGGTACAGGGACAGCCCAAGGTAAGGTGGGGTTATCCCTTTCTATCAACCTGCTCTTTGTCAGAGCTGCTTCAGGGACAAGCCAAGCCACCTAACCTGTAGCTGGTTCTGCACCTCTGCATTTGACAACTTTGCACCAGAGAGCAACTGAGACAGAGGGAAGAAAGGAAGTGACTCTCTGGTCCTTGTTTCTTTGGACAAGGGAAAGGGCCTGTTGGTCTTCTCCAGGGCCAGGCCCTGCCGCCCCCCACTTCCCACTCTCCCTGCACTGTGTGGGCCCCATCATGGTGGGGTGGGGGCGGCTTCTGGGGACATGCAGGTTGTCAGGGGAACACCTGCTCAGCAAAATCCTGCTCTAGAACCACTGTCTTGGTAGCACAGATTGTGGAGTCAGGCTCTCAGGAAAAGCTTTTGAATGGTTTCTATGGCCACTAAATGCAGGTGCTTTGTCAGCAACACCTAAATGTCTGTTTTTATATATCCTATATTGGCATGTGGTGTGAGGAAGGGTGTGGAGGAACAGCTGCCTCCATCCAGGCATGACTTCTGCAGGAGCACTGTAATAGCATTAGAACAGCAACAACTGTAATAGATTCTAGCTGAGACCTTACAATGTACTAAGGAATTTAATCCTTACAACAACACTACAAGGTCGGCTCTGTTATTACCCCATTTTACACATGAAAAAACTGAGGCTTTGAGAGGCCACACTACCTCCCACAATCACACAGCCAGCAAGGGCTCCAGCCTTACTCCAGGTAAAGCTCCACACGAGCTGTGGAAGAGCCTGTCTGGAGAGAAATGGTAGGAGAATCTTTGCTGCTGCTGTTTGGGTTAAACTCCCACTCCCAACCACCACAGACTGGGAAGCGAGTCTTCATTCTCACTTTTCAGACCCTACCGTCCTACCTTACTCAGGGATAGAAAATCTACCCTGGCCCAGAGAGGAAGAGTTGGCTGGAAAACTTAAGAGAAACATATAAGATGAAATGCTTTTTATATATAATCTGTTGAAGTTCACAGTGAGGCAGGAAACCAGTTTCCCCCCACCTAAGAATTGAGGAAAGGGTAGTCCTTTGATTCTTATCTCCATTTCTCACCCCTGGAGCAAGAGAGGTATTGCTTTTAATAAAGCAATTTCCAGGTGGTGCTTGGAACTCCAGGGCACAAAATCCCTGAGACTGTGAAGGGACCAAACCCATAAGAAATGGCCTCTGATGGGTATAGGGGAGTGGGGAGGGCGACCCTTTCCTTAATGTCAGTCATACTGTCTCCTTTCTCGCCTCCACCAAGCTAGAGGTCGCAAAGAAAGCCCAAATTTCACCAAATCCCAGAGTGTGGAGTGCCCCCTAGTGGCCCAGATAACCCTCCAGGTCTTGCAAAGGGGAACAGAGAGATGTTGAACAAGTCCAGATGGCTGGCATAAGAGGGAACAATCCATTTCTGGGTATATATCCAAAAGAAAAAGACAGGGTCTCAAAGAGATGTGTGTATGCCATTTTCCACAGCAGCATTATTCATAAATGGCTAAAGGTGGAAAAAACCTAAGTGTCCATCAATGGATGAGTGGATAAACAAAAATGAGGTATAACATACAATGGAATATTACTTAGTCATAAAAAGGAATGAAATTCTGCCACAGGCTACACCATGAATAATCCTGCAAGACATTTTCCTAAGAGAAGTTAGACACAAAAGGACAAAAACTATGATTCTACTTATATGAGGTACTTAGACCACCTAAACTCTTACAGACAGAAAGTAGAATGGAAGTTGCCAGGGGTTAGGAGGAGGAGGGCATGGGGAACTATTGTTTAATGGGTACATATACAGAGTTTTAGTTGGGATGATTCAAAAGTTCTGGAGGAGTGGGATGTGGTGGCTCATGCTTGTAATCCTAGCACTTGGAAGGCTGAGGGGGGTGATTGCCTGAGCTCACAGGTTGGAGACCAGCCTGAGACAGAGGGAGACCTTGTCTCTAGTAACAGCTGGGTAAACCAGGTGTTGTGGCTCACGCCTGTAATCCTAGCATTCTGGGAGGCCGAGGCAGGTGGATTGCTTGAGCTCATGAGTTCCAGAACAGCCTGAGCAAAAGTGAGACCCCCATCTCTACTAAAAATAGAAAAAAATTAAAAACTGAGGCAAGAGGATCACTTGAGCCTGAGTTGGAGGTTTCCGTGAGCTTCCAGAAACTCTACTCAGGGCTACAGCTTGAGACTCTGTCTCAAAAGTAAATCAATAAATAAAGCCAGGCATTGTGGCAGGCACCTGTAGTCCCAGCTACTTGGGAGGCTGAGGTAAGAGAATCACTTGAGCCCCGGAGTTTGAGGTTGCTATGAGCTATGATACCACAGCACTCTACCAAAGGCAACAAAATGAGACTCCGTCTCCAAAAAAAAAATGTTCTGGAGGGTTGGGTGCAGTGGCTCACGCCTATAATCCTAGCACTCTAGCACTCTGGATGGGTGAGGTGAGAGGATTGCTTGACTTCAGTTCAGTTCAATGCCAGCCTGAGCAAAGGCAAAGCCTCATTTCTTCAAAAAATAAGTCATGGTGGGTCATGCCTATAATCCCAACACTTTGGGAGGTCGTCAGGAGAATCGTTTGAGGCCAGGAGTTTGAGGCTAAAGTGAGCTAACACCACTGCACTCCAGCCTGTGAAACAGAGTGAAACTCTGTCTCAAAAAAAAAAAAAAAAAAAAAGTTCTCTATAGATCCTAGTTATCAAGCTTTTGTCTGATTCAAAATATGCAAATATCCTTTCCCATTTTGTAGGTTGTCTGTTTGCTTTGGCTGTTGTCTCCTTAGCTGTAGAGAAGCTTTTCAGTTTAATGAAGTCCCATTTGTTTATTTTTGTTGTAGTTGCAATTACCATGGCAGTCTTCTTCATGAAGTCTTTCCCCAGGCCAATATCTTCCAGTGTTTTTCCTATACTTTGAGGATTTTTATTGTTCATGCCTTAAATTTAAGTCCTTTATCCATCTTGAATCAATTTTTGTGAGTGGAGAAAGGTGTGGGTCCAGTTTCAGTCTTTTACATGTGGATATCCAGTTCTCTCAGCACCATTTATTGAATAGGGAGTCTTTCCCCCAAGGTATGTTCTTGTTTGGTTTATCAAAGATTAGGTGGTTGTAAGATGTTAGTTTCATTTCCTGGTTTTCGGTTCGATTCCAAGTGTCTATGTCTCTGTTTTTGTGCCAGTACCATGCTGTCTTGACCACTATGGCTTTGTAGTACAGCCTAAAATCTGGTATGGTGATGCCCCCAGCTTTATTGTTATTACTAAGAACTGCCTTAGCTATACGAGTATACGGAGTTTTTTCTGGTTCCATACAAAACGCAGAATCATTTTTTCCAAATCTTGAAAGTACGATGTTGGTATTTTGATAGGAATGGCATTGAATAGGTAGATTGCTTTGGGAAGTATAGACATTTTAACAATGTTGATTCTTCCCAGCCATGAGCATGGTGTGTTCTTCCACTCATTAATATCCTCTGCTATTTCCTTTCTGAGGATTTCATAGTTTTCTTTATAGAGGTCCTTCACCTCCTTCGTTAGGTATATTCCTAGGTATTTCATTTTCTTTGAAACTATGGTGAAGGGAGTTGTGTCCTTAATTAGCCTCTCATCTTGGCTGTTATTGGTGTATACAAAGGCAACTGACTTGTGGACGTTGATTTTATATCCTGAAACATTACTGTATTTTTTGATGACTTTTAGGAGTCTTGTGGTTGAGTCTTTGGGGTTCATATATCAATGGGCAAGAGACATGTATAGAACCTTCTCCAAAGAAGACAGACGAATGGCTAACAAACATATGAAAAAATGCTCATCATCCCTATTTATTAGAGAAATGCAAATCAAAAACATCCTGAGATACCATCTAACCCCAGTGAGAATGGCTCCTTGGTGCGTGTGGTACAAGTGGCTAAGGCGCTAGGGTTCGAATCCAGCCTGGGCCCGCCAAACAACAATGACAGCTGCAACCAAAAAAAAAAAAATGACCGGGCATTGTGGCAGGCGCCTGTAGTCCCAGCTACTTGGGAGGCAGAAACAGGAGACTCGCTTGAGCCCAGGAGTTGGAGGTTGCTGTGAGCTGTGATGCCACAGCACTTTACCCAGGGCAACAGCTTGAGGCTATGTCTCAAAAAAAAAAAAAAAAAAAAAGAGAGAATGGCCCACATCACAAAATCTCAAAACTGCAGATGCTGGCATGGATGTGGAGAGAAGGGAACACTTTTACACTGTGGTGCGACTGCAAACTAGTACAACCTTTTTGGAAGGAAGTGTGGAGAACTCTCAAAGAACTCAAGCTAGACCTCCCATTTGATCCTGCAATCCCATTATTGGGCATCTACCCAGAAGGAAAAAATTCCTTTTATCATAAGGACACTTGCACTAGACTGTTTATCGCAGCTTAATTTACAATCGCCAAAATGTGGAAACAGCCAAATGCCCACCAACCCAGGAATGGATTAACAAGCTGTTGTACATGTATACCATGGAATACTATTCAGCCATTAAATAAATGGAGACTTTACATTCTTTGTATTAACCTGGATGGAAGTGGAACACATTATTCTTAGTAAAGCATCACAAGAATGGAGAAGCATGAATCCTATGTACTCAATTTTGATATGAGGACAATTAATGACAATTAAGGATGCAGTGGGGGTGGGGGAAGGGAAGAGCAGAGAGAAAAAGAAGCAGGGAGGGGTGGGGAAAGGAAGAGCAGAGAGAGGGAAGGAGGGAGGGGGGTGGGGCCTTGGTGTGTGACACACCTTTGGGGGGGCAAGACACAATTGTAAGAGGGACTTGACTTAACAAATGCAATCAGTGTAATGTGGTTTCTTGTACCCTCAATGAATCCCCAACAATAAAAACAAACAAAAAAACAGATATGAACCTAAACCTCACATTCTATATAAAAATTAATTTTAAAATTAATCAAAGATATAAATCCAAGCAAGAAACTATACTCAAAGAGGAATAAATAGCCACGTCAAAGAAAAATAAGTTTTGCCTTATGTGCCATAGTCACCACCATCTCAGAAGCAAGCCTTGTGCACTTTATTTCAATCTTCATTTTTGAATGTTTTCATTTCCAGTCTATTCTTTCTGATGTCATCCACAAAGCTAACAAACCCCTGCCTTTTTATACCTTATGTCCTCTCTTTAACACCACTTCTGTTATGTCCTCAATCTAGGTAACTATTGAATGACGGCTAAACTCAGTGGTGTGGTGCTTCAGTACCCAAGGTCCTGAATTGCCTCCTCTCACTGAAATAGTTTATAGCACCTACCCCGACTTGGCCACAATCTCTAGCTCCCATGGGCCCCTTCCCTGCTCTTAGTTCATCTGGATTCTGTCTGCCTTTCCAGACCTAAGACATGTTGACCATCTTCACAGTATATGAAGCCCACCCTGACTACTCCAAACCTCCTGGGAGTTTCCTGTTCTTCATGCTCAAAAACTTAGGTCTCAAAGGAATGTACCACAGCACAATAACGGTCTAGAATATAAGAACTCTCAAAACTCAACTGTAAAAAAATAAAATTCAATCTTAAATGGGCAAAAGATATGAACAGATACTTCACTGAAGAGGAAATGATGGCAAATGGGCACATGAAAACATGTTAACCATAGGAAATGGAAATTTAAAACTTCAGTGAGACACATCAACTAGAACAGCTAAAATAAAATTAGTGACCATAGCAAACACTGGCCAGGATGTGAAGAAACCGCTGCTTATCACTTGTACATTGCTAATGGGAAGGCCAAATGGTTCAGCCACTCTGGAAAATCGTTTGGCAGTTTTCTTTAAAAACTAAACATATACTTAGCATATGATCCAGTAATTGCACACCAGGGCATTTATCCCAGGGAAATGAAAATGTATGCTCACACAAAAATCTGGACCTGAAAATTCATAGATCTATTTGTAATAGGCAAAAATCCAGAAAGAACCCAGATATCCATCAATGGGTGAATGCATGCAATACCATGGGTAGTACTACCATCGAGTACTACTCAGCAGAAACAAACAAACAGACAAATAAAACATGCAATCTGGTCTTGGCACCTGTAGCACAGTGCTTACGGCACTGGCTACATGCACCCACAGCTCGCATTACACTCAGCAGTGAAGCGTTGAAGAAGGAACATGGCAAGGATGCTCACTCTCACCACTCATATTCAACACAGTACTGGAAGTCCTAGCCATAGCAATTAGGCAAGAAAAAGAAAGAAAAGGCATCCGACCAGGAAAGGAAGAAGTAAAATTATCTGTTTGCTGAAGACATGATTTCATATACATATAAGGAAAACCCTAAAGATTCCACCAAAAAATGGTTAGAACAGATAAATTCAGTAAAGTTGCAAGTTACAAGGTCAACATACAAAACTCAGTAGCATTTTTATATACTAACAATAAACTATTTGAAAAAGAAATTAAGGCTCATGTCTGTAATCCTAGCCCTCTGGGAGGCCGAGGTGGGTGGATCACCTGAGCTCACAAGTTTGAGACCAGCCTGAGCCAGAGCTTGATCTTATCTCTAAAAATAGCCAGGTGTTGTGGTGGGAGTCTGTAGTCCCAGCTACTCGGGAGGTGGAAGCAAGAGAATCGCTTGAGCCCAAGAGTTTGAGGTTGCTGTGAGCTGTGATGGTATAGCACTCTACTGAGGATGGCAACATCTGTCTCAAAAAAAAAAAAAGGGAAAGAAAAAGAAATTAAGAAAACAATTCCATTTGTAATATAATAGCATAAAAAATACCTAGGAGTAAATTTAACCATGGAAGTGAAATATTAGTACACCTAAACCATAAAACATTAAGAAAATAAGTTCAGGAAGACACAAACAAAAATATATTCCATGTTTATAGATTCGAAAAAATTAGTATTCTTAACATATCCATCCTACCCAAAGCAATCTATAGATTTGATATAATTGCTGTCAAAATTTCAATGTCATTTTTCATAGAAATAGCAAAAACAATTCTAAAATTTGTTTGGAACCACTTCTTACTTTGTCCTGAATAGCCAAAGAAACCTTGAGCAAAAAGAACAAAGGCAGAAGCATCACACTCCCTGATTTAAAAATAACTTATAAAGTTATTATAATCGAAATTGCATGATACTGGCACTAAAACAGACATATCAATCAATGAAACAGGATAGAAAGGCCAGAAACAAACACAGTTATTTATGGTCATTAATTTTCAACACAGGTGCCAAGAAAGCACTGTGGGTAAAGGACAATTCCTTCAATAAATGGTGTTGGAAAAACTAGATATCCACATACAGAAGAACGACATTGGACTCTTACAACACACACAAAAATCAACTTCAAATGGATAAAAAAATCTTAACTGTAAGACCTGAAACTACAAATCTACTAGAAGAAAACAAAGAAAAACTCACAACATTTGTCTGGGCAATGATTTCTTGGACAGAATGCCCAAAGCACAAGCAGCACAAGGAAAAAAAGACAAATGGGATTACATCAAACTAATTTTTACATAGTAAAGAAAACAATTCACAGAATGAAGAGGCAACCCACCAATTAGGAGAACATATTTGCAAACCAGACATCTGATTATGGGGCTAATATATAAGAAAAAAATATGTAAGAAACTCTATAGCAAGAAAACAACTTGATTAGTACATGAGCAAATGATCTGAACAGAAATTCCTCAAAAAAAAGAGAGGGTTCGTACCCAGCCAGGGCCTGCTAAACAATGACAACTACAAAAAGAATAAAAATAGCTGGGCGTTGTGGCAAGCGCGTGTAGTCCCAGTTACTTGGGAGGTTGAGGCAAGAGAATTGCTTAAGCCCAAGAGTTGGAGGTTGCTGTGAGCCATGACCATAGCACTCTACTGAGGGCAACTTAAATAAGACTCTGTCTCAAAAAACAAAGAGAGATATGAATGACCCACAGCTATATTTAAAAATACTCAACATCTCTAATGATCAGGGAAATACAAATTAAAACCACAATGAGACATCACCTCACATCTGTCGAATGGCTAGTAATCAAATTACACCAAGTGTTGATGAGAATGTGGAGAAAAGGGAGCCCTTGGACACTGTTAGTGGGAATGTGAAATGGTGCAACTGTTTCAGAAAATAGTCTGGAGGTTCCTCAAAAAAATATGAAAGACGTACCTATGCGCTCGTGTTTCTTCAGTACTAGTCGTCATAGCCAAGATAGGGCAGCAATCTAAGTGCCTGTCGATGGAGGAACAGAAAAAGAAAATGTGGTATGTTTACACAATGGAGTGCTCTACAGCCGTCAGAGAAGGCAGTTCTATCATTGACAACAACAGGGATGGAACTGGGGGACATTATGCTGAGTGAGATAAGCCAGGCACGGAAAGAAGATACTGGATCATCTCACATGTGCAATCTAAAAAAGTCTATCTCATAGAAACAGTGGAAAAGTGGTTACCAAAGGCTGGGGGGTGTGATGGGGAGGGATGGGGAAAGGGAAGATTAGAGGGATGGAAGTTTCATTTGGACTGGAGGAGTAAGTTTTACTGATGGAACGCACCGCGTGGTGACCGTAGTTAATAATAATGTATTGTATACTTTAAATTGATAAAAGAATAGATTTTTAATATTCTCACCACACAAAAAAGATGAGTTAGTGAGGCGATAAAAATGTTAATTATATTGATTGACTCTTTCTATAATTTATAAATAGATCAAAACATCACTTTGCATCCCATACATATATATAATTTTTGTCAAGTTACAATCAATAATATATTTTTTAAAAAAAGAACATAAGTCCCGAGCACAGAGTAGACAGTACAAGCATGTAGAGTAAATTTATTATAAACTTATTACATATGGCTTTATACTGAACCTAAATGTATATTTATAAGTTAGTGTTACCTTTCTAGCTGGATGGTAAATTCCTGAGCTTACAGTGTTTTATATTCTCAAAAGCCCTAAGTCGTGTTTGTTTACTGATTTTAATTTTAACCACCATTAATAGTGAGAGCTCCTTCTTATACCTACAAGTGGACATCAACCTCCACACTGGTCAGTTGCCTGGATGACCTTGCTTCAGACACAGTCCCTGCTGGTGGGCTTGGGATCTTCTCCATGGTCTCCATCTTCTCTTGTGAAGAAGTTTGAGTTGCAAAGTCTCTTAGCAAGAATCTGTCCATCCGCCCCCCTCCTCATTATTTCCTTTAGCAATTACAGCCTTCCTTGAGGGGCTGACTTGGCTCCTTTGGTTTCAAGCCCACATCTGGAATGAACTCAGACAAGGGCACTCACAGCCCTGGTCGTCCATCCCTGGGGATGAGCAAATTAGGCAGGAGTTCCAGCAAGTGTCACTGAAGAATTAGTCAGTGGCTGTGCGTGGGCCTGACCTCATGGCGTTTCATAAGTAACTTGGGCTGAGGCTTGAGGGACATACACCAGAGGCAGGAAGGTGTTTGGGAAACTCAGATACTGTTGGGACGAGTAGGAAAATCTGCCTTTCCAGTCCACTCCCCAGGTTTTCTGAACCAGCATCTGGGGGCTCTTGCAACCCTCTGAGACAGTCACTGCTGAGAGCATCTGCTTAAGGGGTGACTTTCAGAGGTGTCAGACTGGAGTTCTAATGTCCAACCTCACTCTCCAGAAAACTCTGTGGGGTCCGCAGAAACAGGCTCTCGGGAAGGATTCAGCCGCACCTGTCTTGGCGCTGAGTTCTCTGCCATCCCTGCTGCTGTCTGGTGTGGCAAAATGAGATCCAGGACAAGAACTCTAGAGACTCAAGTGCCTTTGGAGAGCAAGGGAGATAGAGGAAAGGAGTGGGGCTTAACAGAATGGCCAGACATCTGTTTCTGCTTTCATTGTTTGGTCCAGAGTAAGAGAAGGAATAGGTGAATTCTCTGGAATGGTGCTGCCAAAGGTCCTTCTCCCTCCTCTCCACAGCAGGGTAGCCACACACAGCTCTCAGTTACCAAAAACACCCCATTCCTGTGACCCCATAACAGCACCCTATTCCTCTACCCCAATATAGCAGCACCTCATTCCTGTACCCCAATATGCAGCATGCTAGTACAAACTGTGCACGCCAAGCTTGGTAAATTCCCAGGAATCTGGCTGCCATGCAGAATTGCAACAAGAGGAAAATTATGGTCTCCTCAGATACTTCTCTAAGCCAGAGGTTGGCAAACTCTGCCCTCCACACTGAAACCACCTGCAAACTAAAACGACTTATATTTTGAAGTGGCTGGAAAAAAAGTTTTAAAGAGTAATATTCCATGACATGAGGAAATCATATGAATTTCAAATGTCAGCGCCCACAGATAGCTGTATTGGAATACACACACTCCTTTACATACTCCTGTGGCTATTTAGCGCTCTAGTGGCACAGCTGAGTAGCTGCATCAGAGAACATAAGGGTTGCAAAGCCAAAAATCAAGACTAGCCACATCATTTGAGGTACCATATGAAAATATGGGGCCATTTGTTTTAAAAATTATTAAGAATGACATGATGACAGTGGCCAAGCATTAAACCAAGTGTGGGTCGCTAAATCAGGAGGCCGGTGTGACTGCCTGTGAAGCCAGCCTGACTGAAATATTTATTTACTACCTGCTCTTTACAGAAAAGGTTTGATAACCTATGGTGCAGGGGCTCAAACACCAATGGAAATTCTTTTTTCTTTTCTTTTTACTATTAATGTTCATCTAAAATAAAAATGTAGGAGTAATTATTAAAGTGTTTCCGCTGGATACCTTGAAAAAATATTATTACATACTAGGAACCAATATGGGTTCACTAAAAACAAATCATTCCAAATTAGGAAAATTCTCATTTTCCTTTTTGACAGAATGGGTGGAAGCCTGTGTCAGGCTGAGCGGGTACGAGCCATGGACACGCACATCAATCCTTCAATTCAGGCCTTCACCCTACATTGTCAGGAAAATGTGTGACATTTTCTTCATGCGTGAAGTTAAATATAGTGTAAATATTTTTAAGTCTTCTTATTTCTCAGCTACCATTAATGGCTCATTCGAAGGTACTTCATATGCCTTATATTTGGGTTGAGAGGTTATTTTTAAAAATTATTTTCAAGTTACTTGGGCTTTTTCTCAAGCCCTTTTCAGAAGCTGTGGATGAAGTTGAGTACATATCAGCATTTTTGTCGGATACGTTCATTGAAATGGGTACACACCAAGGCAGCAGATATAGTTCCTGGAATCCACATGGGAACCAAGTGACTCCCCATCTTTATTCACAAAGGCTCATGTCTACACTTAGTAGTTGCTGGCAATTTCAGAATCCTGGTGACGTCAGGATATGGAAGTGGCCCACAGTCTTTTGCTGTCTCCCGCTAGATGACATCAACTTATTAAACGAAATGTGAAATGCAGCTTCCGTAGGAGACCCCAGTAAGAAATCCATTTCTAGGGCGGCGCCTGTGGCTCAAGGAGTAGGGCGCCGGTCCCATATGCTGGAGGTGGCGGGTTCTAACCCAGCCCCGGCCAAAAAAAAAAAAAAAAGAAATCCATTTCTAGGTGAAGCAAATGGTTTTGACCTTCACTCTTATTTCTGGTAGAACAGATTTATGCCTGTCAAGGTAGAAACAGTGTCCAGGCTTTGCCTAATGTCTGGTTGACTAGCTTGTGGCTCAGTCTCAGGAGGACTGCTCTTCACTTCCTGGGATGGAGGTTCCCAGAGCTGGCTGTGGAGAGAGCACACTCATGGCGTCCAGGTGGCCCAGCTCAGAGGTCTCATTGCTAACTGGAGGGAGCCCTGGGTGGAGAAGCAGGGTCTGGGTGCTGCCACTGGGTGGCCAGGGGACCTTGAACACAGTGCTTAATGTTTCAAAGCCTCCTTATGTTTCCAGTGAAGAGAATGGACAAAATTTCTAATCACCTCATAATCACCTATGAGTCTATGAGGAAGAATTGTCTAACCTAAAAATTTGCTCAAAAACAGAACTGTCTACCTGAGTGAGCTAAAGGGATGTGAGCTGCTGAAGTGGGTTCTTTCAGTCGGAGGGGAGTTAGGTGACCCCACTGCCCTCTTACGTAACAGAAAGCAGCCTTTCCTTATTTCTGAGATAAAGAGAATTCCTCAGGGAGTTTTGGCTTTAAACCAAACACATTTAATAAAAAGTCACTTACTCAACCTCCTGTGCCCTATTTTCAATTGGCAGGCCAGGGACGCTGGTCAGTCCAGGGGAGATGCCTTGGTACTAGTTGTTTTGTTTTTTGAGACAGAGTCTCAAGCTGTCACCCTGGGTAGAGTGCTGTGGAACCTCCAACTCTCGGGCTCAAGCAATTCTCCTGCCTCAGCCTCCCAAGTAGCTGGGACTACAGGCGCCCGTCACAACACCCAGCTATTTTTTGGTTATAGTTGTCATTGTTGCTTGGCAGGCACTGGCTATATTTGAACCCGCCAGCTCTGGTGTATGTGGCTGGTGCCTTAGCTGCTTGAGCTACATATGCAGAGCCAACTAGTTGGTTTTTAAATTAATTTTATTAATGTTTTTACTGTGGTAAAATATACATAACATATTTATCTTTTTAACCACTCTGCAGTGGCATTAAATACACTTGCAGCATTGGGTGAGTATTACCACTATCTCCACCCAAACTTTGTCATCATCCCCAACAAACTCTACCCACTAAAAAACTCACCCTTCCTCCTTTCCCCACTTTCTGTCTCTAGCTATCTTTACAATTTTTAAGTAATGGTTTTATTGTGATAAAACTTATACAACATAAAAGTTCTCATTTTCACCATTATAAGTGTACAGTTAAGTGGCATTGAACATATTCACATTGCTGTGGACTCTCCTACCCTCCAGCTCCAGAACTTTCCATCTTCCCAAGCTGAAACACTGTCCCCATTAAATGCTAACTCCTCATCCCTAGCAGCCAGGGGTTATATGAGGTACCCAGCATAGGCAGAAAGACCTTCTGTCTCTGTGAATTTGCCTATTCAAGGGACCTCACATGAGTGGAATCAAGCAATATTTGTCCTTTGGTGTCTGGCCTATCGCACGTACCATAATGTCTTCCAGGCTCCTGTACGCTGTAGCAGGTGTTACATTTTCAATCCTTTTCCAAGGACTGAATATACACCATTGCATGTACACACGGCATTTTGTTTATCCATTCATCTGCCAGTGGACACTAGGGTTTCTTCCACCTCTGGCTATTGTGAACATGGGTGTGCAAATGCCTCTTTGAGTCCTTGCTTTCAATTCTTTTGGGTTATGTACTCAGCAGTGGGGTCATTCTATACTTGATCTTCTTTTCAGGAACCATCATACCCATTTGGGGGGTGTTCTTTGAAAGACACCACAAGCTATGTCCAGAGAAGCCAAGGCAGACTCATGGAAGGCAAGAAAGGAAGACCCAGGCTGGTGGACAGAGAGGCCTGTGTGCAGTCTGCCCGGCCCTGTGGGTCGCACAACTGCCTGTAATTGACATTGTGCACTGAACTTCCCATCCCTTCACATTCGTTTATAGACAGCGTTTAGAATGCTCCAGCCACGCTCCTAAGCATAGAATGCACTGATGATAAAGCCCTGTGGGCCATGCTCTCATCCAGCTTCTGTATGAAACAAGGGAGAGTGGAAGAGCTTGCTCAGTATCCAACTGGCGGAAGCATTTAATAGTGCTTTCCTTCCCCTTTAACTTGGTAGCTAGGAGGGCATGTTGGTTGATCAAGGATACTCTCTGTCCTTATAGAAATGACCTCTTGGAAATAACTGCCTTGTAATTCTCATCTGTAAAACTCAAAGAGAGCCACTGTGGAAAAAAAAAAGATCCCAGGGGTGCTTAGTGTGAGGCCAGGAGTGGCCGGAGTGGAGGGAGGGTGCTTAGCTTAGAAGGGGATGTAATCTTGAGCAAAGCCAGGGGCTGCTGGGCCGCCCGCTGTCCACACTAGGTGGTGGGAGGTGGTCAAGTGGGGAGCGGGGGGGCGGATAGCCCAGGTTTGCTTGGCTGACTAAATTTACAAGGTCAACAGTGACTGACGCAAACCTGGAAACAAACACATATCAGCAAACCTCAACGGTCACCTCAACACAAAGCTGGTGAGAGACACAGAACGTAAATAATGGGGTTTGGGTCAGGAAACTCCTCCGCCAACACAGTCCAGCTGCAAACAGCTGGGATTTTGTGTCTTGGAGACTCAGGAAAAATTCCTCCTGACCTTGAAACTGGCCCTCGTCAGCACCTGAGTTGGGAGAACTCTGGCCCAGAGGCCAGTGCAATTTCCACCCCTGCGGTTTCCGGAGCCTGGTCCCTGCATATGGAGGAAGACAAAAAAAACGTTTTTGTGGTGGGACCTTTTTAAGCAAAGGAAAAAATGGGAGAGAAAGAAAACAAGGTTTGGGGTTGAAGACACATCCCCATGGAGCCTGACTAGCAATTAGTGGGCAGGGCAAGACACAGGAAAAAGGGGCTGCAGGTGGGAGGATACACGTGAAGGGGGTAGCGGCCGGGGGTGCGGTGGGGGCGCAGGTAGGAGGGAGAAGGGGAGGGGTGCGGGTGGGTCGGGCGCAGACGGAGGGCAGGTCTAGGCTTCCTAGGTCAAGGAGCGTCCCTTTCCTTACTGCTGCCTCTGGAAGGGGCTTACACTTCTCCCAGCTGTCAAATGCACAAGTGCTGGCAGCCACTACAGCCTCTGTGAGCTGCCTCTTCTCTCTTTCTCTCAGGAGGAGTTAGAGAAACTCCAGGAGGAAGTAAGCACATTGAATAGAAACCCCAGTCAAGAGTATTTAAATGGCTGATTCAGGGACACCCATGAGGACGCATATATGGGCAATGATTCCGAAGGCATTAGGTGAAGTCTCACAGGGCCTGCCCCACACCTCTGTCTCCCAGGATTCTGGGGAAAGGCACCCGTGCTCTCAGGACATTGTCCTGAGGAGAGGTAGGAGAATTCCGTGGCCATCAAACAGAGCTGATGATTTTTAACACCTTCTAATAACACCAGTACTTTTGCTAAGACAGTAAAGACCCGTGGGTCTCCTGGAGCCTGTCAGCTACTGATGTCTAAGTGGCCAGGAAAGCACAGTGCACAGCTGTGTCCACTCCCTGAGGATCCTCCTTCCTCCTGGTCACCATGTTGTCTTCAGGTCCTCACTGGCTCCTTCAGATCGGAGGGAGAAGGGGTGCCAGCTCTGTGGCCGCAGTGCTCACGCCATGTGCGGGACAGGGTGGCTCCTGTCCCAGCAAGCTTGCGTCAGAGCAGGGATGAGACATTTGCAAGTCCAGTGACATAAAATCATGAGACCCTTGTGGAGCAGAAATGTCCTCATGTATTCCAAGCATGCAGGATGGAAAACCAAGGTCGAGAGGTGGGCCAGGTGTTCAGGGAAGTGCCGGAGTCAGACCAGGCCACCGTGGGGAGATGATGGAGATTCTGGGCTCCATCTGAGAAAGAGTGCTTCTCTTTGCACTGTGGAGGGTTTTTGGCTGCTCCTCTGAGCTCGGTCCTGCCCTGCATCACAGCCCCCTCCAGCCCCCTTCTGGACTCTCATAGCAGGGCTCAGTGGTGGTGGGGGGTTGGGCCTACCTTCCTGCTGGTCCTGCAGACAGCTCAGAAGGCAGTTTGGGCCTGTCCTGATCCACTTAAGCTGACCCTCCCTACCTTGCTGTGAGTCCTTCAGGCATGAAAGAGGCTCCATCTGGTAAGAAAATAGTTTGAGGAAAAGCAGAAAAATGAATAGTCTTGAGGCCCTGCTTGGGCTCCTGTGCCGCCGTGCTTGGCTGCCAGGTGGGTGGCTGTGTGGAGCACATGGCCGCTTGGCCTGTCTCTGCGGGACGCCTTGGTGCGCGCCCTCCCTCCTGTCTTCTTCCCCTCGATTCCTGTTGGATTAGCTCAGTGTAGCATTACCCCAAAGACTCGATCCAAGTTGGCAAGAGTCACACATTGGGCTGTTTGGCTTTTAATAAACTTTATGATTTAAATCTTGTGCTCTTAACACCTTCTTTGCAAGCCTCAGAGGGAAACAAAAATGTTGAAGTTGTTTACTCATTTCCTTCATAACATGGAGACCCTCACACGTGGCTAGAGCCCATGTGTATGAATGTAGAGTCAGGTTGCATGGCTACACGCACACGCACACGCACACAGAATCTTTAGAAAGTCTGGCTGCATTTCAGTGCCTGGCAAGTTTCCAAGACTTCAAATGAATCTTTCAGCATAAAGATTTTCCTCTGCAGAACAAATACCTGCATTCGATTCTGAGATTTTGCTCCCTCACCAAAGGCAGTGGTCAGACTCCCTAGAAGTGAGGAAGGAGCCTTTTCAGACTTCTTGTGTGCCCGTGAGAGGAAATAAAAGTTCAGAGCCCACTGGACAACCTGTGTGGAGATTTCAGTGCAGGTCCTGAGAGAAGACTGAGGTCAGACTCCTGAGCAGGACCCCAAGGGGCAAATCCCAGCTGCTTCCCTTCCGGCTGCTTGCACAGAAGGGGACGCAGCCAGGCCCAGCACGGGAGGGGCTGGGCTCCAGCAGCCCCTGATGCCCCATGGCCTGGCCTCGCAATCAGGAATTAGGTGGACACTGCCACAGATGGGATTCCCCTCGATACCAGGTACCCTCAGTGCAGTCTTGTTTTGATCTGTTGGGCCCACAGGGGAAGCTCTGGTCATACAAGATGTCCATGCTAATATTTCAGCGGCTGACACATGTCCAGAGACATGGGCTGAAACTGCACCAGCTGTGGAAAGAGTCCCCTGGAGCACCAGGCTAGTGGGAAGCCCACATGTGTGCAAACCAGGGCTGATTCTTGCTGAGCTCGGGCTTGTGCATGAATGTGCTTGGCTGGGTGTACAGGGGACACGATCCCTGCCCTAGGGGAGCTTATGATGGGGGGGGGCACAGGAGGAGGGAAGCAGGCCAGGTGTTTAGGGAAGAGGAAATGGAGATCAAAGTGCAGTGTCACTCTGGAGGTTGAATGGGGACATTTTGAATGCTTTTACAACTTTCAGTCTGAGTGGGAGAGTTTAGGGATCGTTTGCATGCTGCAGCCCGAACTCCAGGCTGTGACGTCCTGGCCAAAGAATCCAGTGTTGGGCTCCAGTCTCCCTCGGTCTCTTTTGTCATAGTGACTAATAGGCAGGGCAGACAAAGGTCTCATTCAAGAGACTGTCCCTGCAGGAGGATGAGGTGGACCCAGATGATGAGGCAGGTGGATTGGCATCTGGGCGTCTTTTTCTCCTGAAGCAGAAACGATATGACCATTGGCCCTTGACTCCCCTGGGGTAGGCCACTGAAGCCAACGCCCTGGAGCCCCCTCCAGGGAGGGCAGCCTGAGGTGTCTGCCGGTGCACTTGGAGTTCTGTGAGGCATGGGAACAGCTGGAGCAGGGGTAGTGTGGAGGTGCCCTCATGTCCTTGAGATACTTCCCATGTCAGACCTGGGTGGTCCCATCTGCAGATTCTGTATAAAGAATTTCGACCACAGAAATGGGCCTTGAAATAGGGTCTGCTCAGAGTAGCATGATCTCTTATAAAGGTGATGGTCCATTTTCAAGATTCCAGGCTTTAGGCAAAACGACATGACTCACAGACTATAGGATGATCCCACCCTTCCTAGGGTGGGTGCCACCCAGCAAGAGTTTCCAAAGCAAGAGCTTGCTCACCCAAGCTGATGTGATCAACAGACAGCTGGTGAGCACCCCCTGCACCCAGGATTGATGCTTTCCTGTGCATTTATTTACTCTCATTTACACCTGTGAAGTGGGCAGCATTTCTCCATTTAAAAAATGAGAAAACTAAAGGTCAAAGAAGTTGAGGAAATTCTCCAAGGCTACGTACCTAAGAAGCAGCAGAGCCAAGGCAGGAACCCAGGCCTTCTCATCCTTCAGCTACCTGCAAACTTCAGGAGGGAAAAATGTGGACCCCTGCAGTCACCCATTCACCCTGGAGCCTGCCCCACTGTCCAAGGCCACTGCCTCAAGGCCTAGCCCTGGCTGCTGTGGGGAAGTGGGGGTGGGGGCACCAGCACATTAGAGTCCTGGTTCCTGGGCTGTGCTCCCAGCACACAGGCTCATGCACAGTGAGGAATCTACGGACAGTGACCCAATACCTGGGACACACAACACAAAAGTCCAAGTTAAGACTATAGATTCTCACCAAAGCTTCAATTTTGACAACCCTTAGAATAAAGGTCATAAAAATTCAAACCCAAGATGAAGTGATTGGGAGCTATCTTTTGCATGTGAATTCTATCAGATGCCAGAGAAACACTTTTGGTGTAGAAATTTTACAGACATTTGATGGACACAGCCAACATTTGCACAATTCCAACTCTCCCTCTAAGGAGTGTGGCTTGAGTTCTTCACCCTCATAAAGCAAAGCCAAGACCAAGAGCTGGCGAGGCTGAGACTGAGGGGCCAGAAGGAGCCTGGTCTGAGTGCTAATTCCAGAAGGGAAGGAGGAATTGTCAGCTTGCTGGAAACAGAGGGAAAAGAGAGTGTTTCACAGCTGGGACCAGCACAAGGCTGTGGGTGTTCCAGTTCACCCTGTCTGCCTTTGCTTACTGTGTACTTCTGCCCCAGAAACTACAGTAAAGGGATGGGCTCTGGACAGGAGGGCTGGCATGGCATTACCAAGCCTACAAACCTCATTCCTTTCCACTATAAGCCCACAGAAGGGGAAAGCATTCAAAGCACTTTATCAATGGATTTCCGGAAATAAATGGTGCCCAGAGCCTAACAAAGCCTCAAATCCTGACTCACCCACCCTGCCAGGATCAAGCAAGACATACCCTTTCCCTCCTTCCTCTGAAACCCCCCACCCACCATGTGGGCCCATGCAGCCTCCTCTCACACTGCATGTGTGGCCCCCATGTCCTCTGTCCCTGCTCCTGAGCCAGGCAGCGTGCACCCCACTCGTCTACACCAGCCACCTGCACTCCCATGCACCCAGGTGTGCTTTCTTACCTCCCAGGTTTGCTCATGCTGTCTTCTCTGCCTCCCTTCACCTTGAACTCCTGTGCTATGACACCTGTCTTTTGAGGTCCAAGATGAAGATCTCTGAGGGGCACCACTGCCTGCTCTCATGCTCCTGCCCCAGCTCACTGTGGTCAGCATCCCACACCAGACTGGACGCTTCTTGAGAAGTGGCCACAGCAGTGGACCAAGGAGCACACGCTCTGGGGAGAGTTGGGTGTGAATCCAGCCTCACCCCCTTCTGACACCTGACCTTGGGAAAGTCGTTTATCCACTCTGTCCCTCATCTTTAAAATGGGACAACAGTACCTGCCCTGTAGGATCGCTATGAAGATGAAATGAGGTGCGAAGAGCTCAGAACTGAACCCAGCAGGTGGCCAGTGTGCCACTGGCTACTATTTGGAGCCTTGGTGGTGAGAACATGGCAAGTACAAACTGAGAACTGAGGGCCGGGGCCACCTGTGAACGCAGGTTGCTTGGATCCAAGGGGAAGAGGCCAGGTGTGGTGACTGGGCAAGGTGGAGGATGTGAATGTTTAACTTACTCAGGAAACAATATGCAAGAATGGTCTGAGGACCCCAAGCCCCAACCCAGCAGCACAGTGCAGGGCTCCTTGCCGCAGCCTGGCATCTGATTCCCCCTCGCCCTCCCCAACACACACAACTGTGTTATTTTCAGGCAAATCACAGACACGAAAGCAAATTTATGCTTTACACTCTGAAAGGAGCTTTCAAAAAGAGAAAATACAAGGCTGTATTATCTTCATCATGACTTGTGGCTGTGGCACATAGGAAGACGGCCTGGTCCACAGAGGGGAAGATGAGGCTGAGAGGCCACAAGCGCCCACAGGCTGCCAGGCCAGGCTCTTCCCAGGACACCCGGGAAAGCTCATGGGTCTCTCACCTCAGGACCCTCCCAACTCTTAGTCA
This sequence comes from Nycticebus coucang, assembly GCF_027406575.1. Lineage (NCBI taxonomy): Eukaryota > Metazoa > Chordata > Mammalia > Primates > Lorisidae > Nycticebus > Nycticebus coucang. The sequence continues at coordinate 59,386,331 of NC_069791.1, read as the reverse complement.
CTTTTGAGGCAGCTTGAGATATTCCACCTAAAAAAATCAAACAATTGTGGCCTTTTACCAATTCAGAGAAAAGCCATGTTAATGGATAGAACTCTGAGTAGAGCTTTCCTCACACACTTTCCTTTGGTCATCTTCACCAGTCCTGCCCAATGTGTGTGTGGCTCAATGGCTCCCCGGTGACCTGCTGTCCACGTGGCCAGAAACCCTCCTTGGCCTGGGCCCTCTGGGGGCAGCGGGGACTCTGAGGGGGGCAGCAACCCCAGTCCTGGTTCTTCTACGATGGGGGCAGCTTCTTCCGTGGGACAGTACGTTCAAGAGAATGGCCGAATTTGGGCCTGAAACCAATAATTTATGGAAACGATGCTCAATATTTTGGAAAGAAAAGAGAAGAAAGGCACACCCATCAGCGGCAGTATGTGTAAAACCACACAGAAATGAGGGTATGTCAGCATGTGTGAAGAAAATCCAGTCTAAATTTCATGAAAGCTATGGCAACTCTTTAAGAGGTGTTACTAAACCTTCATCTGAAATTACTGAAATGGGATAGAGTGAATTCCAAATAATCATCGAAGTATTTTTCATTGACCCTAATGAAAGACCTGTAACCCTGTATCATTTACTAAAGCTGTTTCAGTCAGACATCAGTGCAACACTGGGAGAAAGACAGTGGTTTCAGAGTTCTATGATGAAATGGTATTTCAAGATTTAGCAGCAATGATGAGACAATTATTAACAACATCTCATCCGCTAATATTAGAGAGCCTGAAATAGAATTTGCAGAACTTGAAGTGAAAAGCAGAGAAAAACTAGAAGCTGCCAAGATAAAAACAAACTTTGAAATTGCACAGCTTAAGGAGAGATTAAAAGTAATTTGTGGAACTGTAAATTATTTAAAAAATGAAATCAGGAAACTTGAAGATGATCAGACAAAAGACATATAAACAATTCTGAAGAGAACTTAGTAGTAAGCCAGACTAAAAATGAGGCGGGTGGTCTGACAGGAGGGAGGTCCTGTGGCTCAGTGGGTAAGGCGCCGGCCCCATATACTGAGGGTGGCAGGTTCAAACTCAGCCTCGGCCAAACTGCAACAAAAAAAACAGCTGGGTGTTGTGGCAGGTGCCTGTAGTCCCAGCTACTTGGGAGGCTGAGGCAAGAGAATTGCCTAAGCTCAAGAGCTGGAGGTTGCTGTGAGCTATGATGCCACAGCACTCTACCGAGGGTGACAAAGTGAGACTCTGTTTCTAAAAAATAAAGAAAGAAAATAAGGTTGACTTTAATGGAGAAATGGGCTTAATGCAAATATTACAATGTTTCTTGAAGGACCGTAAAGTTATTCATAGTGGATTTCTCAGCTATAGGGTCAAAGTATTTGTACTGTGCAAGCAATCTTTTTTTTTTGCAGCTTTTGGCTGGGGCTGGGTTTGAACCCACCACCTCCGGTATATGGGGCTGGTGCCCTACTCCTTTGAGCCGCAGACACTGCCCCCAGCAATCTTTTTTTTGAGACAATGTCTTACTCTGTCAGCCCGGGTAGAGTACCATGATGTCATAGCTCATAGCAACCTCAAACTCTTGGGCTCAAGAGATCTTGGACGGTGTCTGTGGCACGGTGGGTAGGGTAGGTTTTTTTCTCTTAAAAAGAAAGAAAAAAAAAAAAGAGATCTTGCCTCAGCCTTCAGAGTAGCTGGGACTAGGCACTTGCCACAAGGTCTGGCTAGTTTTTTCTATTTTTAGTAGAGACGGGGTCTTGCTCTTGCTCAGGCTGGTCTTGAACTCGTGAGCTCAAGCAATCCACCAGCTTCGGCCTCCCTTAGTGCTAGGATTACAGATGTGCTGCACTTGGCCTGTTCAAGCAGTCTTTAATGGAGCATATATGTGTGGCAGAAAAGATGCTGTATATACACTTTGCCAATCCATTTAGGAAAATTCTGATGTTAAGCACAATTTTTAAAAATTACCTTCTGACAGGCATCAAAATTTTAGTATAAAGTGTAACTTGTACAAATTTTGTGCTTCTCTCCTAATTAGGATTAGTGATAAAATTAACCTGTATTTTAATTTCTTCAAGTTCTTACATATCCCCCTTCTACTTCTTTTGTGTATGGTGTACCCATTTATTACTTTAAATGTAGTTTATGGATCCTGAAAAAAAAATTTCTCTTACATACTTTCCTTAGACCCATAGTCTCTGTGTCCACTTGTCTGCAACTGGATGTTGGCAGACCACAGAGTGAACAAATGAATAGTAAGAAGGGAGAACCCTGGAAACACTGTACCCTGACAGCTTTCTGCGGATGCATCTGCCTGTGGTTTGTGATTTTTATATTGTATGATACACATCCTGCTAGTTAAATTGTTTCTGCTTCATGTGACGAAGTTACCAGTGACCTCACCTCTTTGGTCCTGTCCATCGGTCCCGTCCCCCAGGTGCCCCTCTGCCTGGTAGAAGCCTTCAGCAGTTGTTCTAGCTGGAGATGGGGCCTGGGCAGCTCCTGGGCACTTGGAGCCTAACCAGGAAGGACGACGTGGGACTCTTCTGCCCTTGCTGATTCCCAAGGGCCAATGCCCAGCCAGCGACAGAATCTACATGGAGGGGAGGGAACGCAGGATGCAGAGTTTCTGATTCCTTTCTGGGTAGACACAGAAACGAAGTTGAGCAAGAAAGTCCCCAAAATAGTTTCTTATTGAACATAAGGCCCAAGACCAATACCAAAGTTGGAAATGACCGTCACTTTCAAACACGGTGTTGCACCTCTCTTTGCTCTTGGTGTTCACACGACCTAGTTGGCTTGTACGGCCTGCACACCCCGGTTAATGCATCAGACTTCACCTGAGGGAGCCTAGCCCTGAGTTCTGCACAAAATCCTTTGCAGCATGATGCCTCAGTGGGTGGTCCTTACACTATGGTCTGGAAGATGACGCAACCTGAAAGGGAGAACTTGGCTCTGCCTTAGGAGGAAAAAGGAAGCTGGGAGCTGACTGTGAAAGGCACTGGGGAGCTGCACATCCAGAGATCAGGGGAGGACTCTCTGAGCTCACCCTGCCAGCCTGGAATGAGGCACTGGGCCCTGCCAGGGCTGAGTGTGCTACAGATTCCTCTACCCACCCCACCCACCCCGGCAGCCCTGGCTTTTGGGTCACTTCCTGTTGGTGCTGACATCGTGGGGACCACTGGCCTTGTCCTGCCTGGAGGATCCACTGGGTGAGACATAAAGGACACAGCACATCATTTTTAAATAACTTTATAATTTCCCGATGGATTTAGTTTGTGAATAAAAAAGAAAAAATGAACAAAGTGTTTACAATAATTATCAAGGCCAAGTTGAATGTAACACAATTTCTTTGTAATGTTATTATCCTGTCAGTAACACGACTCCAGCAGGAACACACACATACAGTTGAAGGCAGCAGGTGCATCTGCATCAGGGACATCACCGTTTGGGCTGCTATTATTACCAAAAGGAACTCAAGCTGCAGGGAGGCAGGACCTTGCACTGACTCCTCAGCTCCCCCACTAAGAGCGCGGCATTTCTCTTATGAAACACAGGGGAACAAACCCCAGGCCCTTGGACACTTTGATGTGGGTGGCAGGTTCCCAAGCTGGTCCTACAATGGGGTGGGCAGGCTGGACAGCTGGCGTGGTGCCCTGGCCAGGCCAAGCCGCATGGAGGGTGAATGCAATACTGGTGCAGTGTGGAAAGGGGGGCTGGACTCAAAAGGCTCACTCCGGCCCAGGGGTGGATTTTCTGGCTTCAGCAGGGTTCAAGTTCCTTCCTGACTGTGGTATCTCTAGGACTGAGAGACAGGACCTAAAAAGCTGAAAGGGAAAGAATGAAAGGACTGAAGCCAGAAGGAGTAGAGAAGGGAAGGCGAGTCATTTCACCTGGATTGCAGGCTCCAGGCTGGCCAGCGCTGGGCCCATACTGGACAGGCTGCTGGATGATATAGCACCAAGTGGGCAGGAGGGAGGTCCTGTGGCCTGCCAGGTGTGGGCTTCAGGGTCAAGCCCAGGTTACCACGCAGTATTAGGCACACTGAGCTGGGACTGATGTGGGGGTTAGGGTGGTTCTAGGGTCATAAACCGTGAGACTGCTACCTAAAGGGCCTGAGGATAGATGGAACATCTGGCACAACTGGGAGTCTCTGAGCCCCCGATCTGCATTCCTTTCACTCAGCAGTGGTCTCTCCCCAGGCAGTTGCCCATCTGGAGTGTGGTCACTGTGTTTCCCAAGCCACCCGCCCAGCTGCCACCTCCACCAGCTTGGGAGGAGGGGAGGAGTGTGGCTGCCCCATAGCTTGAATTCCTTTATTAACATGATATTGGTTTGCATTTTTAAAACACAACTCTTTAATTTTTCAGTTCTACAACTACTTTTTAATATTTTAATAATTTCAAAAATGGACACAATGTAACTGCCCCAGTTCTCTGAATAACACAGACAACATCAACAAGCAGAGAAACAAAAGAGGTGGATGGGACGAAAACCCATTCCCCCAAATCAATCTCTAAACCACTTCTCCCCCAAAGAGTTAGTGGAGAAATACCTACGACAAGGTCACAGCACTCACCAAACACAATGAAAAAAATCAGGAAACACCTGGTTACAGTTTTGACACTAAAAAGTTTGGGAACAGTTTTTCCTTAAAAAGAGTCAGTAAGGACAGCCATTTTGTTCAGAAGAATTTCCACGTAATGTTTTTCTTGCCTATATATTCCCTTAGTTCACATGGGGGAAACTCCAGGTTCTCTTTAAAACATTTCTTTGAATGGTTCAAGTCTGTGCCTGAGAAGCCTGGGGGTTGGCAGTGATGGGAAGGTTGGCCTTGCAGGCTCCGCGGGTGGCAGGTACTTTGTAGTCTGCTCTCCTGTCCATGGCTCTGGACTCCTGCACGTGGACATGAGGTTGGGGGCAGATGTGTCTCTTGTATTGCTGACACAGGGTCCACTGGCACGTAGGAAATGCCATAGAAGGGTTGCACTATTCATGATGTAGTCCTTGGTTTGTTCTTCCCACAAAGACCTCCTCCCCACGCCCCAAAGAGTGGCCAGTAGATGGGCCTCTGCTTCAGTAAGGTGGTCAGGTGGGGCAGGCTGGCTCCGGGATGAGCAAGACTCTCTATCAGCAAATCCCAATGCCAAATGCCAGGGTAGTCAGAAAGTTATATTTTGAGGGGATATACTCTGGTTTCCTTCACAGCCCTGACCATTGACCGGGGAGGGATGACTTCAGCAGCTGACTAGGACTCTGTGATGACTCCCCCTTCCTCTTCTCTCCCTCACTCTGGGGAGTGGGTGAGCCCAGGAGCTCCTCATCCGAAGACAAACAGGCTTAAATTGACCAAAAATGGCATTTTACGTTGCCATTATCAACATTAATGGTGGTTCCTTGGGCCCAGTCTGCTTTACTAGTATTTCTAAAGCCCATATGTAAGAAAGAGAGAGACAGACTTAGATCTTGATTGTAAGGTGCAAGGACAAAGGTGGAGCTGAGATGAATTTGGGGATTTCCATTCATATTTCTCAACATGTTAAAGCCCATTTAAAATCCTTCCATTTCAAATGGTAACCAAGTACTTGAAAATTTCAATTCTGATACTTCATCAGTAACTCAACTGAGTCCCTGGGATAAGAAACGTGCACTTCTTTAGTCATGGGCCTCAGGCTGGATTACACCCACTCTTCTTTCCCTCCTTATGACCTTAATTTAGGGTGTTCCTTTAGGTACTAAAGGAGTAACTACATTTGCCAATGGAATGGATGAGTTTGAGGAAGATTACAGGCATCCTGCAGTGAGTTTTCAACATTCCCTACCTTGAATAGCAGCTTAGTTACCACGAATACCAGGAAAGGATCATGTAATGACAAGTCCTACTGTGATCTAGATTAAATAAGATACTCTAAAAGATGCTAGAAACTGCATTGACTCTGCTCCTGCAACACAAATGCAGAACAGATTTAACATTAACCTTTAGCCAAATAGCCCCTGAATCATTTGAGATGCCAGATCAGAGCCCAAGAAGGATCGAGGAGCTTCTCTGCTGAGACAGAGATGTCTGTCCCAGGAACTTCTCTTCTCAGAAGCACTTGTCATAGGGTTTGTAAGTTTTTCTGGAGAGGAGGAGATGGAGAAGGGTGAAATGAGAGAAGGAAGGAGAATGCAGTGATAGTCACACATTCAGTGGTGAGGGCACAGGGGCACACTGTGTCTGCTGACCAGGGCCAGGTGGGTGGGGTCTGGAAGACCTACGGCATCTTCCCCACGTACAGCAGATGCCGGCCAGGGCCAGGCCACTCCTTCAGCATGACCTCCCCTGCTCTTGCTGCTCTGCTACAGCCCTGTGAAGGCTGTTGTCATACTTTGGTTCTTTACACTATGGTGGATAATACTCCAGCTCTCAAGTACTAGGAACTTTCTATCCGATTTATGGGTAGTGCAATAAATACATAGAATTGAGGTAATTAACCACAAATGACCACCACTTACTGCTAGCCCCTGACCCCCCTCTGGCCAGCCAGGCTGTAAGGACACGTCTCACTGAGAGGTTTATAGGCTGAGCACATCAGATCTCTCACACGAGAGAAGCTGCTTTACAGCAGGGGAGTGGAGACCTGACTGTATAGATTGATGGGATCATCCAAAGCTGGGGAGGGGAAGACCTTGCACTGATAGAGCTATTGACTTGACGGGCAGTATTACATTCTCTGAGTAACTGGGGGAGGAGAAACTGCAAGACAAAAACATTTAGCCCAGCAGCTCTCCTCAGAAGATGTGTCTGGTGGTCCACTGGTGGCAGAGTTGGTCAAAGGGCTAGATGTAGGTTAGGTGGTCTGGTTCTTGGAACCTGATTATTCACCATGGCTGTTGTCCATGCTTGGGAAAAATGCCCTTCAAAGTGACAGTACTTTCAATTGGCTTTGCAGCTTTGGGGTCAAAGTTCTGATTTGTAAAGTGGAGCTGGCTGAGTCCCCCAGGCACATGTAGATATGTAGGAAATGGCTTGCCACAAGTGGAAATTCATAGCCCCTTAAGGGTAACACAGCATACAGCAAAAATCCTGAACCACCAAGTGGTGCCCCATAAGCAAAGAGGCGACTCAGCCCCTGACACCTATCACTTCCATTATAATGAGAGATGAGAAATGCTGACTTATGACTTTTCTAGAAAAAAGATACCTTCTATAAAGATGCGGGAGGGGAAGGATACGCTTTTCACTCCTTTGACTGAACCATGCATGGCTCTTTCACACCAGAAAAAAAGACTTCTTCAAGAATCGGTGCCTAACACAGTGACTTGTACAGAGTAGGCATTTCATAAATATTCTCTGGATGAAAGTGTGGAGAAAAGCTTATGTGTGGGATAAGAAACCTTCATTTGTACCAGAAGGTTGCAGGCATGCACAAGGCTGAAGTTCTGAGAGGGTAAGCCAAGAAAACAGCTGAAAGGGCACAAATGGACCTTCAACTTCAGCAACTGCTGGGCTATAGGGGCTCGGGCCAGAGTGCAGGGAAGCAGGCGGCGTCCTGGAGGAAACCATTAACGGCTAACTACAGCAAGAGAGACTAGGAGTAACTCTTCACACCATCTTCTTGATAACCAGATGAAAGACAGAGTGAGGAATGATGGGACAGACAGGGCTGGGTGCAGACTCACTGTGGGGGATGAGAGGTCTCAAAGCCTTGTTCACAGGTCCCCATGAAAACATCACATGAGGAAAGAAAGCAGAAGAGACAGTGAGAAGAGTCGGTTTTCTTTGTCCCTGTTTTCTCTTTTTCCCATTCTCATTCTAATACCCTTTCGAGACTTTTTAAAACCCTTTTAGAAGAAAGCACCTATTGTGATATTGGAACACTCAGCTCTCTGGCTCATGTGAAGCATTCTCTCAACTTGTTGAATTCCAAGGAGGCTCTGGGTTTTGTTCTCATGCCAAAGGACAGGAGGAGAGGGGGCTCTCTGCCCATGCCCCCTGTAGGGCAGAGCCACCAGTTTCCACAGTTCCCACTGTTAATGACTGGATGGCAGTTCTTCAGAGAGACTCAGCCATTTACCCACCCTGGACATCCAGAAAATCACTGTAGAGACCACATCCAAAACAGAAAGGCAGAGGAAGATGACAGAAGATTAGAAATGCCGCTGGAATCACAATTCTTTAAGTGAGCAAGATGGGATGTTGTTTGTAGTGTTTGGTGCCAAGAAGGTTCTGGTTATTCCTTGTAGTGTTTGGTGCCAAGAAGGATCTGCTGACTCCTTTTAGTTGTCCTTTCTTGGCTCCTGGCTGACCTTCCCCACGAAGCAGGGTCAGGAAGACTCTTCTAATGCATTGACCACTTGCTCTAGGATGTCAGGACAATGATCTGCAATCTGCTGAAGAATGGCATTGGCAAACTCCTGTAGTTCTGCATTGTCCCGTTCAACGTTTTCTAACTCATTCTGAAGCTGAAAAGGAAAGGAGAGATGGATTTCAGGTAAAATGAAGCAATCCTGTTAAAGCGCTGAGTTAAGAATTATTGTTCAGGGCTGGGCATGGTGGCTCACGCCTGTCATCCTAGCACTCTGGGAGGCCCAGGCAGATGGATCACAGGAATTTGACACCAGCCAAGATCAAGAGTGAGACCTTGTCTCTAAAAATAGCTGGGCATTGTGGCGGGCACCTGTAGTCCCAGCTACTTGGGAGGTTGAGGCAAGAGGATTGTTTGAGCCCAGGAGTTTGAGACTGCTGTGAGCTATGACACTATGGCACTCTACCAAGGGTGACCAACAGAGACTCTGCCTCAAAAAACAAAAACAAAAACAAAGAACAAAAAACAAACAAAAAAAAAAAAAAAGGAAAAATAAAATACCAGTGATGGCTTGGAAAACATAATAAATAAGACAAGAAACAGACAAATAACAAATATCACTATGTTATAAAGTAGTATTAAAACCAAAACACCTAACAGAAAAAAAAGAAGAAGAACAAAAACTCACAAAAGAAATACAAATGGCTAATAAGTACATAAAAGATACTCAACTTTATTAATAATTCAAAAAATACAAATTAAACAAAATAGGTTGTTTCCCCAATTATACTGGGAAAAGTTTCAAAGACTTGTCAATCAGTGTGGTAAGGGGCTGAGGAAGTGGGCGCTCACAAACAACTACTGGTGAAAATGTAGGTTGTGAACAATTTGGTCTCATCAATCAAATGTAATTACATATATCCTTCCATCATGTTTACTAAGGCAATTTGTAAGAGCAAAAATTTATTAATGACTTCTGTGTCCAACAAGAGGCTGAGAGAGCTATATGTAATATTTGGACCTAAAAAGATTTAAACATACACACATACATTCTCTCTCTCTGACACACACATACATAAACACACAAACATATGTATGAATGTATGGAAAGAGAAACACAATTCTATTAAGAGGGTTAATTAATGTGAGTAGACGGGAGTTTCAATTTTACCCCTCCACACTTCTATAGTATTTAACAGCACAAGCATCAGTTTTGCAGTAATACAAATGTGATGCAAATATCATCCAAAGCTGCATATATTTTTAAAGGCATAATTCTGAAATTCTAAAACCTTAAGAAGGGACAAATAGAAGTATATAAAATATCCACTCACAAGTATTAACTGATTGGCCAATAAAAAGGAATGGAACTCTGACACATGCTACATTATGTGAAGTACATAAAACAGTTCGCTGAGTGAGGAGCCTGTCACTAAAGACCACTTATTATATGATTCTATTCTTATGAAATCCTGGACTAGGCAAACCCAGAAAGTAGATGAGTAGTTGCCTGGGGCTGGGGTGGGACAGGGTAACTGGCAGTGACTGTTAATGGGCAGGAGCTTCTTTTTGGGATGATAAATACGTTGGAAAATTGATTATGGTGATGGCTGTACAACTCTGAGAACATACTAAATCTACACTTTAGATGGGTAAATTGTACCGTATGTGAACTGTATCTCCATACAACAGTAAAAAAACACACTCTATGTAAAACACTGGCAGTATATGCCCACACAGAAGTAGAGTTAAACACTATTGCCTTCAGTCTGGGCAGAAAAGAAGGGGGGGCAGATTTCTTGAAGAGTGTGGCAGTTGACAACAGATGACGACGGAAGAATGGTCATTTTATATGGAAAACTGCGAAGAGCTAGGGCCCGGGGTAGGAAGTGCACTTGGCTATCACCTTGGCTCAGGAACACAGGAGTTACCAGATCTGGACAGAAGCAAGCCCAGCCCTGTGAGAGTGACCAAAGGCCCCTGGGCTGGCCAGGAGCATGGGCACTAGTCCTCAGAGGACCCCCATTCCATTACAGCATTTCAGGGAAGCCACACCTAAGGTACTGGATTCCGTTTCAGACACCTCATTACCAGAAAAATGGTATAAACAGGAATAAGTTCAAAGAAAAATGGCAGGCATGACTGAGAAGCTGAAAGACTCTTTTTATGAGGCAGGATTAGAAGAACAAAATATGTAGACGCGAACTAAGTAAAAACTGAGGGCAGGGAATGCGGTTATTACCTACAAATGTCAGGAGGGTATAAACAAAAGGGGGAAGAGTGATTTAGTACAGGAGGGGACAAAGTATAACTATAAGCAATGGAATAAGATTAAGGGGAAAGCAGAGGGGGACTGAAAGGTATGCTTTCCCCAAGATCCAGTGAGTGGTGAGCAGAGGGGGACTGAAAGGTATGCTTCGCCAAGATCCAGTGAGTGGTGAGCAGAGGGGGACTGAAAGGTATGCTTTCCCCAAGATCCAGCGAGTGGTGAGCAGAGGGGGACTGAAAGGTATGCTTCCCCAAGATCCAGTGAGTGGTGAGCAGAGGGGGACTGAAAGGTATGCTTTCCCAAGATCCAGTGAGTGGTGAGCAGAGGGGGACTGAAAGGTATGCTTCCCCAAGATCCAGTGAATGGTGAGCAGAGGGGGACTGAAAGGTATGCTTTCCCAAGATCCAGTGAGTGGTGAGCAGAGGGGGACTGAAAGGTATGCTTCCCCAAGATCCAGTGAGTGGTGAGCAGAGGGGGACTGAAAGGTATGCTTCCCCAAGATCCAGTGAGTGGTGAGCAGAGGGGGACTGAAAGGTATGCTTCCCCAAGATCCAGTGAGTGGTGAGCAGAGGGGGACTGAAAGGTATGCTTCCCCAAGATCCAGTGAGTGGTGAGCAGAGGGGGACTGAAAGGTATGCCTTCCCCAAGATCCAGTGAGTGGTGAGCAGAGGGGGACTGAAAGGTATGCTTTCCCAAGATCCAGTGAGTGGTGAGCAGAGGGGGACTGAAAGGTATGCCTTCCCCAAGATCCAGTGAGTGGTGAGCAGAGGGGGAGTGAAAGGTATGCTTCCCCAAGATCCAGTGAGTGGTGAGCAGAGGGGGACTGAAAGGTATGCCTTCCCCAAGATCCAGTGAGTGGTGAGCAGAGGGGGACTGAAAGGTATGCCTTCCCCAAGATCCAGTGAGTGGTGAGCAGAGGGGGACTGAAAGGTATGCCTTCCCCAAGATCCAGTGAGTGGTGAGCAGAGGGGGACTGAAAGGTATGCTTCCCCAAGATCCAGTGAGTGGTGAGCAGAGGGGGACTGAAAGGTATGCTTTCCCAAGATCCAGTGAGTGGTGAGCAGAGGGGGACTGAAAGGTATGCTTCCCCAAGATCCAGTGAGTGGTGAGCAGAGGGGGACTGAAAGGTATGCTTCCCCAAGATCCAGTGAATGGTGAGCAGAGGGGGACTGAAAGGTATGCTTTCCCAAGATCCAGTGAGTGGTGAGCAGAGGGGGACTGAAAGGTATGCTTCCCCAAGATCCAGTGAGTGGTGAGCAGAGGGGGACTGAAAGGTATGCTTTCCCCAAGATCCAGTGAGTGGTGAGCAGAGGGGGACTGAAAGGTATGCTTCCCCAAGATCCAGTGAGTGGTGAGCAGAGGGGGACTGAAAGGTATGCTTCCCCAAGATCCAGTGAGTGGTGAGCAGAGGGGGACTGAAAGGTATGCTTCCCCAAGATCCAGTGAGTGGTGAGCAGAGGGGGACTGAAAGGTATGCTTTCCCCAAGATCCAGTGAGTGGTGAGCAGAGGGGGACTGAAAGGTATGCTTTCCCCAAGATCCAGTGAGTGGTGAGCAGAGGGGGACTGAAAGGTATGCTTTCCCCAAGATCCAGTGAGTGGTGAGCAGAGGGGGACTGAAAGGTATGCTTCCCCAAGATCCAGTGAGTGGTGAGCAGAGGGGGACTGAAAGGTATGCTTTCCCCAAGATCCAGTGAGTGGTGAGCAGAGGGGGACTGAAAGGTATGCTTCCCCAAGATCCAGTGAGTGGTGAGCAGAGGGGGACTGAAAGGTATGCTTCCCCAAGATCCAGTGAGTGGTGAGCAGAGGGGGACTGAAAGGTATGCTTCCCCAAGATCCAGTGAGTGGTGAGCAGAGGGGGACTGAAAGGTATGCTTCCCCAAGATCCAGTGAGTGGTGAGCAGAGGGGGACTGAAAGGTATGCCTTCCCCAAGATCCAGTGAGTGGTGAGCAGAGGGGGACTGAAAGGTATGCTTTCCCCAAGATCCAGTGAGTGGTGAGCAGAGGGGGACTGAAAGGTATGCTTCCCCAAGATCCAGTGAGTGGTGAGCAGAGGGGGACTGAAAGGTATGCTTCTCCAAGATCCAGTGAGTGGCGTGCGTCGGAAAAGGTGTTTTAAAATAGAAGGGATCAGAGAAGGAAAAAGTTTAGAGAAGGATGTGCTCCTTCATCAGCTGGAGTTGCTTTCCATCTGGTAGGTCCTTTTTCTGTTTTCCAGGGATTATGCATGGTTCAAACTGTATCTGAAAGCAGCCGTTCACATGGGCATGGCTGAGCAGGGAGGGATTTCACTGGCACTTGATCCATTACATGCTAACATTTCTTGGCTTGAAAAAAATCTCAAAGATCAATCTTTCTAGTGAAACTGGAATTACTTTTAAAACACGGATTTCTATTTTGCTGACTTTGATTCCAAAGCTTTAGTCATTTTGAAGTCAAAGGAGTACAGGAATGTGTTGTTAAAACGTTTAGATCACTTAGAGGCAATGGGAAGTGACCACACTAAAAACTTAGATGTTTTACACAGCAAGGGTGTGAAGACAAGTCTTGAAATGCATTAGTACCTTATTATTTAAAAATAAAGTAGTCTCCCCTTATCTGCAGTTTTACTCTCTATGAATTCGGTCACCTACAGTCAACCATAGTCCTTAAAATATTAAATGGAAAATTCCTGAAATAAACAATTTGTAAGTATTAAATTGCATGCCATTCTGAGTACTCGGAATGAGAACTATTATCATTGTTCAATTTTATTATTATATTTTAGTTATTGCTAATTTCTTATTAAGCCCCATTTATGAATTAAACTTTCCCATAGGTATGCATGTATAGGAAAAAAGTTAGTAAATACAGGGTTTGGGATCATCTGTGGTTGGGTCTTGAAACATATCCCCCACAATAAGGAGGGACTGCTTATATCTGCAACGTATCTATCACATGTGAAAAAAGGAAGTTTTTGTATGGTTCTGGAACACTACGGATTCTATAGGTCAGTTGGGAAAGGTGTATTCTAGCTTCTGCAGCTTAACTTAGCAGATCTCACTCAAGGTGTTCTAGTTTTCTCCTACCCGCTGCCCACGGCCTGCACCCCTGCCGCATCCCCTTCCACTTACTTCCACCTAGGGAAAGGCCCGTTTAGGCTTAAAACCAGAAATGAATTTCCCCCAAGGGGTACTACATATAAACAGGTAATATTTGTGATTTAATAACATATCCTAGTTATAATGAATTCATTTCTTCTTTTTCCCTCTTCCCTATTCTTAGTCACACACCAGTGGGGGAGGGGTCAGGGACCAACCCCACTGATGTTTTTTTGTGTGTATTTGTTTCTGTGGGACAACCAGACAGACAAAAACAAAAATCAGTGGGGTGATGGTTATGTTAATCAGTTTGATTTAAGCATTCCACACTGTAGATCAAATCATCACATTGTGCCCCATAAATATATACAGATTTCATTTAATAAAAATTAAATTAAAAAATGATAGAAAGAACATAAAAAAATAAAGTTGAATATATGTATACTTTGTGATTGAACAATTGAACTTTGGTATATGTAAATTCCCCAGAAGACAAGACAAGATTATTTCAGCACTATTTGTTTTTTTTTTTTTTTTTGCAGTTTTTGGCCGGGGCTGGATTTGAACCCACCACCTCTGGCATATGGGGCCAGCGCCCTACTCAGTTGAGCCATAGGCGCCGCCTATTTCAGCACTATTTGAACAACTCAAATGTCCATCAGTGACTGAATGATAAATAAATTGATGTGGCATACGCTAGATATAGCAGTCAGAATGAACTATACGTCTCACAAGAGATGTAGTTCATAAACACGATGTTGAATGAAAGAAGCCAGACACAAAGGAGTCCACATGGGATGAGTCCAGGTATGTAAAGCCAAAAAACCAGGCAGAACTCCTCTGAGGGGTTTGAAGTCAGGTTACCTGCAGGATGGGAGGGACTGGAAAGAGGATGAAAGTGCTGGTGCCGTTCCGCTGCTTATTCCAGGTATCTGTTACCTGAGTGTGTGAAAATTCACTGTACAATATTTATGATTTGTGTCCTTTTCTGTAGGGAGGGTACACAGTGGAACCTCCATGGCTGACCACCTCCTCAAGTTGACCTAATTTTCACAGACTGGACATGCACCACATGCATGTGTCAGTAAAGCAGGCCTAGTTCCTTACGTTGACTGGTTTGTTATAGTCCCTTGGGTGGGCAACTTACGGAGGTTCTACTGCTTTTCAAAACTGAAAGAAAAACCCTAAAACAGCAATCCACCCCACCCCAAAATTATATAACTGCATAATCCAAGGGTCCCTACTTGTGTCTGGCCCTGATAACACCACCACCTTCTAGGCTCACTCCCCTCCCGAGACCCCAGCCCCCAGAGTCCGGGGGCTCCTCTGCTGTCCTGACACTTCTTCCCACTCAACCCCACACACGCAGGCCTAAGGAGCCTGTCCGCCGTTCTTCCTCTCAGATCCTCGGCCTGGGTAACCTTGTCTACCTTTAGCTCTAAAGGGGGGGGGGGGGTAATAATAATAACTAACTTGCTGATTAGTTTCTTTCCAATTTTTTTGAGGTTTTTTTTAAAAACCCCTTTATCACAGAAAATCTCAAATATATACCAAAAAAGAAAAATGAGGATAACTCTTATCTGTCCATCGTCTAAATGTAACCATTTTGAAGGTAAGTCAACATAATTATAACTCTAGCTGCTTTCTCTCTACTGAGTTTCAGACTTGCATTTTTCAAGAGCCTGATAAACATCTCTTTGTGACTATTTGACTTAACACATCAAATCATACTGTTGATACTATGTAATAAACTCTTCTTTTACCTAATAATTACAATTTACAAAATTTCCTGTGGTTACTCTTCTAAAATAATTTTAATCAGCTGCATTATAATCCATTTCATGTTAATTATCATTTAATTCAATTAAAAATTTAATTTGTTTTCAAAGTTTTCTGTACTGTAAATTTTTTTTGTTTTGAGACAGTCTCACTATGTCACCTTGGTAGGGTGCTATGGCGTCACAGTTCACAGCAACCTCAAACTCTTGGGCTTCAGTGATTCTCTTGCCTCAGCTTCCTAAGTAGCTGAGACTATAGGTGTCCACCACAATGCCTGGCTATGTATTTTTTTTTTTTTTTTTGCAGTTGTCATTGTTTTTTAGCAGGTGGTGAGGGCTGGGTTCAAACCTGCCTGCTTTGGTGTATGTGGCCAGTGCCCTAACCCTTGAGCTATGGGTGCTAAGCCTGTACTGTAAATATTAACAATGATTTTTCCTGTACATAAATATTTACATGTCTATGATTGTTTTCATAAAGTTGCTGGGCCAAAGGGTAAACACCTCCGTAAAGCTTCCGACATGTAACCAAAGCATTCTAGAATAGCGGTACTAATTTTCAGCCTATAAGCAACTCCCAACGGTGCCCACTTCCCCACTCTCTCAATATACTGAGGACACAAACATACATCAGTCTTCCAAAAACAGGACTATTTTCATTTGTAATTCTTTTCATATGCCACAAATCAAAGGAAAACATTTAAAAATATATTTATTGGCCACTTCTTCCTCTGTGAATTTCCTATTAATGCTCTTTCCAGATTATGTTTCTGCTGATCTAGCTTTTTCATTTCTGATCTCCTGGGTCACAATCCTAATACAAGCTCCCATATCCTAGTATCTTTGCCTATTGCGGTAGTTTCATAACCACTTCAATCCTGCTGTAAGAGTAATCTTTCCAAAATGGGCTAGGATGGATTCCCACCTCCTCCTCCAATGTTGTTGGTGACTTCCTACCTACAGAGTAAGAGTCTGCGCTTTTTGACAAGGCAGCCACTGTTCCAGTTTCATCTCCTGGTATGTAATTGCCATTCCCTGTCTTTGCTTTTCCTCTGATGTGGTTCTCTCACCCTACACACCTTTCTTCTCAATCTTTCTCATCCTTCATGGCTGACTTCAATTGCCCCTTTTCTCTGTGAAGCCATAACTTGACAGAGGTGAATATTGCCACAGTATTCATTCTGTTTTCTGTTTCAAGAGTTGGTCATATGGTTAATAGCCCAGGTATCCTGTAAGCCCCTTGATGAATTATTTTTTATATACCAATGCCACCTAATAAATGACCGGCACATGGTAGATGATCTGAAAGTGACTAGAATGAAATAAAGGAAGAGATACTAATCTTGGGGAAAAGCCTTGATTACTTTACAATGAGCTTATTAAGATCAAATTTGAAGCATGTCTAAATCAAAACAGTCTGAAACAGGCCTTTGGTAGATAGCAGGGCATGTAAACTATGCCTTGTAGCCCCCCACTCTTTTTAAAGTTTTCAAGAGATGGAATATGGGGCAAGTATAAGAAACAAAGGTGGCCTCTGGCAGAAATTTTCTGGCTTTTGTCTGCTGAATGTTATTATAATGTATTCTGTTCTTAGTAGCCGTTCCAGCCTCTCTTGAACTCAGAGTAGTAATATGATTTCTAGAGGGACTTGAGCCAAGAATCACAAATGCAACAGCAACTCAATCTGAATGGAAGTTCATGCAGTGAAGGTAAAGGAAAGAATGGCTCAGCCTCCACCACTGCACAGGGAAGAAATGGACAAGGAGGCATGAAGAAATCCAAGGTATTTCAAGCAGGGGGTTCTACAACCTTATACCAAATAAAAGCATTTTATGAAAGGCTGGCTATAGAGGCAACCACCTGAGAGCCCTTCCTACTTTTGATGTTAGGATAACTGTCAGAAAACAAAGATGACAGTATACAAAATGAGGAGGCCAGGCACGTGGCTCACACCTATAATCCCAGCACTTTGGCAGGCCAAGGTGGGAAGATCACTTGAGGCCAGAAGCTCGAGACTTGGGCAACATAGTGAGATCCTATCACTACAAAAAATAGAAAAATCAGCCGGGTGTGGTGGTGTGTGCCCATAGTCCCAGCTACTCAGGAGGCCGAGGTGGGAGGATCACCTGAGCCCAGGAGTTCAAGGCTACAGTGACCTACAATCGTGCAACTGCACTCCAGTCTGGGCAGCAGAGTGAGATCCTGTCTTAAAAAAAAAAAGAAGGAATTAACTGGGCTGAGTGAAACATTAGTACTGCAGAAGGAGGGGCTAGTTGATGCAGGCAAGTTTCTCCAGAACATTTACTGCTGAGCAGGTCATGATTTTAGAACAGGTACTACATCGCCCTTCCACAGCCAAGTAAAGACAGTAGGGAGAGCTACTGGAAATCCATGAACTAAGAAATTCGTAAAAGAGAGAAAACAGCTATGAATCCTACAGACTTGGCCTGATTTCAAGGTAAACAGCTCTCTATTCACAGTCACTAAGGATGAGGTGAAGGATGTACTGATGGGCATGCAGAAGGGATGCTGACAAGAGAGGTCACTGATCAAATCCCTTTGTGGTTTAGTGACTCAGATTAATTCCTTTCTGCAGATGTTTTGGTGGTGGGCAGGAAATTACACTCAAGTGCCTGGTTGGGTTTAAGCAGACAAGAATCCAAACTTGAGGTTTGGATAGCTAGGTCCCAAGATGCATCAGGCATGAGGTCTGAGCAGTAAGCTGGCCTGACCAAAGGAGCCTTCTGGAGGGAACAGAGCAAGTGGAGATGATGCCCCGTGCTGGCCAGGGCTGGCCTCCAGCCCCTAATTTGAATCAGCAAGATGTTTAGGTGATATGAAGACGTAAAATAACTTCCTACTTAGGGTTTTCAAACAACTGGAACAAACTGAAATATATTTTGCTATAATATGTGTTGAACTAAACACAAAACTTCTTTTGTTAGAGGGATCTGAAATTACAATAGATATTTCTTGCCCAGGTAGTTTACTAGCATTTGATCGCTTTTTTACTTTGTAGAATGAATGTCTCTAGAACTCAGTACCAGGACAAGGTAAAGTTGCTCTTGACGAATGTGTCCCACAATTATTTCCTACAGGGTAAAGTAACTCCAAAGTTTCCTCTTTGGCATTTTAAGTCTGTGCTTGCAGCGTGAATCTCCAGCCTCCCTGCTGGAGTGCCCACCACCATTGCTCCATGGGGCAGAACCTGAAGCAAGTACCAGTGTGGCCCTGAGCTCTGAAAGGCGGGCCACAACACAGTGACACACAGCTGGTCTGGGGCCGTCCCCTTCTCCCTCCCCCTGCTTTGTGATTAATTCCCTTGCCAGACAATGTCTGAATTTGTTTTTATAGGAAGGAAAGGCTGTTGCTCAGGCCAAAAGTAAATAAGATGTTACTGCTCTCCCATGACTAACCTTGAACAAAATGGCATAATAAAAACAAGAGTTTAGCTCTGTTTGAGTCTGTATACCCAAAGTCAAAGTCTCACTGCCAACCAGATTCATGTGATTCAAAGAAGCTTCCTCTTTTCCTTCCCCCATGACAGAAGTAAAACAGGAGGAAACCCTGAGTACCTGAAGCTTTGAAACATGAAAATCATGTCATTACTTTCTAGTATTATCAATGCCACTTTATGCCTGGCATACAGTGGGTGCTCATTAAGTATTTATTGAGTGAATACTAGCCATATGCCTTAGGGTAGCTAGATTTTTCAGTGTTAGATCATTATACATTTTACCATTAGTTTTCAAAGGCCAAAAAAAAAAAATAATAATAAAATAAAATCAAGAGCTTCTCTGTCTCCCAGCTACGGCACTGAAAATTATTCATCTAATACTGGTAGCTCCTAACCCAGTGGTTCTCAACCTTCCTAATGCTGCAGCCCTTTAATATAGTTCCTGTGGGTCGCGACCCACAGGTTGAGTACCGCTGCCCTAACCCATAAAAAAATAAGACAGTTAGGATTCCTAATGAATCTGTACAGACACAAAGCTCATCTTTAGTTTTTTACACTGTGCCCCCTACCCCAGCCCAAGCAAATATCCAACAGTGGAACACAAGACTTGTAGTGCTAGATTGAAAGCAGCCTCTTGGGAGATTCAGACTCATCAGCCTGGGGGCGGGGGTGTGGTGGGGGTCCAAGACCACTGGTCCTACTTTCTAACCTTACATGTAGGACAGCAAAGGCCTAAAGAAGTACGTGTCTGGGTCCTCAAACTTTTTAAACTGGGGGCCAGTTCACTGTCCCTCAGACCGTTGGAGGGCCGGACTATAGTTTAAAAAAAAAAAAACTATGAACAAATTCCTATGCACACTACACTTATCTTATTTTGAAGTAAAAAACCAAAACGGGAACAAATATAATCACACTGCCTCATGTGGCCCCCGGGCTGAAGTTTGAGGACCCACAGACGTGTTTGTTTCAGGAAAACGTAATATGTAGAATCTGTCAACCAGTGGTTAGGATCAAACTCTCCTTAGAGAAAGAGTCAAGTTTTATAAGGAATTTGGCCTTGTGAGCTATCAGACCTCTTAGAATTGTTTTATCATTCACTGTCGCTTCTTATTCTTTTGAAGGTTAGACTAAGTCATTATTTTATGAAAGTTAACAAATGAGAGGCCACATAACCCAGAACACCTGTTGCTAATAACTGTGCCTTTGGAGTAATCTCCTTACTTATGTACAGCAGGAGCTGGAACCAAGCAGTTCAATAGATGCGATGATCCAGCTTTAAGCAGTTATCTGGGCATAAATCAGCATAAACATTTGCTTTCTGATGATTCTATTTTGTATTTGCAGATGTCACTAACATATTAATATCTTAATTTCTAACCTACATATGTCAGCACACTTCTAAAATGCTGGCAGCAACTTGGCATGGTGAGTCACGTCCGTAAGCATTCTTTCTTACCTGAGATAATTTGAGCTTTTTTTCTATGTCATATTCTGTGACACATGACAGGGAACAGACAGAGAAGCAACAACTTCCAAGGCTATCTTCCTTTTTAAAAATAATTTAAAAAAATTTTTTTAGAGATGGGGTCTTGCTATATTGCCCAGGCCAGAACTCTTGGGCACAAGAGATCCTCCCATGTAGCTGAGATGACAGGTATGCTCCACCATGCCCTGTATGTTCTATCTTGACACATACATCATTTCTGTCATACCCTCTCTGGTAATGTGGAAAGGGGCTGGAGACAAGTAGAATGACAAGAAAACAAAACATAAAAATAGGGGAAACCCCACAAAACTTAGTAGGACAGGACAGTGGTTTGATTGGTTTCTATACACTAAATTTCAAGAGGCAGGAGAATGGGGAATCATCTCCTGTGGAGAAGTGTCCCTGGAACATCACAGGGCCTGGGAAGTGGTAACCCACTTGAAGAATAAGCCAGCTACCCCTTGGGGTGGAACGCTCAGATGAAGCCAGTCCTAGGCAAGAGGTGGATGAGCTGGTCTCTAGGGAGGCTTTATCAGGCCAGAGATTTGCTGATGCAGGCTAGAGAAAGTATGGAATGTTCCAAACAAAGATATCCCAGCTAGGCAGAGTTTTAATGTGGTTGTCTAAGCTGATTTGGTAATATCTTGCATTATCTCTTACAAATCTGTTGACTGAAGTGAACAGAGACATTCAAATTAAGAGCTCATCATTATCAAAACAGAGAAAAGTTCCCCTCCTTGCCAAAGGAGACCCATCAAAACAGCAGCAGGGTTCTGAGGACTGTAGACACCGCCAGGTTAGCTAGCCAACCCAGTGTATTTGGTTTGGCTCTCAGAAATGAAAGTGTCAAAAGAGAGAGGATGGAAGAAAAAAAAAAACAACAGAAAGCCCCAAACCCAAACAACTAATAAGAAATCTAATGCTGAAACTGTCAGGGCGGTAAGAACAAGGCTTACCTTGAAGCTGAGATTTAAGTGCTAAACCAGCACAAAGCCTAATCCTTGTCCAGCCAATCTCTGAGGCTGGGCAGGAAGAGAGAAGGAAGTTTCCCCAGCCACAGCGGTACGTGCTCAATGCACCTTCTGTGTCCAGGACTGCGCTCTGCTGCGTCCAGCACACGGTATCTGATTCTAGGCCAGTGTGATGGGGAAAGGTTCCCACAGAGACTTTTGGATTTTGCTGGATTTCCTTTTTTGTTTTTTTGTACAAACATGATACATTTTCTGGGTGGTGTCTTCTGACTCCCTGGTGAGATGACAAAACGACCCTTTAATGTGATATGAACTTCTAGCTCAGTAACTTGGAAGGGCCACGGAAGGGGTTCCATTAATGCCCAAAGCCCTGGGGTCATGTGGGCCGCTGTTTGTGATGTGACCTCTGGCACACATGGCCATCCCATGGCAGACCTCAGTGATATGGCACGTTGTGTCTGATGTGGCTGATATGGAGAAGGATGGAGATGGGTGGGGTGTGGAGTTGCATGTTACTAATTTTGGATTGTTGAAGAGGAGAAAAGTATGTGATGTGATTTGAAAGCTCTTGGGGAAGATTGGGGTTGAAAGAAAAATATTCCCACAGCCCCCTGAATCTCAGAGAATGTTGTAGTCAGTGTTTACTTAGGTGAAGAAGTGTGAGAATGAGAGACTCCAGGGACATTTCCAGTCCATTCTGGCTCAATGAGTGGCTAAGGCTTGGCACACGTGTGCGCACAGCTCCCCCAGAAAGCGTGGGCAAGGCCCTGGCATTCCCAGGCTCACACAGCTTCATGCAGCTTTATTTCCACATGGAGGGAAGTGCCAAGCGTGAGAAGGCAAAGCCCACCCCAAAGCAAGTACTTTAAGGAGCAGAAGCATTGCTGGGTCATTTCCTCTACTTCTCTTCCCAAGGCAGCAGCTGGAGAGAGAGGTAGGCCCAAGCCTCAGGAAGAGCCAAGTGAGAAAGCGAGCCCCAAACAGGCCGGATGGAGCAGTCACGGGATCACCCCACTGCACACAAGCCCAGGAGGCCAATCCAAATAAACAACCACCCCAACTACTTGTGCCTGTGGTCTTTCCAATTATCCCAATGCCCACAGGACCACTGCCTGCGGGCTATGGATACTACACCAGGCAGTACTGAGGAGCTGGACACCAGGGCTTCCACCGGCAGAGTGGAGAGCCAGAGAGCCGTGTGCTGAGCTATAGGCTTGCGGGAGGTTAAGGAAACTTCTTAACAGATACTTTTAATCATCTTCTATTCACTTTTCTCCCCCAAAGAAACCAACAGTGCTTGGTCAGTGTACAATGCTCAGGACAGACACATGTCTGTTTGCTGTTATCCATGAAGTAACACGTTCTGCTTGAGAGGGAAGGCACATGGGCACCCAGAAGAGTTAATGTGAGGGAGAAAGAGTTACTACCAGAGCTGCTTCTGACGGGCCCCTCAGGGATTTTCTTCCAAGGGTTGCACCGTGATGTGGTGGGAAAAGGTCTGAAATGGAAGGAAAGGTCCAGGACTAAATCTACCACTTATTTTTATCATCTTGAGTGAAGTCACTTCACCTCTCTGGCCTCAGATTCCTTATGTGTAAAACAAAAAGGGGAGATTAGATGATCTTGAAATTCTTTCCAGATTTAATAATCTATGGCTAAATACAGCTCATCCCTTGGTTTGCCTTATAAAACAGCAAAGCAGAGATCCCCAACCGAGAGCCTACAGGCTATTTGTAGTGGGAGGAAGTTTTTTGCTCACGTGAAGGCTTCCCCCTTTATGTTCTCTGTCTCATCACACGGTACTAAAGAAAACTCATTATTTTTTCCGTGAGTCCCTACCTTTCTGTTAGTTGTATTCTGACATTTATCTGTGGTACATGGACTTTTAGGAATAAGTATCTATTGACTCAAATTTAGGCTGAGGCCTCGCAAAAAGTTGATGTGATTTCTCATATACTTAGACTGAATGAAGTTCCCTCAAGTCAAGGAATCCTATGGAGAGTGATGTCTGGTCACCAGGCCTGGGCTACAATGAAAAGGTTTAATCAGGCAGTTGTGTCCTTTTTTGAACTCTCTTTCCCAATCATTGTTTGTATCATCCTTGGCACCCTGGGCATGTTAAAGCAATCCTGACAATGTGTTACTCTTCCAAGGAGACCTGTGTTTTAAAAGGCAGTGCCTTGGAGAGATGATTAAATTCAAAGTCATAAACCGAACCAGTGAAATTTCAGGCATGCAGGTAGGAGAAAAGTCAGGCAGGAGCCTTATGGAATATCCCTTCACCTACTTTTAAACTATTATTATGTCATGCCTTTCTGTTAAATTGGCAATAAGATGTTAGTGTCTGAAATCTGGCTTAAGGTTTGCATTTGAAAAGAGTAAAAATTTTCGTCTGATAACATTAAAAACCACTATTTATCTTTAACAGGAACCCCATGAAAAAATCCCATCAATCACAACCTGATCTTTAAGGCTATTAAGCATCACTGCAATTTACAGCAAGATCTGTTATCTTTAGTGTTAAAATTAAAGGCTCCCTTTCACCAGATAGCATATGCTGGGTAGGGGCATTTTCTTTTGTGCCTAGGTGGTCTTTTGTATAAAAGGAGGCAAACAAAGAAGAGAGCATTTATACGGTGTAGAAGAATACACCAATCTTATCTCCAGAAAATTCCTGATTTCATTTATTTGCTAAACAAGCATTTGCTTCCCATTTTATGGCTTTATGTCTATTACACAGCTCTTTCAGGAAGGTTCAGTTACTAAGTACTTTTCACAGAGCATTCTGGAGTGAGGCAACCGGCAGCCCTGCAGCTCCCCTAAGGGAGTATTCTGTAATCAGAGGAGTGGATGGCACAGAGTCTGCAGGACCCATACTTTTTAACAGGCAGGGCCCCAAGGTTTATTTGCAATGCAGTTTCCAGAGTTAGTTTGGAAGTCAGTTATTTGAAACCCTTAACAATTACCTAAGTAGTAGTTATGCTCTAAAAGAGTCCCCATGTACCTATTTTACCCAAAATGTTTATTTAAGGCTGAGCCCCTAAAATTCATTCACCGACTGAAGCTTTAGTCCCCAGAACCTTGAAATGTGACCATATTTGGAGACGAGGCCTTGAAGATTAAGTTAAATGAGGTCTTTAAGGTGGGCCCTCATCCAATATGACCAGTGTCCTTCCATGAAGAGGAGATTCAGACATCCGCAAAGACACCAAGAGTGCACAGGAACAGAGAAGGTGGCCACCTGTAAGGGGCCTTGGAAGAAATCAATCCTGCCGACACCTTAATCTAGACTCCTAACCCCTGGAAGCATGAGAAAATAAATTTCTGTTGTTGAAGTCACCCAGTCTGTGGTGTTTTGTTATGAAAGCCCTAGCAAACTAACACAATGCTGTTGGTGTACAAAGCCACAAGACCTAACCACCGTTCTTTAACACTTTACACACTGACAGGTGTCTTCTGAGTTTGAACTTCAGACATCTGAATGCAGTCTCGTCACATCTTTCCTACTTCACACCTGAAAAGGGTCAAGGAGAAAAAGACCATGTCTGTGGCAGTGGCCTTCAGCAGCAGGACATTCTCCTGAGGGGTGCAGGAGATTCTCTTGGAGGCTCAGGGAGTGGTGACAGCTAGAATGCCTCACTAGTGTTGCTGTGCAGGGCTGGGAATTCAGGGACCAGGGCCTCTTAGGATGATGGAATATTGTAGGAAGGGAGATTGAGGCAGTAGTGTCCCCAGCTCTTTAGTGGAAGCAGGGCTTTAAGGTATCAGGCACAGAGGGGTCAAGTGGAGAATGGCAGCGACATCTGTCTGGTTGTAGGCTGGAGCTTATACTCCAGGGCACCTCTTTGATTTTACTCCTGGGAAGGCATGCCCCACTGGGAGAGGGGTACGGTCCTACATCTTTTTCTTTGTCTAAATTTACATAGGTTTTCTAGAAAATGACTGCAGCACAGTCATTGTTATTATAGGAGCTTCACGTCCTTTAGGTAAGCCGGAGCAGAAACAGGGCTGAGTGCCTGGCACACACCCTCACAAAGACTGTCTATAAGTAATTTATGTTCCTTCTAGAATGTCCCAGTGGATTGGCACCAACAAACCTTTTGCAAAGAATTAAACTGTATGGGCTGGGCGCAGTGGCTCAAACCTGTAATCCCAGCACTCCGGGAGGCTGAGGTTCGAGAGCAGCCTGAGCCAGAGGGAGACCTAGTCTCTAAAAAAAGCCAGGTGGTATGGGGGGTGCTTGTAGTCCCAGCTACTTGGGAGGCTGAGGCAAGAGATTGCTGGAGTCCAAGAGTTTGAGGTTGCTGTGAGGTATGATGCCACGACACTCTACCAAGGGTGACAAAGTGAGACCCTGTCTCAGAAAAAAAAAAAAAAAAGAAAGAAACTATGTGGATTCACACACTGCAAATGCTATGACTGGGCAATTTATTTCAACTGCTGTGACTGGACTAAACAACAGTCATTTCCAAAGTTTCTAAGTCCCCTTGGCTTTAGGTCATGTTCACATTCTTTGGCATTCGCAAGGATTCGTTTTCCTCTCTCAGCTGGGGGAGCATTATTTCTGGAAGATGACTTTGGAGATGACAGACCCACGTTTAATGTCCTGGATTACAGTAATTATCAAGACTCATTAAAATTCCAAGATGGTAAATAATTGCTCCTGCGGAGCTCTAGAAACTCAGGAAGGCTAAACTACTTCTCCCATGGCAATACTTTAAGCACAAAGGAAAAAAAGCAATTAGGGCAGCTAAAAAACATTAAGAGCTCTATAGATGCAGAGCTTTGTAATTTATAAAATATTCCATATTCATATTTTAGAACTCCAAGGAGTCCAGTGCAAGCCAACCAAATAAAAACTAGAATTAAAAAAAGGCTTCTGCATTCTTTGCTGCAAAGCTGAAGGCACATGAAACCTGAATTCACAATAGGTGTTTTTATGTTCAGTTTAGTTTAGACCTGGTGGGTGAGTTTCGAATAATGAGGATCAAGAGCTGCCCCAGTCAAGAAGCGGGGGGAATGACCTGATAGGCAAGCCACGAGAATAGGATTCCTCTTCTCCAAGTGAAGAAGGAAATGGCTGGAAGGATCTTTTGCATCAAAAAGTTTTCTCCTAAATATTTTCTCTCTGTCTGCACAAATAAGATTATTCTACACTGAGCACAAAGCCTGCAGTTCTGCCTGAGTCTCTCCTTCCAAGTGTACACCAACACACCACGAGGCTGTTCTCACACTGGGAGTAACTGCAACTAACACTAATATCTGTGTAATTTCAACTATGTAAAAGAGCTCCTTATCTTCTCTGTACTCAAATCCCATTTCCTTTTCCTACCTTAGTTTTGGGAGTTTTATCAGAAGTAAGGCAGCCGTTTTGGGTGTCAGGGTCTAACTTAGCGACCCCTGGACCTCTCTTGTGTCTGCTTAGCTCTTCCTTATACTCACTTCTCCTCCCCCCCCCCCCTTTGAACAAGCTTTTCTTTGCCAGAGATTTCAACACCCAATTGGCAAGATAGCCTCTTTGCATTAACAGGTTAATGGCAGCTGTCAGAGTAAGAAGAAAGTGCCAGACTGTGTGAGAACAGAGAGGAGAGAAAAAGTGAGTCTATTCCATGGCGTTTCTTGTAAATTTGTCAAGACACACAAACACCCTGTTCTCAAGCCCAGTCCCGACACGGACACACATTTATCTTCTCAGCTCGGCAATTCCTTTTGCTGGTCTTGCCTCCCACAGCCTCTCACATTGCTGCTTTTAGTTTTTTGGACAAGAGTTCAGCATCTGAGCTGAGGAAACAAGTTCAAACATCACAAAAGGAAGAAAACCAGATCAGAAACATTTAGGCTGGGAACCAGAACAAAGTGTGTTGCCCCACAAAGAATCATTCTTTCTTTCTTCTTTTCTCTCCCTGCTACTCCCATGCCTTGCCCCCAGCGGCTTTGCTGTCCGCTTGGCTTACTGGTGTGATACACCAATCTGCAGATGCATCCCAGCGAGAGAAATGAACTGGAACGTCTGTGATGGTGACCAACGTACTCCCTGAGTGAGGGAGAAGACTTCCAGGCTCTGTTCCCCAGTTTGCCCTGCATTAACACCCCTAGTCCACCACCTTGAAAAGAGGGGGTGCAGGGGCGGCGCCTGTGGCTCAGTCGGTAAGGCGCCGGCCCCACATACCGAGGGTGGCGGGTTCAAACCCGGCCCTGGCTGAACTGCAACCAAAAAATAGCCGGGCGTTGTGGCGGGTGCCTGTAGTCCCAGCTACTCGGGAGGCTGAGGCAAGAGAATCGCTTAAGCCCAGGAGTTGGAGGTTGCTGTGAGCTGTGTGAGGCCATGGCACTCTACCGAGGGCCATAAAGTGAGACTCTGTCTCTACAAAAAAAAAAAAAAAAAAAAGAAAAGAGGGGGTGCAAGCCAAAAAGCAAGTGATCAATGCTGAGGAAACAAATGGAAAAAGGAACCCATGGAGAAAGCTGGTCTGAGCCAAGTTTTGGAACAATACTTCCTGAAAATTAAAAATGGAACTAAGAGCTGGGAAAGGAACCTGGTATCCAAAGCTCAACGACCCACAGAGCGGGCTGGCTAATACAAGTTCATTCCAGGGTGTGAAAAAAAAAAAAAGAATTTGTACTCCAGGGAGAAATTCCATTTTTAGCTTTTTAGCAGAAACCTGCTATCAGTTTAATTGCTCTAAACCTTTTAAAAGGAAATCAGAGGTGGGATATGATCTTTTGGATTGTTTTAAATTAAACTAACAGTGACATACAACAGGTTGATGTATAGTTTGATAAATTTTGATAAACACACACCAACGCACATGACCACCTCCCAAAATATAGACCCTTTCTATCATTCCAGAAGGTTCCCTTGTACACCCCTTTCAGCCAACTCCTATAGCTAATACTGTTTTAATTTTTATCACCATAAATTAATTCACCCTGTTCTTGAACATCACGTAAATGGAATCATACGTTGTGTTTTTTGTATCTGAATTCTTTTGCTTAACACAGTGTTTTTGAGATTCATTCATAAACGTGCTTGTATTAGTAGTTTATTCTTTTTATTTTTGAGTAGTATCAGTTATATATTACACAATAATTAAAAATCTATTCTCATATTAGAGAACATTCAGGTTGTTTCCTGCTTTGGGCTTTTACAAATAAAGCTACTATGAACAATCTTGTACAAGTTTTTTTGTAGACATGTTTTCATTCCTTTTAAGTAAATAATGAAGAATGGAATTCCTGGGTAGTAGGATAGATGTAACTAATTTAATAAGAAACTGCCTAGCAATTTTCCAAAACATGATATCATTCTATACTCTTGTCAGCATCAGAGGTAGTGTTCCAGTTGCTCCATACCCTCACCAATGTTTGATGTTGCCAGTCTTTTTTTTTTTTTTTTTTTGAGACAAAGTCTTACTTTGTCCCCCTCAGTAGACTGCTGTGGCATCATGGCATCACAGCTCACAGTAACCTCAAACTCCTGGGCTCAAATGATTCTCCTGCCTCAGTCTCTCAAGTAGTTGGGGCTACAGGTGCCAGCCACAACGCCCAGCAATTTTTTTTAAGAGATGAGCCTCGCACTGGCTCAGGCTGGTCTTGAACCTGTGAACTCAGGCAATCCACCCGGGTCTTGGCCTCCCAGAGTGCTGGGAACACAGGTGTGAGCCACCATGCCTAGCACAGTCTTGTTAATTTTAGCCATTCTGGTGAGATTGTAGTACCATCTCTTTGCAGTTTTCATCTGTGTGAACATTTGTGAGTGCTTACTTTGTATATTTTCTTTTGTAAAGAGTCTACTTAAATATAGCCCATTTAATTGTCTTTTGTTACTAAGTTTCAAATTATCTTGTTGATACAAGTACTTTTAATACATACACACACAGTGAATATTTTCTACCAGTGTTTTGGCAAATAGATTTTTTTTTTGAGACAGAGCCTCAAGCTGTCACCCTGGGTAGAGTGCAGTGGCATCACAGCTCACAGCAACCTCCAACTCCTGGGCTCAAGCGATTCTCCTGCCTCCGCCTCCCAAGTGCCTGGGATTACAGGCACCTGCCACAACGCCTGGCTATTTTTTGGTTGCAGCTGTCATTATTGTTTGGTGGGCCCGGGCTAGATTCAAACCCGCCAGTTCAGGTGTATATGGCTGGCGCCTTAGCGGCTTGAGCCACAGGTGCCAAGCCAACAAATAGAAATTTAAAATTTGAGAAAGTCCAATTTATCTTTTTTTTGTTGTTGTTAACATATTAGTCACCCAGGCTGGAGTGCGGTGGCATCATCTTAGCTTACTGCAACCTCAAACTCCTCAGCTCAAGCAACCCTCCTGGCTTAACTTCCAGAGTAGCTGGGACCACAGGCATGTGCTACTACACCTGGCTAATTTTTATACTTTTTTTGTAGAGATAGGGTCTACATGTTGCTCAGACCAGCCTTTAACTCCTGATCTCCAGGGATCTTCCCACCTCAGCCTCTCACAGTGCTAGGATTATAGGCATGAGCCACCAAACCTGGCCATTTTGTTATCTGAAGTTTAGTGTTTTAGGCCAACTGAATTGGGATAGTTTTAGCAATATGTGTACCTACTGGCTAATGTCTGGAATCAAAACAAATTTCTTTTTAAGGCTTTAAACAACCACTCGTTGTAATCTTTGGTTACAAAGGCTCAATTTGAGAACCCCAAACATTGACTTTACTAAAATTCCTGGGTTACTAAAGTTTTAAAAAGGAAAGCTGTACTTTTGAAAATATTCAATCATTCAGCACACAGCTCATGTGTTCTGTACTCATATATATTCCATGGGATGTAGGAAAAGGGGCCTCCTCACTGTTTAGAAAAAAAACCTTTATCCTATATAAACTGTCCTTTTAAAATAATTGTTTATTTTTCATTACTCCTATCTTTCAAGTCTTTTACCTAATTTTTAAAATGAAGTTTGAGTTAGAATGTCATATTCAAGTACAGTCTGGAAAGGTTTTTGAGGGGCTACTTTGTCAGGGTTGGAAAAAACTTCAGAAATAATCTGACTCAAAACATCTTGTGGGTGGCGCCTGTGGCTCAAAGGAGTAGGGCGCCAGCACCATATGCCAGAGGTGGTGGGTTCAAACCCAGCCCTGGCCAAAAACTGCAAAAAAAAAAAAAATCATCTTACAGGACAGTTGTGGTGGCTCACACCTGTAATTCTAGCACTTGGAAAGCATAGGAAAAACACTGGAAGATATTGGCCTGGGGAAAGACTTCATGAAGAAGACTGCCATGGCAATTGCAACAACAACAAAAATAAACAAATGGGGCTTCTGTACAGCTAAGGAGACAACAACCAAAGCAAATCGACAACCTACGCAATGGGAAAGGATATTTGCATATTTTGAATCAGACAAAAGCTTGATAACTAGGATCTACAGAGAACTCAAATTAATCCACATGAAAAAAGCCAACAATCCCATATATCAATGGGCAAGAGACATGAATAAAACCTTCTCTAAAGAAGACAGACGAATGGCTAACAAACATATGAAAAAATGCTCATTATCCCTATCTATTAGAGAAATGCAAATCAAAACCACCCTGAGATACCATCTAACCCCAGTGAGAATGGCCCACATCACAAAATCTCAAAACTGCAGATGCTGGTGTGGATGTGGAGAAAAGGGAACACTTTTACACTGCTGATAGGACTGCGAACTGGTACAACCTTTTTGGAAGGACGTATGGAGAAACCTCAAAGCACTCAAGCTAGACCTCCCATTTGATCCTGCAATCCCATTATTGGGCATCTACCCAGAAGGAAAAAAATCCTTTTATCATAAGGACACTTATATTAGACTGTTTATTGCAGCTCAATTTACAATCGCCAAAATGTGGAAACAGCCTAAATGCCCACCAATACAGGAATGGATTAACAAGCTGTGGTATATATATATACCATGGAATACTATTCAGCCATTAAAAAAAATGGAGACTTTACATCCTTCGTATTAACCTGGATGGACGTGGAAGACATTATTCTTAGTAAAGCATCATAAGAATGGAGAAGCATGAATCCTATGTACTCAATTTTGATATGAGGACAATTAATGACAATTAAGGTCATGGTGGGGGTTGGGGGAAAGGGAGAACAGAGAGAGAAAGAAGGAGGGAGGGGTGGGGAAAGGAAGAGCAGAGAGAGGGAAGGAGGGAAGGGGGTGGGGCCTTGGTGTGTACCACACCTTTTGGGGGCCAGACACGATTGTAAGAGGGACTTTACCTAACAAATGCAATCAGTGTAACCTGGTTTCTTGTACCCTCAATGAATCCCCAACAATAAAAAAAAAAAAATCATCTTGCAGGACAGGTGAGGTGGCTCACACCTGTAATTCTAGCACTTTGGGAGGACTAGGAGGGAGAATTGCTTGATGCTAAGAATTCAAGACCAGGCTCAATGCCCGTAGCTCAGTGGTTGGGGAGCTGGTCACATACATGGGGGCTGGTGGGTTCAAATGTAGTCCGGGCCTGCTAAACAACAATGACAACAACAATAAGAAAAAAAAAATAGCCAGGCGTGTGGCAGGCGCCTGTAGTCCCAGCTACTTGGGAGGCTGAGGCAAGAGAATCCCTAAAGACTTAAGAGTTGGAGGTTGCTGTGAGCTGGGACACCACTCTACCGAGGGTGACATAATGACGCTGTCTAAAAAAAAAAAAAAAAGAAAGAAAAAGAGTTTAAGACCAGCCTGAACAAGAATGAGACTCTGTGTCTATAAAAAGTAGAAAAATTAGCGGGGCATGGTGGCAAGTGCCTGTAGTCCTGGTTACTTGGGAAGCTGAGGCAGAAAGATGGCTTGGGCCCCCAGGCACTTGAGGTTGCTGTGATGACACCACTGCACTCTACCAAGGGCAAAAGAACAAGACCTGGTCTCAAAAAAACAAACACACAAAATATGCTGTAATCCTGAATCCCTTCTATAACCCAAAATGAGCAGCTTCTCCTCCAGTGAAAAAGAACATCTCATATATGGCTGTCCATTCTTTATGTACACAGCTCTAGGAAGTTTTTCTCTCTGTTAAACTAAAACTTACCTTCTTACTTGGTCTACCCACTGGTCTTGGGGTAACAGGGAAGCAATCTATACCTGCTGTAACTGTACTATTTTGCTGCTGCCTGTTGGTGTTACCCTGGGGTCTTCCATTTAGGCTACGTGTGTTAGTATTCTCAGTACTCTCAGGCACCTAAATTTTCACAAGAGCATGAAAATATTAACCCCAGGATATAGACTTAAATTCAAAAAAAAATTAAATTTTAGAATAATTTCAAACATAGAAAAGAGTTTTACAAAGAACATCACGTAATGAAAAGCAAGGGAGTTTTTCAAGAGTGGCGGGGATACATCAGAAGGACATGGGGAAAATGTACTGGAGAATTTGAACATCAAATAATAACAACAGATTATAACGCACTGAATACAATCAGTATCTATGGGTGTAATCGGGTACAGACTTCACTGGACCCCTTACATTGCTGACATGTTGCTACATTTGCCTGTCGTTCGTTCATTTACCCTCCTGACAGATCTGCCTCTGTGTCCACACCCGCATATGTCTGTATTCACAGCTGCATCTGCGTCTGTAGCGCTCTCTCTCTGCTTCTCAATCATCACATGCAGGTTCTACTTTGTTTGGCAGGAACATCGTGTGCGTTCTTCTCAGTGCACGTTATCAGGAAGCACAAAATGCTGATCTGTCCCATTACTGGTGATGCTAAACTGTTAGATTATTCCAGTGTATATTAACTATAATATTTTGTAGTAATCAATCATTTGAAATACATTTTTTTGGTGAGGAGACAGTTTCAGTCTATGCAAATATCCTGCTCCTTAACAAACTTTTACCCAGTGATTTTCCATAATTTTTGATGATACTTGCTCAAATCATTTACTACTATGATGGGTGCCAAATGGTGATTCTCTAATTCCATCATTTCATCTACCTTTAGCTGGCATTCTACTACAGGATAGAGTTCTTTCTCCCCCATTTATTTGTTTATACAAGTAAGTAATGCATTCATTTATCTCTTTATACAAGAATAGACTCACAGATTTATATTTTATTTAATGGGTTATAATATGTTTTCCTATTTATGTTGATGCTCAAATTCTCCAAGATTTTCCACATGACCTTCTGATACATCCCCATCATTCTTGAGAAATAACCTTACTTTCTGGTACAAAATGTCCTGGGATTATCTTGTGCTTTCTCACACACACCCTAGACTAGGCCATTTCTCTAAAGAGCCCTGGGTCCTTTTGACAGGAAAAGGTACCTAGAAACAAACATTTGTGTACTAAGTGAACTCCTTGTCACTGCTTCTACGCCTTCTCAGCAGACAAAAGGTTAGAGAATGTGTGTGTGTGGGTATATATGTATGTGTGTATATATATATATATATATATATAGAGAGAGAGAGAGAGAGAGAGAGAGAGAAAGAAATAGAGAGGGGGGGAATAATTCCCAGGACATTTTGTACCACACGTGGAGAGATCTACAAACATGTATTTATCTGTTAAAACTAGGAGTTCATATCAATACTTCTAAAAACAATCCAACACTGTAGGGTTTATCTTTACTTTTTCATATTTGTTACTCTCTTCTCCTATAATGACAAACACATTATCCCCAATATACTTTCCCTAATATATTTACTTGTCTGATCAATCTCCCAAACATATGGGCCACCTTCCTGGCCCTGGCTTTCAATTTTCTACCCATGCTAGCCTAATCCTCACTCCAGGCTTGCCGAAAATGCTGGTCATGTGAGTTGAATTCTTGGTCTCAGCCTGACAAACACACCAGTTGTGCTGTGCTGGCAGAATCTTTGGTTCTGCCAAATGCAGAGGCTCAAATCCTTAGATCCAACTCTATTGCTAAATTTGACAGTTGTGCTATTCAAATCCTTTGCCTCTGCCCTGCTGGCCATTTTGGTTATATTAACCACATCCTTGGCCCCAGCCCCACGTACCATGGCAGCTGATTCCTCAACAATGACAAAGGGGAAAGGGCAGATTGACCGTTAAACTATGACTCTGCACTTAAAAGGAACACTGAATGTGTACCTTCCAGTATCTGTCAAAAGCTAGATCCTTCAACTTATTACTTCTTTTTTTTTTTTGTAGAGACAGAGTCTCAATTTATGGCCCTCGGTAGAGTGCCATGGCATCACACAGCTCACAGCAACCTCCAACTCCTGGGCTTAAGCGATTCTCTTGCCTCAGCCTCCCAAGTAGCTGGGACTACAGGCGCCCACCACAACGCACAGCTATTTTTTGGTTGCAATTCAGCTGGGGCCGGGTTTGAACCCACCACCCTCGGTATATGGGGCCAGCGCCTTACCAACTGAGCCACAGGCGCTGCCCAACTTATTACTTCTTAACATATTTAAAAATTTGGTTGAAACTACTAACATTTAGAGCAGTGGTTCTCAACCTGTGGGTCGCAATCCCTTTGCAACAATGAAAATACATCGCGACGTTAGGAAGGTTGAGAACCACTGATTTAGAGTGTCTTTCCAAAGACCTAAAATTTTATTCCTTATATTAATCAAAATATTAGGTATCTGAGTACATGGGCGGTAATATTTAGGGTCTCCTAGAGACCTAAATATTATTGAAATGAACTCTGGTGTTATGACATTGCTGAGATGTTTATTTATTTTTATTTTGAGACACAGTCTCACTTTGTTGCCCTCTGTAGAGTTCTGTGGAATCATAGCTTATAGAAACTTCAAATTCTTGGGCTCAAGTGATTCTCTTGCCTCAGCCTCCACGGTAGCTGTGATTACAGGTGCCTGACACAATATCAGGCTATTTTTAGAGATGAGGTCTTGCTCTGGCTCAGGCTGGTCTCGAACCTGTGAGCTCAGGCAATCCACCTACCTCAGCTTCCCAGAGTGCTAGAATTACAGAAGTGAGCCACCATGCCTGGCCTGCTGAGATGTTAAAAAAAAAAAAAAAAACCCGTATCTATGAAACTCACTGTTGTATTTAATGAAAAGATGTTGAAGACACTGCTTACAATTTGGTTCTTTATGAGGACTCATGGGGGAGAAATTTCCTTCAGATCTCAGAATTAGTGTCTGCTGAACTACTGGTTTGTTTGTTGTCTTTTGAGATACTGTAACTATACAATGATAGTCATGTGCCACTTAATGACAGGGATACATTCCGAGAAATGTGTCATTAGGTGATTTTACCCTTGTGCAAACATCACACAGTGAATTTACACAAACCTAGATAGTGTACCCTCCTATATACCCAGGCTAAATGGCACAGCCTGTTCCTCCTAGGCCATAAACCTGTACAGCATACTATGGTACCGAATACTGGGAATTGGAATTCAATGGTAAGTATTTGTGTATCCAAACATATCTGGACATAGTTGCATATGTGGTCCATCATTATGTAGTGTAATCAAACTTTTCTCTTGGTAGTGCCTAAGAGGTCGCTCCCCGCTTCACCTTATCCTTTTCTACTCTTTTTCTCTTTGTTATTAGAATCACAGGGATGGGCATGCAGGAAGGAAGAAAACTCTTCAGGGGATTCTGATGGCCACCCTCAGAGAAACACTGCTTCAGAACTGTCCGCTCAGTCTGGAGCACTGAGTTACCACTCATCTCACTCTAAGACATGCTCCCCCTCAACCTTAAAGCTGGACTAATACAATATAGTGAATATAACTTCTAATTTAGTATGATTTGAAAGAAGTAAAAAAATATGAAGTAGACAAAAAAATTATCTCAAAGAGGTAAAATAATGGCTGTTCTTTCATATATATACGTTATTTAGAATATCTGACCTGGTACAAGTATACTTAGATGTTGGAACTTGGTGTGATTTCAGCTAGATGTAAAGTGGCCCTGAATTCATTACATGAAAAATAAATACTTGGTAGAGTATAGAGATGGAAAACCAAAAGCACAGGAATCAATACTTGAGTCTTCAAAAAATACCTGCCATCTAAAATCTTTAAAGTACATACAATTAAGTACACATAGAATACATAAAATTTCTTTGTATCAGAATACTTTGACCCAAGAACAAAATGTAGATTTGTTACCATATTCACTTTATAACTATATGAGCCATTGCACTGGTGACAAGTTGAAAAGGTGAAGTTCATTGTTGCAGGGAAATTGTGTTATACAGCACAGCGGTGTATGAGTCAGGAGAGCCATAGGAGACTTATAAATGTTTCCTCACTTCATTGTAAAGCTGAATACAATCACTTACAGTTATGAGAAAGATCACACATGTGAGTGTGGTCTTTCCAGTACTTGCACCGGTGGTGATCTGGTGTTTTCCACCCTGTTACATCTTTCTGAAACTAAAAAACTGATGTGTAGCATATGTTTAGTACAGCCTTTTAAAAATATACAATGTTTATGTTAAACCCACTGTTATCCCTCTGAAACACATCAGAACCCACATCGTTGGGCTTTATGAAGAAGTACGAAATTTTAAAACTCAAAATTGTTTGCATATAGTATATTCAAGGGAAAAGCAATTTGTCAAAAATGTTTTAGTTGACATTTTCCCACAATTTTCATGAAGTTCTGTAATGTTCACCTAAGAACCAATAACTCAACTCCTTGAGCAGATATTAGCTCTTTACGAGGTAGTGTCAACAGTGGATTCATGGAAACAAAGATTCCTGCCCAAAGGATACCAATATGGCTTGGCAAAGAAATGAAGGCGTCTTATACATGAGAAGTTGTAAGTGCAGTGTGGAGAACCTGGACCTGGAATTTCAATTATGAACTGTTGATTCTGAAAGCTGACAGCAGTCAAATAGGGGAATGTCCTAGAATAAATGTAATTGGATCTTGAACCCCAATCTGTTTGTGTTTTTTTGAGACAGTCACACTTTGTTGCCCTTCGTAGAATGCTCTGGCCTCATAGTTCACAGCAACCTCAAACTCTCGGGCTCCAGTGATGTTCTCGCCTCAGCCTCCCAAGTAGCTGAGATACAGGTATCCGCCACAACACCTGGCTAATTTTAGAGACAAGGTCTTGCTCTGGCTCAGGCTGGTCTCAAACCTGTGCGCTCAGGTAATCTGCCCGCCTCAGCCTCCCAGAGTGCTAGGATTACAGGCATGAGCCACCATGCCTAGCCCCCTCAATCTGTTTTTTTAAATAACCCTCTCCCTTAATTAACTAGTTGACCCTCTCAGTTGTTTTCCAGAAATGATGGACTCAAACTCTTGGCCTCAAGTGATCCTCCTTTTTTGGCCTCCCAAAGTGCTGGGATTACAGATGTAAGCTACCTGTCCTGAAAGAATGGATTTTCTATAAGACAAAAGAGTCGAGATTCTGAAAGCCCTTCCTGATGCCAAGATTCATTATCTTTCACAACGGGTCCCCAAAGCACATGACTCCACATTTAAAAGCCTATGATTTTCTACATTCCAAGAGATGGATTTGAGGCAGTTTCTCCTGTTCTCCTGGCAATATGTCTATTAAAAAATTCCTTTCTGGGCTGGGCAAGGTGGCTCATACCTTTAATCCCAGCACTCTTGGAGGTCAAGGTGGGCGGATTGCCTGAGCTCATAGGTTCAAGACCAGCCTGAGCCAGAGTGACACTCTGCCACTAAAAATAGCTGAGTGTTGTGGCGGGTGCTGGTAGTCCCAGATACTTGGGAGGTTGAGGCCGGAGAATCACTTGAGCTCAAGAGTTGGGAGGTTTCTGTGAGCTATGAGGCCACAGCACTCTACTGTGGGCAACAAAGTGAGATTGTCTCAAAACAAAACAAAAAATCCTTTCCTGGCAATCTTTGTTGTCATAATAATTGAATCTTTGTGCAATTGGACCTAGATTGAAACCCCTTGTGACAACAGAATGATTATAGGGCCTATGTTTAGTAATAAAGAACAGAAAAAAAGCGTAAGATGATAACGTATGTTTTAAATTTACATCACATTAAATGATAACTGCATACAGCCAATCCCTGGGTTACAGACAAAATAGGTTCTGTAGGTTTGTTCTTAAGTTGAATTTGTATCTTAGCTGGAATAGGCATTTTTACCTATTAACTGTAATAACCTCTATTTGTAAGTGCAAGTCAAATGTCAGTTATATGTCTGTAACTTGGGGACTTATTGTAATAGTCCCCATTCATAACTGCAAATTGTATATAAGTTAGATGTTTATAACTTGGGGACTACTGTATTGTTTAGGGCTACATATATGTATATACATTAAAAAGGTTTAAAATGTGGACTGTAAAAATGCACACCAATTTAGGACAGTGGTTGCCACTTTGTGCCCTGAGAAGGGGTACAAAGAGGACTTTAGCTATGATTACAGACAGGAAAACTAAAGTGCTTTTCCTACTCTCACAAGTTCAACACAACACTCTGACAACAGATTCTCCACCAGACACCAAATGGACATCCTATAATTTAATTAAATTATGATACTATCTACTTAGAGACAGCATCAGATTCCATGGGGTAGGGGCTAGATCCGTAAGATTTCCTGAAGCCCCAACCCCAACTTCAGATGTCAGTACAAGCCCCAGGTTGTGGACTGTGCTTCTGACTGACTGGCTATAAATCAAGGTTCCAAGGCTCCCCTCATGTTAGGTTAATTTGGTGGAATGGCTTATAGTGCTCAGGGAAACACAGCCTGCAATGGCTATCAATGCGGCCCAAACCGAAATTGTAACCTTACTTAAAACATTACAAGTTTTTTTGTGATTTTTTTGGTGGAACTTAATTGTGTGGTTCTCAAGTATGAACTTTGTAGATGATGTCACTTAAACGTAAGTTTGCTCTGGCCCTTTGCAAGCATGTGTGGCTTCCAGTGTGCCATCTTCCAAGACATTACATGTGTTGGTGGTAACCTGGTAAGGCAGTGATGGATTATCAATAATATTTCAACCAACCATTGCAATGTTAGACATTTAATGTTACTGGGAAGTCGGGTAGGCTTCCTTATTGATTACTAAGGGCACTTCCACACCTCGGCAGCAGCATCTCACATGTTGTCCACTGTGCTTTACAAATCAGCCTCCACTTCCCCCTGCATCGGCAGCCGAGGTGTGGGAGGACTCAAGCCTTGCTTTCTATTTTCCAATCAATTTCCATAATAAAAGTAAATATAATTCCTTATTTTTATATTCCTTATAATAAATATAATTCCTTATATTATATTCCTTATAATAAAAGTAAATATAATTCCTTATCTATTATTTTTTAATCTCACCATGGTTTCTATAATGTCTCAAAAGAAAACGTAACCCCCACAAGAAAAATTATAGATGAAGGAAGATTATTCAGTGAAAAGTAGACAGGACTACGATTTTGTCAAAGCAAACAGTAAGGCACTCTGCATAACTTGCAGGGAATTTTTGCAAATTTTCAAAAACCACAATTTGAAAAGTCATGATATGCAAAAACATGCTGCCAAATTCAACATGTATGAAGGATTGTGTTGTAAGGACAAAATGGCAGAACTGAAAAAAGTCTGTCTTCTCAACAAAATCTTTTTTCAAAAGTTATAAGTCAGATGCATTCCTTCGTAAAAGCTAGTTACATGGTAGCATATTTAATAGCAAAAAAATCAAAACCATTTACTGATGGTGAGTTTATTAAGCAATGTATGGAAAGCATGGCAGGTATAATTTACCCTGAGAAAAGGGGGTAGTTCTAAAATTGGTTTGTCTCACCAGGCTACAGCCAGGTGACTGAAGAAAGTGAAAAAATCTATCTAAAGAAGTACAAAGAGTAAAGCTGCTAATCTTAAATTTTATGGTTCGGTGACAGACGACAGCACTGAGGCTACAAATATGGCTCAGTGTGCCATTTCGATTATGAAAGGTGTAAGCAGTGGGGGAAGTGCCATCCCCTTGTGGATGGGCAAATCCACAGTTTGGGCTATCCTTTGGCCTGTTGGGGTGGGACTAACTAGGTCTTTTGTGTTCTTTGTCTTAGGATAGGAGGAGGAAGGAGAAGAGGGGGGAGAGAAGAGAGGAAGATGGGAGGGAAAAAGGAGGAGGGGGAAGGGTTTATGTGGGACTGTGTTAGGTCCCCAGCAGATTCGAGGTATTGGTGATGAATATAATGTCACTGAAGAAACAGCTTCTTTAGTGCCATTAAAAGATATAACTAAATCAAGAGAGTTATACAAAGCAGTAAGAAGTATGTTAAAGTGATTTTCTTTGTCCACTTCAAAATATCTGGTAGGTGTAAGAGAGGAACTTAAAAAATTAATAGTAGAGGATGCAACTGCCACCAAAAACTCACATTTGATGAAATGTCATTGCATAGTACATCAAGCTTTAAAAAGGGATAACATCATGCAAATCATTATCAAGAGTGAATTTCAAAGGGGCCAATGAATCGAATCATTGTCAATTCTAGGAATCCTTAAAAGTATTAATGTTGACTATGGCTACATCATTTACTTTCTGGAAGTAAGATGGCTAAGTGGAAAAGATTTTATGATTGTGGCATGCTATCAAGTCGTTTATGGTATCAAAAGCCAAATTAGTGCCAGAACTTGATGATGAAAACTGGAGTATGGATTTAGCATTTTTAGTGGATTTAACAACTCATTTAAATGAGTTAAACATAGGTCTTCAAGGTGAAAACCAACTTATAAATATGGTGTATCAAACCATAATAGTGTTTCAAACTAAACTGAAATTATGGCAATTTCCTGCATTTCAACACATTGACTAAACACAGCCCTGTGAAGAGCAAAACATATGCAGCCTTATTTTTCAGTTTGATACAAGAATTTGAAAACAGATTTCAAGATTTCCAGGAACATAACCAATTTTTAGAGCCTGTGCAACTCCATTTTTAGTCAACATAATATGTTATCTGTTAATTTTCAAATGGAATGCATAGAGCTGCAAGCTGAGATTCAACTTACAGAAACATTTAGCCATGTTTCTTTATTGAACTTTTATGGGTTCTATCTTCCCGGAGACAAAAATCCTTCACTTTATAGTTACACCTAATTCATGCCATTGATTTTTAGCAGCACCTACATTTGGAAGCAACTATTTTCAAGAATGAAGTGTATTAAGAATAAAATTAGAACCAAAGTATCTGATGAGCACCTTGAAAACTCACTGAGAATTGCAACTACTTCCATTGAATCAGATGTTGACGCATTAGTTTCTTAAATACAATGTCACATATCCTACTAGTTTTATATTGCTCACTTTTCTTTCACTTTTGCAGTAAAAAATACCAAAAAAAAAAAAAGATTTTGTTATGTACATTTTCTATATTAGTGATTGCAAACGTGGGATCTGCTCGATAATTTTAAAAGGCTCTCTAAACAGGTTGTTGCTTAATTAGGATTATTATGTGAGGACTTTTTTGCTTATCTGTTGTGCTTATCACAAAAAACTATGCGTGGACCTATTTTTTGCTCATCAGTTTTCATAGTGTTTCGGTATTTAATGTGTGGCTCAAGACTATTCTTCCAGTGTTTGACTCTTCTTCCTAGAAGAGTCAAAAAGTTGGTCACCCCTGCTTTAAAGGATACAAATGAACAACTGGAAGATGAGAGTCACAGGGCAAGGGACGTAGGGAGGGAGGTAGAGCTCCATAGCCACTCCCAGCATGCTACCCTCTAGGCACCCAGGTGCCTTCAGCTCTCGGGAACCCCATCCAGGCACTGTCCTTCTGGGTTTTTACGAATGCTTCAGTAAGTGGGCAGGATTGATTACATTATTGACCATGGGTGAGCAACTCAACCTTCAGTCCCATTCCCTCACCAGAGGTTAGGGTGTGAGACTGGAAGTCCCAATCCTCTAATCACTTGGTTGATTCCTTTTGTTAAAGAGTCGTCTGGGGGCAAAAACTGGAGTGATATATATATGTATATCATGGAAAAAATGGCAAATAAAACTTCTCACAGAGGAAAACTTCTCTGGAATCCTCTGCAAGTAATTTTTGTGACTTACAAAATACACATACACACAGGATGTGTACGTATATATTAAGACTGTTCTCATGGACACAGAATGATAATCAGCTTAAAGTTAAGAAGGCCTAGATATAACTAGTAATTGGCTCGGAATTTTCCACCCTCAAGATTCCAGAAGAGGAACAATTTCAAGGTTAAGGTGGGGTCATCAGGCTGTTTCTTAGGAAATTATTTACCGAAAATAATGATGAACACCATCATCTATAGGTACTGTAATTCTCATAAGAACATGTCCATTGCAAGGTGAAGGAACAGGTATAGAAATGCTAAGAAAACTAAAATCAAATAGACAGGAAGTGGAGAGGAACAATGCAAATCCAAGTCTACTCTAAAATCCAGACCCATAACTTCCACAGTACACTGGGCACTAACGTACGTATGTCTGCCTGTCATCCATTTACCCATCTCTGTAATTCAATTCAATCCAAAGGAATATATCACACTCAAAGAAAACTCCAAAGAGTATAATATTTGGGGGCATACTTACAAAACTCAAAAATGAAAGTCACTGTTATGAATGGATTCAAGGCAGAGCCCAGAAAGAACTTTATCACGTTCTGCTATCTAGCTGTCCTATAATTATCATTAAACCACTACAGGAAGTCTGACAAGTAGAAAAAAAATTAATAGCACTATAAGGCCTAAATAATCTTCTAATTTTTGAAAAGGAACATTCTACTTGGAGTAAATCAATGCCAGCTCAGTCAATTTTATAGCATCAGTAATAAAATGACATTAATCATCGTATTTTTCAAGCAGCCCATTATGGAATTCTGACACAACGATAAGACTTTATTTCCTAATTCCTTCCCAGGCTCTGTCTTAAATCTACTCACAGCACTGATTTTTAATCTTTTAGTTTGTAACTCTGACCAAGAATTTTATGTTCTCATCATTAAATTTTTTTAAAGATAAGATTTATTCGTTTTTCCAATCTATCTGAATTTTTAATGATATAATACTATGGGTTGTATACCTGCCAAATGTACGACTTTCTTAAAAAAGAAAAAAAAGAAAGCTTACAGAATTGAGAAAGCTTAACTACCTTGGAGGGAGAATCTTTGATAAAGTGATTCATGATTGCGTATGTGGGCTGACATTCCTTCTCTTTATATTCACCACCACACAGGGTTTCTCTGTAACGACGCGGGGAATACTGTATATTATCTCAGCAAGCTGATAGCAGTCCTGAAGGGAGGTGTTCCTTTCCTACCCCCGTTTTAGTGATGGAAAAAGTGGGGCTCAGAAAGCTTAAGAGTTGCTCTATGTCCTAAAGCCAGAAAGTGACAGAGCTGACTTGGAACCCAGATGTGACTTGAGTGCCATTGCTTCTTCTAATACACCACTGTGTGCGTGTGTGTGAGCATGTATGAGGGTACATGTGTGTTTTAAGATGTGGAGACCACTCCTTTGAATATGCTCCTTGGATTTTATCTCTACTTGGTCAGAAGAGATTCCAAACTGGAATAGTGAAGGAACATCTTGTTTCCCTTCTGATCTTCTTGCTCTCATTCTTTAAAAGTTCAGGAAGTTACCTTGTTCTTCATCTGGCTCTTCAAATAGTCCATATCCCCTAACCAGGTAAGCACAAATTGAAGTACCAGTTACTATCAGCACTCAAAAAGCTTAAGAAGGCACACGCAGTGAACTGTTCTCATCTCTCTTTTAGATGTATTCTGTACAGAAACACACAGTAAAAATATTGGGGCATAAGCTTAACAGACTATAGCTGTCCTAGTAAGCAAAACTTGAGGGTCTTGGAAAAAGAGCTTTGTGTAAAGATGTGTAAATTTTGTATAAGGACCAGGAAATACCAGAAGCCTTAAAATAATGCCCTTTGTGCATTTTCTCCTTTTACCTTGCAAGCTGACAACGGTCCAAGTTTGTGAGGAATTCTACTTCTGCTTAGCATGTAGAAAGCCCTAAGAGAATATTGCCCCTACATAACAACAAGAAAAGGCTGCACAAACTACAAAACCATGTATTGTTAAAGCCTATAAAGTGGAGGTCCCAAGGTAACTAGGTGAACGGAATTCGAGGATGACAAGCCCGTCTGAGGAGAGACACATCTCTGGCATAGCACAGGAGGAAGAGGTGGCAGCTCCTGAAGTAGGTATGAAGAAAGTAATTACAGTTTAAAGAAATTCTTAAACTTGGATATGGGGCAGTGTGACAGACCAGAATCCCTTGGATATGAGGAGTCCGTACCCACTCTGCAACTTCTCCCGTGGCCTCCACTGAGTGTCTTGTTGGAGAGGCTGGGCACAGAGCAGAACATCTGAGAGGCACTCTGCACAGGTGTGTGGGGCCTGCCACCGAGAGGGCACAACAGGAGAACTAGAGAACTCTGCCCATGCTCTGGGCCTCTCTGAGCACAGGTGGCTCCCGTGGGGAAACAGGCCCATCTGACCCTGGACTCTTCT
This sequence comes from Nycticebus coucang, assembly GCF_027406575.1. NCBI lineage: Eukaryota > Metazoa > Chordata > Mammalia > Primates > Lorisidae > Nycticebus > Nycticebus coucang. The sequence continues at coordinate 59,341,626 of NC_069791.1, read as the reverse complement.
CTGATAGGAAGCAAAACCATGTGCCTCAGAAGAGCAAGAAACCGTTTAGAGCCTGCAGCCTGGCCCTGTTTGGCAGGAAAATCCATGTGCTGCTGCGCGCAGTGGAGGTGACCCTCATGGCCTCTGTGCCTGGGCAAAGACTGGCTGCTACCAGAGGAGGAACAGAAAATCACCCTAACTCTTATGCTGACACTAGGCAAAAGCAAACTGTCGCCAGGAAAGAGATGGAAAGTCCACACTAGGCCCTGAAATTATGAACTGCTTCACGGCAGAAGTCTACTGCTAGAGGGAAAGGACAGGATACCCGCATGTGGTTCAGGTCCTGCCCTGAGCAGTGAGGAGATGCTGTGTGTCATGAGGGGTGGGACAGGAGAATGAGGAAACCATTGCTTCCTCCACCATCAGTCTTGTACTGAGTAACAAGAAACGGCAACTACTGGAAGATGAGCTCTCTACAGTGTAGGCATATAGGATCTGCTGAAAGCTGAGAGCAAAGCAGGAAAATTGAGAAAAATCAGCACTTTAGAATTTACATTAGGTATAACAGCAGCGTTCAACCAGCAGAAAATTTAAAGCCTGTGGTGCCATGAAGTAATATAGCAAAAACAAACTCAAACCAGCTTAGTCCATAATGCCAATGGCTTCTCAGAAGATGAGGAATGCCTATTTCTACACATAAATGTTATTTACCTCAGTTTCTACTACTTTCATACTTAGAATATTTAAATTTTAATAAAAAATTATGAAACACATGAAAAAAGAAAGTAACCTTGAAGATAAATCAATAGGAATTATGCGCAATAAGAAAAGGCATCTCCAAACATAATGAGATACAAAGTAGAAAACAAAATATAGGAAGTTCCTGAGTTATAAACATCCGACAGATATTGGACTTGCACTTACAAACGAAGGCTATTATGGGTAATAGATAAACTTATCTTTTCCAATTTACATACAAATTCAACGTAGGAACAAAACTACAGAACCTGTCTTGTTCATAACCTAGGGACTGCCTATAAAACACAACAAAACAGGACATGGCGGAGATGTAGAACACTCAATAGTCTAACAGGTATGTAACTGGAGTCACAGAAGAAGAGGGGTGCAAGGGGCAGAAGACATATTTGAAGAGATAGTCACCAAGAATTTTCCAAAATTAACGAAAGACAATGAAACGTAAATCTAAGGGGCTCAGAGAATCCCAAACAGGATAAATATAAAGACAAACACAACTAGGTACATTATCATCAATGGTTGAAAACCAAAGAAATAGAGAATATCTTGAAAGCAGCCAGAGAAAAAAGCATGGCAGGCCAAAAAGCCCCCCAAACAAACAAACAAACCCAAACTGTATCAATACGGCAGACTTCAACAGAAACTGCAAACCAAAATAAAATAGAACAAAGTCCTCAAAGCATTAAAAGAAAAAAAGGAAAAAACTTCCTGTCAACCAAAAGAATCTATATCCAGAGAAGAACATCTTTAAAGCAAAGGTGCGTTAGTTTCTGAGGGCTGCTAGAGCAAAATGCCATTGTCAGGCCAGGTGTGTTGCTCACAGCTGTAATCCTAGCACTTTGGAAGGCAGAGGCAGGAGGAGTGCTGGATGATGAAGTGAGATCCTGTTTCTTTTTTTTTTGCAGTTTCTGGCAGGGGCTGGGTTTGAACCTGCCACCTCTAGCATATGGGGCCAGTGCCCTACTCCTTTGAGCCACAGGCGCTGCCCGAGATCCTGTTTCTTTAAAACAAGGCAGGACAAAACAAAACAGAACAAAACAAAAGCAAATGCAAAAAAAGAAAAAGGAAGAAAAAAGAAAAAAAGGAAACTCCATACTTTTCTTTCTTCTGAGGCTTCTCTCCCTGGCTTGCACATGGCTTCCTTTTTGCTGTGTTCTCCTATGGTCATTTTCTCTTTGTGTACACCCTGGTGTGTTCTTATAAGGACACCAGTCATTGGATTAGGGCCTATCCTAATGGCCATTTTACTTATCTCTTCAAAGGCCTTATCTCCAAATACAGTCTTATTCTGAGGTGCTGAGGTGCCCTTAAAAATGGTTAAGAGGGTAAATTTTATGTGTATTTTACCACTATGAAAATTTTTGAAAAAAAAAAAAATGTCTGAAGCAAAATCAGTTAACAACATACCGTTAAATGAAGGAACACCATGTATGACGACAATAGCATAAAGTCTGGGACAGAGGAAATGGAAGTATACTATTCAAAGATTCCTATACTGTAGGTGTACACACACCTGAAGTGGTATGCTCTCTCTTCTTCAACTATGGTTAAGTTAAAGATGTACACTGTGAACCACGGAGCAATTACTTAGAAAGATGGTAGAGGGTTTGAGCTTATGAGCTACTAGGAGAAATAAAACAACAAAAAATAATTCAGAAGCAAGCAGGGAAAGAGGAAAAAAGGCATAAATAATAAATGAAAAACAGAACAAATAGATGATACATTTAACCATTTCAATAATTACATCAAGTGCAAATGTTCTAGACACTTCAATTAGAAGATAACTGAATGTATGCTCTAAGAAACCTCCTTTAAGTATAAAGAAAGATAGCCTAAAAGCAAATCAATGTGTGGAAAAGATTTGCCATGGATCCACTAATCTATTTTTCATTTTTATTTTTTTGAGACAAAGGCTCACTCACTTGCCCTGGGTTGAGTGCTGTAGCATCATAGCTCACAGCAATCTCAAACTCCTGGGTTCATCTTCTTGTCTCAGCCTCCTGAGTAGCTCAGACTATAGACACCTGCACCTGGCTAGTTTTTCTATTTTTAGTAGAGATAAGGTTTTGTTCTTGTTCAGGTTTCGAGCTTCTGAGCTCAAGGGATCCACCTGCCTTGGCCGCCCAGAATACTAGGATTAAAGGCATGAGCCACTGTGCCTGACCATCACACACTAATCTAAAGAAAGCCGGAATACTTACCTTAATACCAGACAAACTAGACTTCTGAATAGGGACATTACGTAATGGTAATAGTCAATTCATGAAGAAGACATAACAATCCTTAATGATAACAGAGCTTCAAGAGACACAGAGCAAAAACTGGTAAGGTATGGAAAATAAACAAATTGCCACCTTTAGTTAGTATTGTAGCCAACCTCTAAGAGGGCAGAGAAAAAAATAATTGTAGGAAATCTTCAGATGTAAGGCTTTATTTATAGACGTCTGTAGACCAGGTAGTGGCAGATTATGTAGTCAAGACTCAAGGTGAAGTATGACTGGTTTCTAACATCAACAGTCAGACTACCCACAGCTATTAAGGGGCACTGAGGACAACTGTTTTGAGTTGCCAAAGAAATAATCATCTATGTATACACTAAGCATTCTCCACATGCATTGTACTGCGCTAGGTTCTTCAAAAATATAAGACATGGTTCTGGGGCGGCACCTGTGGCTCAGTGAGTAGGGCGCCGGCCCCATATGCCGAGGGTGGCGGGTTCAAACCCAGCCCCGGCCAAACTGTGACAAAAAAATAGCCGGGCGTTGTGGTGGGCGCCTGTAGTCCCAGCTGCTCAGGAGGCTGAGGCAAGAGAATCGCGTAAGCCCAAGAGTTAGAGGTTGCTGTGAGCCGTGTGATGCCACGGCACTCTACCAAGGGCCATAAAGTGAGACTCTGTCTCTACAAAAAAAAAAAAAAAAAAAAAAAAGACATGGTTCTGGCAGTGAAGAGTTAGAGGTTGCTGTGAGCCGTGTGATGCCACAGCACTCTACCCGAGGGCGGTACAGTGAGACTCTGTCTCTACAAAAAAAAAAAAAAAAAGACATGGTTCTGGCAGTGAAGAAACTTAAAATCTAGTTGGAGAAATAAGAATCACAAATATGCAATACAAAATAAACTATGTAGAACTCACTAGAATTAATTCACTCATTGAAGTTAATGAGCACATACCATGCACCCTGGCGTGGTGCTAATTTTAAGATGAAAATGATATGGTTCCTGCCTTTGACAGGCAGACAGGCCAGACTGGGGAGGCAGATATAAAATAAATTGTTACAGGGACTACAAAGGTTCTAAGGAGAAAGGACCACCCTCTGCCTGGGGTTTCGGAAAAGAATATTTAGAAGAAATGATATCTAAGCTGAGTTTGCAGAGTCCTATTTTGGTATTCCCCAGGGAGACAAGGTAGGGAAGGACATAGCTGGCAAAAGGAACAAGAGGAGCAAAACGATTCATGAAAAATGCTAAGTAGTTTGGTGTGCGTTTGAAGGACAGGCAGGTAACAAGTGCACGTTTAGAAGTCAGACTAAATGAAAGAAAGCTCTGTATGATATGAAAGGAGTTAAGACCTGATCTTGTCTGCCTTCATCTCCCCTCTATCTCTCATTTATTCAACAAATAATTACTGAGCAGCTATGAAATGCTAGTCATTGTTCTTGGTACAGAGGATACAGCCTTGAAGAGGACAGACAAAGCTCTTATCCTGTCCACATGGAGGTGGTGCTGGGGGGAGCATGGTGGCAGCAAAACGCACTGTAGTTACAGAGGTGAGAAGGCTCAACATCATAGAAACAAAACCATAAACAAGTACATGCAAAATAAACCAATACACGTATTTGCAGTAACTCTTATCTATCGTTTCTTGGCCTTCAAAACTGAAAGTCAAACCTTGATCACAATACCTTCACAGGCAAACCATTTTGTATGGTGAAAGAGGTGAAGAGGCAGACAATTGGTTGATTTTTCCATCAATCTTTAGTAGCTATGGAGAAGCTTATAGAAGGTGATATTAGTTAGTTATTTTCCTTTACAGATGGCTAAAGTCTCCTATTTCCCAAAGAATAGTGGAGAAGATACAATTTCAGACACATCAAACATAACTTTAGGAACTGAAGCAGGAATTCATAGCAACCTCATAGTTTCAATCAAGAGGAAACATGGCAATGTCCACAAGATATATGTGTGTAAGCAAAATTCTTTTGATGACTGTAACAATGTACAATGCTTAAGTCTATTAACGAATTTCAGGATTCATTCACTCAAAACTTTCTGAAAAATTCTTAGTTTGAAATTTTCTATCTTGTTCTCACTCTGAAGATATTTTTTTTCCCCTAGAAAGATCGAGTTAAGTCTATCCAGGCATATCTGAAACATAGGACTGAATGAAAACACTTTTTCCATTTCAAAGACAGACTATTTTACAAAGATATAACTTAATGCCAGTTAAACTCTGATACTTCTGTTGGCTGGGCAAGGTGGTGTATGCCTGTAATTCTAGCACTCTGGGAGGCTGAGGAGGGTGGATTGCCTGAGCACAGGAGTTCAAGACAAGCTTGAACAAGGGTGAGACCCTGACTCTACTTAAATAGAAAAATTAGCCGGACATCATGGCAGGTGCCTGTAGTCCCAGCTACTTGAGAGGCTGAGGTAGGAGGACTGCTCAGTTTGAGGTTGCTATGAGTAAGGCTGACACCATGGCATTCTACCTGTGATGACAGAGTAAGATTCTGTCTCAAAAAAATAAATAAATAAACTTTGATCCTACCATGTTAGAACTTTAAGAAGGGCTGTTTTTCTACCAAAAAATTGAAACAAAAGTCTTTAAAATAAACTAGCCAGTTGCCCTGTTTCCAGTGAGCTTTCAGTTTCATTTTTACTACTGGCTATTAATATCAAAAAGAGCTATTAGGGCCGGGCATGATGGCTCATGCCTATAATCACAGCACTCTGGGAGGCTGAGGCGGGTGGATTGCTTGAGCTCAACAATTTGAGATCAGCCTGAGCAAGAGAGAGACCCCATATCAAAAAAACAGCTAGGGGTTGTGGCAAGTGCCTGTAGTCCCAGCTACTTGGGAGGCTGAGGCAAGAGGACTGCTTGAGCCCAAGAGTTTGAGGTTGCTGTAACTATGATGCCACAGCACTCTACTGGGAGCAAGAAAGTGAGTCTCTGTCTCAAAAACAAAAAACAAAAAACAAAAACAGAGCTATTAAGAGTTTAATACTTCCCTTTACATTTTTTTCTCTTTCAAGAAAGAAAGAAATTAATATTCCTATAGGAACATGCTAAATTTGAGAAGTAGGCCATACCCTTTTCACATGATATAAGAGACGTATCATGGACTACTAGATATTAAACATATTCATGTGCTATTAGGCAATGTCCACAACTTGAGGGAGGGAGTGCAGCTCTAAGACTGTTTGCATTTCTTCACTTGGGAGTTGTCACTGCCATCTCTAACCTCACACCACAGAAGTTTTGTATTTGATCTAATTTTCATTCACACACTATGAGTAAACAAAGTTTAACAAATAGCAAGTATGTATCTGAAAACAGTGCATAGCTACAAAATTCTGATGAAGAGTTTTAGTAAATTTAAAACACCTGTGCATTCCTTTAGTCTTTCGGTTGCTATGATCACAGCTTATAAGGCATAAGGAACATCATCCACCTGTGTCTCTAAAGTAGGGACAAAGGGAGCTTTGAATTAATAATTTAAAAACTGTTCTTTTTCTCTTTCTCTATTTCTTGGTGTCCATGTAATTTTTCTTTCCTTCGCTTTCTATGTCTGCTTGCTATCTCTTCTATCCTCATCCTGTTTGCTCTTTTTTTAATTCACAATTTTTGTCTCCAAGCAGGCTTACCGTGTCATTATTGAACTAAAATTCACAATACGAAAAAAAAAAAGAAACTTTGGATTTTTGCAGGCAAGAGTAAACATAAAATGTAGCATAAGGGATGCTATAGACTGAATGTCTGTGTTGTGCACCAATTCCTAAATTGAAATCCTAACCCTCAATGTGATAGTATCAGGAGGTGGGGGGCTTTGGGGAAGTGATTAGGTTATGAGGTTAGCAGTCTGCAGGGAAGCAGAGGCTTCACCAGAAACCAGCCATGCTGGTACCCTCATCTGGGACTTCCAGCCTCTAGAACTGTGAGAAATAGATGTCTGTTTTCAATAAGCTGCACAGTTTGTGGCATTTTGTTATACTAGCTGGAATGGACCGAGACATGGGGTTAACCTAAACTAAATCATTTAATTGTTCTTTTACCTAAAAACTTGAGCCTATATTATAACCTACAATTCCCTAGAAACAAACAATTAAGATACATGCTATTGACTTGTCAAAAATCCATTTCCTGCCAGGTACAGTGGCTCAGGTCTGTAATCCTTGTACTTTGGGGGGCTCAGGTGGGAATATCACTTGAGGCCAAGAGTTCAAGACCAGCCCAGGCAACACAGTGAGACCTCATCTCTAAACAAAATGAAAAAAATTAGGTGATGTGATGGCACACACTTTGGTCTCATCTACTCATGAACCTCAGGCAGGAGGATTGCTTGAGCCCAGGGTTCAGCAAGTTGTGATCACAACCACTGCACTCCAGCCTGAGTGACAGATTGTAAAAAAAATTCCTTATGTAAACATCCTTAACTCAGACCCTCCTTCAGTGGTCACCACTTCTACGTAACTACCTATGGCATATGAACAGATTATGCTCAACACTCAGCCTTATAGATCAGCCCTTTCTGATACTTGAGTAAGTTATACTGAGGCAAGAATTAAGTGGCACTGCCTTCAAAAGGCAATCCCAGTATCTGCTGAAGACTATTCATTGCCAATAATCTTGAATCTAAGAGGAGAATGGTGGTTACCAGGGGGCAGGAGTAGGACAGATGTTGGTCAAAGAGTACAGAGTTTCAGTAAGAGAAGAAGAATAAGTTCAAGAGATATATTGTACAAAATGCTGACTAAACAATGTATTTTATTCTTGAAAATTGCTAAGAGTGTAGATTTTGTGTTCTCACCATAAAAAAGTATGTGAGGTAATACATACGTTAATTAGCTCAATTTAGCCATTTCACAATGTACAAATATTTTGAAACATGTTGTACATGATAAACATATACTTTTCAATTCAAAAACTAAATTTAAAGATTAAAAAAAATCTGAAATACTCCCACCAAAAAATCTTGGCTCCAAATACTGAATTCTACAAGGTAGGTCCAAATGCATGAACCTAAACAGCAGTTGGCTTTTAATAGGCTCTTGTCAAAGCTCCACCCCGAGGCTCACCTGCTCTTGAGTCATCTTCTGCAGCTTGTTGTTCCAAGCTGCCTGGTCATCGTCCAAGTTATAGGAAGCTGGTGGGGTGAGTCCACGAAGGATTTGGGGGTCTCGGTCATGGCAGAGGGCTGTCAGGTGTCCAATATACAACTTTAGTTTGCTTCTATTTTGATCAAGTTCTAAGAGGGACTGGATGATCTGAGGTGAAAAAAGGGAGGAAAGTCAAGGTCAATTTGAAATTATAAGTTCAAAACTCCTTATACCCCCCAAATCAAAGAAAACTGACCAAAGACCAAAGCTCTTCTAATCACTACTGAAACCTTCAAGATTATAAGAAGGGAACACTTCCATATTTCCTGTCACACACGACCACCATGCTGGGAGCTGGGGAGGGAATGCTGGCTTAGTATATCCACACCAAACCCCAAGTTCTGTATGTAGGCAGGGGATTGAGCACAAGGCTAACTTGTTTTTGCAGAGATGATGATATTCCTGATACAGAAAGACCCAAGTTACCTCACCATTTCTCTTTTTCACCATTTCTCTTTTCCTAACCTATGAATAGGTTAGGAAAAAGTGCTAGTGAAAATTGCTCCTTTGAAAGCTTGGACTACATATACTTCAAATGTTCCTCCACCTCTTGGAACGGAAGAAAAATTCTGTCTCTGGAGAAGGTGCATGTTTTTCTTGGCCAAGAGATGTGATGAGAGAACTCATTACTAGATCTGCCTCATCCTGGCTTAAGCGCTCTCGCTCATTTTCACAGAGGCTATCCAATATTCTTTCCAAACAGTGACTGATAAATCCTTATATAACACCAAATGCCTGACTCACAGCCAAGGACTCTCTAAAATTCTATGTTTTTCTTAAGTAACAGACCTGCTCTAAACCTTGTCTTTTCTATTCCCTTTACCCTGGTTGAGTAACTCACTATTCCCCTGACTTGCTCTGGAAGCTCACTGATTGACTGATGACTCCTGTGCCAGGGTTTCATTTGATGGTTCTAGCGACCACACTCTGGCCAGGTATTTGGTAGTGGGTCAAACCCTGGGGCGTTTAGGCAGAGAGCTGGGCCAGATCTCAGGTCACAGAACATGGAAGTATTCACATAGCATGCACTTGACACAGAGCAGCTGTGAGAGCTGCAGAGCCCTGCCAGATGCTGGCAGTTCTCAACACGCTCCCAAGGCTCACACAGCAGACGTCGGCACCTGCTGCTTGTCACCAGGCTGGCAATTTTCATCAACAGGACATCTCTGACCCAGCAAAAGAATAAGAAACTCAATAATCTCCAGGTAGCAAGGCCTGGTATTGCATTTGATCAGTAACACTGATTCCCCCTCAGAGAAAGGACTGCTGCAGCTGCTTTCCTTTAGTTCTTTATGAGGGTTTTAAAAATGAATAAAGTTTTCTGTTTTTTATTATGAAAACATATATTTTACTTTGAAAAATTTGGGAAAGATGAACAGTATAAAGAAAATCATAAAATTGCATACACTTGTATAGGTACTCTATCAAGAAACAATCATTTGCAACATTTTGGTGATTTTCTGCCAACTCTTTTAATAAACTTACATAAATCAATTTTAACAGTTTTATGCCCCACATTTTGCTAAATAGACACACTGTTTATCTATTTGACTTTATATTGTGAGTACTAGTCACAACATTATGTATTATTGGAAAATATGTTTTTTAATGGTCGCATAAAAATACAGCACATTTCTTTTGTTTCTAATACTATTACCAGGAAATAATTAAAAGAGAGTGAAGAATGGCTAAAACAATCTTTAGCTTACTAAAAATATCAGAACTCTGAGTTTAGGACTACATAGTATAATATAACACAGAAAACAGAGCCAGGCTAGAAAAACCAGAGAAAGTGAATCAACTTAGCAGTATTTTTACTTTTTCTTTTTTGCAGTTTTTTGCCTGGGCTTGGCTTGAACCTGCCACCTCCGGCATATGGGGCTGGTGCCCTACTCCTTTGAGCCACAGACGCTGCCCTATTTTTACTTTTTTAAACACATGCAATTCTATAAGGATAAAGGTTAGACACAAAAGTTCTGCTATGGAAGACTCTTGGGCTCTATAAGTTACCCTAATCAGCAGGCTTCTGGTACTAACTCTGTGCTGGAACTTCCTACCTCTGACTGGCACATCAACATAGCCAGACACAGGAAGGAAAAGAGTGTTTCAATCATGCAGAGGATTTGGAGAGTGGGGAAGTTGGATAGTTCTGACACACAACATCAATATCTCAAAGAGAATTGTTTTATTTCTGACCACAAATGCATACTCACTGTAGAAAGTTTAAAAACAATCTCAAAATATAGTCTTTGAAGGCAGTATCACTTTGAATGTATGCACACTTTGCTCAGCAATGGAGAAACTATCTAGTCATGGTTCTGCCATCACATTCCCCCAAGACTCCAAGTAATGCACCCCTATTTTGTTTCCTTTTTTCTTTTTGAGATAGATTCTCACTTTGTTGGCCTCGGTAGAGTGCCATGGTGTCACAGCTCACAGCAATCTCGAACTCTTGAGCTCAAGCAATCCTCTTGCCTCAGTTTGTTTGTTTGTTTATTTAGACAGAGCCTCAAGCTGTTGCCCTGGGTAGAGTGCTGTGGCATCACAGCTCACAGCAACCTCCAACTCTTGGGCTCAAGTGATTCTCCTGCCTCCACCTCCCAAGTAGTTGGGACTACAGGCACCCACCACAACACCCGACTATTTTGTGGTTGCAGCCGGCATTGTTATTTGGCAGGCCCAGGCTGGATTCGAACCCGCCAGTTCAGGTGTATGTGGCTGGCGCCTTAGCCACTTGAGCCACAGGTGCCGAGCCAGTTTTTTTACTTTTAGTAGAGAGGGCAGTCTCACTCTTGCTCAGGCTGGTCTCAAACTCATGAGCTCAAGTGATCCATCTGCCTCAGCCTCCCAGAATGCTAGGATTACAGGTGGGAACCACCATGCCTGGCCTTTGTTTCCCAATTTTTAAATCTTAGGTTTCTCTATCTTCTTTTGCAGATACATTGATTTAAAAAAGTCACTTTGGGGGCAGTGCGTGTGGCTCAAGGAGTAGGGTGCTGGCCCCATATACCGGGGGTGGTGGGTTCATGCCCAGCCCTGGCCAAAAATGCAAAAAAAAAAAAAAAATCACTTTGGGGATTTTCTCTGTGTTTGTGCAATTTATTCCTATTCCCTACACGTGTATGTAGAGTTGCCACCACAGAAATCCCACATTTAGGCTGCAAGGCTGAAAGAGCTAATTTCTTAGTTAATTGCCATTTTGCATTGGCAAACTGGCATTAAAAACTGTTATCACTGAAAAATGAGATAATGAGGCAAATATTCATAATGGAAAGGTCAAATTTCTTGCAGTAAAATGAGATTTAGAAGGATACTGGTGACATTTAAGGTTCTTGTTCTTCATCTACAATGAATCTCAAACTGATTTAAGTGCATTTAGTGCCGAAGTGCTAATTCATTAAATGAACAACCTGATAGTATTTTTGCACTCTGAAATTTTTCAAAACCCAACTGAAAATTTATGAAATAATGGCATCATGATGAAAAGTCATCCTACAGAGAAAAGATAAATGTTTGAAGTGACAGATACCTCAATTACTCAGATTTGATCATTACACATTATATATCTTTTTTTTTTTAAACTTTAGAGCTTACTATGTAAAAGTATATGAAACTGCCTAGCTAGTATAGTCCCCAAATCTATCCATTAAAAGATTACTTTGGCCTTTCTGGATCACGTGAACCATGTCAATCATGTGGAAAATTCCCTGATCTCTTTCTTCTCCCCCTACCTAATTTAAGCAGGCCACTTAAAAAAGATACTGGGTTTCCCAGAAGGAGAACTTCCTCTGCCTCATCTCAAGAGGGGAGAGGGATCATTGCCAAGTGGAAAGAGGATGTCTCCCAGGCCCCATTAGTTATGTCTTCTGTCCACATACCACCTCACCCCACTGGCAAAGAGTCTACTAAAGACCACCAGATACGTGGTCAGGCCAAACTGGTTGTATGCAGAACTATAGTTACGTATCTTTTTTAGCATTGGGAAAAAAGTTGAAAAATGAACTTGTCAAGACAGCCTTTGCTCGTACCAAACACATTGCCCAAACATCAATATTCCCCCAATCCCACATTTAATAAGGAAAATAATTTGTTATAAAAAGGGATGAGCAATCTTTGTTTCTCCTTTTAAGGATTTATTTGTATATTAGATTCTCAGATAGGTTCTGAGGCTGGTATTTGATGGCACAGTGTGACAGGAGACCAGTGATAAACACCACCTCTGGAGGTGTTTATTTTAACCTCGTTTCCACTTAAGCAAGGTTAGATAACTAATGGTCCCTTGGAAGACAGATGAGTTGTTCCTGTATAGCTCAATATAAATAGTAACTTAAGATTCTACAGTATTCCACTTCTGCAGTCCATTTATCTGTGAGATCTGAACAAACTTTCCTAGACCATTGGACTTCAATAGCAGCATGGAATGTGCAGAGCAAAAGGCCTGCCCAATCACTGCTGAGAGGGCCTGCTTTTCTCTTCCCACTGTAATGTTTCTAAGTCAGATATTTACTCTACGTATAGATTAGTTCCAGGAACTCATTTCCAGAGGTATGGTATATTCTTTTCACAAAGAGTGAATGATAGCTACTGAATATTATTTGGGACTTAAGGTGTTTGCCTTTGGGGTACTAATATTTTTTTGTTTGGAAAATGCAATTTTTTTTTTTTTTTTTTTTGTAGAGGCAGGGTCTCACTCTGTTGCCCCGACTAGAGTGCAGTGGTGTGATTATAGCTCACAACCTTTAATTCCTGGGATCAAGTAATCCTCTTGCCTCAACCTCTCAAAAAGCTGAGTCTACAGACATGAACCACCATACGTGGTTAATTTTTTTTTTAAATTTTTGTAAAGATGGAGGCTTTTATGTTGCTTAGGCTGGTCTTGAACTCCTGGCCTCAAATGATGCTCATACTTTGGCCTCCCAAAATGCTAGTATTAGAGGTGTGAACCTCACTCAACCAGATGCTATTCTTTAAGGCTAAAATTATTGATCGCTTATTGTCTTCATGGAAAACTACTTTTATATTTAACATGATTCTTCTGTAGCTAGCTCACAGCCCTGAAATGGCTAAAGAATCTTTCTTTTCTTTTTGCAGTTTCTGGCCCAGGCTGGGTTTGAACCCGCCACCTCCGGCATATGGGGCTGGTGCCTTACTCCTTTGAGTCATAGGCGCCGCCCAGAATCTTTTTGTTCTTTTTACTTGGTGAAGTTTTCAGAGGCAGGTTCACGTGTTAACTACATAAACATTAGAGGAAGTTATGATCTATGGTTATACTGCTGTCTCTCAATGTTAAGAAAGTACAGAATAACTAACCAATTAATTTCCCAGAAACATTATTGTCTTACAATGATTCTTGCCCAAAGGCTCCAGCAGAAAGCTAAACTCTGAAAGTAAAAAAAGAGGTGAGGAAATAAAATCCATTAATTCTCCTCGAAGTCTTTTCCCTCAATAACTAAGCTATCTTCTTGGTCAATAAGATACTTCAGGGTCAGGGAGATGAAAAGTAGTATGTCAAACCTCTTCACAAAGGTATGGAGCCATGTGTTATGTTCTTACTTAAATCCACCTATTTAGTGAAAGAACAGAATTTAAAAAATCATATAATTCAGTTAATAAGCAGTTAGTGAACCATGCCATGTTTTAGTTAATGGGAATATTAAGAATAAGATAAAGCCCTACACTACATTAAAAAAAAATCACAAAAATGGAAGAAAAAGTATTCAATGTACTCAGCCCTATTATGAAACTAATTTATAGCTTTCATATGAAAGCTATAATTTGAAACCCAATTGTAGTACAAGATTATGGGGAAAGGGGCAAGGGAGGGGAGGGGGGAGGATGGGTGGAGGGAGGGTAATTGTTGGGACCCCACCTATGGTGCATCTTACAAGGGTACAGGTGAAACTTGCTAAATGCAGAATATAAATGTCTGAACACAATAACTAAGAAAATGCCATGAAGGCTATGTTAACCAGTTCGATGAAAATATTTCAAATTGTACACAAAACCAGCACATTGCACCCCATGATTGCATTAATGTACACAGCTATGATTTAATAAAAAAAATAAAAAAAAGCACTCTACTGAGGCCAAAAAAATATAATCACAAGATAATAATGTGTTGGGTGTGTATAAGACTTAAAATGTGTAAATTCAAGATTTACCTTTGCTTTCACTTTAATTTTGAAGTTCACTTCAGGGAAACCCTGAAATTGCTAAATGAATCCTTTGCCTTGATTTGAGGCTTAGTTGACTTAGTCTTCAAATACATAGTTGGCGAAATTCAACAAGTTTTTTATTCTCTCTCTCTTTTTTGAGACAGAGTCTCACTTTTTCACCCTTGGTAGAGTGCTGTGGCATCATAGCTCACAGCAACCTCAAAGTCTTGGGCTCACACAGATTCTCTTATCTCAGCTTCCCTGGGAGCTGGGACTACAGGCGCCAGCTACAACACCCAGCGATCTTTTTTTTTTTTTCCTAGAGATGGGGTCTAGTTCTTGCTCAGGCTGTTCTCCAACTCCTGAGCACAGGCAATCCACCTACCTCAGTCTCCCAGAGGGCTAGAATTATAGGTGTGCACCCGGCCAGGGTTTTTATTCTTAATGGCCTTCTGAGATTCTATCGCTTAAACAAGTAACTTTCCTAGTTGAAGCACAAACAGAAGGATAATGAACAGATTCCCTAAATGTTTTTGCTGTTATGATCCTCACTCATCTTTAATTATACATATAACAAATACACATTCTAGAATAGCCCTCATTTTATACTTTTGCTATAGGAAATACACTGGACAAAAACATACCAAATAGGTCTACACCTAGGAAAGTTCATAAGATATACCTATGTAAAGCCTGCCAAAAAACAAATCTTATTGTTAGCACTGGAGTTTGGAAAGTTTCAGTAGTTTTAGACTAAGTCTGTGCTTACCTGGAGGATTATTGTTACTGATAAAAAGGACCCTGCTGTAACATAGCTGCCTTTGTTTTAGGGTTTGTCAAAATAATTATAAAACTTTAGGAAAAATTAAAAGATAACCTGCTTAAAGGCTAGAAACTCCAGGCTCCAAATCCTAATCTCCACCTCACAACCATTTTTTAATGTATATTTGACTTATGCAGACAGATTTTATAGACTGTGCCTGTCTTACACCTATCTTCTAAAACAAACAAACAAACAAACAAACAAAAATCAGGACAAAATAAGCAAAAACTTCAGAATAATGTTATCTACAATATAAATATTTTCTAAGTATTTAGGCTATTAGTGCTATATTAAGCATGACCCTTTCCTCAGCATCCCTTATACATGATTCCTATCATTACTTGCTTAATTAATAAAATATTTGGACCAAAGAATCACAACTTTCTCATTCCCCTTATCTATACTATAGTGGGTTAAGGAGAGGACTAGTAAATACTCAGTTACCACTAGCAATTCAGGTCCAGGGAACCACTAGGTCATTGAGATGAATAAATGTAAATCAGAAATCTTACTACTAATACAAATCTGGTTCTAAAAGTAAAAGCTCTCTTCAAAGATATCCAAGATATCATTTGGTAACAAACCAAAGATACAGTTTGTTAAAGTATATGTATGCTCCCCCCCAAAAAAGTATGTCTATGAAAACTGAAAAAGACTACAGGTTTTAAAATGTGAAGAAACATGGGAATCATTTTTGAAAATAACAAGTGTTCATTTCCTTTTAGTTTTATGGCTCAGAAATCTGTTGCCAATTTTTCTTTAATGATGCATTACCCTTCTCCAGCAAAGCAAAACAAAACATCCCCCATTTCTTGACTCAGATATAGAGCAAAAACATTCTGTTCTCAAAGCTGTAAGGAGATGTGAAATAGGATTTAGAATAAAATGGACCTTGAAATCTCAATAATAGAGCTGCTAACTGCATTCTACCCATTCAATCTTCATTCAGCTGAAACCTATCCTACCTCACAAATTAGAATGCTACTCAAATGAAGTCTAAGGGGTGTCCATGGAAGTCTAAGGGGTGTCCATGGAGAGCAGAGGGTTCGGGGGCTTGTCCCTAGTGAGAGAAGGAAATCTCCTGAGCATATCTATGTATCTGTTCACGTGCTTACGAAGGATGTCAAAACTGTAGATATTTCAAGTACTTGCTTTAATCCTTGGAAGCTTACACATGAGTGTAAGGTCACTCACTAGCATGTATGCACGGATGAAGACGGTACATACAATGGGGCATTCAGTGAAGAGAATACGCCCACGAGGCACAGAAGTTACTGCAAGGTAAGCGACCAAGGGTACACGTAGATGCACCCTGAAGGATGACCCAGTGAGAGATAATGACCAGAAGCAAGAAACCAAGAAAGCCACCCACTCTGCTGGACTCAGAAATATCAGGACTAGAGATGTGATCCAAAATTATTCTTTCTTGTTGTTAAGAGCTAATAAAGATAAGAAAACATTTTCATTTTAGTTCTCAGTTTGAGGCTTGCCTCTTCACAATAAATCATCGTGTTTTAGTGAAAAATGGAGGAGTTTAATATTAGTGCACATATATCTCTACCTGAATGCCTTCTCTATTGTGCATTAAAGTTCCAGAGCTACATGTTTTTGAATGAGAAATTGGGGGGCGGGGGGGGGAATATGGCAAAAGAGGGAGAAGAGAGGCCACAGTTTTTAAGCAGGCAAGCCAAATGGGGACAGATGCTGGATTTAAAAGGGAAAAGTAGGTAGGCAGTAGGCCATAGGTAAAAACGGTGGCCTTCTCAACTCCGTATACCTGTACACACATGCTGGTACTGAAATTGCTAACTCCCACTCCATTCTGATCCTTTGGGGCTTGGCACCGAATGTACCCCTTCTATAATTGTTTGCTGTAGTCAAGCACAACAACACTTCTTGTATCATTACATGTCAGCTAGACAGATGGATCTGAAAAACAGCAACACCCTTGTTGCCTGCTGGTCAAAGCATAAAAACCTTATCACCACATTCCATTTTCTTCTTTCTCTAACATATCAGTTACATTGGGAGGGGAGGGAGAGTTTGGTGGAGCTGCCAGGTAAACAAAAGGAACCTCCAGACCCTGACAGTATCTCAATAAACAAGGAATCACAAAGGAGGTGAATCTAGATTATAATGAACACACCTACCTCAGTTTAAGAATAAAGAGCTGAGTGTGATTTCCCAGTAACTAAGAGATTTGATAGCTTATCTGTATGAGGGCTCCCCAGCCAGAGCCCAGTCTTTGGAGGAGACTCTTCTGAGAGTAGCAGTTACTTCCAGGTCAGATTAAGATTGTGTGTGTGTGTGTGTGTTTGAGTGTGAGAGAGGGAAGAGGAGACAACCTGCCATTAGTCACATTTTTTTTCCAACTCCTGTGTCAAACCAAACACAACAGACTATGTAGCTATTTAGAAGTCTCCTGCTGAGTGCTCGCAGACAGGCAGTGACCACGCAGGGTCTTCTGTGTTTGAAGCCTTTGGCAGACATGGCTCCTCATTCAACAGTGCTTAACAAGAATTTGGCCTAAGAAGGTATAGGGGCAGGGAAGGAGAACTGGCTATCACCTGGAATCCAGGGAAAAATATAAATGCATCTCAAGCTGTGTGTAAAGATTGCAACCAGTGTCTTTCTGTGTGGAGAGAGACAGGACATATGCAGGAGTTTGATCTCTTAATCTGCAGTAAAAAGTTGCTAAGAAACAAACTGCGATTTGGTGTTCAAGAATGCAGGTGTGTATGTATGGTTATGCTGACAGGAGGGCACCAGGATAAGAGGGGAGGGAAGATTTGAGCAAAATGGTCCTCAGCCAATACCTTCAGCTTTAGTGTAGCTTAGTTTTCTGTGAAAATAGGCCACAAGAACCTTGTAGAACCAAAAGGATGAGCCACGTTTTGAAATAGTATAAATGAGCCCTTCAAAAACTGAAACCAATACCAGGACAGGAAGCACAAAGGGGTCGCCCCATTTTTTTCCTCTCATATAAACAGAAATAAGCCTGGGTTCTCAGAGAGACAGCAGCTAACTCCCAGAATGCCATGGATATCCCCACCCCGGGCTGGCAGTTTAGCTTTGTTTCTGTGTTCTATTATTCTCTTCTTTTCCCCTCTACCTCCTTTCTCTCCTTCTGACCTGCCCATGGGAAGAATCTTTATTTCTACTCCACACACCAAAAAATCCCATACATCTGAGAAGCTAAGACGGATCTTGGCTGCTTGGACAGAGTTGTCATTCCTGGATTTATGTCTGCTATAGTCAATCAGGAAATCATATTTAAAAGGCAAATTCTTTCTGAAAATTTTATATACCATGAACAAATTCCATGGATTAACAGTTTCCAGACATTATCCCTTTCACCTTGGGAGTAATCCAGGACTTGGGTGGAAAAAAAGATTTGGGGAAAACAAACACGACAGAGACAGTTTTCTCTACCAGCTTCCTCTACTTGAGGATATAACCTTCCAGGTAGTCTTTCTCTCACAATGTTTGGATTGCTTAGTATACATAAATTCTGATGGACATTACTACTTCAATATTACTAGTCACTGATGCTTAAGCAAAGCTTTATTATTTGAGGTCATAAAATCGACTGTGACAAAAGAGGCTCAGCATAGTAGATACCAGAAATTCTACAACTGGTGGCTGATCATATGTTGTAAGTTAACAACCTGGGGAATTAAAGATTTAGTAACTGGAATACAACCAGCCTGGTGATCTCCGGTCAGAGCATCCTTTGTGTGTGTATAGCCCCATCTTTGGCAGATAGGCTCATATGCCCTGGTCCATTCTGCTCCAAACGCAGTATCGTTAAGTGTTGAGTGAGGATTAATTCTGAAATGCGGTGGCAAAGTGCAGTGGGAGAGTGCAGCAGTTCCACTGGGCCATGAAAAAGAGAGATGGGCAGGAAGAGCAAAGCCTAGTACCTGATAGATGCTCTGAGGAAGACAGCAAAGCAGCAGCAAGTGAGAAAATGGGTGAGGTTGGCCTTGGAAGAAAGTTCCAAGAAAAGAGGAATGGGGTACTTCTTGACCAAAGTGTGTGTGCATGTGTGCGTGTGTGTGTGTTTAGAGGCAGGGTGTTATTCTGTCGCCAGCAGGAGTGCCATGGCATAACCATAACTCACTGCAGCCTTGCACTCCTGGGTTCAAGAGATCCTCCCACCTCAGTGTCCTGAGTAGCTGGGACTACAAATGTGTGCCACTACATCCGGCTGAGATTATGTTTTTAATATAGTCAGAGTACCTAATGTATTATGGATATTTAGAAAATAGGAAACAGAATGAAAGTGTGAAATAAACTTCAACTCTAGGAGATAAAACAAAGAAGAAAAGGGACGAGAGAATGCAGAATACACCTTTTCTTTACTATGTTAATCTATTCATGTTATCAGCTGCTTTTCCTTAGTTCTCTTCCCAGGGGAGTATACTTTTAGCACCACAGACTTCAATAGCAACTAACAGGAGGACTCTCTCCTTCCATGCTGCCCCAGATATGCATCACACAATTCTGAGGGTTCTTCACGTACAGTTGCCTTGTGGGCTTCCACAGCTATAATATTCTTGCATGAGACCCTGCTGCTTGCAGGGAATAGAAAGTCATCTTGGAACATCCACAGGGAGCAAAGCCTCTGCCACCTTGTCCATTTAAGCAATATGACCTCATGCCGCTCACACACTTCTGTCATTCTTCTAGCTTTATATTACCACACATAATTTCCCAGATGTAGCCAGTCTAAGGTTGCCGTCTATGCCTCTGACTACCTTGTGAGTCAGTGCTGTGCAGTCTATATACCTGGAGGTTTCAGCTTCCCCGGATTTTGTCAACATGCTCTGTCTTTCCTTTCATAAGGAAAGGAATTTACTTCTGTGCACAAGAATAAAGTGCCACATGTGTGGCACTTTAAAACACATGAGCTATTGCAGTACACTGAGCTCTATAGAGACAGCGCCGGGGCAAGTGAGAGCCAGATGGGCACTGGGAGACCCTGTGCCTCGTTGAGGAAAAATAACTAAACATGGGCAAAGGAGATCCTTAGAAGCCGAGAGGCAAAATGTCATCATATGCATTCTTTGTGCAAACTTGTCGAGAGGAGCACAAGAAGAAGCACCCAGCTGCTTCAGTCAGCTTCTCAGAGTTTTCTAAGAAGTGCTCAGAGAGGGGGAAGACCATGTCTGCTAAAGAGAAAGGAAAATCTGAAGATACGGCAAAGGCAGACAAGGCCCGTTATGAAAGAGAAATGAAAACCGAGATCCCTCCTAAAGGGGAAACAAAAAAGAAGTTCAAGGATCCCAATGCACCCAAGAGACCTCCTTCGGCCTTTTTCTTGTTCTGTTCTGAGTATCGCCCCAAAATCAAAGGAGAACATCTGGCCTATCCATTGGTGATGTTGCAGAGAAGCTGGGGGAGATGTGGAATGACAACATTGCTGTGGATGACAAGCAGCCTGGTGAAAAGAAGGCTGCAAAGTTGAGGGAAAAATACCAAAAGGATATTGCTGCATACTGAGCTAAAGGAAAGCCTGATGCAGTGAAAAAGGGAGTCGTCAAGGCTGAAAAAAGCAAGAAAAAGAAGGAAGATGAGGAAGAACATCATTATGGTGAACAAGTTGGTTATAGTGCAGTTTTTTTTCTTGTCTATAAAGCATTTAACCCTCCTGTACACAACTCACTCCTTTTAAAGAAAAAAATGGAAGTGGTAAAACACACACACACACACAAATGTGCACACACACATGAAATGTTGTCTGGCTGCAGGCAGGCTTCTCTGAACTGGATTCCTGCCCACTGGCATCTCTTGGAGCAATTACAACTTGCACCTTCCAGGAAAACACAGCTGTTTGCCTGGCTGCCTGCCCTTATCTGCTCTCATGTCAGTTACTTCCCTCATGAAATTTGTTTTATTAGTGAACCTGGAATTAAATTAACTTAGGTGGTCATCTGTGTCTTATGAAGAACTGCCTCTATTTGAACACTTTCCTGGCAAAAAGCTTCTGTGTCTTCTCAGTACCGTACAGTACTACATTTGATGCAGACACCGTAGTCTCCACTCTCCAGTGCCAGGGAAGACTATGTGGCTGCTGTGGCTATAGACAGAAATAGGACTTATTCAACCTCTGTAGCCAGAAGCACGCAGGCCCTTGGCTGGTGACACGATGTTAATCACTGGGTATCCAGTTTCAGAGACTGTGGTGAAAACACAGTTATTGTTATTATTTTTTTAAACACAGATGCTGCCCTCACGAGACAGATTTGTATCACTTACGTGCTATTTCATCTTCCCACTGTATTGATAGTTCTGCGCAGCAGTACAGAACCACAGAGTGCTATGAAGCAGTGGCTGAAAGCCTGGACTCTGGGGACAAGACTGTCTGGCCTGATTTCAGGGTGGGCTGCATTCTAGCTGGGAGGCCCAGATCATATTGCTTTGGCAACAGCATATAATAAAGGGTTGTGATAATCTATGGGCCTGCCATATAGTATGCTTCTCCAGTAATACTAGCATTTCTAAGTATCTAAGTTTTTCATCATTTGCAAAATGGGAACAATGCCCAACCTGTGATGGCTTCAGTGCATGTAAAATACAAATTATTCTTTATGATTCTACCTCATATTCTGACCTTAAGGGCATTTTAATGCTACTACTTGTACTTGTTCTTACCAGGGACTGTGGATGGATAGGTAGGGTATATAAAGTGATGAAAAGCACAAAGAAGACTAGATAAACAATATAAGAGCATGAGCTGGCAAATTATAGTCCACTGGCCAAAGTTAGCACATCACCTGTTTTTGTACAGCCCATCAGCTGAATGGTTTTTATGTGAAAATAAAATTTTGCTGTCCATAAATAAAGTTTTATTAGTTCACAGCCCTACTCATTTGTTTACATATTGTCTATGGCTGCTGTCACATTATAATAGCAGAGCTGAATAGTTTTGACATAAAGTGTATATAGTTTGGAAAGTGTAAAACATTTACTACCTGGACCTTTTTTTTTTTTTTTTGAGATAGAGTCTCACTTTGTCATCCTAGGTAGAGTGCTGTGGTGTCACAGCTCACGGCAAGCTCAAACTCTTGGGCTTAAGCAATTCTCTTGCCTCAGCCTCCTAAGTAGCTGGGACTACAGGTGCCCCCCACAATGCCTAGCTATTGCTTTTTAAAATTTTTTTGGTTGTAGTTGTCATTGCTATTTGGCAGGCCTGAGCTGGATTCGAACCTGCCAGCCCTGATTTACGTGGCTGGTGCTCTAGCCCCTGAGCTACAGGTGCCGCACCTACTACCTGGACCTTTAAAAAAATGTGAGCCAATCCCCTAACAGCCCAATTGCAGTTAACTATAATATTAAGAAGACATTCTCATAATTTACTCACAGATTAGAAGAAAATTTTAAATGCTGGGCATTTTCAACTACATGTATAGAAAATTAATCAAGAAATTAAATTGGATTTAGTTTAAGCTCCAGAAAATACTCTGTGAAAATTCTTTGATATTGGTATAATCTGAATTAAATATTTGTGAACAGGATTAACATTTCTATGTAGTCAAAGATTCTCAAGAATACACAAATTTAAAATAATAAATGGATCAAAATGAGCATCCTGTACTCAGGATGGAAGTAATTTTAGAGATCACTGTGGTTATCCCCACCCCCTTGCCTAACTTTCTGCACCAGTGATTTTCAACGGGTGTGCTGTGAGAAGATTTTAGGTGTGCCATGAAAAATTTTAAAGATCATTAAATTATTTTCAGGGTGTAATCTAATTCTTTTTACCCTCAATGAATTCCAAACAGTAAAAAAAAAAGAAGAAGAAGTTCAAAGCACAGTAAGCATATTCTTTTTTTTTGACTCTCTCTCTCTTTTTTTTTTTGATCAACATAATTTAAGAGTGCAGTGGAAGTTTAACTATTAGGCTGAAGCGTGGTGTGAGATAAAAAAGGTTGAAAAACATTGCTCTGCACAACAAGGTCAGCTCTTGTAAAGATGGCCAGGAGCTGAGGCGCTCACTTGGTATCAGTGTGTCACAGCTTGAGGTCTCTCCCTTTGGAGGTTATACAAGTACAACGTGCAAGCTTTATTTCATAGCTTTTATTCAAATAGTTTCTGTGAGCAAGTTCACTTTCTGAACTACAATTGGGCTTTCTGACTGTGTTCTCTATTTTCTAAACCAAGGAAGTCTAGAAACAAACTGGGACATTTCTTGGAAGACCCAAGGCTTCTCAATCATGAACATAATCTTACTTCTCAAATTCTTCCATCACTGTTCCCATGCAAACCCTCAGCATCGCTCTCTAGGACAAAGTAGAGAGCTCTTCACTGACCTTCCTATTCCCAGAGTTTCCTGCCTTCTGTCCATCCTCTACAGGTTGCAATGGCATGCTAACATCTTCATGATCCACCTGCTGCTGACTGCGCCTGCTTTGTGGCCTGTCCCTCGACACCTTCTAGTGATTTTAAATTAAGCCCACAAATTCTTTGGCATTCCTCCCTTCAAAAAGTGGTATCTAAGCCCCTCCCCCCCATTAAATGTGGGATGGTCTGAGTGACTTGCTTCTAAGGGACAGAATGTGGTAAACTGATAGTGTGTAACTTCTGGTACTAGGTTATAAAAGACATGGTGGGCTTTCTTCTTGCTGTCATCTCTTGGACCATTCACTTTGGGGGAATGTCACGATGACACTTCAGCAGCCCTTAGGAAAGTTCCATACAGCAAGGGACTGAAGGCTCTTACCAGTAGTCAGCAGGAACCATGTGTGATGTAACTTGGAATTGGATGTGTGGACTTCAGTGAAGTTCTTAGATAACTGCAGGCCCACACGACATCTTAGTTGCAATCCTACGAGAGACCCTATCCAGATAAGCTGCTCCTAATTCTTGACCCATAAAAACAACTGAGATAACAAATGCTTATTATTGTTTTATGCTGTCAAGTTCTGGGATAATTAATATATACCTTAAGCACTATCTACAGTGAGCTACTAAGAGTACATTAAATTAGTTATGCTGTTTCTCCTTCCATACCTTTGAAAATGTTATGTCCTTTTCCAAAATTATATCTGTCTGGCAAATGCCTATCGTTACCTCAAGAGTCGGCTCAAGTGTCATTGCCTCTGTGATTCTTTGAGTGTCTTGTGGAGAAGTAGGTTTTCTTATTTCATTTTTTACAATTTTCTCTTTTAAAGAAAATGTATTGTGTGGTATTTGTTTCAAAGTCTTAAAATACGTATTTTCCCCCATGTATCTAGTACAGAGTAGACACATGGTAGATGCCTAAAAAATATTTTTGAATTAAATTTATTTCTTATTTCAGTCACTTTTAAATCAAAATAATAAAAACTTCAAACCACATTTATGGAATTATTTCTGTGTGAACTTGAGGACCCAGATGTAAAAGATAAAGGAGTCTGTTAAAAACATGAAGTCAGGGGCAAACATCCTGGTTCAATTCTTGAAAGATAGAACAAGACAAAAAGTGGATTTTTAAATAGTGACCCACTAATAAAATGACTATGTGACTAAACTTAAGTTGTTTTCATTTGATATCCAGAATGCCAAAGCAAAATCTTAATTACTTGCCTCATATTCACATGAAAAGGAACCGAGAC
Source organism: Nycticebus coucang (assembly GCF_027406575.1). Taxonomy (NCBI): domain Eukaryota; kingdom Metazoa; phylum Chordata; class Mammalia; order Primates; family Lorisidae; genus Nycticebus; species Nycticebus coucang. The sequence continues at coordinate 59,316,943 of NC_069791.1, read as the reverse complement.
CGTCTAAGATTTTTCTAGGCTTGCCAAATCCCTCCTCATGCAAAAAGTTTTTGATTCTACTCTTGAAATTCAGGAAAAAATAGTGGATGTGTTCAGTGGTGACTATCTTTCAAAGAAAAGAAATGAAGTCGTGCTAACAAGTGTTTTGCCTTAAAACCTGAATTTTTACCAAAAAGAACGAGCCATCTGTTTTGAATATTTTGTAGACTAAGCCTCTATTTGTGATCTGCTTTGATCTCCTAGCATAATAGGAAGCCAGAGATACAGTCCAGCTACACCTCAATCAAGTGTGCTCATTTAATTTATCCCAGAAATGCTGGCTGCCAGATCCAGCTGGAAACTTTAGCCTCGTCGTCCCAGGATCAGGAAGAAGAAGGAAGACACATCAAGGGAGAAAAGCACTTTTGTTTTGGTTGATAATGCAGTTTTGTGTGCAAGAAAATATTCCTTTAACCCCAGATAGTAATGCTAAAGACAGACAGAATGTATAGAAAATAACAAATTAATGGGAGCTGAGGATAAGGAAATGAGAGCAGCACTGTAGAACCCTACTGCAGGAAGTCTGCTGTTTTTTAATATCTCAGATAAAAGGCTAGTTAAATCATATCCTCCACAACATTACTCTGTAAAATAAAGATGTGATATAATAGGCAAGTGTTAGGCTTGTCTTCCAAAACCAGTATGAAAAGGGAGCCCCACTACAGGTTAACTGAGGGGGTAGGTGATGAACTTAATGACTTACTACCCACAAGGCACAATAGGTATTGACTGGAGCTAAGCTCAGCCTGGGACACTGATACACAGAAATGGTGTCAGACTATAGGATGGCTTGTCAGGGTACCAAGATTAAAAATAGCTACTACTAATGCATAAAACTATGAACAAAATATAAGCTACTTTTCTTTGGGTAAAAACTTGTCAACTTTTTTCATTCAATAATTATTTATTGAGCTCTGCATTTTCAGATGACTATGCAAAAAATAAGAAAGGAAGATTTTTATGTTGCACAAAGTGCAAAGATATTTTGTTGTCCAAGAAAAATGTCTAAATCACAAATGAAACCAAAAACAGCATGAAGGCAGCTCTTTCTCATTTAGTCAAATGCTCATAACCATTCAGATATGAGCCTGTGGACTGAGACCATATACATATTCCAGAGATGCTTATAACACTTTTGCAATTTTCAGTGTAAGAAATAAATCAAATGAGTCTAGGACGATGTCACCTTAAATCACTCAGCAGAAACCACAAAAATGCAGGATGTATCTGTGGAACACTATAAATGATGTCTCAAATATATATTAAACGTTCTCTTCCCCAAATTAATAACAATGAACTCACGTGGCAGAAACAGTCTCTGCCTCAAGGGAAGAGGAGAGAGAGGGAAAGGGAGGGGGAGAACAGGGAGGAGGGAGGGCATATGGGGGGACCTCACCTAATGCGCATGATGCAATGGTACATTTCAAAACTATTAGGAAATGAGTATAATTGTGATGGATGTGTTACTTAGTTCAATGCAAGCATTTCACATTGTATATCAAAGCAGTACCCTGAACCCCATAAATGCATCAATGTACAAAGTTATGATTTAATAAAAAAGAAAAAAAAAGAGTCTCTGCCTCAATGTCATTCACTGAGCACATCTTATGTGCCAGGCAAAGGGCTAAGTGTAGTCACTGAATACATTACTACTAATACATTAATTCTCACAGTAGTCTTTGGTATAGGTTTTACTATGACCATTTAATATATGAGGAACCTAATGCTCAGAGAAGAGGGTAAGTGATTTGAAGGAAGTTATATAGCTACCCTCCTGGATACTGATTAGGTCTAAAGGCAAAGCATAGTCTCTGCCATCAAGCTAAAAGGCCAAAAAATAATCTGACTGTCTTATACAGGCAGCAAACGAAAATATATTTTGTTGGTTTCACTGGTGGGATGTAGTATTATATTAAAAAAAAAGATAAAATTACAGGTGGACTATTGTGAATGTGTCACAACTACGACAACACCACATGAGAAAAACAGTAACACCGGACTGTGATACATCAAAATATTAACTGAGACTGCAGCAGGGTGGTAAGATTTTGGGTGATTCTTTTTCTTTCCTGGTTTTCAAGTTAAGTGGTCAGTGTTTGTTACTGTTGACTGCAAATCCTTCTTCTCTCAAATCTGACTTGCTTATGTAAAAGTTTTAATACAGGGCAGGCGCAGGGGCTCACGCCTGTAATCCTAATACTCTAGGAGGCTGAGGCAGATGGATTTCTTGAGCTTTGTTCAAGACCAGCCTGAGCAAGAGTTAGACCCCATCTCTTCTAAAAATAGAAAAACCAGCCAGGTACTGTAGCACACACCTGTAGTCCCAGCTACATGGGAGGCTGAGGCAAGAGGACTGCTCAAGTCCAAATGTTTGAAGTTGCTGTGAGCTACAGTGATGCCAGGGCACTTTACCCAGAGCAATAGAGGGAGACTGTATTTCAAAAAACAAGCAAACTAAAAAAGCTCTAATATCCAACTAGGTCTCACACAAAGGAAGACCCCTGAGAGTAATTTATACAGAATATATAGTTTCTGAGAGGTAGAGAGGAGACATTATCAATCTAGGAGATATGGTGAGGCCTACTCCTTTCCTGTCTGCTACTGGAATGGAAAATGGAATTGGGTATGCTTCTGTCTTGATGATCATCCAATTCTAGAATGATATCTCTGGAGATTAAGAAAAAAAAGAATAGGTAAAGTGAGTCTGAGACACTTCTATGGTGGTGGCCAGTTACCAAGGAAGTCCTAGGTGGGAATAAAGATGTAAATTTGCCTGGAGTTTGCCCATGTGTGGTTTCTGGGGCCTATGTAACCCCGTATAGAAAGAGGAATAAGGCACCTGTTTTGAAGAAATCTGAACAGTTACAACTCTTGAATAGCAGAAATGTGCTTTGTAAGAAGAAAGCAGAAGACAGAATCTGGCTGAGTCACAAACCATGTTAAATCATGAAGAAAAAAAAAACTGTTAATTGACTTTAGGGGTATGAATGTGGCCAGAACATGGTGAGAAAAACTGGGGCAAGATGTTTTAGATATTATTATAATTAGTAAATAAAAGCAATTCCATGTCTATGATAATATTGAGAGGTTTCAAATCTGTATTAGTATTCATTACTGTCTTATTACACAAGCTATTTATTACAGTCTACAAAACATATACTATAGTTGTAGTCTAAATCTGACAAAAGCTATAGCCTAGAGAAAAAAATCCTACAATTCTGAAAATTTCTGCACGTTACCTGAAAGTATTTGGGTTCTAGTTGATGTTGTAGGAAGAGAGACTAACCATAAACCAAACACAGAAATTTGGTGTCTTCCATCAACATTAGCAAATGAATATACCCTATTCCCATCAGTATTCCTCTGATTTACTTGTAAAGAATGTTCTAGAGTGCGCTCTGGCCCGGCTGCCTTGCGCAGTTCGCTTCGGGTCCCTCCGGGCCGCCGTAGAGCTTGCTCCGGCCGCTGGCGTGTGCCGCTTATGGAGGGAGTGTGTGCGCAGAGTGTTGCGGACCCATCGGAGTGTGACCTGGATCTCCGCAGGCCTGGCTGAGGCCGGCCACCTGGAGGGGCATTGCTTGGTTCGCGTGGCAGCGGAGGAGCTTGAGAATGTTCGCATATTACCACATACAGTTCTCTACATGGCTGATTCAGAAACTTTCATTAATCTGGAAGAGTGTCGTGGCCATAAGAGAGCAAGGAAAAGAACTAGTATGGAAACAGCATTTGCCCTTGAAAAGCTGTTCCCGAAACAATGCCAAATCCTTGGAATTGTGACCCCAGGAATTGTAGTGACTCCAATGGGATCAGGTAGCAATCGACCTCAGGAAATAGAAATTGGAGAATCTGGTTTTGCTCTATTATTCCCTCAAATTGAAGGAATAAAAATACAGCCCTTCCATTTTACTAAGGATCCGAAGAAATTAACAATAGAAAGACATCAACTCACTGAAGTAGGTCTCATAGATAACCCTGAACTTCGTGTGGTCCTTATCTTTGGCTATAATTGCTGTAAGATGGGAGCCAGTAATTATCTGCACCGAGTAGTCAGCAGTTTTAGTGATATGAATATCATCTTGGCTGGAGGCCAGGTGGACAACCTGTCATCACTGACATCTCAAAAGAACCCTGTGGATCTTGATGCCACTGGTGTGGTTGGGCTATCATTTAGTGGACTCCGAATCCAGAGTGCCACTGTGCTCCTCAACGAGGATGTCACTGATGAGAAGACGGCTGAGGCTGCAATGCAGCGCCTCAAAGCTGCCAACATTCCTGAGCAGAACACCATCGGCTTCATGTTTGCATGCGTTGGCAGGGGCTTTCAGTATTATAGAGCCAAGGGGAATGTTGAGGCTGATGCATTTAGAAAGTTTTTTCCCAGTGTTCCTTTATTTGGCTTCTTTGGAAATGGAGAAATTGGATGTGATCGGATAGTCACTGGGAACTTTATATTGAGGAAATGTAATGAGGTAAAGGATGATGATCTGTTTCATAGCTACACAACAATAATGGCACTCATTCATCTGGGGTCATCTAAATAACACCATCTTTAAAGTGGCTTTCACAACATATAACTTTTGGGTTCTGCCTTTTCCAGAAAATGGAAACTTGGGATATGCATATTCAAACAAAAATACTTTAGATATGTCTGTTTTATAGCTTTGTTTGATTGATGCTCTTAAGATTACATTGGGGTAGTTTTTAATTGTGTGTAACATAACACAGACCAAAAGTTTAGAGCTTTTGTGTCCTGCACGAGCAAACTTACTACAGCAGTGTCACACCAGATCCTGTGTAAGGTGGCATTAAATAGTTCCCTACGTAGGGGAAATCACAAGGGGCTCCATCAATAGGATGGAGATGTAAGACATTCCACACTGCCTGCTTGTCTTGTTAGGTGATCTTTTAGCAGAATCATGAAGACATTCTTTTCTCACCTTAAGAAAGGAAAAAAATACACAGATGGCTTGTTTGAAAAATCTTTCTCTGCTTTTTAATTTCATGAATTTTTTCAAAAGTTGTAATATTATTACTGACTTTTGACTTGGTAAAATTGGTAAAAATTAAATGTTTTTGTTTTGGTACTCTAAATTTGTTCAGTTAGAAAAATTGCCAAGACTAATCAGTATTTTATTTTATGAGTAAAACATTTTCCTTAATAAAGAAATTGCAAGAGAAAATCTTTTTTTTTTCACCTAGTTCTATGTAGCTGATTGGCAGACCAGAGAATTATATCGCCTTCTTTTGGTTTCATGCCAATAAACATACCTTGGAAACTCAAAAAAAAAAAAAAAAAGAATGTTCTAAAAACTAAGACTCCCAGTGTTAGATACCACGCAAAAACTATATAGAAGTGAACATTGGTTACACGTAGGTTAGCAAACAACTTCTATTATTTGTATAGCAAATTATGGATTCACAAACTGCTTTCATGTTTGTTTTATCAGTGACTCAAGAAAAGTAGGATAGTTATCTATTTTATAGATATATTAACTAAGGTTCCAAGAGGTCAATGAAATACTTGAAGCCTCTGACGTTCGTGCAATGCTTCTTTTACATTGTTACATTGAATAGGTATCTGCGTTTTTCTTGGATAATTTCATGTTAAACAGAAAAACAGACATAGCTGAACCTTGAGGAATTTAATAGCTTAGTGCATCAGGGTCAGCAAAATGGTAATTGACCCTAATACTAAGTCTAAGTTAGAAAAAGAAACAACTTTGGCAGTTGAAATGTTAAACTAAAACCTCTGTCCAAATCATGTAAACAGATCAACATTGTCCCATAGTCGTTCCTGTACACAAGGAGGAATGATATGAGACCTTTGTTCACAGGGAATGACTATTATGCAATAAATTCCTGTTCTGTTCTATCCTTCACTAGTAGGTAAAGCAGGATAGCTACAGGTGACTGGTGTGTCTTAGTCAAGTCAGAGATTCAGGAATTTGGGCTGGTGAGAGCTTGTTTCTCTCCTTTGTTTATCAAGACCATCTATAAGTTTGGGGGGAAAGAGAAGAAAGCAGGAAATGGAAGAGGATGCCTCTGAAGCAGGAAAGTATTACTCTCCCATAGAGAGGTGGCTCCATCATCATATTAAGAAACACTCTCCAACTATCAAACCGATCCAGCCTGAGTGTCTTACTACGCATGTAATCTACATTCCATGGAGTAATTGTCTTTTCACAACAGAAACAGAAATTCAAAGGGAATTCTAGTCCTATTCTGTCTAAGCTGTAGCATGCTATTCCAAAGCATTCTACCCCCAAAATGACAGTCCCAGTGGAACAGTAAAAGGAAAAAAAAAGTCTCTTAGCTTTTACAGATGTAGAGAAGAGCTTCTTGGGGTCCCAAGTGACTCTGACATGTCCCTGGCTACAAGATAGTGAGTTACTGTTGACCCGTGGAGTGTATATTTATTTCTAGCTCTCCTTAAGACAGCCTATTTCAACAGATGGCTGGGGAAGGAGAATCACAGGGGATTACTTCAGTGTTTACTTTATTTCTCTTTAAAATGACCAGTTTTAGTTTGTTGACTTCTGGATATAAAGAAATAAGAGAGGAAACTGGGAAGATTATAGCAAGTTTCCTTTAGGCTGTGTGGGTCTCTCCTGTTTTTCTGCCTAAGACACCCAGACAGATGGCCTCTAACTGCCTTGAGGATCTTTAGAATGGAAAGCCAGGGCGGTGCCTGTGGCTCAAAGAAGTAGGGCGCCGTCCCCATATGCCGGAGGTGGGGGGTTCAAACCCAGCTCTGGCCAAAAACAAAAACAAACAAACAAAAAAATAAAATGGAGAGTAATTGCTCCTTTCAAATCTTGCTAAGAATAAACTATTTTGTTTTAAACAGATAAAGACCACAACAAAATTGTTGTACTTGATGCTCTAAAAGAATGCTGGTATATAGAGAATGAGCTTTGGTTTAAGTAAGTATCAGGGAAGTAGTAGGAATGTAGCTGAAGGTCATTAAACATTCATGAAGTTGTCCTTCAGGACCTACTCCAATTCTCCTATTACCACTCTGATGAAAATACCTTACCTTGTACATGCCATCATTATTTTTTCCTCTTAAGATTTAAGTGAATCGGTTCTTGGCCTTTAGGCTAAGCTTAAGTGAAGATTTAACCTACACTGCCAGTTCACTCACTCATTATGCCATTATGAAGTTCTTTGTCCTTCCATATTCAATATTAGAAGGCTGGGCCCAATGCTTAATTTGGAAAGTAACCAATTTCCTGAATTAAACACTGTTTTGTTTTTACTATAGCATCTTAGCCACTCTGAGATTTCAAAAATAAGATTATTATAAAGGAAGTCATACACACACATGCACATGGGTACACACACACACACACACACACACACACACAGGAAATCATATTATCTGGCAACTGATTTGCTGCCCAGAAAAAAACAAAAGTCAAATATTGAGTTGGGTTTTGGTTGGTTTACATAGGATCTCAGGGTGCTGGAGCAGCCTCAACCTAATGGCCTCTCAATTATTCTTATTATTTTTTTCCAGAGATAAGGTCTTATTCTGTCCCTCAGGCTGGAATGTGCTAGCATAATTGCAGCTCACTGTGGGCTTCAATTCCTGAGCATAAGTAATATGTCCTGTTTCAGTCACACGAGTAGTTAGGACTATAGGTGAGCACCACTAGACCCAACTAATTTTTCTTACTTATGTAAAGACAGGGTCTCATTATGCTGTTCTAGCTGCAAACTGTTGGCCTCAAATTGCTGGCCTCAAGTGATCCTTCTGACTTGACCTCTCAAAGTGCTGGGATTATAGGCATGAGTTACCATATCCGGCCCTAATTTTTTTTTTTAACACTAGAAATCAATAACTATAAGATATTTAGGAAAATAATCAAAATTTAATAACTAAACTAGATACTTTCTGAGCAAACTTTGCCCATCAAGAGGAAAGAATTAATGTTTGAGGAATAAATGAATAGTCTGCAGCAGCTGAGCACTCTCATCCCACCATCAAAACACTGGGTTTCCAACAGAATGTGGAAAAATGCTCAACATCACTAATCATCAGGGAAATGCAAATCAAAACCTCAACCCAGCTAGAAGGGCTATTATCAAAAAGACAACCCCCCCAAAACAAAAAAACACAACAAAAAACAAATGCTGGTGAGGATGCAGGGAAAGGGGAACTCTTATGCACTCTTGGAGGTGTTGGGACTCAGAAAACAGTATCCTTAAAAGCAGCAACCTCAGAACGAGATCTTTTTCTCTGACCTTCTCCTGCCCTCCTGCCTCTCAGTCCTGTTCTCCCCTGAGGTTAGCCACAGAAACTAGAATCCCTTTTTCCCAAAGCCAGCCATAAAACCCCAAAATATTACTCTAACTTTTCCTTTGCCTTTCTGTGTAAAATCTGGCCATAAAGAAATTACCTTTTCTACCTTGTTTGACTGCAGGGCATGAGGCCCCCATTCCAGAGAGGGTCCTACCTCACCCTCAGAACGAAGGATGCGCACACAGGCAGGCTTTTCTGGGTTTCCCCATTTACTCTATTACCATTAGATCATATCCTTTTGGGCCAATCATATCTCTACATGGCTGTCCATACATAAAATCTGTTCAAATTGTGTAAAAATGGATAATTTCCCCTTTATCTTTGGATCTTTATCCTGAAGGCTCCCGTGTATATGTTAAATAAATTTTTATACTTTTTTTCCAATTAATCTGCCTTTTGCAAGCTGATTTCCTAGCAAACATTCAGAGGGCAAAGGAGAACTTTCCCCATGGCCACTATAGTTTGGCATCACAAACAAGATGTTCAAAGCTCCACTGTTCTGGAAGCTGCAGTGAAGGGAACCCAGGACTTAGCTAGCGTAAGGGTAGGAATTTCTTACCCACCAGGTTCCTGGCCTCTCTCTCTGTAAAATCCAGTCAAGCAGCCAGTAGAAATTGCTATTTCTTCTGCAAAATTTTGACTAATGAGAGAAGAGATTTATCTGCGACTGGTCTTGGTATAGCCACTCTGGTGTACTTTTTGATACGAATATTCTTATTTACTCCCTTTCCTCCCATAAATAATCTTTTCCTTTACCTGTGATCTTCTGTCATAAAAAGGGGTACTGGGTAAAGTTCCCTCTTATTTAATGCCCTTGAGAGTTTGACTTGTGACCAAGTGAAAGTACTGTCTTGGTCTCTATCATCTGGGGGTCAGATTTTTGGGTCTTGTTAAGTGGCCAATCTGAAAACAGTTAGGGACCTGAGACTTTTTGTTCCAAATATGTCAAACTCTCAGAAGAGTATGTCTATTTTAGCCTATTTGTGGGCGTGTGGAGTGCTCTTTGGGTTTGCTTCTTCTATAAAGAGACTACTAGACTAAGTTGCTACTGGAATTAGTATATCACTGGAAATTGTATTTTTTTTTATTAAATCATAAATACATAGATCATGTATACATTAATGCATTTATGGGACACATTGTGATGATTTCATAAAGAATTAGGAATGCTTATATCACACTGGTTAATATATACCTCATCTAGTTTACTTAATTATTGTGTTAAGACATTTATACTCTATTCTAATAGATCTGACATGTACGCTTGCATTATGCACCATAGGTGTGATCCCACCATTCACCCTCCTTCGATCTGACCTCCTCCTCCCCTCCCTCCTTCACCTTGGGCCATAGTTGTGATCTATTCTTCATATGAAAGTGTGAGTGACTGTAAACTGGTTTCATAATAGTACTGAGTACATTGGATATCTTTTCTTCCATTCTTGAGATACTTTACTAAGTAGGATATGTTCCAGCTCCATCCATGTAAATGTAAAAGAGGTAAAGTCTCCATCTTTTTAAATGCTGCATAATATTCCATGGTATATATATATATATATATATAAAATACAATTTATTAATCAATTCATGGGTTGATGGGCACTTGGGCTTCTTCCATGACTTGGCTATAATGAACTGAGCTGCAATGAACAATCTGGTGCAAATATCTTTGTTATAAAGTGATTTTTGGTCTTTTGGATATGTACCTAGTAGAGGAATTGCAGGATCAAACAGCAGGTCTACTTTTAGATCCCTGAGTATTCTCCGTAATTCTTTCCAAAAGGGACATATTAGCTTGCACTCCCACCAGCAGTGCAGAAGTGCTCCCCCTTTTCCACGTCCATGCCAACATTTGTAGTTTTGGGATTTTGTTATGTGGGCTACTCTTATGGGCGTTAGATGATATCTCAAAGTGGTTTTGATTTGCCTTTCTCTGATGGTGAAAGATGATGAGCACTTTTTCATGTGTCTGTAGGCCATGCGCCTATCATCTTCAGAGAAGCTTCTGTTCAAGTCCCTTGCCCACAATGAAGTGGGATTACTTGTTCTTTCCTTATTAGTAAGTTTGAGTTCTCTGTGGAGTCTGGTTATCAAACCTTTGTCAGAAGCATAAACTGCAAATATCCTCTCCCATTCTGAAGGCCGTCTGCTTGCTCTACTGTGTTTTGGGCTGTGCAGAAGCTTTTTAGTTTGATCAGATCCCAGTAATGTATTTTTGGTGTTGTTTAAATTGCCTGGGGAGTGGGGGGGGGGTCCTCCTCATAAAGTATTCTCCCAGGCCAATTTCTTCAAGTGTTTCTCCTGCACTCTCTCCAAGCATCTTTATAGTTTCATGTCTTAAGTTTAAATCTTTTATCGAGTGAGTCAATTTAATTTTTGTTAATGGTGAAAGGTGTGGATCCAGTTTCAGTCTTCTACACGTTGCCAGCCAATTCTCCCAGCACCATTTGTTAACTAGGGAATCTTTCCCCCAATTTATATTTTTGATAGGCTTATCAAAGATCAAATGACAGTAAGTATCTAGGTTCATCTCTTGGTTCTCAATTCTGTTCCATACATCTACCTCTCTATTTTTGTGCCTATACCATGCTGTTTTGATCACTATAGATTTATAGTATAGTTTGAAGTCTGGTAGCATGATTCTTCCTGATTTGTTTTTATTTCTGAGTAATGTCTTGGCTATCTGAGGTTTTTTCTTATTCCCTATAAAACGAAATACTATTTTTTCCAGATCTTTAAAGTATGATGGTGGTGCTTTGATAGGGATTGCATTACATTTGTAAATTGCTTTGGGTAATATGGACATTTTAACAATGTTAATTCTTCCTAGCCATGAGCATGGTATGTTTTTCCATTTGTTAATATCTTCAGCTATTTCTTTTCTCAGAGTTTCATAATTCTCTTTATAGAGATCTTTCACGTCCTTTGTTAGGTAAATTCCCAAATATTTCATCTTCTTTGGCACAACTGTAAAGGGAATAGAGTCCTTGACTGTTTTTTCAGCTTGACTATTATTGGTATATATAAAAGCTGATTTGTGAGTATTGATTTTGTACACTGAGATGCTACTGTATTCCTTGATCAGTTCTGAGAGTTTTGTGGTTGAGTTCCTGGGGTTCTGTAGGTACAAAATCATATCATCTGCAAGGAGTTCAAGTTTGGTCTCCTCTGACCCTATTTGTATACCCTTGACTGCCTTTACTTGTCTGATTGCAATGGCTAAGACTTCCATTACAATGTTAAAAAGCAGTGGAGACAACGGGCAACCTTGCCTGGTTCCTGATCCGAGTGGAAACATTTTCAATTTTAGTCCATTCAATATGATATTGGCTGTGGTTTGCTGTAGATGGCCTCTATCAGTTTAAGAAAAGTCCCTTCTATACCTATTTTCTTAAGTGTTCTGATCATGAAAGGATGCTGGATATTGTCAAAAGCTTTTTCTGCATCTATTGAGAGAATCATATGGTCTTTCTTTTTTAGTTTATGTGATATATTTATAGATTTATGTATACTGAACCAACCTTGAGACCCTGGGATAAAACCCACTTGGTCACGGTGTATAATTCATTTGATGTGTTGCTGGATTCTGTTTGCTAGGGTCTTGTTGAATATTTTTGCATCTATGTTCATTAAAGATATTGGTCTATAGTTTTCTTTTCTTGTTGGGTCTTTTCCTGGTTTGGGGATCAGGATGGTATTTGCCTCACAGAATGTGTTGGGAAGTATTCCTTCTTTTTCGATGTTTTGGAAAAGGTTAAGTAATATAGGTACTAGTTCCTCTTTAAAGGTTTGGTAGAATTATGATGTGAAGCCATCTGGTCCTGGACTCTTCTTTTTTTGGAGATTTTGTATAGTTGATTTTATTTTAGTACTTGATATAGGTCTGTTCAGCATTTCCAATTCTTTCTGATTAAGTCTAGTAAAGTTGGCATGCTTCCAAGTATCGGTCAATTTCTTTCAGATTTTCATATTTCTGAGACTAAAGTTTTTGTAGTATTCATTAAGGATTTTTTGAATTTCTGAGGTGTTTGTTGTTTTCTCGCCTTTGTCATTTCTGATTGATGATATTATGGACTTTAATTTTCTATTGTTTGTTAGGTTGGTCAAAGGTTTATCAATTTTGTTGAATTTTTCAAAAAACAAACTTTTTGATTCATTGATCTTTTGAATAATTCTTTTGTTTTCGATTTCATGTAATTTTGCTCTAATTTTAGTTATTTCTTTTCTTTTGCTGGGTTGGGGTTGGAATGTTCTTCCTTTTCCAGTTGCTTAAGATGTCCATTAAGTTAATGACTTCCTCTCTTTCTGTTCTCTTGAGGAAGGCTTGCAACGCTATAAACTGGAAATTCTAACTGTCAACAGCCAGAAGATAGATTCTTTAAATCTGACTCCTAAATACTTAAAAAAAAGAACCCCCAAAACAAAAAACTCTAATTCTAAACAATTGCCTTGCATTTATGAGAGCATCAAATTAAGAAAAGACACAAAATAATGTCACGGCTGGCCTTATAAATTCTCTTTACTAATTAAAGAATAAAAATCTAACCTAAAACAAAGTTAAAATCCTTTGTACAAAGTGCTTGCTTTAGAGCCGTTGTGAGAATTACAACAAAAGCTACTCCACCTTGTGGTCTAACAGTTAAAATTCTGTGCTGTCTTGCCACATTCTGGGTTTGATTCCTGGTCAAGGAGCCAGTCTCTCTTGGTTTGATATTTATGTGACTTTTGACTTTTTGGAGTACCCATTTGTTTGTTATTAATCCCCCCCCACACACACTTTTTTAAGACAGAGTCTCACTATGTTGCCCTTGGTAGAGTGCCGTGGTGTCACAGCTTACAGCTACCTCCAACTCTTGGGCTTAAGTGATTCTCTTGCCTCAGCCTCCCAAGTAGCTGGGACTACAGGCGCCCCTTACCATGCCTGGCTATGTTGTTGTTGTTGTTGTAGTAGTAGTAGTAGTCGTCGTCGTCATTGTTGTTTGGCAGGCCTGGTCTAGGTTCGAACCCGCCAGCTTTGGTATATGTGGCTGGAGCCCTAGCCGCTGACCTACAGGCGGGGAGCCCCTTTTCCCTTTTGATTTCTTGTCTTCTTCTATGAGAGGCACAGGAGACTTTTGGGCCTTTGTGGATAGACAGTCACATGAAAAGCTTACACCTTAGAAAATGTGGCTAGACAAAAATGTGGGCTATACCCCAGTTGAGGCTAGCAAAACCTTCCTTTCTTTGAGCTGCTTTGGGGCATCTCTGGATCTTGGGAGGGCTGGTCTATGCCTCTTTGGAGATACCTTGTGTGTTCTTGGGCATCCTTAACCATACTTTTTGTTTTTTAAAAAAAGTTTAAAAGCTAGAAATATAAGCTATTTGTCCTGGCTAAAATCAGATAATAAGAGATTTAAAAGCATTTTTTTTTTTTTAAACAAAGAGCTATATGGTTAAAAGTCAGCTTAATAAAAAGCTAATATTCAAGCTGTATGTTCATATATTGTTTTAAGGCCCCTGTTCTTTGTAAAAACTTCTCCGCTGACTAAATTTTCTTAAGCCCCTGCTAACCATATGTGCTCCCACTGTTTCTTCATTTGCTTCTGTCTGTCCCTCCCTCTTGCCACCCTCAATGCCACATGAGGGAACTTAAAGAATTCCTTAAGGAAAAGAGAAAAGGTACTACAGAGATTTGTGTTTTTCTTCATGGAAACTCGGAGCAGTAAGTGGACTGTTCTTCCCAGGTCTAAAGCTATATTCCTTTTGCATTAAACTCTTTTGAGCTTTTAGGCTTCCAGATACATACACATGTATATCTGTATGTTACCTGTTGTGTCTATAATCTATAGACATATACATTTGTTTACAGATTTATAAACTGTTTACACATTAACTTGAAGATAAATTACTCAAAAAATTAGTGCAAATACTTTTCATATGTGTGGGACTTTAGTAATCTTTGGTAAATATAGTTTTAAAATTGTTGTCATCAAATGTCATCCGATTTTCATTTAGACATTTTTGCCTAGGTCTATTAGACAGGTTTACACTGTCTCTGCTAAATGTTTTAAGGTCATAAGACTATTTGCTTCTGTGATATGTTTGATACTTGCTTCTTTACCTGTGAGCTTATGTCTTGATTTGGGCCTGTAGACCATCATGAGTCCTAGGGACAATTCCACCCAGTCTCCCTGGCCCAGCTTTGCCTCTTGACCATACTAGGGGGAGATTAAATACTCCAGATATTGTTCTTTGTCTTGAGCTCTGTAAAACTGCTTACTTCCTAGGCTTGTCACTAAAAGTAAGGGTTATGAAGAATTAACTTTATAACTAATACATGGAATTAAAACTACTAAATAAAAGAGACAAATTCTATATACAAAGTGTATAAAAAAATAAAAATAGAAGACATGAAAATGTGGTTTTAAAGGAAAAATTATCTTGTCTAATTTAAACTTTTAAAAATTAAAATTAAAGGGCGGCGCCTGTAGCTCAAGGAGTAGGGCTCTGGTCCCATATGCCAGAGGTGGCAGGTTCAAACCTGGCCCTGGCCAAAAACTGCAAATAAATAAATAAATAAAATAAAAATTAAAATTAAAGAAAAAATAAAACTAAATGAACACAATAAATTGAAAAAGAAAATAGAAACAATTTTAAGAGATTATAAAAATCTTATTCTACATGGTCAAAATAGGTTGAAGTTGGATAGATCTATTTATAAGGTTTTATTAAAATTAGCTTTAGTATTAATAATACATTAATGCAAAAATACACTAATGCAAAGGTAAAATTTGGTTTTCCCTTTGAACAAAATTTACATGTAATATTAATAAAAGACAGTAAAAGATTTTGTTTACTTTTTGAGTAAACTGTAAAAATTAAGAAAAGAGGGTAAGGGGAAGTGATAGGTACAGTTTGCCTCGATGATGTCTTATGATTGTTTGGGAAATTAACTCTCTTTTCCAGCAAAGAGTAAAGGTTTTGTTTTTTTTTAGACAGAGTCTCACTTTGTTGCCCTTGGTAGAATGCCGCGGTGTCATAGCTCACAGCAATCTCAAACTCCTGGGCTCAAGTGATCCTCTTGCCTCAGACTTCCAAGTAGCTGGGACGACTAGCACCCGCCACAACACCTGGCTACTTTTTAAAAGACAGTGTCTCACTCTTGATCAGGCTGGTCTCAAACTCCTGAGCTCAATCTATCCACTAGCCTTGGCCTCCTGGAGTGCTAGGATTATACATGTGAACCACTGTGTCCTGCCTTGTTTCTTGAAATAATTTGAATTATTATTTCGGCTAAATGAATGACTATTATTTTATAGTGACTTATGATCCTGTTTTGAGTGTTTTAAACCTCTGATATCTAACAAACTTTCAAAAATAAAAATTTAAAACTCTAGAGCTCAGGTGGTGGGAGGAGCAGAGCAGCCAGGTAGCGCAGCTTTACCTCACTGCAACACGGCTGCAGGCACCAGGCACCGTCCTGCCGGCCGCCAAGACACTGAAGAGGAAGGTCAGTTCTGCAGAAGGAAGGCGCGGGGAAGGAAGACCCCAAGAGGAGATCAGCATAGTTGTCAGCTAAACCTGCTCCTGCAAAAGTGAAAATGAAGCCAAAAAAGGCAGCAGAAAAGAATATATCTCCAGACAAAAAAGCGCAACCAAAAGGGAAAAGGGGAGCAAAGGGAAAGTGGGCCGACGTGGCTAACCAACAGAGTAAAGAAGATTTACCTGCAGGAAACAGAGAAACTAAAACTGAGGAGGGTGCAGCTGCTGATGAAGCAGGAGAGAAAGAAGCCAAGTCTGATTAACATCACGTGCCATGACCATCGGTGGTTCCTGCCTCCCTCTTGTACAATCCAGAGGACTATTTTTATCAACTATTTTGTAAATGCAAGCTTTATAGTAGCTCTAGAAATATTATTAAGAAGGAGAGAATCCCACTTCATCACATTTTTTAAGTGTAAATGCTTTTTTATAAAAAGATTTGAAATCATTTGCTGGTTCTTTATTTTTTGGTACAACCAGAAAATACTGCAGGATGTTAAATTATGGCAGGCTTTGACTATCTTTGGGTGTGAGCTTAACATTCCATAAATGGGGGTTAGTTTTCTTTTTCTTTTTTTTTTGCAGTTTTTGGCTGGGGCTGGGTTTGAACCCGCAGCCTCTGGCATATGGGACCGGTGCCCCACTCCTCTGAGCCACAGGTACTGCCCCAAACAAAGCATACTAAATGGCAATATGGAGTCTCAGACCTGCATTTAATGTCTTGAACCTTTTCAATTATTTCTATTCCCAATGTTATTTTTTAGTAGAATTGTTTCCTAAAGAAAACCACTCCTTTGATCACGGCTCTCTGTGTCAGAATTGTGTACACTCTGTAACATCTTTGGCTGCACTGCTCCTGTTTTCCTAATAATTTTGTTACTGTGTTGTGAAAGACTGAAAATCTGAGTATGTAGGATATATGGTCGTTAATTATAAACTGGTGGGACTTACTAACAGCTTATTAACATTTGAGGATACTAGTACTTGATAACCTCTTAAGGAAAATTTGCCTCCAAAGTTTAATCTGGAAAGTCACTGGAATAACCATTTAAAAAAGAATTACAATAAATGGCTTTTTAGATTTTCGGTACCTATGTGAAGAATTGTGTACAAATTGAAATGTCAGTACTGATGCTCAATACAACCAATAAAATTGCAACTACAAAAAAAATTCAAACTCTAAATTCAGTTTTTTTGAATGCAGACTAATTTTTCAATATTATATCTCCTAGAAGTTTTAGAGAGACATATCAGGTTTATTTGGTACATTAAAATAATACAGGACTGACAAATAATAGTATTTAACTTTCTTTGGGTTATATTTGTACAAATGTGTTATTAATATGTATTCCAAAATTATATGAGATTTCTAAAATTCTAATGTCTTAGTATATACATATCAGTATCACGTTAAATTAATGTATGTCACAGAAATAACTACATTTCCTTTCAACTGTGTCATTAACTGTGGCTATTCTAAGACTTAAGTCATCTATAATTACCATTTTACTTTGACTTTTATCAAAAGCCATTTATAATAAGCTACAGTCCAAAATTTGCTACTTTTTTTTTTAAGATAGAGTCTCACTTTGTCACCCTGAGTAGAGCACTGTGATGTCACAGCTCACAGCAACCTCAAACTCTTGGGCTCAAGAGATCCTCTTGCCTCAACCTCCTGAGTAGCTGGGATTACAGTTGCCCACCAGAACGCCTGGCTATTATTGAGAGACGAGGTCTTGCTCTTGCTTAGGCTGGTCTTGAACTTGTGAGCTCAAGCAATCCACCAGCCTTAACCTCCCAGAGTGCTAGGATTCTGTGAGCCACCATGCCCAGCCCTCAGAAACCACCATTTTATTCAAAAATTTCGATTGTAGTAAAACACACATAACATAAAATGTACTATTTTAACCATTTCTACATATATAGTTCAATAGTGCTAAGTATATTCATACTGTTTTGCAACCACTCTCCAGAACTTTTTCTTCTTACAAAACTGAAATTCTATATCCACAAAACAGCAACTCCCCATTTCCTCCATTATTTCTGTTTTCACAAGGTTTCATGCCTTTCATGAAATGATTACAAACATGGCTTCTATTTTGCTGTACAAAAATTAGTGAAAAAATGAATTTCAATGTAGAAATTTATCTTAGAGTCAACTTTTTTTCTTCTCAAGAATAGAATTTGAGAGATGACTGATTAAATAAAGAACTTTAAAAGACCAAGGTCTTAGAGCCTTCTTATACTAATTGTTATTGATATTTGAAGCAAGAAAGGTATGTCATATTGTAAACTAAAATAAAATTCTACCCCTCCCTGCTGTCTAAAAGGACCCCTTGGCCAAGCAGACCCAAGAAAAAGCTTAAAACTGAGTTGTTGGCCATGAAGGGAAGGGAAGTCAGACCCACCTCCCTTTTGGAGTTTAGATATCTGACCTGCCTTAATGTTAAACAGAGATCATCAGCTGGACAAAACAGACTCTTTGTGACAATGAGACTGTTATTAACGAGACTAAGGTTGTGCGTAGATCACCTGCAGACCATCAGTTTGCTTAAGAGACCAGAGCCCTACTCAACACGCTTCCTTATTTTAAAACATTTGAAGCCTTTAGATAAAGATTTCTTCTTTAATCAGTTACCAATGAAAGAATCTTTGAACCCACCTATAACCTGTAAGCTCTCTCCTACCCTGCTTCAAGATGTTCTGCCTTTTTAGGCCAAACCAATGTCCCCTTTTCATATATTGATTTATGATTTTATCTGTAATTTCTATCTCCCTAAAACTTATAAAATCAAACTGTAACCCAACAGCCTTGGGACCACTTGCTCAAGACTTCTTGGGCATGGCTTCCCAGATCATGGTCATACATATTTGCTCAGAATAAACCTCTTTAAATTTTACAGAGTTTGGGTTTTCTCCAATAGCAATAGTCACCTAAAGAAATGTATCCAGGACTTCAGATTGTGGAGGAAAAGTACATTTGTAGTTTATTAATCCTAAAATGCAGCAGCAGAAAGACTAAGGTAAATAGTTAGAAGAATAGGTCCAACATACATATATTACCACCCTGGGGTCCCTTCCTATTTAGCTAGGTTAACAGGAGTTTCTTATAGGTATCGAAAGGACAGCATTGCTAGTAAATCATCTAACAAAAACATCACTGCACACCATGGTATGCTGGCCCCACTGATTGCTTCTTGCTTGACCATGTGTGGTTTAACTTTTTTAAGAGCTTGGTTTGCAGAACTAGAAGAGCATTAAACAGAGGAGAACATACAGCCCCTCGGTATCTGTCAGACTGAGTTCTCAGAAGTCGGATAAAGCCAGCCCAACAGAAAACTACCGCTCTGGAAAACAACTGCCTTCTATTATCATTTCCCAACATCTATGGCTCTGCTTTCTAGAACCCCAATAAAGGCCCAAGAAATTGATCCTGCAGGCTGGCATTCTTTCTTCCTTTCGTGCTGTGTTCTTTCCTCCCTTGGAAAATAAAATAAACTTCTTCTTGCTTCAGAACCTAACTTAATCTGTGAGTTGAGAATGCCTTCCCAGCTCCTGGTACAAGCACCCCTAACAGATATTCTTCATTATTTTTAAATTGGATGTTTTTACAGGAATATTCTTAGGAGAGAAGAGATTTCTTTTCTCATCCATTGCTAGGATTCATGGCTGATACCCTGTAACAAGAGAGATTAACAAGAGAAAAGTATACAAATTAATTTACTATAAGTTTATGTGACATGTGAGCTTTCATATATGAAGATCTCCCAAACCAGGGAAATCTGTATATTTTTATGCTATGTTTGATGAAGAGTAGAAAGTCATGGAGAAATATTATCTGGGGACAAAATGATGTGATCTAATGATAATACACTGGGGAGAATTTGGCAAAACTGGTTTGTTCTCCTCTGTCTTCAAAGATAAGTACGTTCTTTTCCTCAAGATATAAAGTGGGCACCTCTGAAATGATGGTTTTATAACCTATTTTAGAGGAAAGTCAGAGAATTCTTTTATGGTCTTTTTCAGGAAAAAAGGGCAAAGAGAAGGTCAGGGAGATTTTCCTGCTTCTGCTGTTTTCTCAAATGCTAAGGTGCCATATTTTGGGGTCACCTATCCTGAACCCTGTCACTCTTGTTATGAGAATCAACATAAAAGCATAACAGTCTCTTTTAAAAATGCATCTAGAGGCTGAGTGCAGCTATTCACGCTTGTGATCCTAGCACTCTGGGAGGCTGAGACAAGAGGATTGCTTGAGGTCAGGAGTTTGAAACCAACCTAGGCAACACAGTGAGACACCATCTCCACAAAAAATAATAATATAAAAAATTAGTCAGGCATGGTGGCAGGCACCTGTGTTCTTAGATAATCAGGAGGCTGAGGCAGGAGGATTACTTGAACAGGGAGTGTGAGACTGCAACGAGCTATGATGATACCACTGCACTCTAGCCTAGGGGAGCTATGCTTCTAGCTAGGTTTCCATTTTGGAGGTGGGTCAACTTGTGGCTTTATTAGACACACATGGGTTCAATTCTGGTTTCTACTATTGTATACTGGCTATTGGAACTTGCATAAGCTAGCTAATATCTCTCAGTTTCCTCACCGTGAAATAATGAGAATGGACTCATTATTTATCTCCTAGGACGGTTATATTAGCTCAGATGACAACATGCTTACAACGTGTTATAAACTTACAACTCAGTGTTTGGCACTTAGTAGGTATTCTTTAAATGATAACTGTTATTCTCACGTATCATTTCGTCTCTATTCCTCAATGTCCCGTTAGAAATAACTCTATTTCTCAAAGTCATTTTTATTTGACATATATTCAAGCTGCTTGCAAAGAGGGGGAAATTTTTGAAGCTGCATCTAAACTATTTATGGATTACAGTACAAGCTAATGATAAGAAAAGATGATGGCTTAGAGAAAGAGGGACCTACAGAAGGGACTTAATAAATATGTTATGCAGAGAGGGCTGATAGAAAGCTTGGTCTGATAATAGCAGAAGACAGTGTTTTGAGATAGCTAGCAAGAACCTAGGACAAAAGAATTAGGAGTAAAGGGAGTAAAATCCTCTAGAAAAGGCTGAAAAACAGGGATGAAGATTTTACTCTTATTGGGTGCAGGGGAGGAGGAGAAACCTGAAAAGCAGAGAGTGGGTTGTGTGTCTAGGACAAAGAAGAAACTGGTTAGAGACACTTCTGAGTACATAGGAAATGCTATTTAACTGGAGTTCAGGAGGCACAAGAATGATTAAAATCCAGAGCTGATGGGTGGCCCCTGTGGCTCAGTGAGTAGGGTGCCGGCCCCATATACCGAGAGTGGTGGGTTCAAACCCGGACCCGGCTGAACTGCAACCAAAAAATAGCCGGGCGTTGTGGCGGGCGCCTGTAGTCCCAGCTGCTCGGGAGGCTGAGGCAGGAGAATCGCGGAAGCCCAAGAGCTAGAGGTTGCTGTAAGTCCTGTGACATCATGGCACTCTACCGAAGGCGGTAAAGTGAGACTCTGTCTCTACAAAAAAAAAAAAAAAAAAAATCCAGAGCTGAAGATTAGGGAACTCTTACCCAATCCTCCTGCTGTTTAAAGAGAGCCAAGAGGAAGAAGGTGAAAAAGTAGGGAGAGGGGCAGCGCCTGTGGCTCAAAGGAGTAGGCACGAGCCCCATATGCTGGAGGTGGCCGGTTCAAAACCCAGCCCAGGCCAAAAACTGCAAAAAAAAAAAAAAAAGTAGGGAGAGTAGAGTGCATAGGGAGGGAGAGAAAAAAGAGGGGAAAGGTATCTATCAATATTATAAATGGTCAGCATGTATCTTCAAGATAAAGGCATTAATAGCCAACATTAATTGAGCAATCAGTGTATGCAAAAGCACTATTTTAAGGGGTTTATATTACCTCGTTTAATCATAGAACAGACCTATGAGATAAGTACGTTATCACTCTGATTATACAAATTTCAAGTACATAGATGTTTGGAACCAGGTCATGTGGTTCAAAGCTTGCATTCCAACTAGGATCCTAAAGCATCAGAACTAGGTAAGGGAGCAACCAACTTAGAAGACAGTGATTCATACAATGTCCAAGGGAAGCTGATTTTTACTTTAAGCCTCTGTAAAGCTCAATACATAGTGGTTCTTGTGAACCCCTCACAACGCAATTTTTCTATTTGAATCATGCCCTACATTAAAACAGAAGTGTAGGTGAAATGTAACCATGGAATAATGAAAGGACAGACACTTTTTGTTTCAGCTGGGCTGGTTTCCTTACTAGAAACAACATTCTTGTTCTTAGGTTGGGACCTCCTTCAAACTGGTTCCTATCTAAAATACTTTTCTTGTTCCATCTGCTCAAACTTTACCCAATCTCCAAGGCCCACTTCTCCTCACTATAAACGCCTCACTAGATTCCTGGGTAGGTGCATTTATAAAAAATATCAATAAAGTCAGAAACTCCTTAGGTTCTTCAGTAAGGGGGTATTTTGTGTTACCTTCAGGAAATTCCTTACTGGTAAAGGCAATTCTGTTATTTCCCCCAAATAGGAATACAGTTTGATTCAACATGCTTCTACCGAGTATTTACCATGTTCAAGGAGCCTGACTGGGAAATGAAAGATTCCTTCTCTTTTCAGTGTGGTGTAGCGGTAAGAGAACAGTGTCTGGAGTCTGTCCTGAGTTGATCACATTGACTACTATGCTAGAAAAAAATTCTTTTCCTTAGGGTCCATATGGCTCGCAAGGTACCCAAGGTAAAGAGATGTGTGGGTTATATATGTTTCACAAGCCCCTGGACTCAAAACTCTCAAGAGTTAAATATTAAATACAACTTGCATGGCATGTAATGTGTCAAATACCTGCCACTTTTTAGCTGAGTAATCTTAGAAAATACAGTATTTAACTTCCATGAGATCTGCTTCTTCTTTTGTAAAAATAGGGAAACTCATTTTTCTTAGAGTGGCTATGAGAATTAAATATTAGTTGAGAGGTATGAAAGTGTCTGGCCCATAGTAAATACTTCATCAATGCTCCTTCCCTCTCTTCCATATTTCTCTGTAGGTAAGATCCTCCTGCTTCTTGAATTCTACTGGCGTTCCCAAGCATTTTAGGAGAGAAGCCTCTTGCTAAAAATCTCTGACCTATTTCTAAAATTACAGGATCGATTTCTTCCCTGACAGTTATGTCAAAAATCAGTTCTGGTACTGATTCAAATTGGTTTTTAGACCAACTATTTTTTCCACACTGACAAAATATTCCAATTTACTGCACTATTCAATTCTGCACAATGATTTAACATCTCCTTTCTACAGACATATTCTCTTGAGATTTAAGACTTCCACTATAATATTGTTACAATGAGAATAATTTTATGATGCTTCAAACTGGTAAGAACCTTGACAATTCAACTAGGACAGACACAAAAAAATGCCAAAAGAGAAAGGGATGCTTGTTGTAAAATACTTGTCTTAAAAACTTATTTACATTATTTCTAATTGAAAAAGAAAAGCATTCTGGCCCAAATCTACTTTGTGATCCTACAGTGTTGATCTAATAGGCATGCAACCCATCTCCAGACTTCAGTCAGTAGAATGTTCTTATACCAAGACCAACTTTTAATTGTCTTGGTGGACAATTCTTTACTGGAGCAAAATGGCACCAATTTTTATAAATTGCTTCCACTGGATGACATCCAGAAAGAACAAAGGGCTGCTCTTCTTCTTCTTTTTTTTTGAGACAGAGCCTCAAGCTGTCATCCTGGGTAGAGTGCCATGGCATCACAGCTCACAGCAACCTCTAATTCCTGGGCTTAAGTGATTCTCTTGCCTCAGCCTCCCAAGTAGCTGGGACTACAGGCGCCCACCACAACGCCCGGCTATTTTTCGGTTGTAGTTGTCTTTGTTGTTTCACAGGCCCGGGCTGGATTCGACCCCACCAGCTGTGGTGTATGTAGCTGGTGCCTTAGCTGCTTGAGCTATAGGCACCGAGCCAGGGCTGCTCTTCTTGATGGTTATGAACTTATAGGTTACTGGAAGAAAAGTTTCTACCTGAAGGATGTTCAGTTAGCATATGGAACAGATTTTCTCAACTCCATGTTACTCAGCATTAAGTTCTAGGAGCTAGACTTCAGGACTTCATTATGATTTTCCTTTAAATTTTCAATATTTCTCTAAAATTCTTTTGTTTCTAGACACTTTTCCTATCTTCCTTTTCCAAACTTCCCTTTCTTGTATGTGTACTAGAAATGCTGATATTAAAGCTAACAGCCAATTCTAGCCTCTTGGTTTCTTTTTTTAAATTAAATCATAGCTGTGTACATTAATGCAATCATGGGGTATAATGTGCTGGTTTTATATACTCTTTGTTTTGTTTTTGAAACAGAATCTCACTATGTTGCCCTCAGTAGAGTGCCGTGGCGTCACAGCTCACAGCAACCTCAAATTCTTGGGCTTAAGTGATTTTCTTGCCTCAGCCTCCCAAGTAGCTAGGACTACAGGTCCCTGCCACGATGCCTGGCTATTTTTTGTTGTTTTTGTTGTTTAGCTGGCTGTTTATCATTGCTGTTTAGCTGGCTCAGGCCGGGTTCGAACCCACCAGCCCTGGTGCATGTGGCTGGCACCCCAACCACTGAGCTATGGGTTCCAAGCTCTATGCTCTTGGTTTCAATGTAAACTTTACTTTTTCTTTCCCTAGATTTCATAAATTTAGTTAATAAAAGTTTAAAAATATAAGTATATATTTTTACTAAAGACTTACTATATACTAGGTATTTTTCTAGATGTCAGGAATAAAAAGTGAACTTATTAAAGTCCTTGTCCTCATGGGGCCTACATTCCACTGTAAGGGAAGAAGAAGAAGAAGAAGAAAAATGAAAGCAAAGAGACAGAGAGTGGCGTATGTAAGTTAATATGGGTGGGAAATCTTTGCACTGGAGCTCCCTGTTGGGTTGCCTGAGACTGTCAGATTTGCATAACTGTCTGCAGTTCTGGTTCTATGTATGAATCAGAAGCAACGCCACACTGTGGACTGAATGTTTGTGCCCTCCCTCCAAATTCATACGTTGAAACTCCTATTCTCCAATGTGAGAGTATTTGGAGATGGGGACTTTGGGGAGGTTATAGGTCACGAGGGCTCCACCCTCATGATGGAATTAGTGCCTTTACAGGAGGGGACATGAGAGACTTGCTTCCTTCTGCCATGTGAAGATACATCAAGAAAACAGCCGTCTGGAAACCAGAAAGATGGCCTCACAGAGAACCTGACCATGCTGGCGTCCTGATCGCATACTTTTAGCCTCTAGAACTGGGAGAAATACATGTTTGTTGTGTCAGCTACTCAGTCTATGGTATTTATAATAGCAGTCTGGATAAGACAGCCATTTAAGAAGACTTGATAGTAACTATACCCAGTGCAATTTAAATACATTATAATACAGAAATTTATGCAACTATTTACTGAGTAGTTACATAACCATTATCAAACCCTGCTCAAATTCTGTTTAGTTATTGAACTTAAAACATCTAACACAAATGTCTGAAAAAAGCAAAAGGAAATGTGAGAGAGAAAACAGACTTACATTTCACATTGTTTTTCTGTATAGGCAGAGGGAAGACAGAAGGGACTCTGTCATTTTGTTCAAGTAGAGGTAGCCCTTGCTCCAGCCTGTGTGTTAGTAGGGCTGCTTGACAGATAATTCTTTCAAAGAAAATTTCACTGACTAAATGTCTTTTTATTCGAAATTGCTTCATAAAATTCAAGGTGTTTTCCCAAGAGAAAAATTCCTCATCATCAAACTCGTGGTGATGAGAGGAAGCATCACCATCAGTATCTCTTGACTATCTCTTCTGTCAGCTACTGGTCCCTCTTTCCAGACCACAGAAATGCCTGGGGAACATAAGACACAACTTGCAAATCTTTGTTTGCATCCTTACCTATAAAATGAGGGCAGTGGATATTTATAATAATTTATACCATTTATTGAAAACTTTATTTCCTGGTGATAGATTTAAGTTAATGATCACAACAGAAACAACAAAAGTAATAGCAGCATGCACAATATTTACTAGTGTAAGGAACTGTTAAAAGCAGTTTACATATATTTACTTACTAATCTATCCAACAACTAGAAACATGTACCATTAATAAACCCATTAAATAAACTGGGGTTCAGAGAGTGTAAGCTACTTTCTCAAAGTCATAGTCTAGGTGAGAGTCTGGATGCAAACCTGTGTAGTCTGGCTCAAGTGTGTGTGGCGTGGCTCACACTCATCCTCACAGTCACCTCTATCTTAAAGATGAAGAAATCAGATACAAGGAGGTCACATACCTTGTCCAATGTCACAAGCTAGTTAGTATGTGGTAGGCCTAATAGTTAGGTACAGGCATTCTGCCCTAAAGCCCATATTCTCAGCCATTGTGCTTACCACCTCTCCTGGAAGGGTCTGACTCCAAGCCTTCTGTTGGCCTGTACATCTAAGACTACTCTCATCTGAGTGCTGATCATATCTAGGAAGGCTCAGACTTTGCCAATATATATTGATGTTCTATAAGATGTTTTACATGTAAAACCTTATATTCTTAAGTTTGATAAGGTAAATCATCAATTTCGAAAGTTTGAAATTTTTTAAAGATCTGTTCTCCATAGAATCAGCAAGGAAACAAGTAAAAGAAACCAGTCAGTCAGAATTTCTGATGTGTTTCAGGGGTTACTCATGCATTTCTTTAGGTAACATTCTTATGAGATAATGATTTTTGTAGCACATTTTAGAAAGTTTGAAACACCGTATCATAGAAATTCCTGTTGTGGCCAGCTAATTGCACCTGTATGGTGTTAAACCAATTGCAGTTAATGCAGTAAACTCAACAGTACAATAATTGGAAAAAGCAAAATCAATAGCATTTGAACTCTTGCTAGCAGTTATTCTAATTATAGTAAAAGAGAATGGAAAATGGTGACTCCAGGAACAAGTCTATATGATGGTTTGTCCATTTTTCAGTCTCTTGGTGAAGTTACCTTTGGGCCCGTTCCCTATAACACTAGCACGTTCCTTCAGATTGGTAGAAAAAAGGTTTCCAACCAAAGTACAATCCTGCTCCTGTGTGCAGGGGAGGTGCCTCCTGCTGAGGCAAGCCAAGACTTTGTTCTGCCAAAGTAGAGAGAGACTGGCAACTACCACATGGCCCCCACTTGCCTTCTGATGACACTTGTCTACCACGTAGAGCAGTGGTTCTCAACCTTCCTAATGCTGCGGCCCTTTAATACAGTTCCTGTGGGTCATGACCCACAGGTTGAGAACCACTGCTGTAGAGTGTAGATAGAATTAGCACACTGCTTTTCTTAGCTTCAGCCTTCTCTGACATACAGCGTTTAACCCAAGGAGCTTTCAGGGATCCTGTGCATTTCACCTTCGTTCATTCCCTCAGGCTAATGCAGTCTGGAAGGTTGCCCACTGCATAGTCTAGGGACCCTTTCCATAACTTACCTCTTCATCCTCCTTGGCTTTGTTTGACAGTATGAGGTCTACGTATGTCCTCATCATTTTAAGCAGTTTAACACAAAGACAGACACATTTCAGGGAGAAGTGACTCCAAAAGAGTGAGATCACCAATAAGCATGGGCAGTAAATCCAGGGAGTGCAAGGCCACCAATATGTGTGAACTTATTAATCATAATTATTACTTTTTATAAGAAAAGGATTTCCTTAGTCAAACCTCAAGGGCATGAGATCAAAGGGGGATACGCCACAGATGGACTATATTTTCCAGCCAATTGGCCTCAAAAGGAGAATCTAGACAGTGTCCTGGCAACTGTATCTAACACAGCAGCAGTCCATGAAAAGAGAGGGAAAAGCATTCTTAGACTAAATTTTAGAAAAAAAGTCTTCTTTACTTATTTGCTCCTCCCTATTTTTAGGGATAGTTTGAGAGTAATGTCAAAGCCTAGGGATTTCCTAGGTACTGACCCTGAGAATTCAGAACATTGTATAGATAGAAACAAAAGGAGGTTTTATGTCAGAGTATAAGTTGCTTTTTTAAAAGACTATATATTTATAATGAATTATCATAAAAATATCTCTCAAACTTAGGCTAATGGCAGTGTATTCGATCAATTTTTTACTGCCAGTTTGATATAAGTTACCACAAACCTTTACCAGGACACTGTAAAGTCATCCTACATAGGGTAAAAAACTCATAACTGGAGAAATTTAGTTACATGCCCTGGAAGTTCTCCCAAAAATATACAAAGAGAAATTACAAGAGTGACTATTAACACACAACAAAAAAGCCACAAAATCCAAACCCCACTATGCCAGAAAGCACAGCAATACACACAAGAATCATGTGAAAATAAAAATGCAAGCACACAAAGGGATTTTATGACTTATAGAGAAATGAGATGTGAGAGTGATTGTGCAAAAAGAACAATGAAAACAAAGACCATGTCTATAGTTAAGGAAAGGTGTTTCTCACCGTTCTGAACAAAATGGCTGAACTAAGAGCCTCTGACTGGCTATGCCCATATACCCTCCTCCTCGTCCTAGGGGAGAGAGGTGGCAAAGGGGGCCAGACCCCAGAGCAGCATGGGAATGAAAAAGAGTTGGTTAGTATTTAAAACAAACACATAAGCACAATGTAGTAGAAGAGAATTTACTGACTCTTTTTATATTAGTTTTTAATTTCCTAAACTATCAAAATTAATAATTATAATTGGTCCTTCATATTCATGGGTGCCACATCTATATAGACTCAACCAACCATGGATTGAAAGTATTTGGGGAAAAAACCCCACAAAAAATAACAATGCAACAATAAAAATAATACAAATAAAAATATAGTATACCAACTATTTACACAGCATTTATAACTGTTATCAGGTATTATATATAATCTAGAGGTGATTTAAAGTATAGCGGATGATGTACATAGGTGATATGCAAATACTATACCATTTTATATAAAGGACTTGAGCATTCTGGACCCCCCACAGATATGGAGGAACAACTGTTTGTCAACATACTTCTATTCTTCCTGCCTTTCTGAGATGCCGTCGCTATCTTAGGGATGAATCTTGGCAAAATTATCAAGTTGGAGGCTTTTATATTTTGCTTTTTCAAATTTTCTCCACCTCTGTTTTACTTCTTTCTGCCCCAGGCATCCAATTCCCTCAATCTATTATCAAACCTTATTTCCAGGACAGGATCTAACATGCGTCTTATACACACTGGCATAAGTTTAATTCCAGGTATCAGGAAGCAGGTGGAGAAAGCAAAGTGATTTTTGGTAGGGTAAGAATGCTTACACCAGGCAGATAACTCTCTATTTTGCCTACATTAAAGACTGGTACTTTTTTTTCTCTACAACATTAGGCTTGCCTCAACTGGCTTAGCAAATATTATCATATGAGGACTACATTTTTGAATCTTAGAAATAATAGCAATTTGAGTATCCCTGCTCCTTTATCTGTACTATTTCTGATGCTTCTCCTTAGACAATGCTGTACTGTTATGTAGTAGAGATGGTTAGCAGGGAAGTTGCCTTGACTCTTTAGTCATATGGATGTAATTACCTATTATTTTTTTCCTTTAGCTATGTATTTTAAGACTGGGTGTGATGGAGATGTTGAAATCTGATTTTTGGCAATGGGCTATGAGGTAATCTGGTCACCACTCTCTCCCATCCATCACTTTCAAGATCTTGGGAGAGTTCCCTTCTTCCAAAAAACTAGAATTGAACATGGTTCCCTTCAGACTCATCAATGTCTCTTTTGCATTAATGAGAGGTTGAAGGCAACAGTTTTCCTTGAGAATAACATGCTGAGGGATCTACGAGGAAAGGAATTGAAGAAACTAAGTTTAAATCTTCCCTTTTAAGAGGTGGTGAGCAGAGATTTCATCATTTACAATTAAATGGAAATAACTTCTGCACTGAGTTGTACCTCACTGAGCTTGAAACGAAAGAGGCTTTTTTTGTTTTTTTCTTAATAAGGCTCTTTTTCTTTAAAAAAGAAAAGCCAGATATTTACAACTTAGTATGTATGTATCTCTGAGATACATACTTCAGAAACCTCTGAGAAGGTTAACTTTTTTTCCTCACCCCAATTCAAAGATTCTTTATCATTCTCAAGCGTTTCAAGTATCTGCTCTTAAAATATTCAGAATCATCAACTGAATATTATAGACTCATAGAAACTGAGTCTGTGTTTTAAAAAAACTGGCATTTTTAGAGACCAATTTAGCTATTCAGTTTTCCTCTTCTGACATCTAACCCATAATTTGCAACATGCTTGTAAAAAAAAAAAATCAAAATATTTAAGCGTACTTTTTAAAAAAAATAAAACATTAAAGAACAGTCTTACCTGGTCTGGGGAGGGCTTATGATTTGTTTGATTGGACTGGGAGGATTTGAAGTGGTCATCCTCATAGTTATCGGCCATTAGCTTCATTCGATTTTGTGTCTAAGAAAAAACGATTGATAAGTTTAAATTTAGAGAAAATTTCTATGACATATTGTAAAGTAACAAATATTATAACAATTTCTTAAGAAAGGATAAAATTAATCCTCTCTACAATAAATTAAACAGGATTTCTGACAATACTAGAAACAGATTAAACACTGCTATCGACTGAATTGCACACTTTCCAAAATTCAGATGTAGAAGCCCTCACCTCCAATATCACTGTATCTGAAGATAAGGTTTTAGGAGGTAATTAAGGTAAATGAGATCAGAAGGGTGAGCCCCTAATCTGATAGGATTGTGGCTTTGTAAGGAAGATTGAGTTCTACCTCTCTGCCATGTTAGAACCCAGCAAAAAGGCAGCCTCTGTAAGGAAGGAAGCGAGCCCTCCACAGAAACTGAACTAGCTAGCACCTTGAGCTTGGACTTCTCAGCCTCACAGTTTCCAGACTATGAGAATGTAAATATCTGTTACACCCCCCAGTCTATGGCTGCTCTAGCTAAGACAGGCACAGAAATTAATACAGGAATTTGAGGGGAAGAGGCAATATCTACCAATTGGATACTTCATGCAGTGTTTATTTTTACTTTTTCAAATAAAAACTGGATTATAGTATACATAGGACTCTGTAACTTTATTTTTTCCTTTATGATATTGAGGACCTGTCTTCCTATGTTACTATTAGAAGAATCTACTGATCCTTTAAAATAGCTGTTTCATTATTTCGGATGTTATATAACATAAAGACAATAAACACTGGAATTAGTATGTATCTCTGAGAAGGTTAAATTTTTTTTCTCAACTCAATTCCAGGATTCTTTATCATTCTCAAGTGTTTCAAGTCCTTGCTCTTAAAATATTCAGAATTAAATGAAGTTACCATTATTTAGAAATACAATTATATATCTAGAAAATCTAAGAGAATCAACTGAAAACTATGACAATTTTAGAGTTCAGTAAAATGATCAGATCGAAGCTACATATATAACATTCAGTAGCTTTTCTTTATACCATCAAAAAATAATTTTGATTTCAAAAGCAAGTAAAAGGTGATATACAACTATATGTATACATAATAAGGAACTTTTTTAAAAAAGCCAAAGGTTCTGAAATCCTTGTCCTCAACCCTAAGCCGGAAGAGGATTACTATCCCATTGCTTTTTCTCTGTCTTTAACCAAAAAGTAGGACTGGATTGGTGATTGTGCATGGTTGGTTAATTAAGCCCCGAATAAAAGAATAATAAGTTGAACATTTTAGAGAATGCACTCTGCAGAGGAAGCAATTCAGACAATTAAGGGTACACCAGGGATAAAAATCAAACAGCAATATATATTACACTAATAAAATATGATTAAAACCTGAAGTTTTAAAGCATTAAAAATAAACTTGCTCAAACTGTATGATTTAAAAATGTTCACAGTAGATAATTTGAAGAATAAATTATCAAAAAAAAAAGTAAACAAAAATCATCTGTAATCCCTGTTATCAGTGACAATCACCATTAATACTTAGGTATATCCATTCAGTCTCCTCTCTATGAACATAAAAAGCAACATGCTCTTCTGATTTATTCTTTTTTTTTCTATTTTAGTCACACTATGGTATTTTAAAAATGACTGTATCTTACAGTATATTTTCAAGTCCAGTAGAGCATGCTACCTTTTATACCAATTCAGCCTTGTCAAAATTTGATTGGTTACCTTTAGCACATTTTCTTTTCTAGATGAGTTAAAAAAATTTTGTCTAGTTTCATTAAAAATTTGGGAGGCCCAGGTGGAAGGATCACTTGAGGCCTGGAATTTGAGACCAGCCTGAGCAAGGGCAAGACCTTGTCTTTACAAAAAAGAGAAAATATTAGCCAGGCATGGTGATGTGAGCCTATAGTTTCAGCTACTCAGGATGCTGAGGCAGGAGGATGTTTGAGCCCAGAAGTTTGAGGTTACAGTGAGCTATGACAACACGATTGCGCTCTACTCCTGGACGACAGAGCGAGACTGTCTCAAAAAAAAATTTTTTTTGTAGAGGTATGTAATGATGCCTAAGCAAGGGATTTAGAGCTAAACTGCCTCTCACTGGCTATGTAACTTTGGGCAAGCTACTTAAATGTTCTGAGCTTCAGTTTCTTCATTTTCTTTTCTTTTTTTTTTTTGAGACAGAGTCTCGCTATGTTGCCTTCTCACTAGAGTACTATGCTGTCACAGCTCACAGCAACCTCAAACTCTTGGGCTTAAGCGATTCTCTTGCCTCAGCCTCCCAAGTAGCTGGGACTACAGGCGCCCACCACAATGTCCAGCTATCTTTTTGCTGTTGTTGTCATTATTGTTTAGCAAACCCTGCCCAGGTTCGAACTCACCAGCCCCGGTGTATGTGGCTGGAGCCCTAACCACTGAACTACAAGTGCTGAGCTCAATTTCCTAACTTTTAAAATGGGGATAACAACAGTTTCTCCCCAGGCTGCTATGAGGATTAACCAATTGAGTTAAGATAAAGAAAGCACTTAGAATGGTGCCCGGCATAAAATCAACACTCATACTCTGGGAGGCTGAGGCAGGTGGATCTCTTGAGCTCAGGAGTTCAAGACCAGTCTGAGTAGACCATCCCTACTAAAAATAGAACACCTAGTTGGGCATTGTGGCAGGTGCCTGTAGTCCCAGCTACTCGGGAGGCTGAGGCAAGGGGATTGTCTGAGCCCAAGAGTTTGAGATTACTGTGAGGTATGATGCCACGGCACTTTACCCAGGGCACAGAGTGAGACTCTGTCTTAAAACAAACAAAAATCCCCACCCAATACATTTTAGCTTTTTCGCTCACAACAGTAAGCAGCAAATTTCTAGCCTTTATAAATTACCCAGTCTAATTATTCTGTTAGAGCATCCCAAATGAACTAAGACAATCTTGAGAATATGTAAGGTTATTTCTCCTATGGCCTGTGGTATTTGTAGTATTGCATGACAAATACAAAGTCTTTGGCAAATCAGTTCTCTGGAATGGGGGAAGTACAGAGACAGAGGCAGAGGCCTATGAAGAAAGGGAGGAAAACATACACATCATGTCATTCATTTGATTAAGACCTGTCCATGTTGACTTTAACAGGAATGTGGGCAAAAAGCATAGTTGGCTATGTCTCTTCTTAGAACATAAGACACTTAATCTTCAATATCTGACTTTAAAAATTTAAAAAGAAATCCTAACAAAATACACACAAATCCATTTTCAAGGCAGAATGTTTCAAGTACTTCCTAGGAATGAATATGTATGCCTGCCTAAAGGAAATGATTCCAGTGGACCAAAGATTACTTATGTGATTGACATCAGTGAATGAAAAAATTGTTCTAAGAACGTTTCCATTTCTAAAAGATATGAAGATAATCAAAGTTCAGTGTTCCTAGGTCTAGTATTTAGAACCGTGTTGTGAAGTCTGTTCCCTGCATAGTCATGCTGTTGAGCACTAAGTATCTGACAGCTCACAGAGTACTGGATGTTACCCAGATTCTATAAATGACGCTCTGCTCTTAAGGAGCTCTCATCCTGTGCTCTTCTCAAGATAAGACCAAAAAGCAAAAGGAATAAGTTCTTCATGCTTTATAGACATGAATGGTACTTCATATCCAAATGTTTTCTGTCTTGAACATGCCAAGTTCATGTGCATATAGCTGAAATCCCCTGGTCTCAATGACATAAATAATAAGATGACCTGAAGGAAGAAAGGAAGGACAAAGAAAAGAAAGGAAGGAAGAAAGAAGAAACTTGCTGAAATAATCTTTGTTAGTTAGGAATGCCTACCTATGTATTCAAGTATACGTACCCTACGATGAAAATATCAATGCCCAAACAAGGTGTTACAGAACTATATTTCATAGAAAAATAATTAGGCTAAGAAACAGGATAGGTTTGTTGTCTAAATCCAGACATTAAAAGTCTGAATTCTAATCAAATTTGTGTTCTCATTATTGATAAAATATCTGACAGTTACAGTTGTAAGTCTATTTATCAGACTAAAAAAGGTTAATTATTTACTATAGACATGAAGGGACTCTCATATAATTTAAAATCATTGCTAAATAATTTTAAATCACTAATAATTTGATATCACTCTAAAAATTATTATATTTGTGCCAAATAGGAATATGACAGAGGTAGTTTGTACGTCTCCTTATGAATGAGAATTTGTTCTAAACTGTTCTTTTTTCTTTACCTTGTGGCTCCTCCTAAGAGTCACAACTCTATGCTGAAGAGAAACACGGAGGACAGCATTAAATC
Source organism: Nycticebus coucang (assembly GCF_027406575.1). NCBI lineage: Eukaryota > Metazoa > Chordata > Mammalia > Primates > Lorisidae > Nycticebus > Nycticebus coucang. The sequence goes on along the minus strand of NC_069791.1, from coordinate 59,282,379 downwards.
AAATAGCTGAAAACATATTTCCAAGCAAAAAAAAATTGTTCACATATGTTCATAGCAGCATTACTTATACTAGTTAAAAAGGAGAAAAAAATTTTACAAAGTATTTGCAAAATATTCTCTATGTGTTGGCTACCTCTTTGTAAAATTTTGCAATGAGTATTTTATAAATAAAAGTATATTAGCTACTATTTCCCATGTTCCTCCCTATGTATGCAACTTGAGGGGCAACTTTTGGGACATGTGTTTAAAATACCAAAAGCAATACAAGATTACTAGCATGCCTTCAGGATGAACTTTAAAATTTCTTTGCTTTGCTTTCCTTTCCTTCTAGTTGGTGCTTACTCCACTGAGGATGTACAGAGAAAAATCTATATTATAAGGTTAGTGGAAATAATCCTTTGCTCCATGTGATACGTCAACAATTTAATATATAGATGCATTTGTTTCAGTTTGTTTTCAAATTTTAATGATCGCTTTCCCTCCATTTCTGATCTAATTTTATTTTGGATTATGTAACACATTCATTTGATTCCAGAGTCAACGAGGTACATTCCAGAATAACTAGGTACATTCAGAGAAGACTTGCTTCCATCTGTGTTTCTTTTACAAGTAACTTTTTAATTTATTCCTCAACTGTTTCTTCTTGCAATTATAAGCAAACACACAATTATGCAGCTTACCTCCTTTCTCACACAAACAGTACATTAAATATATTACTTTACATCTTGCTTTTTCATTTAACATTATATTTAGAAATCGCTCTTATCAACAGAGATCTTTCTCACTCCTTTCTACAGCCTGCACAGTACTCCATACTGTTGGATAAACTCTAATCGACAAAACTACACCAATCCATTGCTATTGCAAATATTACAGCAATGAATTATCCTGCGTATGTGTTATTTTGTATTTCTGAAGATGCATCTTTGGAACGGATTCCTAGAAGTGATGCTTCTAGGTCAAAAAGTCAATGTGCGGATAAGTAATTTTACTAAATATTGCCAAATTCTCTATATAGCAGGTCCACCTTCTGCATTTCCACCTCTAGAGTACTGGAGTTACCAATGTCACGGACTTGTCAAATGAGTACATTAATAAAGACTTGATTTAAAAAAATACATTTTTTATTTTGGCCAAATGGCACCTTAGTTTGCCCTTACCATATTATAAATGAGGCTAAGCACCTTTTTACATGTTTAAGGACCATGTACATTTCATTCCCTGTGATCTCTGGTGGGTACTTCTCACACCAAATAGTAATATAAATGTGTAGTCTAAACCCAAAGAAGGTACAGGCTTCAGAATTTTGGTTTCTTAGGGTGGACTCTGGGCTCCTTCCCAGAGTTACAGCAGAGAAAAGCTTCTTTCTTTTCTCCCAATAATGGATGGTTGATTGAATTGGTCTTGCTTTCTCCTGTCCTGCAACCCTTGATTGTTCTATCTTTAGCAGAAGTTTGGTTCCAACTGGTACCCCCATGAACCTAACACCTTCCTTCTCTGTATGGGCAATAAAAACCAAGCTCTCTGGTCATACTAGGTTTCCTCGCTTCTCAGCGTGGCTGCTGCATCAGCTCATTTACCTGTCTTTCAACCCCTCCAAAGACGTTCTTTTCTCTCATAAGAGCTCAACCACACATCTCAGATTTTGAGAGGTGGTTAAAGCATCTTGAGATTTGGAACAAAGGGTGTGAGTGCCAACTATAATCTGTGTCAGGTTCTAACAACCTATTTTATATACCTTTTCTTCTCTTCTAACAATCGTGGGTTTAGGTGAGCTAGTGCTGAGTCTAATTCACCTTTGTATCAACTCAGTACCCTAGTAAGACTGCCAGCTCAGATAATATCCTTAATACATAGTTGTTGACTTCAAGAATCAATTTTCCATGGTTGGTATAAAATGATAGGTTCATAGTTCCCACCTTTCCTAACACTAAGGACTATTTTTTACTATTTTTCTAGCAATAAGATTCATATTTTGATGACTTTTTCCATCAAATTTCCTTTATTATATAATTTATTATTTATATGTTACTTAAAAATAGCTATACTTACCAGAATTTATTTTTTATTTCAGATTGATACGAGAGTACAAATGTTTCAGTTATATTATTTTCATTTATAAGGTGAAGTTCAAGTTGAGACAGAATTTATTTTTATTTATTTTGAGATAGAATATCACTGTATCACCCTAGGTAGAGTGCCATGGAGTTAAGCTTACAGCAACTTCAATCACTTCGGGGCTCAAGTGATCCTCTTGTCTCAGTTTCCCAAGCAGCTGGGACTACAGGTGTCTGCCACAACGCCTGACTAATTTTTCTATTTTTGGTAGAGATGGGGTCTCATTCTTGTTCAGACTGCAGAATTTAAAATCCAGTGTTACCACAATGAGTTATCTCAGTTGAAAACAAAGAAAATAGACATTTTAACTAAGTAGCACAGTTTTATCCCAGATGAAGATAATTTCTGTTTTACACTAGTTTCAAAAAGAATCCTAGAATCCAGGGACTCCAGTTTATAAGAAGTTACAAAGTTTTCTCTTTGCTTTCCTTCCACACAGGTAGATTTACTATGAAAAGGAAAAAGGATTTTTTTTTAAAAGGAAAATTTTTAATTACGTATATTTATTTATTTTAGGACTCTGGATTTTTTTTTTAAGGTAAAACTTTATGTAATTTTCCTCTCATCTCAAGAGTATTCTTGAACACATCACCATTTATGCATTAAGCTCACAAGATGTCTGTTCTTTCAATATATCCTATACGTTTCACCAAAACACCAAACTGCCTATCCACTCATTTCCCTGGTCACTTCCATCTCGTTATGACCATTGCTTAATTCTTAGAATGGCTGGTGTGGGATTCCTGGCTTCCATAACACAGAGACACAGAAGACTGCTAGGAGAACTTACAAACACAGTTAACAGATTTCACTGAGCTGAAGAGATTCCCTCTCAGCTGATGGAGAGAATGTGTTAATCTTAATGGTTAACCCTGATTACCAGGTATATTTAGCACTTTCCCATATGCCTTCAGACTTTAATGCTGAACTCTGGAGGAAAGCAGGTTTCAGTTACTTTCTTCAAATACTTACTAACAAGAGGATAAAGACATTCAGAATTTTAAAAATGAAAACAAAAATTCACAACAATTTCTATTCCATTCCTAGGTTTTGAGAGCTGTCCTGTTTTCTGGCAAGTCTGTGGTACATAATTGCAGGATACCCTGGGAAAAAGTCAGAGTCAGATCCACAAAGCCATTCCTAATATCAGGTCATAAACTTAAGCTCCAGGACTGGTATGTTTTGTGGGCCAACTTGGCTGTACTGACTCAAAGCAGTATCTGAAATAAGAATGTTGAAAAACAAAGTGTGGTTGAAAATTTATTCCTGATAACTTCCACACTTACATACTTCCCCATTTTAGAACATAGGTAAAGTAATCCAATTCAAGTTTTAATGTCAGGAGTATCATTTCTCCTAGCTGTATCTATTCTCAGAGGAACCAGAATGTTTAAGGGGGAATATTAGCTGAGTCCAGTGAGAATCAACACCCTATCTAAAGAAAAGAAGAAAATGTAGGCAGATGTTTTCTGTTATTCTAGTCATCAGTGAACCAGGGCCAGGAGAGCATTTACAACAACGTGGTCCATGGCTTGGACTATCTGAGTGGCTGAGTATATAGTAAAATTTTACAGATATAGAGGCCATGAAAAAAAGAAGTTAACTTTCTTGACATCAAACAGAAATGACTTTTTTATATCTTAAATGGTGTTAGATGCAAGTTAAAAGATTTTTCTCAAGGACAGTGACACAAATTGCACCCCAACCTAACTTTGAAGCACTGTAAAGTAAAAGTGCTTAGTATTTTCCCATCAAATTAAAGTATGACTGTTTCCTTAGTAAACATTCAGAAATTAAATTATTTTGTGCTTTAAAAAAATAATAAAACATTTTCTCCTGCTTGAGGACCAGCTAAGCACGCAGAGAGGTGATCTTGAAGAACCTAAGCACTGTACCCAACATTCTGCTTTCTCTTCAGATGGTATAAATCTTTTACCTTTTACTAAGTAAGCACTTTAAGCAGACATCTACACCTCCCATCATACACATGATCTCTCTTTTTAAAAAAAGGCACTTTCGATCATAGGAATAGAAGTTCTTTAAGAAGTTCTGAGGGAATTTTAGCTTTTTTCTTTTTTTTTAACAAAACCATGGTCCATGTGTGGGAAAGAAAGAATAGAATTGATTCAAAATATAAGCTGACTATAAATTGTACATTCACGTGTATATACACTGAAGTAGGTTGAATAAGCCCCGAGGATATGAAAGCATTCAGATTCTTACTGGAAACTATTCATACTGAAAGCAGTTGACAAAAGGCCAAACTCTGCAATACCACCTTTCCCTCCTGTTCTACAACAATTCATTATGAAAGGATTTCTCTAAATACATGCGTATGTATTTGCACAAAATTACATACGTGGTAACCGTTAAAGGTAACCTTTTCACACAAGGACCAGTGCGTGCTTGGTGTTTTTTCTATTCTCTAAAGTTACTTCTTTTGGAAGAAATGAGCTAAATGGCTTTTAATCTCTTGTGCAGAAGGAAAAAAAAAATAACAACTCTGCTATTTATTAACATCAGGCCTTTCTTTAAAAAAGCTTAAATTATAGGAAAGTATCTTAAATGATCTCATCTGTACATGGTTTTTAAAATAATTCCACTCATTATTTGATAAATCCAAGTATCTGAAAAACTTTGATTTTTAGAAATATGTAAGTATTAGGTATAGATGGATTCTGAGAAGAAATGAAAACCTATTAGGGCATTCATTCATTTAAAAGGAATTAGAAGTGGAATAATTTTTTTTTTTTTTGAGACAGAGTCTCATTTTGTTGCCCTCAGTAGAGTGCTATGGCCATAGCAACCTCCAGCTCTTGGGCTTAGGAGATTCTCATGCCTCAGCCTCCTGAGTAGTTGGGACTACAGGTACCCGCCACCCTTGGTATATGGGGCCAGTGCCCTACTCACTGAGCCACAGGCGCTGCCCATAGAATCTGAATAAAGTACGGATACTAGACATCAAGACTAATCTGCTACTAGAGGACTGATTTTCTGAAACAGGAACATGTGACTAGCACTAACGGATAAGGTAGTGATGAAAATCAGGACCTAAAAAAATTGGGTTGTGTAAATACAAGCACTAAAATTCAACCTATTGATCACTTAGATATCTAAGATCAGAACATACATTTTATTTTCCTAATGAGAAAAGGCAGTTTTGCCTAAGTCTTCCTTCAAAAATAAATCCCCTACACTTGATGTTAATCACTCTTGATAGCTGATCATCTCCCACTATTGATTCTTATCTCTATGGACTGTTTTCAGCAAGAATCTTGTTGAGTGGATTCAGCAAGAATCCCCGGCCCTGATGCTTCCTCCTAGTCATTTGCATCCATGGATTCCACCCTGCTCCTTGGCTACACGTCTCCATGTCTCCTTGTGTATTTGAAGTTGAGTCTCATCTCTCTCCTCTGACATAAAACCCTATTTTACAGTCCCTTGAATAAAGTCTGCCTTAGTGTCTTCAACAAGTATCATGAATATTTTTTTCTTTAACATGCTAAGTATAAAAGTACAACTATTTTTGAAGCTGCTTCAATTGCCCGGGAGGTCCTCCTCATAAAATACTCGCCCAGACCGATTTCTTCAACGGTTTTCCCTGCACTTTCCTCTAGTATTTTTATAGTTTCATGTCTTAAGTTTAAATCTTTAATCCAGTGAGAGTCTATCTTAGTTAATGGTGAAAGGTGTGGGTCCAGTTTCAGTCTTCTGCAGGTTGCCAGCCAGTTCACCCAGTACCATTTGTTAAATAGGGAATCTCTGCCCCACTGAATGCTTTTAATTGGCTTGTCAAAGATCATATAATGGTAAGTAGCTGGATTCATCTCTTGGTTCTCTATTCTGTTCTAGACATCTACTTCTCTGTTTTTGTGCCAATACCATGCTGTTTTGATCACTATCGATTTGTAGTATAGTCTGAGGTCTGGTAGCATGATTCCTCCTGCTTTGTTTTTATTTCTGAGTAAGGTCTTGGCTATTTGAGGTTTTTTCTGATTCCATATAAAACGAAGTATTGTTTTTTCAAGATCTTTAAAGTATGACAGTGGAGCTTCAATAGGGATTGCGTTGAAATTATATATTGCTTTGGGTAGTATGGACATTTTAACAATGTTGATTGTTCCCAGCCATGAGCATGGTATGTTGACTTGATTAAAATAAAAAGCTTCTGCACAGCCAAGAACACAGTAAGTAAAGCAGGCAAACAGCCCTCAGAATGGGAGAAGATATTTGCAGGTTATGTCTCCGACAAAGGTTTACTAACCAGAATCCACAGAGAACTCAAACGCATTAGCAAGAAAAGAACAAGGGATCCCATTGCAGGCTGGGCAAGGATTTTGAAGAGAAACTTCTCTGGAGAAGACAGGCATGGGGCCTTCAGATATATGAAAAAATGCTCATCATCTTTAATCATCAGAGAAATGCAAATCAAAACTACTTTGAGATATCATCTAACTCCAGTGAGACTAGCCTATATCACAAAATCCCAAGACCAGAGATGTTGGCGTGGATGTGGAGAAAAGGGAACACTTTTGCACTGCTGGTGGGAATGCAAATTAACACATTCCTTTTGGAAAGATATATGGAGAACACTTAGAGATCTAAAAATAGATCTGCCATTCAATCCTGTAATTCCTCTACTGGGCATATACCCAGAAGACCAAAAATCACATCATAACAAAGATATTTGTACCAGAATGTTTATTGCAGCCCTATTCATAATTGCTAAGTCATGGAAAAAGCCCAAGTGCCCATCGATCCATGAATGGATTAATAAATTGTGGTATATGTACACCATGGAATATTATGCAGCCTTAAAGAAAGATGGAGACTTTACTCTTTCATGTTTACATGGATGGAGCTGGAACATATTCTTCTTAGTAAAGTATCTCAAGAATGGAAGAAAAAGTACCCAATGTACTCAGCCCTACTATGAAACTAATTTAGGGCTTTCACATGAAAGCTATAACCCAGTTACAACCTAAGAACAGGGGGAAGGGGGAAAGGGAGGGGAGGGAGGGGAAAGGTGGGTAGGGAAAGGGGGATTGGTAGGATTATACCTGCGGTGCATCTTACAAGGGTATATGTGAAACTTGGTAAATGTGGAATGTAAGTGTCTTGACACAGTAACAGAGAGAATGCCAGGAAGGCTATGTTAACCAGTGTGATGAAAGTGTGTCAAACGGTCTGTGAAGCTAGTGTATGATGCTCCATGATCATATCAATGTACACAGCTATGATTTAATAAAAAAATATATTAAGCAATAATAACAATAATAATGCAAAGAAAGTAACATTCGCATTGTCAAATAAGAGTATGTCTATTATAGAATGCTTTGACTGTGAGGTTCAGTATGGAGTCATCAGTTAACTTATTTTTTTTCCAAAGTCTCAAAAAACAGACAACTAATATTTATAAATAAAAGTGAAAGATAATTTCAAAAAACAGATCATGCTAAATCTTACAGACAACAGAAAAGGAAGAAATACTTCAAAATCATTCTACTTAATCTGGATACACCTGATATTAAAATTGGAGAAAATATATTATTATAAAGGGGAAATTACAAATGTATTTCACTTATAAATGAAGATGCAATATCCTAAACAACATATTAACAAGTTGAATTAAAAATTAATGTTAAGTAATGTACTTTGGTCAAAATTAAATCTAATTTATGTGAAAAAAAGAAAAATAAAAGTACAACTAGGCTTGGCGTCTGTAGCACAGTAGTTATGGCACCAGCCACATACACCAAGGCTGGCAGGTTCAAATCCAGCCCGGGCCTGCCAAACAACAATGACAATTACAACAACAACAAAAAAATAGCCGGGTGTTGTAGTGGGCACCTGTAGTCCTAGCTACTTGGGAGGCTGAGGCAAGAGAATCAATTAAGCCCAAGAGTTGGAGGTTACTGTGAGTTGTGATGCCACAGCACTCTACCAAGGGTGACACACTCAGACTCCATCTCAAAATAACTAAATAACTAAATAAATAAAAGTACAACTAAAAACTACACATACACAGATCAATATTAAAAAGGTGGAGAGATGAAGGACTTGGAGCTGAAGAAGAAGGCAACCTGGAAGTACCCAATAGGCACAGACAAAAAAAAAATGCCATCAAACCCTGCTTTTTCTAGCTAAAGAAGTATAGAAAGGAAAAGGATCAGCCTAATAAGAAAGGAAGCTTTGGGACAATAACCACCCTATCCCAAAGATGTCAGAAAACACTGTGGCCCCACTGCCATCCGTGGCAGCTAAGGCCGAACAGTGGGCCCACACTTCCACCCTCACTGGGTTGTGACCAGAGGCCCTAACTCCTGTGCTCCAAAATGGACATTTCTAGCTTTCACTTTTATCTGGTGCATGGTAATTCTCTAGCAATTGCCTTGACATATCTACCTGGGTATATACCACAGATGCCTCAAATTCAACTCTACTGAGTAGGAACATGCTATATTTTCTCTTCCACCTATATTCTTCTTTCTGGATTACTCGTTATAATTAGTGAGATCACGTCCACGTACTCACTCAAACTAGACATATGATTCTGGCCAATGGCCCATAGGTAGAGTGTCTTCAGGGCCTAATCATGAAGAAATAGATCTGAAACCTCTGACTCTTTCTGTGCCACAGTGACCAAGACGGGCTTGTAATGAAAAAGCTAAACTAAAAGATTTTAAGAAGAGCTGGACCACTGAATTGCTTCACAGAGGGCAACTGCCTCCTAGAGTTAGCAAGACCTCTGTACAGCCAAGAATGAAATGTTTGCTGTGTTATAATGCTGGGATTATGTTTGATACTCCAGAATAGCCTAGTGTATTATCTCTCCATCTCCACTTCCCTTGTCCTCATCATTTCATATCTGAATAACTGGAATAGATTTTTAAACAATCTCCGTGTTTTTAATCAAAGCACCTCTTTTTTTTTTTATTAAATCATAGCTGTGTACATTAATGCAAACATGGGGTTCAATGTGCTGGTTTTATATACAATTTGAAATCTTTTCATCAAACTGTTAACAGGCCCCTCAAACTTTCCTTCATTATCTGCAAGAGTGATTTCTCTATAAACAAAAACCATGAAAACATCCGTGAGACTAGCACCCTCTCCATGCCTTGGCATCACCACGTGCAGCCTCCTAGGAGTAGTGCACGTGGAGGTAATGAACCTCTTGTAGCTTCCTGATCTCCTGATGCTTCATGCTTCAGCAACCCTGGCCATGCTGATCCTTTGGCCTAAGAAAGCTCCTTTTCTAGCTTTTCCATGAGGGTAACTTTTTTTTTTTTTGCAGTTTTTGGCCGGGGCCGGGTTTGAACCCACCACCTCTGGTATATGGGGTCAGCACCCTACTCCTTTAACCCACAGGCACCGCCCATGAGGGTAACTCTTATTAGTTTTTTAGTATTCCTCTTTCTCAGAAAATGTTATTTGACGACTTCTGCCTCTAGACTGTCTTAAGAATGTCTTCTTTGCATACATCTATCACCAAATGCTAATTATTATACAGAAATAATTTATTTACCTTTCTCTTTCAAATAAAGGGGAAATGTAATACACTCAAGGGTAACAAGCTTGTCACATTCATCTTCGTATTTCTACATCTAGAAAAATGCTTGGCACAAAATAAAATGTTAGTTAAACTGAATTCCTGTCCCTTTGCAGAATAAACCAGAGGCAAAATAAAATTCTGAATATAGCTTTTAAAAATAATGCTTTTAAACCTGTTCTAACTCTATATTATGGAGCCCTAAATATATAGGAGAGTGAAATGATTAATATGAGGGACTCAAGAAGCTGTATCACATACGACCAGGTTAGTGTTAGTTTCCCATAGCTGTCTTAACAAATTATCACAAACTTGGTGGCTTAACTGACATAAACACAACATTTATTATCTCACAGTTCTGGAGGCCAAAGTCCAAAAGTGAGGTGTTGGCAGGGCCATCTTCCCCAGGGGAGATCCTTTCTTGCCCTTTCAGCTCTGATGGCTGTGCACATTCCAGCTCACAGCCACACACAACAATCTCTGCCTCTGCCTTACATCACCTTATCCTGTCTTCCTCTCCATAGCTCTCATAAGGACTTGTCACTGGGTTAGGGCCCACCTAGTTAATCTAGAATGCTTTCATCTTGAGATCCTTAATTTAATTGTATCTGCAAAGACCCCCTTTCCAAATAAGGTCATATTCACAAGTTCTAGGAATTTGGAAGTGGATATATGATTGCAGGGGGCTACCGTTTAACCTAGTACAGTGTGCCCTCCAACCCCCTCAAATTTCTGTCTGTCCTATATGCACAATGATTCACTCCATTTCAAATCCCCTAAACGTAACCCATTAAAGCATCAACTCTAAGACTAAAATCTCATCTAAATATCATCGGCTCAAAAGTCCCAAATTTCATCCTCTAATTCACCTGAATCGGGTATGAAGGGGGATGGATATAATCCCTCCTAGGACAAAATTCTTCTTTATCTGTAGATATATGAAAATGGAAAACAAGTTATCAGCTTCTAAAATACAATGATTGAGGTGGGTATGGTGGCTCATGCCTGTAATTACAGCACTTTGGGAGGCTGAGGCAGGTGGATTGTCTGAGCTCAGGAGTTCGAGATCAGCCTGAGCATGAGTGAGACCCCTAAAAAAAGTCTCTACTCTTTAGCCTACACTAAAAGAAAAATAAAATAGAAAAACTAGACAGGCATTATGGCATGTGCCTATAGTCCCAGCTAGTTGGGAAGCTGAGGCAAAAGGATAGCTTGAACCCAAGAATTTGAGGTTGCTGTGAGCTAAGATGCCACAGCACCTTACCTAGGGTAACAAAGTGAGATTGTTTGAAAACAAACAAACAGGCAAACAAACAAAATACAAAGATGGGATGAGTATACGTTAGACATTCCCACTGAAAAAAGGAGAAATTAGAAGAAATAAAGGGGCCACTGGTCCCAAGCAAGTATGAAATCCAACAGAGTAAATTCCACCAGGTTTCAAGGCCTGAGAATAATCCTCTGTGCTCAAGGTTCTGCCCTTCGCCTGTGGTAGCCCTATGGGGCCTCTGCTGCTGGGTATTGGTGGCTCTGGTTGCATACAATGTTAAAGTCTTAATTTTAAGATAAAACTAACCAATATTATTAGAATTCAGGAGAACAGTTACTCTTGTCAGAATAAACAGAGGTGAAAAGGAAACATGAAGTATAGGTAATAATCTGCTTCTTGGTATGTAAGTGTATTCCCTTGTGAAAATTTCAGTGACATGTATATTTACAATATGTATACTTTTCTATGTGTGTGTTATATTTCAATAATTTGTTTTTTAAAACAAGGTTGTATCACGAGACACTCGAAGGAATGGAGGAAATGATCTCTCAACAAGGAGAGTCATTTCCTTCAATTATAGCTCATGTTTTTTTTTCATTTTCTATCGTTATAGTAATGTGATAGTGAAAAGAAGGATGTTTAAGTTATGGCTGATCTTACCAGATGACATAAAAGCAAGAGACCCAAGCTTAGTCTCACATTATTAAGAGAAATAGTTATTTCAGCACACAGCCATAAGAACAGCTGTGAGTCAGTTGCTGGTAATTTTATCTGCCATTCAGAAGGACAATCCAGGTTTAGGAAATACTGCTGTGACCACTGTCTTGATGCCTAAAAAGAAAAGAGTTCTAGATGGCAATCAGCTACACTAGAACTGGCTTTAAAAACCGGTTTTCTACAGCATGTGTAACAGTTCTTCTTGGCTATAGCTTCTAAATAATAAGGCAGACAAAGAAGGCAATTGTGAGGAAAACCATTACAAAAGATAAGCTGAATTTAAGAATCTTCCACTTAGCAGAGATTTGAAAGTAACAAATGTTGAACACTATAGAAGAGAGGGATGATGCAACTATGTCCTTTTCCTGCATTCAGGCCAGTGCCTGAAAACCATGAAGAATCAACTAAGCTTCTAAGTGTGCTTCATGGGATGGGTCTCAGGAAGTTTAGTACTAGTTTCGGGTCTGCAGTTTGGGCGTGCTTGTAAAGTTCACATGTATTTCAAACGTAGATCTATCCATTTAATCTCTATGTATGTCTGATAAGTCAGCTAATTAAAAGAAAGGTAGGCCCAAAATGTACATGTTCAAAATTATTTTCAGAGAACCCATAATTCTAGATTTGACCATGAGTAGGCTGCAACTTTACACCAGTCCAGGAAAAACCGCATACCCAATTCACAATGCTCTGTTCAGGAACAAGGCTGGCAATATCATAAACTTTATTTTAAACATTTTCTACCTCAAAAACTAACCATCACAAACGCCATTTTAGTATTAAAGTGCAATGATTTATTTATTTAAATTCTTAAATTTTATAAAAGTTTTGAGACACAGGGGAAAAAAAATCTTGAGCCTTAGCTATGATAGATGTTCCTTCTTTGACAGTCACAATTTTCTAGAAACTCTTCAACCATAGCTTTCCAATCTCTCATTTCAATAAGCTCTTCTTAAGAATGCAAGTTAATGGATTCTTTAAATTAAAAAAAAATGCTGATAGCCAAAAGCTATCTTAATAAATGCTGTATAATATTTTGGGACCAGATTTATAGACATATCTGTCTCTATATATGTATGTCAGTAATAGTATTTTAATAAGAGAATTATTTCTGATGGTAATTTAGGGTTACTAGCACATGGGTTTTCAAACTTAGCTGCTTAAAAATCAGATTATCATTTTACTCTCTCCTCTGACTTATAGCTGTTCATTAATCCTGTCAATACTTTCTAGAATAACTGTTAATATGAGTAGACATCTTTTGATAGATGATTTGGAAGAGATTTTGACCTGTCAATATTCTGAATTAATTTAAAAAAAATTGGGGGCAGTCCTTTACAGCAATGTATATATTTTCACTATATTTAAAACAAGAGTAGATTAAATTAGATTTATTACAATAGAGTATTATGGGATCATTATCATATGGCTGGAAGCTACTGCAATCTTTTATCAAATGCATATACTCTAATGATGGTAACATAGTTTGGTATAGTGACTAGGAGTGTTAGCTCCGGAGTGATAGAATTTGTACCAAATCCTAGCTAAGGTCTTTACTAGCTTTGTGACTTAGGGCAAATGACTTCATCTTTCTCCCTCAGCAGCTCCTTTGCAAAATGAGGATAACACAGTGCTGTACTGAGGATTAAATGAATTAATTCATATAAAGCTCTCAAAGTAGGGCTTGGCTGTACGGAGGTTAGATATTATTAACATTGAGAAGACTAGTGGCATGAATACTGTCCTCTAAAAAGCCATGTGACACTACAGATGATTCAATTTGGTGATGTAAATTACAGCTTTTGCAAAGGGCAGTCAATGATAGTTAATGTTCTAGTTTATTTAACATCACTCTTGCACTCTTGAATGCAAACATCATTTGATTCTAAATTCACTTTTAATAAGTACCTGTGTTAGTTCAAAAGAGACCAAAAAAGGCAGTAGGAGTAAATTTTTGGAGTATATCAGTTTGATTCCCACAAAATGGGAGTGAGAACCACCCTCAAACTAATCTTTCTAGTTTTACTTATGCTTAATGAGATCCTCAGACCAAGGTCAATGAGCACAGAAAGGCAGCGATAAATCATGCCACCCGACAGACACAGAAGACCCAGGGACAGGGGGGCACTAGCGTGCCGGCAGGAAACCCCGGTTGATTTATTTGCACTGAGACAATTCAAGAGAGATCAGGAAATGCAGAAGATTTATAAATTAATTCCCTGTGGCATCATAAAAACCAGCAGTCTGACAATAGGAAGGGCATGTTAGATTTGATGCTAGAAAGGAAGGAAAGAAAGAGTCTGATCAAGTTGTTGTGAAGAATTTTCCTACATCTGGAATTGATGACAAAACAAATGCCACAGATGGATGAAAGGAGACTTGGATGAATCCAGATTCCCTCCACATCTCCCAACCCGAACTTCACTCCAATTAAACAGAATCTGTCAAAAGATAAGTTATTTCTTCGTAGGATTTAAAAAAACAGGATTCTTTCAAGTTCAAAATGTAATACTTTTAAATGAAAATAATAATACTTTAATAAAATAAGTAAATTTCCATAGGTAGAGTCAAGCAATCTGTACATATGTTTTGTAATCCTTTATGATTGCTTCTTATTAAACTACTTCTAATGTTAGTAATTAGCACATATACAGATATAGGTAAATAGGCTAATTTGTCAAAATATAGGAAATAAAGACTATTAGACTTCAAAACTCATTTAATCTATCTATCCAATATAGACAGGAAAGAGCAATATTGTGAAAATTAAGTATCAAAATAAAAATAAGATACTTTGCACACTGTTTAAAAAAAAAAACCATAAAAGCCCAGAGAGGCTTTTATATAAATAAGGCCACAAGTTATACAGCTTGTGGCTCTATTTATATAAAAACAAATAAAATGAAATCAGGGTTGCAGACTGATTTACGTAAAAACAAAAAATAAATTCGTTGCCAACACTTAGACATTAAGAGATTTATCAAAAATTCTGAATTCTCTAGAAAAAAATGGATGCTTGGATAACATAGGGCTCACAACTTCTATGGTCACAAGCTGGAATTAAAAGTGGCTGACTCTTTAGACAAAGCCTGGGGCCCCTGGATTATCACAGTTCTCTCTCTCCTGCTGCCTCCACCACTTCATTCACTTCTTTCATTTATGATATCTGCCTGGCCTATGTAGCCCTGGGGACAGGTGCTATTAGGTATCTCAACAGTACTTTGTAAATTGCAAAGTGTTGTATATTAGTTGATGGTGTTATTACCACTCAAGATTATACACTTAGCTATCAACAGAGCTGGAGGTGGGACTCGGGTCTCCTGACACTCAGATCTGTTGCACCACGCTGTCTCATACACACAAGGAAACAAGGCAGCAACAGTTACAGAACAGGAATTCCCACATTTGAAAAAATAAACACAAAAATGAGGATAACCTGGTTTAGCAAAATAATAAAATTAACAACTATAGTATGAGTGAACAGTTTCTCATTTTCTTTCTCTCTGCTCCCTCCTTTTCTCACTTATTTCAACTTAAGCCCAAGGGAAGATGAATATGTGAATGAAAAAAGGCATAGAATGGCTTTGCTAATGATAAGGAAAAGTTGATTTCATAGGTAGGGAATTTCAAACTACACAGATGAGCCCCAAAAGCAAAGATTAAAGTGGAGATTAAGCTCAGGGAGTAGAAGGCAATTCCAGAAATGAGGGCAGTGAGTGGAAAGCGCTTTGTATCTAGTTCCTTTCAAATAAACACGATGTCATCAGCAGGAACAATCTAGATGATCTTAATGTTTGTAGTAGTTTAGAAAAAGAAATACATATACTGAATGCTTAATATATAAAAATCAAGAATTAAAAGGAGATAATATAAATTTTTTTTTGCAGTTTTTGGCCAGGGCTGGGTTTGAACCTGCCACCTCTAGCATATGAGGCCGGCGCCCCACTCCTTTGAGCCACAGGTGCTGCCTGGAGATAAAATAATTTAAAAAGATAACATATTTATCTAACTCAGTAAGGGCCACTATGTCATTAAAGACAGACTGAACTATAATCTTCTGCCAATTTCTAAATACTGCATATTCTAACTAGTAGAAAGTTTTCACTTTCTATGACAAAATAATAGTAGCCATCCAGGAGATGGCGACATACAAGACAGCTCAGAGGTCGACCCTCATGTACACAGCGAACAAAGTATACGAAGTAGACACTGCGAAGTGCAATGTGAAGAGCAGTGTCCAACACAGGTGTGTTCTCTGAGGAATGCCTGCTGAGTTATGCAAAAGGTACCTGGCAGTACAGATTATGTGTGTAAAACAAACAGAAACATAAATGCTCTCAGAGGCTGGCCTTGTTATCAAGAATTTAAACTGCTCAGTGAGACACAGAGATGTCTGTAACATTCTCCTTTCCACAAATACCTTCTGTAGCACTCAAACTACTTTCATGCTTGCTGTTTAATTTTCCCTTTATTCCCTAATAACTCAGGAGCTCTTCGTAGCTTTCCAGAATGTAGAATGGTTCTAACAGTAGGATAAGTCAGTTTTTCCAGTTGTCCCAGAATTGGTGACCAAGATCCAAAGTTGGTGACAAAAAAGAGCAAAGAAGTACACATCATAGAGAAAGCTTAGTAAGAAGCAGCAAGCTGAGCTGGGCATGGTGGCTCATGCTTGTAATCCTAGCACTCTGCCTCTTCACCGAGAGAGAAGGATCACTTGAGGTCAGGAGTTGGAGACTAGTCTGAGCACCACAGTGAGACTCCAACTCCATTAAATGAAAAGAAAAATTAGCCAACTATGATGGCACATGCTTACATCCCAGCTACTTGAGAGGCTGAAGCAGGAGGATCATCTGAGCACAGGAGTTTAAGGTTACAGTGAGCTGAGGTGATGCTACTGTACTCCACCCCAGGCAACAGGATGAGACTCTATCTAAAAAAAAAGAAAAGAAAAAATGCCCAAGCAGGCACCATTCTCACCAGTCCAGTGCCTCAGCATGTGCCTTTGTCTGTCCATTTAAGACTGGTATGAGGGTGGTGCTAAGCCTGGCAAAAGTCATCTTCATAGAAGGGGTATATATTTATTCCAAGAAGGTCCCCTTTGCCTAAGCTAAGTGAGCAGGGCTCAAAGAGAACTGCCCTAAAGGATTGAATGTGAGTACAAGAAAAGGACACTGGCATCTCATTCCTTTGGTATCTACGTAGGCATCAGACTAGTTGATTTGCCTGTGCTTATCTGAGAAGGAGGAAAGAACTAGAGACAGATGGCAGGTAGCGAAGTACTAAGGCAGCCTATATAGTCTCAGATTTGGCATGGCCAGGATGCATGAGTTTCCTGTTGGTCAAGTGACATTACACACATCCTTGGCCAGAGAAGCAGCATCAGAACACCCTAAAAGTAGAGGAAGGAGGAGGAGAGGCGGGAATGAGAATGGAACTTGTCCCTTCCCACTGCAGGCCCCTCAAGTGACCTGAGGATGGGAAGAGAAGATGAAGCAAACTCTTCTTTGCTGCTCTGATCTACTTTTTTATACTGCACATTAAAACAATCTTTTCTAAGGTTTAATACAAATACAGAATCATATGCTATGTACTCTTCTGTGTCTCAGTTCTTTTGCTCAGTGTTTTAAGATTCACTCACATTGTTATGTGTATTTGTAGTTCGTTCCTATTTACTGCTGAGTAGTATTTCATTACATGAGCATACCACAATTTGCTCATTCATTCACTTGTGGTAGTCAGCCTTAAGATGGCCCGCAAGGATCCCTGTGTCCAGTTATTCACACCATTGTGTTGTCCCTCCCATACTGTACAAGGGTCAGTCTGTGTGATCAATGGAATAAGGTCGAGGTGAGAGATACTGTGAACTTCACCTTGGTTGCTCTTTTCCTCTCTCTTGGGTCACTGCTCAGGTGGCTGCCAAGTAGAGGAGCCATATGGTGAAGAGCCAAAAGAACTATGAGTGAATCTGGAAGTGGATTCTTCAGCCTCCGTCAAATCTTCAGATGACTGGAGACCCAGCCAAAAGTCTGACTGCTAACTCATAAAGGACCCCCCATCAGAAACACCTGCTAAGCTGCTGCCAGATGCTTGATCCTCTGAAACTGTGTGACAATACAGGATGGATATAAAAGTCCGTGTGCAGTGTAAAATAGTTTAACACAGTAAATTGCACACAACCTTTATGTCTACCTCGTACATAATTACTCCCTTAAGCCATTAAATTTAGGGTAATTTTTATGCAGTACCAGATAACTGAAGGACATTGGTAACTGGAAATGAAACAGTAACAAAAACTTAAAATGTGGGCACGGCTTTGGAGCTAGGCAGCAGGCAGAAACTGGAAGACCTGGAAAGCGTTTGAGTAGAGGATTAGTGAAAATTTAAAGTACCCTGAATTGACTATCAGTATAAATACGGGCTTCTAGGAGGCTGCCAATGAATCTTAAAGGGAAGTGAGGAACATGTTATTGGAATCCTTGTTAGTAGTAACAGAACTTTAGTAACAATGTCAACTGCAGTCATGTGGGAGGTAGAGAAGGGACCAATGAACGATGAACTGAACGGAGTGATCTAGCTAAGGAGACTTCTAGCCAAAATGCTGAAGGTATGTATGGCCTGCTTTCTTCCTGCCACTGGTGGTAAAATGTAAGAGGAAATACGTTAATGTGGTCACTCCTGAAATAGCTTAGCATGGTCCTTTTATGTTCTTACAGGAATTTACAAACATAGCCTGAATCTAAAACACACAGTTTTAAAAATCTTGCTATGCACTGTACAGCAACAAAATTGAAAGTGAAACCAAAACACCACACAATACATTCCCTAGATTAGAGAATCCCTTTGATAGTGTATTTTGTCAAACCACGAAGTCCTCAATGGGAAGCACAGATGTAGAATACACTAACTATGCACTTATTTCAGGGTGTCCTCTGAAGGCCCAAGTGCCACAAGGTACATCTGTCCTGGTAAGCCTTAAATTTTGAGTCTTAAACTCCTGCCTCTCTAGAAAGTAAGCTAGAGAAAAGGAAGGGAGGATGGTGGTAGGAAGTAGCTAAAGAAACTGCCTAGATACATGTCCTCTGGTTCACCATGACAATGCAGAGAATAATAAATCCAAATGGTGACTTTCACCAAACTGGGTTCACACTAGTAGATAACTACGTATCTTTACACTATTTCAACATTGCCCAGAAACAACTGACATAGACTATAGAGAGCCGACAAGAAGTCTGAGAGGTTAAGAATATTAAGCACAATAATGTTAAGCACCATTATTTATTGTGCTCCAATTTGGTGGACCTACATTTTGCTCCAATAGGTGGGTCTGGGGCTAAGAATTTAAAAACCAAAATTTAACCTTCCTTTGAACCATGTATCTGACATCTACTTTTATTCAGAACTATGTTAATCTTCCCCAAATTCAGTAAGAACAAATCACATTTTTCATACATAAAACAACAGGTTTACATTCTTTACTTAAAACTTGTGCATAAAGGAAGACAAGTAAAATGAACTTGAACAGAAAATTTAATATTAAAACTACATTTTCTCTTATAGAAACTGTGATCAAAAAACCTGTGCACCAAAATTGGAGTTGGAACGAATGACAGCATTTTGTTGTTATAACCCTTGGTTCCAAACAAAGGGAATTTATCGAATTTCCAAAAAGGTATTCTCTGTACTATACATAATCTTCAGAAATTTTAGTCCAAGCAAGAATTTATTTGGAAAGTTCCAAGTGCTTCGTGTGATTATGATAAAAGTGCCCTTTCCACCGTAACTTCATAATTAGTACACCTTGCTACCATGATAGACAGCAGCATTCAACGCTATGAAGAGGAAAAGATAGAATGGTGTATGTCTGTTTATAGTTGAGCCAAAGACAAGCCCTATGACGTGAGAAAAAAGGTCTAAAAGTCAAAATAAGAAAGACATTAATCTATACCTACTTTTATTATCGAACAAAAAGGAATAATAACCCCAAATAAAGGAGTTGAAAGAGCATGAGCCCACATTATAGGACTGAGAAACTGTTGCTGAGTGAGGGTGAAAGCATGGACAAATCTGGGTTTACACGTGAGTTAATGTATGCCAGAACATCTGCTAGATTGTAGGAAGTGCCAATCCAAAGCAGTTTCTCCAACCTAATAGGCAACTGTCAGAGTACTCAGGCTTTCCCTGATAAAGCCATTAATAAGAGTAAAGTACCAGACGTGGCTTCACTGCGTGCCATATGCAGTTGTTTGAGAGACTAAAACTTGTCAACTTAACAAAAGACAACTCTTAAAATATTATTCATTTGATTCAGGTATTTTGTCATACCATATCTATTGAAAATACTTGTGGCAACAGCGAAATATTCCCTTTCCATCAAGAATTTATGATTAGAGAAATAAAGTGAATAGTCTTGTGAGAGTTAAGTAAGTAAAAGATACTTGGCACGGTGGCTTGCGCCTATAATCCCAGCACTTTGGAAGACAGAGGTGAGAGGACTGCTTGAACCCAAGGAGTTTCAGACCAGCCTATTGAAACCCCATCTCCACAAAAAGCTTTAAACATTAGCTGACTGTGGTGGCATAAGCCTGTAATCCCAGCTATTCAGGAGGCTGAGGTGGGAGGATGACTTGAGCCCAGGGGTTGGGGGCTGCAGCTAGCTCTGATCTTGTCGCTGCACTCCAGCATGGTGACAAGAGTCAGACCCCGTCTCTCAAAAAAATCCACAAAAACAAATAAAACATGCAACACACTAGAAAACTAAGAAAACAGATTGACTGAAGACCACGGGGTTCCCCAGGGCCAATCCAGGTTACCAGGTACAAGGCAAGGAAGTGGAGTTGGGAAAACTGAAGAAAGACAAGTGAACAGACCGGCGATGCTCAGCCTGGGACTGTGAAAAGGAAAGCCCCACAGACCTGGAGGCAGGCACTGTTACCTGAGCACTAGGCAGATAAGAAGTCTTGATATTAGTATCTGTTTGATAGTTAGCTAGCTTCCCACAAGACAGACAGCTTTCCCTGGAACATGCGCCAGGAGACCCCAACACATTGCACAGCTTTGCACTTATACACTACTCTTCTCCAGAAGATCTTGGTTCTCTTTGACAATACCATCCAAGTCATCCTCAAACTTCCCTAATAGGGGCTCGGCACCCATAGCTCAGCAGTTAGGGTGCCGGCCACATACACCGAGGCTGGTGGGTTCAAACCTGGCCCGGGCCTGCTACAAAAAAACAATGACAACTACAGAAAAATAAAATAGCCAGGTGCTGTGGTGGGTGCCTGTAGTCCCAGATACTTGGGAGGATGAGGCAAGAGAATCGCTTAAGCCCAAGAGTTTGAAGTTTCTGTGAGCTGTGATGCCAGAGCACTCTACCGAGGGTGACATAATGAGACTATCTCAAAAAAAAAAGCTTCCCTAATAGGAATAAGATAGAGGTAATAATCTTTTTTACTGTTGAGGGGAAGGAAGCACAAATATACAGTAACTAATTTTTTTTTAAACAACATAAATGGACAAACTACTTAGGATTCTTTAGGCTTACTTAGCTTAGCCATCTTTAATTCACTTGTAATTCTTTCAGCATGCATACTGTAAACAGACAATTTGTTCAGACAACACAAAATGTAGACAAATTAAAATTAGTTCAAGCTCTTAAAATGAGATAGATTGCGTAATCTGAGATTGTGTGACAAATGATTAATTTTTGTTTTGCTCAGTTTTCTTGATAGCTTCTCTGTCGGACTAAAAGACCTGAAAACTTTTGTGTGACAAAATACCTAGAAATGCTGGGCAAAAATAGTTGAGTTTGCAATAAAAGGAAGTCCTCCAGGTCCATGCTTGTTTTGCTTACCCCTGAATCACCAGCAGCCAGGAGGGGGTTTAGTGTACGGTAAGCACTAGATAATAATTGGTGAATGTTGTTAAGTGAACGTGAAAGATAGTCTGGAAGGATCTGTTAACAATAAAGGGCGTGAGTTAAGGAGGAAGAAGTTTCTGGACAATAGAATTGTTCAGAAGGCTAAGTCTAGAATTAACTAGCCCCAAAGTCCCAATTAGAAACTCTGGTCAGGCAGTGCAGGCTATATGAAAATGTAGACCTAAAACCTCTGATACTAATAGCTGGTTTGCATTGTTAGTCACTTGGTGCCTTGATTTTACCTTCTGTGAAATGGATCTTTAGTAGTTCCATTATCTGAAGGAAAACCATTCCAAGATCTCCAGTGTATGCCTGAAACCATGGATAGTAGCAAATGCCACATCTGTTGTGATTTTTTCCTATACGTATATACTTATAATAATGTTTAATTTATAAATTAGGCACAGTAAGAGGTTAACAATAATAAGCAGAACCACTGTAAAAATACACTGTAATATAAATTATAGAGATGTGGTGTCTTTCACTCTACTTCAAAAAATATCTTATTGTATTGTATTAACTCTTCTTCTTGTAAAGAAGTGAGATGATAAAAGGTCCACCTGATGAAATGAAGGGGAATGATATAGTCCAGCGGTGTCCAACCTGAAGCCCATGGGCCAGATGTTGATTTTGTGAGGACTTTTTTTGCTTTTCTCTGGTGTCAGATATTATGAAAATACCTTATTTTGGGGGCAGCGCTTGTGGCTCAATGAGTAGGGCCCCCATATACTGAGGATGGTGGGTTTGAACCCAGCCCTGGCCAAATTGCAACATAAAAATAGCCGGGCATTGTGGTGGGCACCTGTGGTCCCAGATACTGGGGAGGCTGAGGCAAGAGAATCGCCTAAGCCCAAGAGCTGGAGGTTGCTGTGAGCTGTGACACCACAGCACTCTCCTGAGGGCAACAAAAAATGAGACTCTTGTCACAAAACAAAAAAAACCCTTATTTTTGCTAATCAGCTTTCCTTTGTTTGTGTATTTAGTGTGTAGAATTCAATTCTTCTACTGTGCAGTGGAAAAGAAAAAAGGTTGGAGACCCCATGTCATTTTGATGAAGTGTTAGGCTACTGATCCTCCAACAATTTGTCAGAAGGAAGATCACCTGCATTGGGTCATTCTGGATCACTGAGTGATTTGATGATGACGGCTGAATGTCAGGAGCAGACAATGTCAATGACTAATGGACAGGTAGTGTAGACAGTGTGAATACACTGGACAAAGGGATGATTCATATCCTGTGGGACAGGGTGGGATGGTGTGAGATTTCACCAGGATACTCAGAACAGGGTGCAATTTAAAACTTGTAAGTTATTTTTGGAATTTTCCATTTAATTTTTTTGGGACCATGATTGACAGCAGGTAACTGAAACTACAGAAAATGAAAGGAGGGGTGGAAAGATGGAGGAGGGGTAGAACTACTATATACTACTTAGAAGCTGTTTTCCTTTCAGCAGATCTTATTAGAAAACCATGACAAAATTTTGCAAATACAACAAAGAAAGGCAAATACATGCTTAACATTACAGGCAGCCAAGTGTGAGTACGTAATTAAAAGTTGTGAGGCCATCGTGACTTCATAAAGTTTAAAAAAATTTTTTTAACATCAACTAAATTCTTTTTTTTAAATTTCACATAATCTTTATTTTTTATTTTTAAATATTAAATCTTTTTTATTTATTTAGTTACCTCACATTTTCAGTTACTTCAACAAATTTTTTTTATCATCAAAACTATAGAAAATGGTGTCATTGTTCTGGCTTATGATATTTTCACATAATAAAGGAAACATTTGAATATGTTTTAAACACAGCTACTTCTGTGTGTCTATTTATAAAATTGAAATATTTATATCTGTCAAAGAGTTTATATGCTAGAATGTAATCTGATTTATTTTTCCTAGTAACAAAATATAGGCACTGAGTAACAACTGAATTCTTTTTTTTCTCCAGATAAATATAAGGTTACATATGATTAGGTTACATTGTTTGCATTTGTTAGGAAAGGTCCAGTTGTATTTGAGCCCTTCACCCAGGAGGTATGCCATGTACCCCTAAACTGTATCCATTATCTTCTTTCAATAATTTGAACAAATTGAATTCTTGAAGCCAGCATCGCCCTAGAGTACAGTATGTTCCTTGGGAGTTGTCTTACTACCTCACATCAATGAGAATAGTTCAGGTCCTAGAGGAGAACTGCAGTACAGAGGGTATAAAGAATTAATGCTGATAATAATTTTCATAATAAATTATGAATCTGAGAAATTAATATTTGAGAAGAAAAGGCTATAGCCTAAAACATTTTATGTGATGTTATTTAGAAGGAGCTATTGATTAAAAGAAAAAAAAATAACCAAATTTTTATATTTTATTATTTGTGTACTGATTTTTATCTATTTATCTTTTTAAATCTAATTTAGCATTATTCTATTCAAGAAAGTAGTTCACTTGCCTATGGAACTAAAGAGTTGAAAAGTTCATAGTGAATACATCATTGAGGTGCTAAGTTTCCAGAGTAATTGTGGTAATTATGAAAAATTGATATTTTTGAGTTGGTCATTTCATATTAATTTGAAAAGTATAGTGGTGTTCTAGTTGTTTTCTCTAAAACGCAACCTATGCTGAAACATAATCAACGCAGTCTCAATCTAAAGAGGGCGGTCAGCCAACCAGTCTTTAAGAACAATACCCAACTGGCTATCCTCAGGAGATTGCAATAGTCCCCATGTCACATACATAGGTGATGAATGTTTAGGGGTATCAGAGCCTAAGTGTATGATTCTTTTAACCCGAGGCAAGGTCAAACAGACTGGCCACGTAGGCTACCTTCTGAATACTTATGGGATTAGGTCAGGGATCTGGGGGACCAGACTCTTCTCTATAATGGCTCTGAATCTGAATGTCTCCATATAGTCTGGGTGGTGATGAGTGCAGCCTCTCTGCCTGAGGCAGGCAGAATGTGAAGCACTCTGGGGCACTTACTCGCAGAAGCACAGCATCTTTAGTCCTGATCTGGCACTGCCTTCACTGAAGACACACAAAAAGCAGAATTATACTTCACTAGTACTTTGTAGCTTCAGGTTCATACTGTATCTCTTCGCAATATGTAAGACAGGAGCAATCCATACCATTTCTTTTTGCTTCAGGTTTTTTATAGACAGATGGGGAGAGGTTGGAGTATAAATAAATATTCTCTTCTGCCTCTCATGGGAACAAAGGTGTGCCATAAAAATGTGAAATAGCATTGTTTGTATCATTCTAATTCTAATGCAATTTTCCTAATTACCAACTGTCTGAAATTTCCACATAAGATAATAAGAGGAAGGCCAGTGATGGCTCAAGCTTGTATTACTCCCAGAACTTTGGAAGGCTGAGGCAGGAAGTATCATTTGAGCCCAGGAGTTTGAGACCAGCCTGGGCACAATAGGGAGACCCAGACTTTATTAAAAAAAAAAACAACAACAACAACAACAAAAAACACCCAAAACAAACCAAAAACAAACAAACAACCCCAAAAAACCAGCCAGGAAGTGCCCAGGAGTTTGAGGCTGCAGAGAGCTCTGATCAGTCCACTATTGTGGCCCAGCTCAACCTGGGTGGCAGAGTAAGACTATGTCTCTAAAAAACAAACAAACAAAAGAAGATGATAAGATTAAGAAGAGAATAAGTTCTAATTCTGGCTCCAAGGTCCACTACTTAGTCTTTGTGGAAGTTTAGCCAAGACTTGTAATTTGGGTCTTAGGTGCTTCATCTGTATAATGAAGACTACTCTTTAGAGTTGTGGTGAAGGTCAGATATACATGAAGCACCTGTGCCTGCATTCTACACAGTTAAATAAGTGGTAGAAATTATTGTGGTTATTCTATTTTCACAGAATTCTGAAAAGTTACACTGGCCAGGATATAAAGAGCTCAAACAGGTGACAAGTGGAAAATTACAGAACCAGAAGATGAGTGAGATGGAGTGTGTACTTGAGACTTACCACTTTCCTAATGTAGAGAATTTCAGGCAGATGGGCATTTAAATGATGCTTTTCAGCAATGAAAATGTAACATTTATTAAAGACATGAAAATTATTTTTAGAATTGTTATAGTCATATCATTAGATAAAAAGTAATACTACATCTTTATCCTAACTGCTCTGAAAAACGTGCCCCTCTTCAGGAGTAGAACACCATGTGCTGGTTGTGTAATTTTGAACACTACAGTCAGATGGAACATTAAGTAAAATCAGTAGGGATGACTAAACCTGAGGGCCACAGTTATTGAAATGCCCCTTCTATCAATGCAATGGCCCTTCCATCACCTGTGGCATAGTTCTCACTGTGGAACAGGGGTCTCTGAAAGGCAATGAAGTGCAGATTCTAAGCACTTTAGGTTTGCTATTTTATTTAATTTCACACCAACTCTGTGAGGTAGGTAATGCTATCCCAATTTTATAGATGAGGAACATGAATCTTAAAAAAGTATTCTGTCTAACTGGTAAATGGAGTAGCTAGAGTTACAACCTTGGTCTTATTAGCTCTCTGCCAGGCTGTTACTTGGAAGAAAGACATTTGTTTTCCATTAATACAGTATTTGGCACAAAGTAGATGCTCAATGAATCTGAAATGAATGGGCAAATAAATCATTCAACATTTGGATGATCTGCTAAAGCTGTCAGCAAAAAAAGATGGTGAGGCCAGGGCTGCCTTCTACAGAATGATTCTGCTGAATGTCTATAACTAGTGTTTTATTAACAGGGGTCCTCAAACTTTTTAAACAGGGGGCCAGTTCACTGTCCCTCAGACCGTTGGAGGGCCGGACTATAGTTTAAAAAAAAAAAAAACAACTATGAACAAATTCCTAGGCACACTGCACATATCTTATTTTGAAGTAAAAAAAACAAAACAGGAACAAATACAATCACACCGCTGCATGTGGTCCAAAGGCCGTAGTTTGAGGAGCCCTGCGACTAGAACCTGAGCTTCTTTAGGATGAGTACTGTGCCTTCATAGCCCTCATGCCTGAAAAATTCTGGAATAAAAGAATATATTGTCAGATAATTAATTCTGATGTAACTACAAAACTGTAGCTGTAAATGAGATTGTCTAGATTCATTAAACATCAGTTTAAGTTTGTAGCCTTTACTCTTTTTTTTTTTTTAATTTTTAAATACTTTATTTTAGTTTTTTAATAGGAATAGATTATTCAAATAGCAAATAACACAGAAGACTTTGCAACAAAATGTTTCTCAATGCCCATTCAATTCACCTCTCTAAATAAAGTCATTATTGCAATTATTATAATAATCTTAACACTGTTATAGCTGACTTTTAAAGACAGAACAAAAATCTTAGCCTGTCCTGAGAAGTTGAGCCTGCCCATGACACATCCGTCTAGAGCACACCGGGACAATACCAGATTTGGCGCTAGCAGCAAATATAATATGGAAGCTGTAAAATTCTGGAGGTGAAAAAGAAAAAAGTAATACTGACAGGAAGGCCATCTTGTGACAACACTGTGGCTAAACAGAGTGTATGCATGTTTTCCACGGGTCTATCTGCATTTACATTAAATCTCCTCGGGGGGCCAGACAATCACAGTGGGGCTTCTTCATGACTTACGTCTGAACACAAGGGCCTGCACCACCACAGCACATCTGGAGTTTGTTAGACAACCTTTAGTTTTTATTTTTTTCATCAGCCCTGGCCCCTTCCTCTGATGCAGTCTCTTCCAAGTGCTGCTTTGCCATGAATGAGTCAAGGATATAAGTTACCCTGGGGGAAGGTGTTGTAAATTGGGACCATGTTAGAGGGTGACCCCCAAATCTGTATCTCCCTCCTTGCTTCACCGCTCTCTGAGGACAGGAATCCTCGTGAATGCCAAGAGCCCATCAGGCAGTGGCAGCTCCACTCACTGGAAAGCCTGGTCAGCGCTGCCTGCTCTCCTGTTAGGAAATGGCCTTTAGATTGAGGCACATTCCAGCAATTCAAGGACTAGAAGCTTTAAATTAAAACAACATTCATGCCATATCCTCTTTCCAAAAGGCCTCTCCCTGTCCAAAAGTTAGTACACACACTTAAGAGGAATTAAAGAACCAAACGTCTCTGGCAAGACCACTTGCTTCTTGCTTACTGCATCCCAGACACGTTTTGAGAGGGCAAGAATGTGAACCTTTACATGAAAGGGAGGCAGAAGGACACTGTAGGAAGAACTCCGGAGAACTGTATGCTTTTTTTTGTTACATGGGACATAACACTGGAGAATATTCAAGGCATATAGTTAGATGTAAAGACACTGAGACGTTTTAGTTTTCTGAGGATACAAACTCACAGACTAATTTCCTTAATTTTCACCTAAGGAAAACATTGTCTTGAGGGCCAGGTGATCAAAAGCCATTGTAAATGAAGTGCAGAGCTCTGGTCTGTTAGACATTCTCTTCTATTTGGTGTAATAAAGTGAAGGACCAAAGCTGCTGAAATCAGACACCAGTGTATTCAGGTCTCACCACTTCTGTGAACTGATAATCGCCAACTATATATGCTCACAAACTAAGGAACTTTTCTTCAATAATACCTTCCTATTCATACTATCAGTTTTGATAAGCCAAACTTCAGTTTTCAACTACTAGACAGATGCCTTTAATAATACGCACATTCTTCATATTTTATGTAACAGACATTCAGATATTAGATGAGGTTCTCTTTTTGCTAACAATTTTAGGACATTGGAAAAGTTTTTTCTACTTGTAAATAAGCAATGGAGTGGCACCTGTGGCTCACTGAATAGGGCACTGGTCCCATATACTGAGGGTGGCGGGTTCGAACCCGGCTCTGGCCAAACTGCAACAAAAAATAGCTGGGCGTTGTAGCGGGCACCTGTAGTCCTAGCTACGTGGGAGGCTGAGGCAAGAGAATCGCCTAAGCCCAGGAGCTGGAGGTTGCTGTGAGCTGTGATGCCATAGCACTCTACCAAGGGTGATAAAGTGAGACTCTGTCTCAAAAAATAAATAAATAAACAATGGGTTACTTTTAGCTGGTTAACTATCTGCCTGTAGAAAAGGAACGTATTCTCACCAAAATCAGCCACATAAATAAATGGAAGGTTTATGTCAAAGCAGTTTTAATACTGACCTTCAGAGAAAATATCTATTTTTTAAATGTCAATTATTAACATGCACATTAGATATCGATGAAAATACTATCAATTAATGACAGATTCTCCCAAATAGGAAAAAAATGCTTCATTTGAGAAGTTTTTTCTCAGTCTCACGACTTGAGGCTAAAGAGCACATCTAGGCAGCCCAAATGCACAGAAACTGTGACAGAGAAGGCAGGAAGTGACAGTGACAAAGCAGTCAGGGACAAGCTGTGACACTGAAGCAAGGGCCTTGCACGTAAAGATCGGGGCTTCTCTTTATTTTCAAAAGGAAAAAATCTTCCCCATTATTTTTACTGGGGTAGAATATTCACTTAGAATTTTACCATTTTAACCACTTTTAAGTATTCAGTTCTAGCTATTAAATACATTCACACTGTTGTGCAACCACCCATGGGGAAATTTTTAGCATTTAGATAAAAGCAAGATCTTAAGTGAATATTAAGCATTAAATTTTTAGAGGATTTAAGTTAGGAAAAAGATTCAAACTTTATTCTCACATTCAGAGCTTACCCAACCCTGAATAACTGAAGATCTTTTAATGAAAATATCCTTAGTGCCTGCTGTAAAAGGAAATCTGATCAGATATAAAGTTTTAAAAAGCCTTTTTTATTTCAAATGGGCTGATTTCACTAGCTTCTACCATGTATGGTACAAAGTTAAGAAACATTTTCACAGAAGACTTGTGACATCTAAAACAGCCTGCTCACTCTGCATTTCCTAGATACAGTTACAGATTTGTGAAGATCTAAGTCTCTAGTTATGGAAATTAACTGGGTACACTTATGAAACCTCTAATATGAAACATGACACCATAAAACTGAAGCTGGCAAAGATGCGTGGAGAATGATATGAGTGCTGGACCCTGCTCGGTGGGACCCTCTCTGGCATTTAACAATACCTGCTGTTTGAGCTGCTGCACCAAACGATCCTTCTCACGCTTTAGCGCAGCCACTTCTTCTTGGGTCTTTTTCTTAGAGGAGGAAAGCTCCAAAAGAGCTATATTGGCATCTTTCTCACTGATGGCAGCCAGAAGAGCTTCTTGCCTACAAAAGAAAGAAAATGCCAACAGTTTGATTTATCCCTTATAACAATTCTTTAAAGTCAGTGTTATTATTACCCCTATTCTATGGGTGATGAGATGAAGGCTTTTAGAAAGTTTGCAGAATTGCTGAAGTTCACACTTGGAGTAAATGGTACTGTTTGGAATCCTATGCAGGTTGTTATGACCCTAAATGTCTTTATAATGTTATGTTGCTACCTTAATAAAGTTCCCCTGTGTTCCTCTAAGTAAAATAAGCCAGTCATAGAAGGAGAAACATATAATTCTATTTACGTGAGGTACACATATATCTAAAGTAGTTAAACTTAGAGAAGCAGAGAGTAGAATGGTGGTTGCTAGGGCCCGGGGGGAAGGAGAGATGAGGAGTTGCTAATCAATGGGCACAAAGTCTCAATTACACATGATGAATTAGTTCTGGAGATCTGCTGTACAACACTGTCCCTATAGTTAACAGTGCTGTATTGTACGCTTAAAACTTGGTTAAGAGGATAGATTTCATGTTAAGTGTTCTTACCACAATAAAACAAAACTTAAAAAATCAATTTAACATTAAAAAAACTATATTATTACTTTAGAATTGAAAACAAGGTGACCTAAACATATGTACCCTCATATTAATTTGAAAAAAAATTTTTAAAAGGGCGGCGCCTGTGGCTCAGTGAGTAGGGCGCCGGCCCCATATGCCGAGGGTGGCGGGTTCAAACCCAGCCCCGGCCAAACTGCAACAAAAAATAGCCGGGCGTTGTGGCGGGCGCCTGTAGTCCCAGCTGCTTGGGAGGCTGAGGCAAGAGAATCGCGTAAGCCCAAGAGTTAGAGGTTGCTGTGAGCCGTGTGACGCCACGGCACTCTACCCGAGGGCGGTACAGTGAGACTCTGTCTCTACAAAAAAAAAAAAAAAAAAATTTAAAAAAACTATATTAACGTCAATTTAGTATTTCATTTTACAGTTTAAAAAAAGAGTTCTCAAACACAGCTGTAGTTAAACTTGAAAAGTAAATAGAGACTTTTTTTGTCTTAGGTAAAAACAATCCTGTTACCCATGTACTTTATCCATTTAACTCATTCCTTTACTAAAGATTCTGCAGCTTCCAGGCAAATTGAGGAATTGCTAACTTTGAAATTTTCTATTATCACATATAGAGTGTACAACAAGTTGCAAACTTTAGTTAACTGGCATTTCCTCAGGTCAAAATCTCAGGCTACTTATTCTTCGTATAGATGCAGTAAATCAAATCTGTCTTGTCTAGATTAGAAACACAGCCATCCGTTCCTGAGGCATTCTGAATATTGATAATTCTTTTTATGTCATCAATGTGAATAAGTATTACAGTTGTGGCTTTATTGGCAATGATCTGCACACTTTGAATCAGCAATTTAAACTTCATGAATTCCTGTAGTGTAGCTAATAACTTCATGTCCAGAAGGGAAAGAGGTGAATTTATTAGAGAGGTAGATATAAGAAATTTACAAAATAATCAGAATGAAGTTGGAGAACATTTAGTCTCACAGTCCAAAATGCATTCCTTAGTAGCTCATTTTTGATGAAAGAACACAGATTTGATTTGTAGCAACTATATGAAGAATAAGTGGCCTGCAATTTTGACCTGAGGAAATACTGAATCTGACAATGCATTGCCCAAATTTAACCTTGCTTCTGTGTTTTGTTAAGATAACTGAGCTTCAACAGCAGTCACATGGAAAAGTTTTAGTGTAGCCACAAACTGGAAGACTATCAGTTGAATCTTCTAATGGATACTCTTTATTCTGGATGCTTAGGTGGACTGAACTCCGAACAAGCAATACTAATGAATGGGGGATGTTGACTGGCTTACATCATGGCAACAAAGATTTGTTTAACTAGTTTTTGTTGTTGGAAGAAAAAAAAGATTCTCAACAACTTCAGCATCACTTTCCACTGTCCCCACACTCTGTAATTCTAAGAAATGGCAGATGGCTTGTTCTATTAGGCTCCAGTCAACACCAAAGGGATAACAACAGACTAAATATATCCACTGACCACTTGAAAAAAATATGTTAAGTGGTGAAATGAGCTTAAGGTGAAGGAGTTCAAGATGGGCTAACTATGCAGAGTTTCCTGTTGCTTGTTGTCATCTGTTCTCTGTTGAGAAGCTTGGAGTCTGACAAAGTTGGAATGAGAAGTATGCTTTATCAATGAAACTGTTGCATTTCTGTGCACCAATAGTCAGAATTATACATTTAGAAGAAGGCAAATCAATAATGAATGAAAGATAAATTATCTAATTAGACTAAGACATTAGCACTGGTGCTGAATGCAAAATAGAAAGGAGAGGGGATTTGAGATCTATTCTGTGCTTAAGGAAAGTAATAATATGAAATAGCAAAAACTGATGCTGAGCCATCTTAACTGAATTAAAAATTCTCTCATAAATGGTGCGCTTGGCCAACCAGTGTGGTACAGTTAATCGCTGGGGTAATATGTCAAATTCCTAATCGCAATATAATAGGTGATGATTAAGATTTCAGATGTAAAAATTTAAAAAAATGCAGTATTGGAGACTAAGCCATTGGAATAATATCTCTTTAATAAGATATATAATTTGAAATCTTATAAAAAATGCAATTTATAATGTTTTAATCCTAGTTTTTACTGAGCAATGCTAATATACTGTGAACTGAAGAGAATCAGACTTTCTCTCCCATACTCACAGGTTTCATCCTCTAAAAATTCCCTAACACATTATCATAACTTTGTCCTTTTCATTTGCAAAGTATATTCTTTTTTTTTTTTTTTTCGAGACAGAGCCTCAAGCTGTCACCCTGGGTAGAGTGCCGTGATGTCACAGCTCACAGCAACCTCCAACTCCTGGGCTCAAGCGAGTCCCCTGCCTCCGCCTCCCAAGTAGCTGGGACTACAGGCACCCACCACAATGCCCGGCTTTTTTTTGGTTGCAGCCATCATTGTTGTTTGGTGGGCCCGGGCTGGATTTGAACCCGCCAGCTCAAGTGTATGTGGCTGGCGCCTTAGCGGCTTGAGCCACAGGCGCCGAGCCTGCAAAGTATATATTCTTGATAGTGATTTCTACATGCATATGTGCCTAAGGAGGGCAATTCACAGTCAATAGAATAAATGTTTTGCATATATTATCAAATAAATTATGAGTAATGTCAACAATTTTTTATAGGAATATGAGCTTTTAGGTTTTTCTTTTATTCTTGGAAAGTGACAGAGATAGTATTGCTCCCTTGGTTACCATTTTGCTAAATTTGAAATGGATATTATAGGCAGGAAAAACCTCTTGGAAAAAACATTGGAGGACAGGCAAGAATGTAGCAGCCAGTAAATGGCAACACCCATAATTTGTTGAAAATAAGAAAACTTCTTGTTCCTCTAATACATCTGATAGATAAGACCATATAGCATAGTTCAGTATTACATAGTATACTTGAGTGTCTAAACTCAAAATTATTTTAAAAACACTCTGTTTTTCAGAGGGAATGGAATTAAGTGGGAAAAAAAAGCAAACTGCAAAAAGTATCTTTTTTTTTTATTTTTATTTTTTTTTGCAAAAAGTATCTTATTAGAGTAACTACGTACTCAACATAATTGCTTCTTAGCAAAAAGGATATTTTCTGTAAAAGTAGTATACATTCATTGAAGAAAAACTGAAAGGCATGGAAAACTATAAAGAAGAAAATTAAAATTACAAGAAAGGATTCCTTTTTAAGAATTCCTTTTAATTGGAGTTGATGGCCTGAGATCTAGAAGTCAACTATTTTAAAACTGATATGGATATTTAAAAGAAATTTAGCCTGTTAAGGAGATTAATTGTTGACTTTAAGAGCTTTACTAACTAGACTCTCCAAAGAAAAAGGAGACTTGCCTCTGTAGCACATTCTGACTGTTTGCCACGAGCCCCTAAGGAATAATGCAAGTACATAAAATGTGAAAGGTAATATATGTGTGCCACAAGCCCAGAGCAAAATAAGAACTGCAACGCTCTTCCTGTCAAATTACCTTCCTTGTTCTTTTCTCTCTTTTCCTCACTTAAAAAAAATAATGGAAAATATGGACACAAAACCTTTCAAAGTGATTAGTAACCCCCACAGCATGACTAACATACCTATTACTAGCGTAATGAGTAGGTGGCAGCAGAAATCCAACTTTAAGTCATTACAGTGGTCTATTCACTCTATTCCTAGTGCTTTAACTACCAGCCAGTTGAACCTGCCCTTTGACCTGCAAATTCTAATAGGATCAAGATGTCGCTAAAAGTACTTTGCTGTGGCATCTGAGCTTAAGGAAACAGTAAGACCACCCCTTCGCCCCTTCCCCAATCTGGACAAATTTCAGAAACTGGAAGCAAATATCAAAGGCAAATGGAGCTCAAAATCCTTTTGATAATTCCAGAGTCCTTAGGAACACTGCAGCATTAACCTATCACCAATAAATAAGAGATTATAATCAGTGTTGGAATGACTGTGGTTAAAAAATCTGAGTGAGTCCTAAGTATCCATGTGTGTTTAAAGGAAATGTAAGACAGAGAAGGGAGTATGAACGAATGGATGTTACCAAAGTTTATTATTCCCTCTTCCTCCCACTGAGTATTTCAAATTGAATGATTGCATAATCATGTTCCATAAATTCTATAATCCTGAAGACATCACAAAAAATATGGGATGATAGCAAGAACAAGATTAGTAGCTTTGGGCAATTTACTGTCATGGACATATAAGCGTAGTTTGAAATATGAAATCTAGATTTTCTTATTGATGGATTACATAAAACTTTGATTCTGCTGCCTTCTTTGTTATTTAGTGAATTAATTAGCTAGAGTGACCACCACATCTCTTCTACTCTTCTATCACATTTCCTGAAGAAATCCTTCTGATCACTATTTTCTCTAACTTACCTTGCAGAGATTTTAGAGTATGATAATTAACGCTACCTTAATTAAGCTCTGTGAAAACCAGAGCCTACGGGTGAGCCTCTGTGGGCAAGCCTCACTGAAAGATCTCATCTCTCAAACTTTGATCCCTATACATCTTACGACATCATCTCCAGGTTGCCTTTATTCAGGTACCCAGAAATGTCGTTAGGGTAAAATGTCAACAGTAAATCAACTTTTCCTTCTGCCACAACAAATGTCCTTTTCATTGTTAACAGAGTCACGATAAACCTGGGTCCATAGGCTGACAACATTTAAATAATTTGATTTCTTCTTTGCTCAGTGGCTAGTATTCATTTTGGCTAGTTCCTCCTTTCTAGTAGTTTTTAATGAACTCACTGTTTTGGATCTGCGTGATCACTGTCACTGTCATGACCACCCTTTTATCATGGGCCTGTACTATTCTTAAGGCCTCTTTTCTCATTTCCCCATCATTCTGCATTCTCCTTACTTACTGAGGTCATTTTCATTAGGTCTCTTACAAGTCAAAAGCTCTCACCTAATATTCACAAGCATCTATAATTTTTCAACCCATTTCTTTCTCATTGTCTTCCAAGTATACTGAGACACAGAGTTTCTTCTTATTTTCACTTTTATGTTGTGCTCTCTACCTAAAATCCTGTAGTTTTCTCTCCTTCAAAAGTTTGGCTCCTCACCTGATTGCCAATTTCTCTCTATTGGATATCCCCTTTCAAGACTTCCTGTCAGAGTCTATTAAGAGGCATTTGCTCTGGGAGGCGGAGCAAGATGGTGGGCCAGTAACAGCTTCCTTGCATCTGGGCACCGTGAGTCTGGGGAGATAGGACTCCAGGCATCTCTGGCTGGTGGGATCTGCCTATCATCACCACTGTGAGGATACAGGGAGTCAGCGAGAGACTTCTGCACCCCAAAAGGAGGACTAAAACAGTGGAAAAACGGCAAGTGGTCGCGTGTGTTCAATCCATCTAAACCCGCCCGCAACTGTAAGTTCAGTAGCAGCAAGACTGCAAACCGGAAAGGCCTTACCTGTGAACTGTTTTGGTGTCTTTGGACTTGGCACTCAGTTGAACTGCCTTGGGGAGAGCCTGAGCGGGAGTGTGGAGAGCTTTTGCCGTTGTCTAGGGCCCCAGTCTGAGCCGCTGAGCCAGATGGAGCTAATAGTGTTTGGCTCTGGGTCACAGGGAGCCATTGTGAGCGATCTGCCCCAGCAAGCTCCGCCCTCAGGGTCGCAGAGCTAGAATCAGGGTGGGAGCTGGTAACCCAGTGACAGAGTAGCTTAAGGGCGGGGTCTGAGCCGCCTTGCAGCCCTAATCCTCAGGGGCAGAGTGAGACTGATTTTGGCACATTGGGTAAGTGGATAGCCACTTCAGCAGTGATTCCAGTGACAAGCACTTTCCTGGGAAAGCTTCTGCTCAGCAAGTTTACAAGTTCAAAGTACCTTTTAAGTGGGCTGAAGAGAGATTTAGGGTATCTACCTGCTGGGGTTTGAGAAATCAGCAGCCTCCAGTTGTATCAGAACTGTGATTAACATCTCATACCCCAGAAGACCACCTGTTGCCCAGACAATATTCAATAACATATACATACTGCTTTGTTTTTGGTTATTTTTTTTTTTTTTTTTGGTTTGGTTGTTTTTTTTCTTTAAAAATAAAGAAAAGATGGTGTTGATGTTGTTTTGTTTCTCAATTTCAACATTTTCCATACAGATCATTTTTCTTTCTCAATTTTCTAGTTTAATTATAATTTCCCATTGCTGCCTTTTTCAATAACTAGAACTTCATTTTTGCTAGTGTTTCTACTGCTATTATTTGGTTTTTCACCCAATTTTATCCCATAAAGTTTTCTGTTTGCTTGTTTTGGTTTGATTTATAGCATTTTTGTCTTTCCTCTCTACTTGGTGGAGGTGGGGTACTGTGTCTGATCAGGTTAGCAAAGAGCTGCTGACCTCAAGGGAACCACCCAACTGGGTACCCCCAGAAGATGGGTTTTTTTTAAGGTTGTGTCAAAGTACCCTACTGTACACCTACATTGCTCTGTCGCCCTCTTTCTGTGCCTCTCTTCTTTTTGTCAATATTCCTTTTACCCACCCCCTCTCCTTTCTCTATTTATTTATTTATTTACTTATTTTATTCTTATCACCCGGTCCTCCTTTCTTTCATCCTTTTTTTGCTCTTCAACCTTCTCACCATTCTGGTCCTGTAACCCTTAGTCCACAGGCACGAGAACTTAAAAGAGCAAGAGGAAGTGAAAGGAAAATTAGGGCAAGGAAACAGATAAAAGAAATCACTCATGAGGAAGAATCAGCAGAAAACTCCAGGCAACATGAAGAACCACTCTAGAACAACCCCACCAAGGGACCATGAGGTAGCTACTGCAGATGATTCCACCTGTAAAGAAATGTTAGGGATGACAGAAAGGTAATTTAGACTACACATGATGAAAACAATGAAAGAAATGATGGAAACAATGAAGGAAACTGCTAATAAAGTGGAAAATAACCAAAAGGAAATCCAAAAACAGAATCAAATAAGAGATGAACGATATGAAGAATATAAAAAGGATATAGCAGAGCTGAAGGAACTGAAACAGTCAATTAGGGAACTTAAAGATGCAATGGAAAGTATCAGCAACAGGTTAGACCATGCAGAAGAAAGAATTTCAGAGGTAGAAGACAAAGTTCTTGAGATAACTCAGATAGTAAAAGAGGCAGAAAAGAAGAGAGAGAAAGCAGAACGTTCACTGTCAGAATTATGGGACTTTATGAAGCGTTCCAACATACGAGTTATAGGAATCCCAGAAGGGGAAGAAGAATGCCCCAGAGGAATGGAAGCCATACTAGAGAATAATATAAAAGAAAATTTCCCAAATATCACCAAAGATTCTGACACACTGCTTTCAGAGGGCTATCGGACCCCAGGTCGCCTCAACTCTAACCGAGCTTCTCCAAGACACATTGTGATGAACCTGTCCAAAGTCAAGACAAAAGAAAAGATTCTGCAAGCTGCCAGGAGTAAGCGCCAGTTGACCTACAGGGGCAGATCCATCAGAGTGACCGCAGACTTCTGTAATGAAACTTTCCAAGCAAGAAGACAATGGTCATCTACCTTTAATCTACTTAAACAGAACAATTTCCAGCCCAGAATTCTGTACCCTGCTAAGCTAAGCTTCAAAATTGATGGAGAAATCAAATCATTTAACGGATATACAAACATTGAGGAAATTCGCCACAACAAGACCAGCTCTACAGGAAATACTTCAACCTGTTCTGCACACAGACCACCACAATGGATCAGCAGCAAAGTAAGAACTCAGAAATTAAAGGATAGAACCTAACATCCACACTGATGCAAAAGATAAAACTAAGCAATGGACTCTCACCAAATACGACGAATAGAATACTACCACACTTATCAATTATCTCAATAAATGTTAATGGCTTGAATTCCCCACTGAAGAGACATAGATTGGCTGACTGGATTAAAAAACACAAGCCATCTATGTGCTGTCTGCAAGAAACACACCTGGCTTCAAAAGACAAATTAAAGCCCCGAGTCAAGGGTTGGAAGACAATTTTTCAGGCAAATGGAATTCAGAAGAAAAGAGGAGTTGCAATCTTATTTTCAGATATATGTGGATTTAAAGCAACTAAAGTCAAAAAAGACAAAGATGGTCACTTTATATTGGTCAAGGGAAAAATACAACAAGAAAACGTTTCAATTCTAAATATCTATGCACCCAATTTAAATGCTCCCAGATTCTTGAAACAGACCTTACTCAGTCTGAGCAATATGATATCTGATAATACCATCATAACAGGGGACTTTAACACTCCTCTTACAGAGCTGGACAGATCCTCTAAACAGAAATTAAACAAAGATATAAGAGATTTAAATGAGACCCTAGAACAACTGTGCTTGATAGACGCATATAGAACACTCCACCCCAAAGATAAAGAATATACATTCTTCTCATCACCCCATGGAACATTCTCCAAAATTGATCATATCCTGGGACACAAAACAAATATCAACAGAATCAAAAGAATTGAAATTTTACCTTGTATCTTCTCAGACCATAAAGCACTAAAGGTGGAACTCAACTCTAACAAAAACGCTCGACCCCACCCAAAGGCATGGAAATTAAACAATCTTCTGTTGAATAACAGATGGGTGCAGGAAGAAATAAAACAGGAAATCATTAACTTCCTTGAGCATAACAACAATGAAGACACAAGCTACCAAAACCTGTGGGATACTGCAAAAGCAGTTTTGAGAGGAAAATTCATCGCTTTAGATGCCTACATTCAAAAAACAGAAAGAGAGTGCATCAACAATCTCACAAGCCATCTTATGAAATTGGAAAAAGAAGAACAATCTAAGCCTAAACTCAGTAGAAGAAAAGAAATATCCAAAATCAAATCAGAGATCAATGAAATTGAAAACAAAAGAATCATTCAGAAAATTAATGAAACAAGGAGTTGGTTTTTTGAAAAAATAAATAAAATAGATAAACCATTGGCCAGACTAACGAGGAATAGAAAAGTAAAATCTCTAGTAACCTCAATCAGAAATGATAAAGGGGAAATAACAACTGATCCCACAGAGATACAAGAGATCATCTCTGAATACTACCAGAAACTCTATGCCCAGAAATTTGACAATGTGAAGGAAATGGATCAGTATTTGGAATCACACCCTTCCCTAGACTCAGCCAGGAAGAAATAGAGCTCCTGAACAGACCAATTTCAAGCACCGAGATCAAAGAAACAATAAAAAATCTTCCAACCAAAAAATGCCCTGGTCCAAATGGCTTCACTCCAGAATTTTATCAAACCTTCAAGGAAGAGCTTATTCCTGTACTGCAGGAATTATTCCAAAAAATTGAGGAAGAAGGAATCTTCCCCAACACATTCTATGAAGCAAACATCAACCTGATACCAAAACCAGGAAAAGACCCAAACAAAAAGGAGAATTTCAGACCAATCTCACTCATGAATATAGACGCAAAAATTCTCAACAAAATCCTAGGCAATAGATTACAGCTTATCATCAAAAAAGTCATTCATCATGATCAAGTAGGCTTCATCCCAGGGATGCAAGGCTGGTTTAACATATGAAAGTCCATAAACGTTATCCACCATATTAACAGAGGCAAAAATAAAGATCACATGATCCTCTCAATAGATGCAGAAAAAGCATTTGATAAAATCCAGCATCCTTTTCTAATTAGAACACTGAAGAGTATAGGCATAGGTGGCACATTTCTAAAACTGATTGAAGCTATCTATGACAAACCCACAGCCAATATTTTACTGAATGGAGTAAAACTGAAAGCTTTTCCTCTTAGAACTGGAACCAGACAAGGTTGTCCTCTGTCACCTTTACTATTCAACATAGTGCTGGAGTTCTAGCCAATACAATTAGGCAAGACAAGGAAATAAAGGGAATCCAAATGGGAGCAGAGGGGGTCAAATTCTCCCTCTTTGCTGACGACATGATCTTATACTTAGAGAACCCTGAAGACTCAACCACAAGACTCCTAGAAGTCATCAAAAAATACAGTAATGTTTCAGGATATAAAATGAATGTCCACAAGTCAGTAGCCTTTGTATACACCAATAACAGTCAAGATGAGAAGCTAATTAAGGACACAACTCCCTTCACCTTAGTTTCAAAGAAAATGAAATACCTAGGAATATACCTAACGAAGGAGGTGAAGGACCTCTATAAAGAAAATTATTAAATCCTCAGAAAGGAAATAGCAGAGGATATTAACAAATGGAAGAACATACCATGCTCATGGATGGGAAGAATCAACATTGTTAAAATGTCTATACTTCCCAAAGCAATCTACCTATTCAATGCCATTCCTATCAAAATACCAACATCGTACTTTCAAGATTTGGAAAAAATGATTCTGTGTTCTGTATGGAACCGGAAAAAACCCCATATAGCTAAGGCAGTTCTTAGTAATAAAAATAAAGCTGGGGGCATCAGCATACCAGATTTTAGTCTGTACTACAAAGCCATAGGATCTATAGAGAACTCAAATTAATCCACTTGAAAAAAGCCAACAATCCCATATATCAATGGGCGAGAGACATGAATAGAACTTTCTCTAAAGATGACAGACGAATGGCTAACAAACACATGAAAAAATGTTCAGCATCTCTATATATTAGAGAAATGCAAATCAAAACAACCCTGAGATATCATCTAACCCCAGTGAGAATGGCCCACATCACAAAATCTCAAAACTGCAGATGCTGGCGTGGATGTGGAGAGAAGGGAACACTTTAACACTGCTGGTGGGACTGCAAACTAGTACAACCTTTCTGGAAGGAAGTATGGAGAAACCTCAAAGCACTCAAGCTAGACCTCCCATTTGATCCTGCAATCCCATTACTAGGCATCTACCCAGAAGGAAAAAAATCTTTTTATCATAAGGACACTTGCACTAGACTGTTTATTGCAGCTCAATTTACAATCGCCAAAATGTGGAAACAGCCTAAATGCCCACCAACCCAGGAATGGATTAACAAGCTGTGGTATATGTATACCATGGAATACTATTCAGCCATTAAAAAAATGGAGACTTTACATCCTTTGTATTAACCTGGATGGAAGTGGAAGACATTATTCTTAGCAAAGCATCACAAGAATGGAGAAGCATGAATCCTATGTACTCAATTTTGATATGAGGACAATTAATGACAATTAAGGTTATGGGGGGGGAGCAGAAAGAGGGACGGAGGGAGGGGGGTGGGGCCTTGGTGTGTGTCACACTCTATGGGGGCAAGACATGATTGCAAGAGGGACTTTACCTAACAATTGCAATCAGTGTAACCTGGCTTATTGTACCCTCAGTGAATCCCCAACAATTAAAAAAAAAAAAAAGAGGCATTTGCTCTGTAAATGTCTTTCGATTTTTCTACATGTTTCTGGCTTATCTCTTTAAAGTTTTTGTTTGTTTGTTTTTGTTGCAGTTTTTGGCTGGGGTCAGGTTTGAACCCGCCACCTCTGGTATATGGGTCTGGCGCCCCACTCCTCCACAGGCACCACCCTCTTTAAAGTTTTTTAATGTTTCTAGAAGTTTATTGGTCTTTCAAATTATCAGGTCATTAACTTTAAATTTTTAGAATTTTTATCTTTTAGATTTACAATTTTTCAACTGGGATAAAATATACAAAAAATATATCATCTTAACCATTTATAAGTAAACATATCAGCAGTACTAAGTACATTCACCTTGTGCAACCAATCTCCAAAACTCTTTTCATCTTGCAAAACTGAAACTGTACCCATTAAAGAATAACTCCCCCTTTTCTCCTTCCTCGTCTCTGACGATCATCATTTACTTTCCATCTCTATGAATCTGACTACCACGTAAGTGGACTCATACAGCATTTGTCTTTTTGTGCCTAGTTTATTTCACTTAGCACATTTTCAGTGTTCATCCATGTTGTGTTAATAGCATGTGTCAGAATCTCCATTTTCAAGGCTGTATAAAATTCCATTGTATGTCTATACCACATTTGGTTTATCTATTTATCCATCATTGACACGTGGGTTGCGTCTACCTTTTACCCTGTTTTCCCGAAAATAAGACATCCTCCGAAAATAAGACCTATTACAGGAAAGATAAGATGTCCCCTGAAAATAAGACCTAGTGCATCTTTGGTTGCACACCTGAAAACAAGACACTGTCTTATTTTTGGGGAAACAGGGTAGTTACTGTAAATAATGCTGCTATCTTTAGATTTTAAAAAGTACTCTATCTAACCATAGAGCTTTGGTTCATGGATCTGAAAACTAGAAGCTTTCAAATATTGTTAATTTTATGCATGGCATGTGCCTAAATCACTTATTTGTTTTGTTTTGTTTTATTTAGGGCTATAGTTACTCTATATACTGATACCATTTGCCAGTTTTCATTGTTTGCTCACAGCCTCTGATCAGAAATAGCTAGAAAACAAACTCCAAGAAAGTAGGATCTTTGCCTTTCTTGTTCACTAACGTATCCCAAGTGCCAAGAAAAGT
The DNA here is from genome assembly GCF_027406575.1 of Nycticebus coucang. Taxonomy (NCBI): domain Eukaryota; kingdom Metazoa; phylum Chordata; class Mammalia; order Primates; family Lorisidae; genus Nycticebus; species Nycticebus coucang. Next base: position 59,239,664 of record NC_069791.1, on the reverse strand, counting down.
TACTGGCAAGCCTACTATGGAGTAGGCTCTTAATAAATATATCTTGAATCTATAGGAACTATAGGTTCCTACAATTCTAACTTTGCTTCTAGCTGTTGTGGTTTCCCAGCTGTTCAGTGTTTTTATTTATTTTGAAGTTGTATTTCACTTTATTTTTAAGGCACTTTTCCCCCAGCCTAATACCATATAAAGGGATGTGAGCAGAGAGTTAGGGTAAGTAATATCAAGTTTTAAAACATAAAAGAAATCTAGACTAGAAAGAGAGCACTAGTTTTGGCCAATTTACATTTCATTTAATTTGGTGAAAAAAAAGAGTTGCATTTGCATTTTTGTCTAACTAAACAGATGACAACACTAGGTTCTAATCTATATGTCACAATTTTTTTCTTTCTTTCTTTCTTTTTATATGTCATAATTTAAGAGGCATAGCAAAAATAGAGGGCATCCAAAGGAAGATGACAGGATGGGATTATAAAAGAGCATGTTAATAAAAAAAGATTTATTAACATAGCCTGATAATTACTATAAGGTAGGTTTTGCAAAAAAGGAACACTGAACTTATGTTTCTCTAGAAGACACAAATGAAACCAAAATGAGGAAAGTCACTAATACAGAGATCTCAGTTCATAAAACAAACATCCAATGTAGTTAAACTTGTTCATAAGTAGAACTGGAAAGCCCCCAAATTATGCAGCTTCCCATAACCAGGTGTTTAAAGAGATTATCTGAGATACTGCATAAGTGACTTTATGTTGAGTGGTATTATCTGTCTTTTTTGCCTCTAAGATTTTAACATAACTAACAAGATGAGACAATAAATGCTAAGTGCTGGGTGGTGCCTGTGGCTCAAAGGAGTAGGGAGTCGGCCCCATATGCCGGAGGTGGTGGGTTCAAGCCCAGCCCCGGCCAAAAACTGCAAAAATAAATAAATATATGCTAAATGCTAATAAATCATATAAGCAGTAAGTACTGAAGTAATACCGAGAAAGTTATGAAAGGCTAAGGACATGAGACATGAGATGGGTCCTATTTTGATAGAGGAAGAAGACAGAGTAGCAAGTATAAAAGCACCAACTGCATGTGAAGACACACTGTATAACTGGATGACAGTGTTTCTACAGGGAAAGCAGACAGCAAAGAAAGAAGCTGAAATGATGACTATAAATCAGAGTACAGGCAGTTTGGAATGGTGGCCTAATAAACACAGATTGTGAAATCCTTGAGAGATCTACCCAGACTCTGGCAGACAGAAAGTAGACAGAAATGCTGAATGAGTGATTTGATTTTGAACATAATATAGAAGCATCAAAAGTTCTAGAGAATTATAAAGCAAGCTTTTAGAAAGACCAAGCTGGAGGCAAAAAAGGAGAGATTAGACGATTCTGGAAAGATAAAGGCCAAGATGCTACTGCTAGAGATGTGTTATGAGTAAAAATCTTATAGTGGAAAAATTATTTCTGAAGAATGAATAATAAAATGCTGTCTGCCTCTTGGGTTCAAGAGTCACAGGTAGGACTCTAAGCGAAAAACTGTTATACTCTTGGAAGAACATGAAACATAAAATAAGTATCACATTTACATTGGAAAGAAACTTCCGAAAGTTACCAGCTACAGACAAGGGCATTGTTTCAACAGCACATGCCCAGATCTTCCCTGGTACAGCCTTCTTGCAGCATGATGGCAAGTCCTCTGCCAAGCACAAGTTCTGAGTCTTCACACTTACTGTTCATCTCATGTCACTCTATCTCCTGAAACAAAGGGAGGGACCTGATCTACAGTAAGAAATACACTGACAAGAGAACAGATGGAGCTATTATCTTGAAATGGGCTGATTTTCATTTTTCAAAAGGCTTGAAAAGGATCCATTGACATAATAAAGGCAGAAACTACTTGCAATTACAGCTCGGTAAAGGAGGCCGAATGCATAAAACTTTAAGTGTAAAATTATCTATGCAACTATTTTGAGAGTCTGTTGCATCCTAAGTTCTAACAATTTTAATTTTTGATAGAAATATTCTTACTACATCATAGCTAAACTTCATATTCTTCATGACTAGATTAGAACAACTTAATCCCCCGTATACAAAGTTTCATTTACAGATTCCCTTCTGCTGAGTATGACATCTAGATTCTTGTTTTTGACATTCTAAATTTCTTTATTTTTGAATTATATTTTATAAAGGTAGCTTATTGGTCATGTAGTTAGTGTGCCCTCCTGCTCACCCCTTCCTGCTGGCTGGAGTGCCAGCTGGGATCGTGTGGATGATAATATACCAGGGATGGTCAAGGAACAGGGCAGGATGACTCTGAACCCCTAACAACTTCACAGAGCAAAGTCACTATGCCAGTTTTGACTCCCACATGAAAAAGAGACATGGGGCAAGATGGCCAACTGGAGTCAGCTTTTAACAGAAGCTCCTGTCCAGAGGGAAGGATAATGACCAGAAAGTACCCAATAAAGCTGAGGACTGGGAGCCAAGCAGAGAGAAAGAGTGATAACTGCACATCACCTCTGCTGAGGCAAGCTGTGACTCCAAGAAAGCAAATTTCAGGTACAAAACTCATCCCAAAGGAAAAGTGTCCCCACGCCCAAAAGTTTTTTTTTTTTTTTTGCTCACTGTAGGTTTTCTACAGGCAAGTGGTGAACTGAGGACCTCTTGCCTTACCCCATGGGAGAGGGTTGCAGGAAGTGGGGACTACTTCTCCAGAGGGACCCTGCTGTGACCCTGAGCACTCTTTTGCCAGGCATGAAAGTTAAACTAACATTTTCCCTGCCATTTTGTACTTCCAGTCCACCTTTCCTCCCCTCACCTGATGGTCCAGAAGCCTAAACCCTGCAGAGAATGTCTGTGGTTCATTGCCAGGTCTGGGCACTGCAAGGGATGTGGTAGAAAAGCTGCACTGTAACAATGAGCCCAGCAGTAGTACAAAGTGGGGGAGGATGTCGGGTTAGGCTCTGTTAAAGTACAAACCAGCTGCAGGAGGAGGCTTGCCAGCCGTGAGACCTGCCCTGCAGGAACCGAGCACCCTGCCAGAGCGGTTTGCCACACACCCCGCCCTCCCACCCAGCTACTGCGCGCCTGCCCTGCCAGAGCCATGATCCATGAGCCCTGCCCTGCCAGAGCTGAGTCAAGTGCAGCCCTGCCAGAGCCACCGTGTGCCCAGCCCTGCCAGAACTGTGTGCCATGTGCCCCTCCTGCTGCTGGAGCCTTGTGCTGCACTCCTGGAGCCACTGCTACAGCCACCTCCCTGGCCATGGGAGCCGCCTGGAAGCTGCGCAGGGACACCTCCCATGAAGATTCAGCAACAGTAGAGTAATCCTACCAGGGTCTGATCTTGGAGAGACACTTCCCGACTCTGAGAACTGCCAGAGGAAGCCAGACCTCACCCTATAGGGATACCAGTGCTGCGGAGCAGCTGGGGGAAAGGCACAGTAGGTGACGGAGAAAATCTTTTTCTGACTTGTTATCCTCACGATTGGACTGAGCTCAGGTGGAACACTCCTCATTTGCCATTGAGTACTCTGGCAGCCTCAGCTCCTGCAGCTGGCTGGTGGCAGAAGGTGGTGGCCAGGCCATGGAAGCACTGACTTTCCTTTGACTCTGGCAGGCGCAAAGCCCTGGCACATCTATTTATTGGAGGGAGCAGGACCACAGCCCCATGGGGTTACTAGTGACTGGGCATGAAAGAGGTGCAAGGTGAGGAAAAAGACACAACCCCCTTGGTCCAACTCTACTACTAGGTGGGCCTTTCTGACTCCACAGAGCACTGGAGTGAGCCACATTTGAGTAGCCAGTAGACCTTTGCTATCTAGTTGCAGAGCAAACAAGAGCAAACATTCACCTTATAGGAATCCCTGAAGGAGAAGAGGTTGCTTTGAAATACCCAGATGCTCTACTCCAAGAGGTAATCGAGGAGAACTTCCCAAACGTGGCAAGAGATTCTGAAATCCAGATAACAGACAGTTTCAGAACCCCAGCACAACTCAATCCAAATAAAACATCTCCTAGACACATTATAATTAACTGCACCAAAGTTAATATGAAGGAGAAAATTCTGCAAGCAACCAGATGTAAGAAAACCATAACCTACAATGGGAAGAATATTAGAATGACTGCAGATCTCTCTGCTGAAACTTTTCAAGTTAGAAGAGGATGGTCATCGACATTTAACCTCCTAAAACAAAATAACTTTCGACCCAGGATCCTGTATCCAGCTAAAATGAGTTTCATTTATGATGGAGAAATTAAATACTTTAATGACATTCACACGTTGAAGAAATTTGCCATAACTAAATTATCTCTCCAGGATATTCTCAGATCCACCCTCCACAATGACAACCACAATGCTCTACCACCAAAGTAAACTCACTCAGAAACTTTTGATCAAACTCCAACTTCCACAGTGGCAAAAGGATTAAAAATGTCCGCTGGACTTTTGAAAAACTTGATACCCAAAATACTACCAGTCTTATAAATACTCTCAATTAATGTGAATGGCTTAAATTGTCTTCTAAAGAGGCAAAGGTTGGCTGACTGGATACAAAAACTCAGGCCAGATATCTGCTGCATACAAGAATCTCATCTTACCTTAAAAGATAAATATAGACTCAGGGTGAAGGGATGGTCATATATAATTCAGGCAAATGGAAATCAGAAAAAAGCAGATGTTGCAATTTTAATGGCAGATACAATAGGCTTTAAACCAACAAAAGTAAGGAAAGATAAGGACGGTCACTTTACATTTGTTAAGGGCAACAACACCTAACATGATGAGATTTCAAGTATTAACATTTATGCACCCAACCAGAATTTGCCTCGATTTATGAGACACTCTAACAGACATAAGCAACTTGATTTCCTCCACCACTATAATAGTCAGAGATTTTAACATCCCTTTGGCAGTGTTGGATAGATCCTCCAATAAGAAACTAAGCAAAGAAATTTTAGACTTAAACTTAAACCATTCAGCAAAACCATTTAACAGACATCTACAGAACATTTCCTCCTAGCAAAACTGAATACACATTCTTCTCATTAGCCCAATGGAACATCCTCCAAAACTGATCACATCTTAGGTCACAAGTCTAACCTCAGCAAATTTAAAAGAATAGAAATTATTCCTTGTATTTTCTCGGACCATCATGGAATAAACGTTGAATTTAGTAACAACAGGAATCTGAATATTCATACAAAAAAACTACCCTCATGCCGAATGATAGCTGGGTCATAGATGAGATTAAGAAGGAAATTACCAAATTTTTGGAACAAAATGATAATGAAGAATGAATTACCAGAACCTCTGGGATACTGCAAAGGCAGTCCTAAAAGGGAAATTTATAGCATTGCAAGCCTTCCTCAAAAGAACGGTGAGAGAGGAAGTCAACAACTTAATAGGACATCTCAAGCAACTGGAAAAGGAAGAACATTCCAACCCCAAACCCAGCAGAAAAGAAATAACTAAAATTAGAGTAGAATTAAATGAAATTGAAAACAAAAGAATTATACAACAGATCAACCAATCAAAAGTTGGTTTTTGAAAAGGTCAATAAAATAGATAAACCTTTGGCTAACCTAACCAGAAATAAAAGCGTAAAATCCCTAATTTCATCAATCAGAAATGATAAAGGTCAAATAACAACAGACTCCTCAGAAATTCAAAAAATCCTTAATGAATATTACAAAAAGTTCTAAAATAGCATTAACTATAAGAAATCTCCCCCAAAAGAAAAGCCCAGGACCAGATGGCTTCACATCAGAATTCTACCAAACCTTTGAAGAGGAACTAGTACCAATATTACTTACCCTTTTCCAAAACATAGAAAAAGAAGGAATCCTTCCCAACACATTCTATGAAGCAAGTATCACCCTGATCCTCAGACCAGGAAAAGACCCAACAAGAAAAGAAAACTACAGACCCATATCTCTAGTGAATATTGATACAAAAATATTCAATAAGATCCTAGCAAACAGAATCCAGCAACACATCAAACAAATTATACATCATGACCAAGTGGGTTTCATCCTAGCGTCCCAAGGATGGTTCAATATACGTAAATCTATAAATATAATTCAGTACATAAACAAAATAAAAAACAAAGACCATATGATTCTCTCAATTGATGCAGAAAAAGCTTTTGATAATATCCAGCATCCTTTCTTGATCAGAATGATTAGGAAAACAGGTACAAAAGGAACATTTCTTAAACTGACAGAGGCTATCTACAACAAACCCACAGCCAATATTATATTGAATGGAGTAAAATTGAAATCATTTCCACTCAGATCAGGAACCAGGCAAGGTTGCCCATTGTCTCCACTGCTTTTTAAGATTGTAATGGAAGTCTTAGACATCACAATCAGGCAAGACAAGGCAATCAAGGGTATCCAAATAGGATCAGAGGAGATCAAACTGTCACTCTTCACAGATGATATGATTGTATATCTGGAAAACCCCAGGGACTCAACTACAAAACTCCTAAAAGTGATCAAGGAATACAGTAGCGTCTCAGTATACAAAATCAATACTCACAAATCTGTAGCCTTTATATATACCAACAATAGTCAAGCTGAAAAAACAATCAAGGACTCTATTCCCTTTACAATAGTGCCAAAGAAGATGAAATATCTGGAGGGTGTACCTAACAAAGGATGTGAAAGATCTCCATAAAGAGAACTATGAAACTCTGAGAAAAGAAATAGCTGAAGATGTTAAATGGAAAAATATACCGTGCTCATGGCTGGGAAGAATCAACATTGTTAAAATGTCTATACTACCCAAAGCAATCTACAGATTTAATGCAATCCCTATTAAAGCACCTCTGTCATACTTTAAAGATCTGGAAAAATTAGTACTTGTTTTATATGGAAACAGAAAAAAACCTTGAATAGCCAAGACATTATTCAGAAATAAAATAAATCAGGAGGAATCAGGCTACCAGATTTCAGACTATACTATAAATCGATAGTGATCAAAACAGCATGGTACTGGCACAAAAATAAAGAGGTAGATGTACAGAACAGAATTGAAAACCAAGAGATGAACCCAGACACTTATCGTCAGTTGATCTTTGATAAGCCTATCAAAAATATAAATTGGGGAAAAGATTCCCTATTTAACAAATGGTGCTGGGTGAATCGGCTGGCGACTTGCAGAAGACTGAAACTGGACCCACACTTTTCTTTCTTTTTAAACATGTTATTAATATTTAATAAAAATTAACAATGACATTTCTGTCCTGTGATGTCCTATGATATTTTTACTTTTTTTTGTTGTTTTACCTGTAGGCTTTAGGAAATTCTTCTTTAGTACTTAGTGATCAAACTGAATACAGTCAAATGTAAAGTTCTTTGACTTGCAGGTCTGCTGTTTGTAAGCTCATATTCCACATTACACTGATCCCTGGTGTCAGTCGAGTGTACTGGCATCAAGCCAACTGTCCTCACCAAAAACAGTTGAGCGTGGAATAGTTGGGGTTTTATTCACTAACAACAGCAGGTTTTTAGACTTTGTAGGGGTTTGTTTCCATCTCTCCAGTGATGTCCATTCACTTTGTAGCTACAGACTGGTTTTGGTTAAGCAACTATTTTCATCTTTTGCATTGATAAATTCATCACATGCTTTTTAAACATTTCTAAGCACACTGGGTATCATCATGTTAAGCCTCCCTTTCTCAGAGAAAATGTTTTTTTTTTTTTTTTATTGTTGGGGATTCATTGAGGGTACAATAAGCCAGGTTACACTGATTGCAATTGTTAGGTAAAGTCCCTCTTGCAATCATGTCTTGCCCCCATAAAGTGTGACACACACCAAGGCCCCACCCACCTCCCTCCGTACCTCTTTGTTTCCCCCCCCATAACCATAATTGTCATTAATTGTCCTCATATCAAAATTGAGTACATAGGATTCATGCTTCTCCATTCTTGTGATGCTTTACTAAGAATAATGTCTTCCACGTCCATCCAGGTTAATACGAAGGATGTAAAGTCTCCATTTTTTTTAATGGCTGAATAGTATTCCATGGTATACATATACCACAGCTTGTTAATCCACTCTTGGGTTGGTGGGCATTTAGGCTGTTTCCACATTTTGGCGATTGTAAATTGAGCTGCAATAAACAGTCTAGTACAAGTGTCCTTATGATAAAAGGATTTTTTTCCTTCTGGGTAGATGCCCAGTAATGGGATTGCAGGATCAAATGGGATGGACCCACACTTTTCATCATTAACAAAAATTAACTCTCACTGGTTAAAGGACTTAAACGTAAGACATGAAACAATAAAATTTTTTGGAGAGAGTGCAGGAGAAACACTTTAAAAAACTGACCTGGGAGAAGACTCCCTAGGCAATTAAAGCAACATCAAAAATACATTACTGGGATCTGATCAAACTAAAAAGCTTTTGCACTGCCAGGAAAATAGAGCAAATAGACAGCCCTCAGCATGGGAGAGGATTTTTGCAGGTTACATTCTGACAAAGATCTAATAACTGAATCCACAGAGAACTCAGACTTATTAATAAGAAAAGAACAAGTGATCCTATTTCATTGTGGACAAGAGACACGAACAGAAGCTTCTCTGAAAAAGACAGGTGCATGAAAAAATGCTCATCATCTTTAATCATTAGAGAAATGCAAACCAAAACCACTTTGAGATATTATCTAACTCCAGTAAGAGTAGCCCACATCACAAAATCCCAAAACTACAGATGTTGGTGTGGATGTGGAGAAAAGGGAACACTTCTGCACTGCTGGTGTGAAAGCAAGTTAGTACGTTCCTTTTGAAAAGAAGTTTGGAAAACACTCAGGGATCTAAATGTAGACCTGCCATTTGATCCTGCAATTCCTCTACAGGTATACATCCAAAAGACCAAAAATCACTTGGCAACAAAGATATTTGCATCAGATTGTTCATTGCAGCTCAATTCATAATTGCCAAAGCATGAAAGAAGCCCAAGTGCCCATCAACCCATGAATGGATTAATAAATCACAGTATATGTATACCAAGGAATACTATGCAGCATTAAAAAGATGGGAGACTTTACCTCTTTTATGTTTACACGAATGGAGCTGGAAAATATTCTTTTTAGTAAAGTATCTCAGGAATGGAAAAAAATCCAGTGTGCTCAGTACTACTATGAAACCAATTCATAATCACTCACACTTTCATATGAAAGATGAATCACAACTATAGTCCAAGAAGAAGGAGGGAAGGGGAGACAGACTGGAAGAGAGGGGGGTGGGTTTGATAGAGGGAGGGTTATTGGTGGGACCACACCTATGGAGCATATTGCAAGGGTACAAGTCAAATCTATCAAGTGTAGAACACAAATGTCTTAACACTGTGATTAAGTAAATGAGGTAAAAGCTATGTTAATTAGCAGGATGTAAGCACTCCAATTTGTACGAATAATCAACATATTGAATCCCACAAAGGCATAAATGTATTCATGATCTATGTATATATGACTTAATAAAAAAAAAAATAAAAGTATCTCTTTATCCTTAAAAAATAAAAAAGAAAAGGAGACACAAACTTATACAGGGTGGCCATAAAGTTTGTGTGTAATAGTGATCTATTTTAAATTGCACATGAACTTTATGGTCACCGTGTATATAATGTACTCCCTATTATTTTTGTCAAAGCAGCTAAACATATTTTCTAACTACTTTTAGTTAAGTGTTTTAGATCTTGGCATACGTGTTTAACAGGCATACACGAGCCAAAGCCTATAAATAGACAAGTAAAAAAATTAGAAGAAAAATAAAAAAAACAGAAGAAGTCTCAAAATACACTTAAAAACAAAAAGGAAGATGCCAAAGGAGAAAGGAATAACTTGCTATGATAATGCCTGTTTATTTAGTATACATTACTGATTAGAATAGGATCCACTAAAAATTTATAGGATTTACATTAACTTATAAAATGGCACATGGTACCTTTCTTTTAAAAAAGTCTACATCTACAGAATTAGTCAACTATCAGAGTATATGTAAAATCTATCTATATATTCTCTATGTTAGAAGATTCTAATGATCATGCCAACTCTTTTGTGATATACAAATATGTAAAGAACAATATAGTATGCAGGGAACCACAATTTATGGTAAAACATCATGACAGAAGGAAAAAACACCACCAATTCATTAAGAGTCTTGGCTAGGTGCAAACACTCATGCCTGCAATACTAGCATTCTGAGAGGCTGAGGTGGGAGGATCACTTAAGGTTAGCAGTTTAGAACCAGCCTGAGCAAGAGTGAGAACCCCGTTTCTACCAAAAATAGAAAAAAAAAATAGCTGGGTATGGTGGTACCCGCCCATAGTCCCAGCCATTTAGGAAGCTGAGGCAGGAGTATCACTTAAGCCTAGGAGTTTAAGGTGGTAGTGAGCTACAAAGATGCCACTGCATTCTAGCAAGGGTGACAGAGCAAGAGTCAGTCTCAAAAAAAAAAAAAAGTGTGTTATGGTTTGAATGGTTGTCTCTTTCCAAACTCATGTTGAAATTTTACTGCCATTGTAACAGTATTAAGAGATGGATAGGACCTTTAAGATGTGATTAGGCCATAAGCTTCTACCCTCATGGACAGATTAATGCTATCCATTATCATGGGTTTGTTCTCAAGGGGGTTGGTTTCTCACAGAAGGAAGAGTTGTGAGTTTGGCCCCCTTTGCCTGTTTTCACTCCCAGTCTTTCTCACACCCTCTCTTTGCCTGGATACCACAGGAAGACACACAAGAAGACCCTTGTCAGATGCCAGCCCTTTGATCTTGAACTTGCCCAGCTTCCAGAACCATGAGCCAATACATTTCTGTTCATTATAAATGACCCAGTATGTGATATTTTGTTACAGTAGCATAAAATGCACTACAAGAATCTTAGACTTTGTTCTCTGCAGTCATAGTTCTAGTGAATTGTCTCTAGCTCTGTTGAGTACAGAAGTGATTCCTGGATTGTACTTAACAGTCACCTATTTCAAGAGAACTCATAAAAATTAAGAAAATGTATCTTATTTGATCTAAAATGACTACTGAAGCCTTCACTACGCTATAATTTAAGATACTCACCTAAAAAAGAGAAGGCCTCTATTGACTCTACTTTTCCCTAAAGCTGCTATGCTTTCCTTTTTCTCCTCCTGGTCAGAATTTTTAGGACTCCAATACATTTTATATCCTTGATTTTAAGATGGCAGAGTAAACACCTATTAGTTTCCTTCTCCTCTAGAAAATCACTCCCTGAAATTAAAACAAAAAATAGAATCAAACCTTATCTTTGTCAATATAAGAAGATTCATGTTATAACAAACTATGATACATAAGGAGAAAATGCATAACAAAATTCTAAATGACTTAGCACGTGAAAACCAATCCAGAGTGCATACAGAGGGAGATATGCATGAGAGGGAAGTAGATTTACCTTGCAGAACCCAAGCAGGGCTCAAGGATGCATGGAAAGTTGTGTAGTTTTGTTATCAGATTTGCTTTACAATGCTAATTCTCAAACATGAAGAAATCATTGAAAATACAAGTTTGTACTCAAACCTTGGCCTACTGAATGTGAATTTCTATGATGGACATCTATAGTTGAGACCTAATACTTCATAGAAAGAAGAATAATTTAAAAGACCAACAAACAATAAGGTATTAGGTAGCCCTGATTTTCCACATCCTTGCCAAGTCTAGATTTCTAGCATTTTCCTAATTAAGTATATTAAAAAAAATCTTCTAATTCCACAGTAAAAGTGATGAAAGTTATTTTTAACTCAAATTCTGATGACACTGAATGCACTCAAAGTATTTATCAGTATTGGACTTAAAAATATGCAGAGATGACTTCTATGGTTTGGTTCTACTTAACATACTATTTGAAGGAAAGTTTAAGGAGGACTTTTTTTTTTAAGAGATCAGGTCTTGCTATGCTGCCCATGCTGGAATGTAGCAGCTATTCACAAGTGTGATCATAGCTCAGTGCAGCCTTTGAGCTTAAGTGAAATTCTGCCTCAACTTCCCTAGTAAAGGCATAGGCAACGAGAACATCTTACAACACATTCTTGAGCAAATTTCCTGGGCCAAGGCTGTCACAAAACAGTCAGATGAATTCAGGATCTTCTGCTTTTTATATACCTACCTCTAAAAATAGCTGGCAAGCCAAGGAAGTTTCTGTCGAGGATTTACTAAAATCCTATCAAAATCTCTAGTGAATTAACATCTTAAACCCACTGATCTGTGCAGGAGATCTGGGGATGGTGTAGAGGAGGGAAGCTTAGTTTGAGCCTTAAGAGATGAGGCTAAATGCTCATAGAAACATTTGGAGATGGCCTGATAAAAAGATTTATACTGGACTTTTTGTTCACTTTGTCTTAACTATTTTACAGTGGTACATTCTTTCTGCTTCCTGTTTGATAGCATAACATGAACAAAAAATTTCAGAATACAATCTTCCCATATGAAGATGCAGTCTCTACAAAACAAGGAACACCTGCTTTATATGCCCACTTTTGGGCTATGCCATTATTCTTGTCCTCTTTCCTTAGGAAGTTTCTGTTTCCAAAAGAAAATACAGTCTTCTTACATTGTTCCTCAGAACTCAAACTCAAGAATGCCTCCATTTATTTAGATGTCTGTTTTAAGAATTATTGAATGCTTTCAGCAATTAATCCCTGCACTTTGTCACTGTCCTACTGTTTACTTAACCTTTCCCAGTTTCAGATGGATAACATGTCCATACCAGCTGTCCACACTGTGCTACTGAGGGGGCTCGCATGCCTTTCTTTAGCTTGTACCGCATTCCAAGTCTGTTTGCTATGATGTTGCTAGAAGAACGCCAGCAGTGTCACGGCACCCAGTTCTCCACCTCCAGCACGATCAAGAGCCAATTGTGTCCTGGTTTCACAAAACAGTCAACAATATATAGAACATCTAATCTTTGCATTTAGGGTATACTTCCTGGAAAAAAAAAAAAAAAAAAAAAAAAAAACGAAGGAACTACTCTAAAGCATAAACATCCAAGTCATCCTCCAAGCTGTCTAGGAAGCTTATGAAAGCTGAGTGACTATCAGGGTACCGGGGCTGTTGAGAGCAGCAGTTTTTGGAGGTCACCAAAAACTCTTGCTAGCCAAACGGATGAAAACAAACCCTGCAGTTTATTACTTTCCTGTCTTAGTGACTCAACAATTCCAACATTCATCAGCTATCAATTTGTTGGCAAAAATAAGAATACTTTCTCTCCTTAACAGGAGTGTGACTCCTGGTACATAAATTCCATGTGGATAGGCAAGTAGCTATGCCTGTGTTAGGTGGGTAAGTTGTTGTTATTATCACCGGGATGATCCCATCTTCTCTGCATCCTCCTATAGCAGTGTTTTTCAACCTTTTTTTGTCTCATGGCACACTTGAACCTATAATTAAACTTTCACAGCATACTTAAATTAATGTTGATCAAAAAAAAAAAAAAGTAAAAAATGTGGGGCCTATGGGTCAAAGGAGTAGGGTGCCGGCCCCATATACTGGAGATGGCAGGTTCAAACCCAGCCTGGGCCAAAAACTGCTAAAAAACAAACAAAAAAAGGAACACACTTACTGTGCTTTTAACTTCTTTTGAAAATAATATAATTAATGATCTTTAAAATTTTTCAAGGCACACTTTAAGATCTCCCCATGGCACACCAACTGAAAATCACTGTCCTATAGGTTCTATCTGCTTGCTAAATGACAGAGTTTAGAAAGACTGTTTACTACATCTGTTTTTCCTTTCCATAAATATAAAGTGGACATGATTAAAGTAAGTATAAAAGGATGGGAAATGCAGAATCTTCTGATAAAACTGTGTTCTTAATCTGAAGTTTTCTGCTTAGCAATAGCATTCTTTCTAGTAAGGGAAAATATGCTCAAAAATAGTAAAGGAATAACTCACTGCCTACTGAGTCATCACACATTTACTTCTTAAAGACACAAAAGAACACTGAAAAGATTTCAAAACAAGATTCAGAATTTTATTGTATGCAAACTAAAATTTTTAAAAAAGTTTTAAACTTTTGCTTATTTTTAAACAAGAGCTGTAAAGATTTAAAAATAACAGAAATTGATACCTACTACTATTCATATTTTGTATATGGCCTCTAGATTGCTTTTTCCTCTTGACTGAATATTTTATCTCACTGAGAACACCTCTATTTTATCTTATAGCCATGTACACATCTTCCCCATTTCTGAAGCTGGTTAATGGCATGAACTTTATTAGGCCCATCTTCAATTCTGCCAATCTTTGTTGCCTTCCTCCTAGGGCTAATTCAGTTGTCTCGTATGCCATTCTGCCAATGACCAGTTGGCTCAGCTGATCAGAGCAAGAGTAACCACGACAAAATGCTTCTTACTGTTATTTCCAGTCTGCTCCACAGTCCAAACTTCACCTCTTAGCACACATAGCTGTTTTCTAGGTCAGCATTTCTCAAAAGTACATTCCATAGAAATATGGCAAGAGATAGTGACAAATGACCAGGGAAATCTTTCCATGATCAGATACATTTAAGGAACACTGGTTCCAACAGCACTGCTGCAGAAATTAGAAGAGCTTTTTATTTATTTTAGTTTTATTTTTGCAGTTTCCGGCCAGGGCTGGGTTTGAACCTGCCACCTCTGGCATATAGGGCTGGTGCCCTACCCCTTTGAGCCATAGGCACCGCCCAGAAGAGTGTAGGTGACACATATTTAATAGGAGGCTATATTTTAAACCAGGAGTCAAGTCAGCAAGTTACTGACTTGCTGTTTATGCATAGCTGTGTGCAGAAAAAAAAAATGGTTTTTGCAGTTTTAAATGGTTTAAAAAAGAAAATAGTAATACTTTTGTGACACAAACTAATATGCAATATTTTGTGAAAGTTGTATGAAATTCAAGTTTCAGTGTCCATAAATAAAATTTAATGGAACACAAACATACTGATTTGTTTAAATATTTTCTATGGGTGCTTTGCTGCTACAAGAGATTTGAGTAGTGTGACAGAGACTGAGTGGCCCACGAAACCAGATAAATTCACAATCCATCCCTTAACTGAAAAAGTTTATTCCTTTTCTTGTCTTTACTAAGTAGTATAATGCATTTTCTGAACTTAATTGACCACAGACTCCTACCTCCTCTTTTTTCTGGGTGGAACATAAATTAATTAAGGCATATTAGTAATGCAAGGAAAAGTCTGAAAGTGGTAAATTAAGGGTAAGTCAATGGTTCCTTGAGAGTATGAATAAATTTGGTTAAAATTCACTATGATTTACATTGCCAGCATAATTACTATAGAGAGCCAAATACTCTATTAGGCACTTTACATGGATTAAGTAATTTAATCCTAATGACAACCCCATGAATTTCAGAGAGGAGATATCTAGTAGGCAGTTGTATTGGTGGGCCTGGAGTCAGAACCTGAGTTAAAGATGGATATGTGACTGATTGGCATAGAAGGTAACTGAAATCACAGGTATGTAACAAGACCACAAAGAAAAGAAGGGGGGGGGCACACAGCACTGGTTGAAGTAAAGTCTATAATGAACGGAGGGAGAGGAGTTTTAGAGATAAAAAAAAAAACAAGGAGAAGGTGGTCTCTCAGAAGCCAAAGAGAAAGTTTCAAGAAATAGGAAGAAGTTGAACAGTTAAAAGTATTTACAAACAGATTAAGACAAAGAATGCAAAATTTCCACTGGTTTTAGCTTTTAGAAAGTTACTAGTTTCGGGCGGTGCCTGTGGCTCAGTGAGCAGGGCGCCGGCCCCATATACGGAGGGTGGCAGGTTCAAACCCAGCCCCGGCCAAACTGCAACAAAAAAGTAGCTGGGCGTTGTGGCGGGCGCCTGTAGTCCCAGCTACTCGGGAGGCTGAGGCAGGAGAATCGCCTAAGCCCAGGAGTTGGAGGTTGCTGTGAGCTGTGTGACGCCACGGCACTGTACTGAGGGCGACAAGGTGAGACTCTGTCTCTCGAAAAAAAAAGAAAGTTACTAGTTTCTCTGGAAAGCAGTTTCAGCATTGGGAGCAGAAGCTGTATTGAAAAGGGCTGAGGAGTAAGCAGCAGTGAAGAAGTGGAAAGAGACCATAAATTAGTCTTTCATGTTCACACAGAACAAAACCAGAATCACAGAAACTTACCATAACGAGATACTACAGATCAAATCCATTCAGGAAAAGCACTGCTTGATTTTGTTCTACTGTATTCCTGCTGAGAGGCCCTGCAGCCTACGCATACACACAGTTAATGAGATGGAACTCTAGCTGTCCCAAAGCCGCCTATAAGCTTGACCAAAATTTGATCAAGCTGCTGTGGCTTAATTTAGCTCTTCCCAAAACGTAAGTAAACAGAATAAAAGTCTTAAAGAGTCAGGTGACCTGTACAAACTGGCAACTGATGGGCTGATTTTTGTTGATGAATTGTAAAGACAAGCAAGTATGTCTAGATTTATTATTTAAATGAATTGTAAGCTATATCATGTGTACAAACTATTCTTAAAATCTCAGTTAAACAAAGAAACAATAGATGTTAGACTTCTGCCTTGATTATTCTGGAGAACAAAATAAGCCTTAAGAAATTAGTATATGGTGCGCCTGTAGTCCCAGCTACTCGGGAGGCTGAGGCAAGAGAATCGCTTAAGCCCAGGAGTTGGAGGTTGCTGTGAGCTGTGTGAGGCCACGGCACTCTACCCGAGGGCCATAAAGTGAGACTCTGTCTCTACAAAAAAAAAAAAAAAGAAATTAGTATATGGCTCGGTGCCCGTAGCACAGTGGGTTACGGCACCAGCCACATACACTGAGGGTGGTGGGTTCAAATCCGACCAGGCCAGCTAAACAACAGCAACAAAAAAATAGCTGGGTGTTGTGGCAGGTGCCTGAAGTCCCAGCTACATGGGAGGCTGAGGTAAGAAAATCGCTTAAGCCCAAGAATTTGAGGTTGCTGTAACGCCACAGCACTCTACTGAGGGTGATACCGTGAGACTCTGTCAAAAAAAAAAGAAAAGAAAAAGAAATTAGTATAAAGAGTAGTGAACAAGAAATGTGGGTGGTGGATCTTTAATAGCTCCTTCATGATTAGACTGATTTTTTTGGCTTGCTCTGGCTAGAGTGAAGTAGTGTCATCACAGTTTACTGGAACCTCTAAGTCCTAGGCTCCAGTGATCTTTTTGCCTCAGTCTCCTGAGTAGCTGGGACTGCAGGCATGCGCCACCCCACAGAGCCAGTTTTTTATATTTTTGTAGGGGTGGGGTCTCTCACTCTTGCTCAGGCTGGCCTCAAACTCCTAACCTCAAGTTGTCTTCCTGCCTTGGCTTCCCAGAATGCTACAATTACAGGTATGAGCCAATACACCTGGCCAATTTCTAAAATTCTGACTGATTTTAGAAATCTTACAGAGATTAAACAATAACATTTTCTCTTAATTAATAAAGTTCATTATTTTTCTTGTCTAAACACATGTTCAGGTAAGAAGACTTGATTGCTTCTCATGAGAACTAAGAGATTTGACTGAATACAATGCTTAAATCACATTAAGACTGCATTTTATTATTTATTTATTTTTTTTACTGTATAATAGGTTACACTGATTGCGGTTTATTTTTTATTTTTTGAAGGCTAGGGTCTCACCCTGTTGCCCAGGCTGCAGTGTAGTGGCATGCTCATAGCTCACTGTAGTCTGCAACTTCTGGATTCAAGTGATCCTCTTGCCTCAGCCTCCCAAGTAGCTAGGACGAAAGGCATAAGCCACCATGTCTGGCTAAGACTACATTTTAAGAAGGAAAAAAGATACTTCAAACTCAAAGTAGTTCTATTCTGGAGTTAAGTACACACTGTCTTATATAAGAGATAACGAATATATATTTGTATATACTTTAAAGGAAACAAATAAGGAGAAAGCAATAAAAGAATAGATAAAGGAAGTGTTACAGTTTCCAAAAACCCCCTTGGATAATCTCTAATTAAACATACTATTATTATTATCCTCTCAAACTTCTGCAATCACTATGTACATATGCAAGTATACTTGAGGACAACTGCTTTCAGAGCTCAGACCAATGGTGTTTGAGAACAAATTGTTTGGGGGTCTGCTGACAGATCCCAATTAGCTGTTTTCTGGAATTAAAAAGATGAACTCTAAGAACATTCTAGCTATAAGAATTTAATTTACCATTCTACAGAAAAGACAGGCATATATAAATACATCAACTACATATGATGACATTCAAGTCACCTGGAGTTGGCTCCAAAGTAAATTTTCCAGCCTGATGCTCCAGTCATTCATAATAGAAATTTCTCATGGTCCTCAAATATATGCCGTCTTTTCCTTTCCCAGTGCCTTTTTAATCCTTTTCATTTAAAAATGGCAGTCTTATAATCCTTCTTGCTCCTGCTGGTTCAGCTCAGTTCTGCATACATTTATTAAATGCCTACGCGACAAAGGTCACCAAAAGCACTGAGAAAGCCAAGATGTGGAATCAATCTTGAAATGTTATCCTGAGAAGTCTTCTAGGTACTGGAACAAGGTGTTATGAGGGAGTCTTGTGGAGGATGGAGCCCGGTGAGCCCCAGAGCCATGCGTGGCAAAAGGGTGGGTCAAGCCTGAGGTCTTTTGAAGTTTGGGGGGGAAATGGAGAAGTTCAGTATGTTGTATGGGGTCAAAATGGAGGCCTAAAGGATCTCTGTGCCCTTCAAAGCAGTATATGCTAAGTAGTGATTTATTTATCAACTGTTTAACCAGTATTATAAATAATGTAGCACTGCTTTGTAAATAATTGGCATTTAAATATTCGATTATCAAGAGAAGAGAAAAGAAGCCGCAGAAAAAATTTTTTTTCTTATTCATTCCTCAGCACTAATAAAGAGATGCTGATAGAATTGTACTTAGGACTGCAGATACACATGTAGCTATAAGAAGTATATTGATCCCTAATCAAAATATTTGCAAAAGATATATTTGATAGAAGACTGTTATACTAAATATACAAAAAATTCTTAAAATTTAACAATAAGAAAATAAATCTGATTAAAGAAATGGGCCTCACTATACACTGTATTTATTAAAACAAAACTATGTACACTATAAATATGTACAATTGTTACATGTCAATTAAAAGATCAAAAATATGATAATAGTATTATGGTGAATTTTAAAGGTCATTATCTTTTAAAGATCATTCTGAAATATTTATAAATAAAATGTAATGTCCGAAATGTGCTTTAAAATAATTTAGAGTGCATAGAATTAGTGGCATAAAAATGCAATGAAAATGGCCACAAATAATTATTGAAGCAGATAATTAACTTTTGTGTATGTATGAAATTTTTCTTTTTTTTTTATTGTTGGGGATTCATCGAGGGTACAATAAGCCAGGTTACACTGATTGCATTTGTTAGGTAAAGTCCCTCTTGCAATCATGTCTTGCCCCCATAAAGTGTGACACACACCAAGGCCCCACCCCTCTCCCTCCGTCCTTCTTTCTGCTATGTTTGAAATTTTTCAATAAAAAAGTTCAAAAACTCAAAATTATAAAAAAAGAAAAATTTCCAAAAAAGAAAAAAATGGGCCAAAGACCTTAACAGATATCTTGCCAAAGAATATATACAGATGGCAAATAAGCATATGAAAAGATGTTCCCCATCATAAGTCACTAGGAAATGCAAAAGAAAATGAGAGACCACCACATATCTATTAGAATGGCCAAAATCCAGAACAGTGACAACACCAAATAATGACAAGAATGTGAAGCAACAGGAAATCTCATTCACTGCTGCTGTTGATGCAGTGTAAACGGACTTTTACCTTAAGATCCAGCAAATGCATTCCTTCATATTTCAACCCAAAGGAGGTGAAAACTTGGGTCCACACAAAAACTTGCACATGGTATTTACAGCAGCTTTATTCATAACTGCCAAAACTTGGAAGCAAGCTGTCTTTCAGTAGGTGAATGAATAAATAAACTGCAGTACATCTCAGACAATGGAATGCTATTCTGTACAAAAAAGAAATGATCAAGCCACGAGAAGACATAGAGAAACATTTACATGCAAATTACTAAGTGAAAAGCCAATCTCAAAAGTCCACATCTGTATAATTCTAACTATGTGATATTCTAGAAAAGGCAGTGAAAAGATTAGTTGTTCCAGAGGTTTTGGGGGGCTGGGGAGAGGTATGAATAAGCAGCGCACACAGGATTCTGAAAACAGTGAAACCATTTTGGATGATACTATAATGATGGATACATATCATTATATATTTGTCGGAACCCACAGAATGTGACCCTAATGGAAACTATAGACTTAGGTGATTAGGATATATTAACATGGGTTCGCTAATGATTACAAACATACCACTCTGTTGAAAGATGTGGATAATGGGGAAGTTGTATGTATGTGAGGAGGCAGTATAAGAGACTTCTCTGTACTCTCTGCTCAATTTTGCTATGAATCTAGAACTATTTTAAAAATTAAGTTTATTGGCCGGGTACAGTGGCTCCTATCTGTAATCTCAGCACTGTTGGGGAAATACAAACTAAAACCACAATGAGATGCCACTATTAGAATGGCTGTAATAAAAATAGTGACAACACTAAATGATGGTGAGAATGCAGAGAAACAGGACCACTCTCACATTGTTGATAACAGTGTAATATGAAACAGCCACTCTAGAAGATTCTGGCAGTATCTTAAAAAACAAACAAAACAAATTTAAGTTCACAGAAAAATCTGTATATAAATGTTTACAACAGTTTTATTTGTAATAGCCCAGAACTGAAAGCAACCCAGACCTTCAACAGGTGAATGGTTAAGCTGTGAAACAAGGATATCAAAGAATAATAAAAAAGAAACAAACTATTGATAGATATAATAAACTGGGATGGATATCTAGAGAATTATGTACAGAGAAAAAAAGCCAGTCCTAAAAGATTACATACTGTATAATTCCATTTATGTAACATTCTTGAAATGACAAAATAATAGAAACAGAGAACAGAGAAAGATGGGGAGCAAGAGGAAAGTGGGTGTGGCTACAAAGATCTTTGTGGTGCTAGAAATTTTCTGTGTCTTGACTATAACAATATCAGTACCTTGGTTGTGATATTAAATTGTAGATTCACACGTAGTTGTAAGAAATAATATAAAGAGGTTCCATGTATCCTTTAGCCAGCTTCCTCCACCCCACAGTGGTATCTTGCACAACTAAGAGGTGATATAATATCATTACATAACACATAACACATATATCATAATATCATATCTTGGTTTTACAAAATGTTACTACTGGAGAGAAGATGGTTAAAGGGTACATGGGATTTCTCTGTATTACTTCTTATAGCTACATGTGCATCTGCAATTATCTCAAAACAAAGTTTAATTAAAAAACAAAACATATTACTTCATTCAGGTTAATAATTTCTTACATTGTCAATTCTGGCTCAAAATTTGACTACCCCATATAAATCCTAAGTACGATTCTATCAGCATCTCTTTATTAGTGCTGAGGAATCAAATGAAGTTTAAAAAGATAGGTAGAATTCCTACCTTACTACAATACTGGCAATTATAAGCCTAAATGCAAAAGAAGATGACTAAGCATTAGCTTATTAGTTCAATGCAGTATTTTCCAAAACATAAAAATTGCTTGAAAAACATAGGCAATACTTTATAGCGATAAATTCAAGAGAAAATAATAATGACTACAGTACTAGGCTACATTTCAGAGCTATTCTTTAGATTTGTAAGCAGTGAATCAAAGACTGCATTGACTAAAATAGAGTACACAAAAACCCCAGGATACTGCTACGAACTGGACATGGTTTGCCTCCACCCAAACGCATGTTGAAATTTGATCCCTAATGTGATCATACTGGGAGGGGCCCAGTGGGAAGTATTTGGGTTATTGGGTTGCTGGATTACTTCTCACAGGAATGCATTAGTTCCCTCAAGAGTGGGTTGTTACAAAGCCAGGACAGCCCCTCAGGTTTTCCTCTTCTTTGCAAGTGTCTGATGCCATCACCTTCTCTGCCATTTGGTGATGTAGCATAAAAGCTTTCACCAGAAGCCAGAGCCATGTTCTTGAACTTTTCAGTCTGCAGCACCATGAGCTAAACAAACCTCCCTCCCTCCCTTTCTCTCTCTTTCCTTTTCTCTCTCTCTCCTTCTTTTCCCCTTCTCTTTTCTTTCTTTCTTTTTTTGAGGCAGTCTCACTCATGTTGTTGCCCTCAGTTGAGCTCACAGTAACTTCAAACTCTTAGGCTCAAGAGATCCTCTTGCCTCAGCCTCTCAAGTAGCTGGGATTACAGGCACCCACCACAATGCCCGGCTATTTTTTTAGAGATGGGGCTTCATTCTTGCTCAGGCTGGTCTTGTCTCGTGAGTGCAAGCGATCTGCCTGCCTCGACCTCCTAGAGTGCTAGGATTACAGGCATGAGCCACTGCACCCAGCCACAGGTATTCTTTTAAAGCAACACAAAACAGACTAAGATAGATACATTCCAGGAAGGATGCTGAACTTAACCATCCCTAGTACTCTAAGTCTATAAAATAAGAAGAGATCTCTTGGACATGACATGACCTGCTGCTGGCTCTGTCCTATCTTGCTTTATAGATTTACAGTAGTTTCCCAGTTGAAGGCCTATCCCAGAGACCATGTGTGGCTTACATATTTGCCATTCCTACTGTGGTATGGCATAAATAAATCATGAGGCTTGGGTCAGTACAACCATCCTGTAAAGTGATTCATGGAGCCAGAAGTACCATCCCCGAGGACTGTGTACTTTATTGCAGTAAACCTCAGAACAAGATACAATTTCCTGACTTAAGAAGCAGTCTTTAAATCAGGACACCTGGACAGCCTTGGACTCACTTAAAAAATACAATAGGTCTCAACCTACCACTGTTTCTCAGTGCTAGCCTGCACTTGGCCCTGGCCTGTTCTTTTAAATACCAAATGTGAATTCAAAGTGAGTCCTTTTTGAGTGAATTATGTAGAACTATAGAATAAATTTAATGCATCCCATCCTCTTATCTCCATTATCCTTTCCTTCTCTGAGTTTATTTACCTACTCAAGAAAATAATATTCTCCATGTCAGACTTCCCATTTCAGTCCTTTTCTGATCCCTTACAACTTATAAAGCAAAAACAACCCCTTTTGGTGCCAAAATGAGAAAGCAGAGGGCTGTCAACCTGGATTCCTTCTAGCTAACTCAATAAGGAACACTAGTTAGAGTGGCCCTGCAGACAAAATAGCCAGGGCATTAATTCTCTGTGCTTGGAGATTTACACTGCAAGCAGTGCTATTTGTGTAGATTATATATACTTTAAACCAAGACTGTCAATAGCTCCATACTCTAGTTTAGAAAAACTGGAAGTAGGAGCAAGATGGCAGCCGAGTAACAGCTTTCTTGCATCTGGGCACTGTGAGTCTGGGGAGATAGAACTCCAGGCATCTCTGGCTGGTGGGATCTGCCTATCATCACCCCTGCGCAGATACAGGGAGTCAGCGAGAGACTTCTGGACCCCAAGAGGAGGACTAAAACAGTGGAAAACCAGCAAGTGGTCGCGTGTGTTCAATTGGTCTAAACCCGCCCGCAACTGTAAGTTCAATAGCAGCGAGACTGCAAACCGGAAAGGCCTTACCTGTGAATTGTTTTGGTGTCTTTGGACTTGGCACTCAGTTGAACTGCCTTGGGGAGAGCCTGAGCGGGAGTGCGGAGAAATTTGGCCATTGTCTAGGACCCCAGTCTGAGCCGCTGAGCCAGATAGAGCTAATGGTGTTTGGCGGTGGGTCACAGGGAGCCACTGTGAGCGATCTGCCCCAGCAAGCTCCGCCCTCAGGGTCGCAGAGCTAGAATTGGGTGGGAGCTGGTAACCCAGTGACCAAGTAGCCTAAGGGCGGGGTCTGAGCCGCCTTGCAGCCCTAACACTCAGGGGCAGAGTGAGACCAGTTTTGGCACACTGGATAAGGGGATAGCCACTTCAGCAGTGATTCCAGGGACAAGCACTTTCCTGGGAAAGCTTCTGCTCAGCAAGTGAACAAGTTCAAAGTGCCTTTTAAGTGGGCTGAAGAGAGATTTGGGGTGTCTACCTGCTGGAGTTTGAGAAATCAGCACCCTCCAGTCGTATCAGAACTGTGATTAACATCTCATACCCCAGAAGACCTTGTGCTGCCCAGACAATATTCAATAACATATACATACTGCTTTGTTTTTGGTTGTGTTTTTTCTTTTGGTTTGTTTTTTTGTTGTTGTTGTTTATTTTGATGTTGTTGATGTTGTTTTGTTTTATAAGTTCAACCTCTTCCATAAAGATCCTTTTTCTTTCTCAATTTTTCTAGTTTAATTTTAATTTCCCATTGCTGTCTTTTTCAATAATTAGAACTTCATTTTTGCTAGTGTTTCTACTGCTATTATTTGGTTTTACCCCAATTTAATCCCGTAAAGTTTTCTGTATGCTTGTTTTGGTTTGATTTATAGCATTTTTGTCTTTCCTCTCTACTTGGTGGAGGTGGGGTACTGTATCTGATCAGCTTAGCAAAGAGCTGCTGACCTCAAGGGAACCACCCAACTGGGCACCCCCAGAAGGTGGGATTTTTTTTTTTTTTTTTTTTATTGTTGGGGATTCATTGAGGGTACAATAGGGGGATTTTTTTTTAAGGTTGTGTCAAAGTACCCTACTGTACACCTATATTATTCTGTCTCCCTCTTACTGTGCCTCTCTTCTTTTTGTCAATATTCCTTTTACCCACCCCCTCTCCTTTCTCTATTTTTCTTTTTTTTTCTTATCACTCGGTCCTCTTTTCTTTCATCCCTTTTTTGCTCTTTAACCTTCTCACCCCTCTGGTCCTGTAACCCTTAGTCCATAGGCATGAGAACTTAAAGAGCAAGAGGCAGTGAAAGGAAAATTAGGGCAAGGAAACAGATAAAAGAAATCACCCATGAGGAAGAATCAGCAGAAAACTCCAGGCAACATGAAGAACCAGTCCAGAACAACCCCGCCAAGGGACCATGAGGAAGCTACTGCAGATGATTCCACCTATGAAGAAATGTTAGGAATGACAGAGAGGGAATTTAGAATACACATGATCAAAACAATGAAAGAAATGATGGAAACAATGAAGGAAACTGCTAATAAAGTGGAAAATAACCAAAAGGAAATCCAAAAACAGAATCAAATAAGAGATGAACGATATGAAGAATATAAAAAGGATATAGCAGAGCTGAAGGAACTGACACAGTCAATTAGGGAACTTAAAGATGCAATGGAAAGTATCAGCAACATGTTAGACCATGCAGAAGAAAGAATTTCAGAGGTAGAAGACAAAGTTCTTGAGATAACTCAGATAGTAAAAGAGGCAGAAAAGAAGAGAGAGAAAGCAGAACGTTCACTGTCAGAATTATGGGACTTTATGAAGCGTTCCAACATACGAGTTATAGGAATCCCAGAAGGGGAAGAAGAATGCCCCAGAGGAATGGAAGCCATACTAGAGAATAATATAAAAGAAAATTTCCCAAATATCACCAAAGATTCTGACACACTGCTTTCAGAGGGCTATCGGACCCCAGGTCGCCTCAACTCTAACCGAGCTTCTCCAAGACACATTGTGATGAACCTGTCCAAAGTCAAGACAAAAGAAAAGATTCTGCAAGCTGCCAGGAGTAAGCGCCAGTTGACCTACAGGGGCAGATCCATCAGAGTGACCGCAGACTTCTGTAATGAAACTTTCCAAGCAAGAAGACAATGGTCATCTACCTTTAATCTACTTAAACAGAACAATTTCCAGCCCAGAATTCTGTACCCTGCTAAGCTAAGCTTCAAAATTGATGGAGAAATCAAATCATTTAACGGATATACAAACATTGAGGAAATTCGCCACAACAAGACCAGCTCTACAGGAAATACTTCAACCTGTTCTGCACACAGACCACCCACAATGGATCAGCAGCAAAGTAAGAACTCAGAAATTAAAGGATAGAACCTAACATCCACACTGATGCAAAAGATAAAACTAAGCAATGGACTCTCACCAAATACGACGAATAGAATACTACCACACTTATCAATTATCTCAATAAATGTTAATGGCTTGAATTCCCCACTGAAGAGACATAGATTGGCTGACTGGATTAAAAAACACAAGCCATCTATGTGCTGTCTGCAAGAAACACACCTGGCTTCAAAAGACAAATTAAAGCCCCGAGTCAAGGGTTGGAAGACAATTTTTCAGGCAAATGGAATTCAGAAGAAAAGAGGAGTTGCAATCTTATTTTCAGATATATGTGGATTTAAAGCAACTAAAGTCAAAAAAGACAAAGATGGTCACTTTATATTGGTCAAGGGAAAAATACAACAAGAAAACGTTTCAATTCTAAATATCTATGCACCCAATTTAAATGCTCCCAGATTCTTGAAACAGACCTTAATCAGTCTGAGCAATATGATATCTGATAATACCATCATAACAGGGGACTTTAACACTCCTCTTACAGAGCTGGACAGATCCTCTATACAGAAATTAAAGAAAGATATAAGACATTTAAATGAGACCCTAGAACAACTGTGCTTGACAGACGCATATAGAACACTCCACCCCAAAGATAAAGAATATACATTCTTCTCATCACCCCATGGAACATTCTCCAAAATTGATCATATCCTGGGACACAAAACAAATATCAACAGAATCAAAAGAATTGAAATTTTCCCTTGTATCTTCTCAGACCATAAGGCACTAAAGGTGGAACTCAACTCTAACAAAAATGCTCGACCCCACCCAAAGGCATGGAAATTAAACAATCTTCTGTTGAATAACAGATGCGTGCAGGAAGAAATAAAACTAGAAATCATTAACTTCCTTGAGCATAACAACAATGAAGACACAAGCTACCAAAACCTGTGGGATACTGCAAAAGCAGTTTTGAGAGGAAAATTCATCGCTTTAGATGCCTACATTCGAAAAACAGAAGACAGCACATCAACAATCTCACAAGAGATCTTATGGAATTGGAAAAAGAAGAACAATCTAAGCCTAAACTCAGTAGAAGAAAAGAAATATCCAAAATCAAATCAGAGATCAATGAAATTGAAAACAAAAAAATCATTCAGAAAATTAATGAAACAAGGAGTTGGTTTTTTGAAAAAATAAATAAAATAGATAAACCATTGGCCAGACTAACGAGGAATAGAAAAGTAAAATCTCTAGTAACCTCAATCAGAAATGATAAAGGGGAAATAACAACTGATCCCACAGAGATACAAGAGATCATCTCTGAATACTACCAGAAACTCTATGCCCAGAAATTTGACAATGTGAAGGAAATGGATAAATATATGGAATCACATCCTCTCCCTAGACTCAGCCAGGAAGAAATAGAGCTCCTGAACAGACGTATTTCAAGCACTGAGATCAAAGAAACAATAAAAAATCTTCCAACCAAAAAATGCCCTGGTCCAGATGGCTTCACACCAGAATTCTATCAAACATTCAAGGAAGAGCTTATTCCTGTACTGTAGAAATTATTCCGAAAAATTGAGGAAGAAGGAATCTTCCCCAACACATTCTATGAAGCAAACATCACCCTGATACCAAAACCAGGAAAAGACCCAAACAAAAAGGAGAATTTCAGACCAATCTCACTCAAGAATATAGATGCAAAAATCCTCAACAAAATCCTAGCCAATAGATTACAGCTTATCATCAAAAAAGTCATTCATCATGATCAAGTAGGCTTCATCCCAGGGATGCAAGGCTGGTTTAACATACACAAGTCCATAAACGTTATCCGCCATAGTAACAGAGGTAAAAATAAAGATCACATGATCCTCTCAATAGATGCAGAAAAAGCATTTGATAAAATCCAGCATCCTTTTCTAATTAGAACACTGAAGAGTATAGGCATAGGTGGCACATTTTTGAAACTGATTGAAGGTATCTATGACAAACCCACAATATTTTACTGAATGGAGTAAAACTCAAAGCTTTTCCTCTTAGAACTGGAACCAGACAAGTTTTTCCTCTGTCACCTTTACTATTCAACGTAGTGCTGGAAGTTCTAGCCAATACAATTAGGCAAGACAAGGAAATAAAGGGAATCTAAATGGGAGCAGAGGAGGTCAAACTCTCCCTCTTTGCTGACGACATGATCTTATACTTAGAGAACCCCAAAGACTCAACCACAAGACTCCTAGAAGTCATCAAAAAATACAGTAATGTTTCAGGATATAAAATCAATGTCCACAAGTCAGTAGCCTTTGTATACACCAATAACAGTCAAGATGAGAAGCTAATTAAGGACACAACTCCCTTCACCATAGTCTCAAAGAAAATGAAATACCTAGGAATATACCTAACGAAGGAGGTGAAGGACCTCTATAAAGAAAACTATGAAATCCTCAGAAAGGAAATAGCAGAGGTTATTAACAAATGGAAGAACATATCATGCTCATGGATGGGAAGAATCAACATTGTTAAAATGTCTATACTTCCCAAAGCAATCTACCTATTCAATGCCATTCCTATCAAAATACCAACATCATACTTTCAAGATTTGGAAAAAATGATTCTGCATTTTGTATGGAACCGGAAAAAACCCCGTATAGCTAAGGCAGTTCTTAGTAACAAAAATAAAGCTGGGGGCATCAGCATACCAGATTTTAGTCTGTACTACAAAGCCATAGTGCTCAAGACAGCCTGGTACTGGCACAAAAACAGAGACATAGACACTTGGAATCGAATCGAAAACCAAGAAATGAAACTAACATCTTACAACCACATAATCTTCGATAAACCAAACAAGAACTTACCTTGGGGGAAAGACTCCCTATTCAATAAATGGTGTTGGGAGAACTGGATGTCTACGTGTAAAAGAGTGAAACTGGACCCACACCTTTCCCCACTCACAAAAATTGATTCAAGATAGATAAAGGACTTAAATTTAAGGCATGAAACAATAAAAATCCTCCAAGAAAGCATAGGAAAAACACTGGAAGATATTGGCCTGGGGGAAGACTTCATGAAGAAGACTGCCATGGCAATTGCAACAACAAAAAAAAATAAACAAATGGGACTTCATTAAACTGAAAAGCTTCTGTACAGCTAAGGAGACAATAACCAAAGCAAAGAGAAAACCTACCCAATGGGAAAGGATATTTGCATATTTTCAACCAGACAAAAGCTTGATAACTAGGATCTATAGAGAACTCAAATTAATCCACATGAAAAAAGCCAACAATCCCATATATCAATGGGCAAGAGACATGAATAGAACTTTCTCTAAAGACGACAGACGAATGGCTAACAAACACATGAAAAAATGTTCATCATCTCTATGTATTAGAGAAATGCAAATCAAAACAACCCTGAGATATCATCTAACCCCAGTGAGAATGGCCCACATCACAAAATCTCAAAACTGCAGATGCTGGCGTGGATGTGGAGAGAAGGGAACACTTTAACACTGCTGGTGGGACTGCAAACTAGTACAACCTTTTTGGAAGGAAGTATGGAGAAACCTCAAAGCACTCAACCTAGACCTCCCATTTGATCCTGCAATCCCATTACTGGGCATCTACCCAGAAGGAAAAAAATCCTTTTATCATAAGGACACTTGCACTAAACTGTTTATTGCAGCTCAATTTACAATCGCCAAAATGTGGAAACAGCCTAGATGCCCACCAACCCAAGAATGGATTAACAAGCTGTGGTATATGTATACCATGGAATACTATTCAGCCATTAAAAAAAATGGAGACTTTACATCCTTCATATTAACCTGGATGAACGTGGAAGACATTATTCTTAGTAAAGCATCACAAGAATGGAGAAGCATGAATCCTATGTACTCAATTTTGTTATGAGGACAATTAATGACAATTAAGATTATGGGGGGGAAAGCAGAAAGCGGGACGGGGTGGGGTGGGGCCTTGGTGTGTGTCACAGTTTATGGGGGCAAGACATGATTGCAAGAGGGACTTTACCTAACAATTGCAATCAGTGTAACCTGGCTTATTGTACCCTCAATGAATCCCCAACAATAAAAAAAAAAAGAAAAACTGGAAGTATAATCAATTTTATTATTATTTTTTAATTTTTTTTTTAACTTTTTATTTTTATTTTTATTGTTGGGAATTCATTGAGGGTACAATAAGCCAGGTTACACTGATTGCAATTGTTAGGTAAAGTTCCTCTTGTAATCATGTCTTGCCCCCATAAAGTGTGACACACACCAAGGCCCCACCCCCCTCCCTCTGTCCCTCTTTCTGCTTTCCCCCCCTCATAACCTTAATTGTCATTAATTGTCTTCATATCAAAATTGAGTACATAGGATTCATGCTTCTCCATTCTTGTGATGCTTTACTAAGAATAATGTCTTCCACTTCCATCCAGGTTAATACGAAGGATGTAAAGTCTCCATTTTTTTTAATGGCTGACTAGTATTCCATGATATACATATACCACAGCTTGTTAATCCATTCCTGGGTTGGTGGGCATTTAGGCTGTTTCCACATTTTGGCGATTGTAAATTGAGCTGCAATAAACAGTCTAGTACAAGTGTCCTTATGATAAAAGGATTTTTTTCCTTCTGGGTAGATGCCCAGTAATGGGATTGCAGGATCAAATGGGAGGTCTAGCTTGAGTGCTTTGAGGTTTCTCCATACTTTCTTCCACAAAGGTTGTACTAGTCTGCAGTCCCACCAGCAGTGTAAAAGTGTTCCCTTCTCTCCACATCCATGCCAGCATCTGCAGTTGGCCAGACTAACGAGGAATAGAAAAGTAACATCTCTAGTAACCTCAACCAGAAATGATAAAGAGGAAATAACAACTGATCCCACAGAGATACAAGAGATCATCTCCGAATACTACCAGAAACTCTATGCCCAGAAATTTGACAATGTGAAGGAAATGGATCAATATTTGGAATCACACCCTCTCCCTAGACTCAGCCAGAAAGAAACAGAGCTCCTGAACAGACCAATTTCAAGCACTGAGATCAAAGAAACAATAAAAAATCTTCCAACCAAAAAATGCCCTAGTCCAAATGGCTTCACTCCAGAATTCTATCAACCCTTCAAGGAAGAGCTTATTCCTGTACTGCAGAAATTATTCCAAGAAATTGAGGAAGAAGGAATCTTCCCCAACACATTCTATGAAGCAAACATCACCCTGATACCAAAACCAGGAAAAGACCCAAACAAAAAGGATAATTTCAGACCAATCTCACTCATGAATATAGATGCAAAAATTCTCAACAAAATCCTAGCCAATAGATTACAGCTTATCATCAAAAAAGTCATTCATCATGATCAAGTAGGCTTCATCCCAGGGATGCAAGGCTGGTTTAACATACGCAAGTCTATAACCGTTATCCACCATATTAACAGAGGCAAAAATAAAGATCACATGATCCTCTCAATAGATGCAGAAAAAGCATTTGATAAAATCCAGCATCCTTTTCTAATTAGAACACTGAAGAGTATAGGCATAGGTGGCACATTTCTAAAACTGATTGAAGCTATCTATGACAAACCCACAGCCAATATTTTACTGAATGGAGTAAAACTGAAAGCTTTTCCTCTTAGAACTGGAACCAGACATGGTTGTCCTCTGTCACATTTACTATTCAACATAGTGCTGGAAGTTCTAGCCAATACAATTAGGCAAGACAAGGAAATAAAGGGAATCCAAATGGGAGCAGAGGAGGTCAAACTCTCCCTCTTTGCTGACGACATGATCTTATACTTAGAGAACCCCAAAGACTCAACCACAAGACTCCTAGAAGTCATCAAAAAATACAGTAATGTTTCAGGATATAAAATCAATGTCCACAAGTCAGTAGCCTTCGTATACACCAATAACAGTCAAGATGAGTATAATCAATTCTAAAGATTTGTGTTTGTTGAGCTCCTAAAAGCTTTTTTTGTTTTCTTTTGAGACAGAGTCTCACTATGTCATCTTTACTTTAAGCTTTAAGCATAATCACCAAACTATCTTTCATGTTTTCAACTCTGAATAAAATGCTTAAAGCAGCAAAAACAAATAAAATCGCATTCTTAGGTATCAAAAAGAACTCCTTTCAAGCCATGATTACAAGTAGTTTTTATCTAGACAAAAGGTTATTAATCCTAATCGATCTCACTTTATGGATTTACTAAAGCCTCTATGCCAAAGGCCAGTCACAACCAACATTTTTTTTTATGCTTCTTTCTGTAGAAGCCCTGGAGAAAAAAAAAAAAAGAGTGTTGGGACTTTATTATTAAACAATGAATCTGATTCCAGGCAAGTTTGCTTTTATTCAGCAAAGACCTATTTGATGCATATGTCCTAGAGACTCATTTCCAACAACAGATACAATAAAAGCCACAGTATGTGACTATGTTCCTTATAACGTCTATCTCACTAGCTTCCTTACTTCATACATTCCTAAGCCACTGAAATGACTGGACTGTATGCATGAGGTGTGCAAGACTTTGAGCATGGCAGTGGGATGTCAAGGTAAAGCACGATAATCAGATCATATACATTTTGAAGCTCAAAACTTTCTCGTGAATCATAAAAGAAGAGAAAATGGCAATTCTCAGCAATTGCCAAAAAAAATCTGTATTTTTATGGCAATGTAATCTCCTAAGCATCTTAAAGGGCAAAGGTCTTTGCAAGTCCTCAGCAGGAAATCTTGTGCATTATGTTGTGAGGCACTATATATGTTTTTTTTACCTAAAGCTTTTTTTTTGAGGCAGAGTCTCACTTTGTTGCCCTCTGTAGACAAGCCATGGCATCATAGCTCACAGCAACCTCAAATTCTTGTGCTTGAGCAATTGTCTTGCCTCGGCCTCACAATTGCAGGGACTACAGGTGCCTGCTACAACACACAACTGTTTTTAGAGACGGGGGTCTTGCCCTTGCTCAGGCTGGTCTTGAACTTGTGAACTCAAGCAATCCACCCACATTGGCCTCCTAGAGAGCTAGGATTATAGGTGTGAGCCGCTGTGCCCAGCCCTTAAGCTTATTCTTCATCATTGACCACAGAGTCCAGTAAGTTTCCTGAAAAGAATTCAGTAACTAAAATTCTTTAATGAATAAATATTAAAACTTCTAGAAACAAGAGTGACATACATTTTCCTTCTTAATGACCTCTGGCTCACTTCCTGTATCTGTATCTTGTTAGACAAGACATCCAAACCAGAGGCGGCAGTGGCAGATCATTTACCTTGGTCACAGTGCTGCATCTCACTAGGAAATGCCCCCAATCTTTGTCACCTGCCAGATAGTGTAAATGAACACCATAGATAACACACTGTAAAATGAATGACACTCCAGAGAATATGAGCCTTAAATTTCTGTAAGTCTTGAATTCTTAACCTGGCAACAAAAAAGATACTTTGTGTGGCTAAGAGAAAATTGATAACAATCACAAAATTTATATAGTATTTTATAGAAAATATATCTTAAGAACAATCAAAATAGACATGCCTGAGTTTTATAGAATTTTTCTATATAGATCGGAATATAACTTGAAAGTTGCTGAGAGTAGATTTTAAGTGCCATCACTATGCAAAATAAATATGAGAGTTACTGCAAATGTTAGTTAGCATGATTTCACAATGGGCACATATTTAAATTGCTGAAATGCATGATCTCAACTTTTCGAAGTAATTAATTTTGACTAGAGTGCATTTTAAACTGACTACTAAGCACACTTTGAAAAAATAAAAAAAGTACCTGGCACTAAAATATATGCTAGTATTTCAATAATACATTTCAAGAAGGTACATTTAAAAATTGCCAAGAGTGAGTCTCAACAAAGATCAATAATTGAGTTTGTCTCAATTCTACTACTCTCTAAACACTTTCTCTAGACTACTAACTATCATCCTCAAATGATTCCATACCTTCCCCCCTAATCAAATGAAAACAAAACAAAACCCCCCTCAAAATCATCTATCTCTTAAATAAACAAATGTCACAACACACTCTGTTTCCTTTACAGGACGTAACTGATTGATAGAATTTACTTACTCTATTGGGGTCAGTCAGTGGTTCTCCTATGAATGAAAGAAGGGTTGTCAGTTTTTGAGTTGAGCCCTAGTTGACTAAGTTTTCTAACTAAAACATGAAGATTCTTCCCGTCATTAAAGACTATGATCCCTTCTGAAATTTGCCAAAACTTTTTTCCCTTCCATTTTCACCTCTGTAAAACAGAGGGATCTATATTAAACAAACTATGAAGATTAATAAATATTTGTAAACAGGCCTGAAGAAATATAAAGTGATGGAATGAAATGTGAAAAAACAAACAACCCCCCCCCACACCCAAAAAAAAAAAACACCTAGGCCTTTCGTCTATGGAAAAACCATTTGGATATTCTCTCTAGCATTAGGGACTTCAAGCTACTGCCAAAAAGGAAAACAAACTTACCATGGCAACATCTCACTCAGGCCACTCACTTCACACATTTTGCCACTAAGATAAACTAGTATTATGTAAAAAGTAAAGCTTTTAGATACTACATATATGAGTAAAGAGAGAACATTAAAAAATTTATGCATAATAAGAACTGAAATCAACTCAGGGTTGGGGGGAATGAGGGAGTAGGGACAGGGGAGGAGTTGGGGGGGTGGGGGTTCACAGTATATGGCACACCTCTTTGGGGGCGGGACACAACTATAAGAGAGACTTCCCTAACAAATGTAAGCAGTGTAACCTAATTCTTTGTATCCTCAATGAACCCCAAACAATTAAAAACATTTTTACATGTAACTTGAGCATTGGTTTATTAGAAATATTTTTCAGAGCATGGCCATTTCAAATTCTTCTATGCTATACTCCACCGGCTAAATAAAAGCCTTTTCCTCTAAAAAAAAAAAAAAAAAAAAAAAAAGAAATATTTTTCAAAATTATATAAAGGAAAAGATTAAAATCATTTAAGTGAATGACAAAGATATATTTTTTACCTAATTTTGTTTTATGTAAAATCAATATTTCATTTTTAATCTTGTGATCTTTCATCATAGGGTAGTTGTTTCTCTTGATTTGCAATAAAAAATTAAGCAAATGTTAAACAAACATTAAACATACTGTGGAAATAACTACACAAGTAAAAAAGGAAGACTCAAATTCTTAATTTTATTTGGCTATGTTGAACTTCTCTATAATTTCAATAAAATAGATGTAAGTATTGGACACTATGAAAACAAGATGAAAAGGATATAATCTTTGAAATCTGGAGTATGTATTTATAGGCCAGGGGTTGGCAAACTATAGACCATAGGCAAAATTCACTCTATTGCCTATATGATGGTTTTGTTTTACTTGGTTTTTAAGTTTTTATTTTTAAAAATTATTTTTTATATATTTTTAAATTGTTAAAATACATACCACAAAGGCATCTCAGGTACTAACAGTAATACCTGGGGAAAATTCATATTTTGCTTTCACACTGGGCTTAGTGTCATCATGCTAACTCACTAAACAGGCATTTAGCGTGGGCTTTCCACATTATATATATCCAGAACTTCACTGAGCTTTGCTTATAGGTTAAGGATAGTTGACAGTTTTTCCCTTGGCTTCTGTGAATTCATACTTTCTTCTCTGTTCCCTTTTGTCTGAGCTTTAAGCCTACAGACAGGCCAACTGTCTACTGGCTACTTTCTAAATACCCATGTCTCAATGGAACATACCCACCTAGTTTCTCAACCGAGTCATCTTACAATCATCCTTAAATATTCTACTTCCTAACCTATCCCCATGCAATAAATGACCAATAAATTATATCTTTTCTGTCTCTTAAACATTTCTCAAAAATCTTGTAGACAGCTAATTAGCATTGCTTTAGCTCAGGATCTCAGCAACAATAGATTACTAGAGTGTTTTCCTGATTCTAATCTTTACCTCTATGTCTCATTCTTCACACTGCCTCCACAGCTATATATCTGGAATGAAAAGATTATATCACTATACCCTCAAAACATCTAATACTCTTTATCATCTATGGGTGGGGGAGTCAACCTCCAAGATGACCCCAATGGTCACCACATTCTTGAATTGACACTCTTTCGTACACTTTATCTACAGTCTAGCAGTGTTTGTGTGACAATAGTATATGGCACTTTCAAGATCAGGTTATGAAGACACTGTGGCTTCTGTCTTAGGTTTCTTATTCCTGGATCACTTGCTCTTTGGGAAGCCTGAGGCCAGGCTGTGAGCAGCCCCATAGACGGGCCCAGGCAGGAAGGAAATGGGGATTCCTGCAAACAGTTATTGAGGAAGTGAGGACAGCTCCAACAGTCACGTGAGTAAGTCATGCTGGACAAGCCTATGGAAGCCACTGTCAAGCTTCAGATTTCTGTAGCTCTAGCTGACACCTTAGCAGGAGCTTCACAAGAGGTCCTGGGCCAGAAGCACACAGAAACTGTGAGGACACTGTTGTTTTGGCCACTAGGTTTGGAGTACTTTGTTATGTAGCAAAGGATAAGTAATCACTATGATAAAGGTTAAGTTCCTTAGCAAGGCACATAAGGCTTCATAAACTATGATTATTCCTCTCTGGTCTTAAACTGTTATTTTCATTATTCATTATTTCCATTATTCATTCTAATTTATGCTCCAATATTACTAAATGACTTGTGACTCTCAATGTCTTATCAACTGGTATTCGGCTTTCAAAATACTTTTCTGATATTATATCCTCTGAGAAGCTGTCCTTTATCATCAATTCCTATTTCCTTTATGTCTCAAATAATTTGACCAATGCCAAATTCTGTGATACTTTTATACATAGTACTTTCAGGGCCAGTAGCACACCACAACTTGTGTTGTAGTCAATATGTGAATGGTACAGTGTAGCCATACACAGTAGCTTTATGTATTTGCTCCAATATTTGAACTTGATCATGCTTTAATATATTTGTTTATATTTCCCTCCTTAGCACCTAAAATAGCTATTCAATAAACACTCGTTGAATAAACAGACTTGTATTAAACCTTCAATATAACCATGTTACACTAACACTTGCAATATACAACTTTAAGAGACAGGAATTATGCAGAACCAGCAATTAATTCTCAACTCTTATTTTTAATTATTCTGGCCCTAGACAGAAACTTCTCATCCCTAAAAAAGGAATAGGTATAGAAATGTAGAGAATGTATCCTGGGCGATCTAAAAGCAAAATAAATTTTGTTAAAACAACAAACCTGTAGATTTTAGGTTCTGGGATTTACATTAGTGTTTCTGAAATCTTTTCACATCACAGAAAACATAGACAATGACAATATTTGTATGGCACATTGAGATAAAAAGATGAGCCTGCTTTTGGGCCACACCTGAAATCGATTTGTGACACAGTAGTATGCTACAGCCCTTGGGTCACATAAATAGCATGAACTCGTAGAATGCCTTTAAAATTAAATATAGCAATTTTGCTTAAAGGTAGTAGATTTCAGAATTTCCTACCCAACGCTTAGAAGAAATAAACAAAACAATGCAAAAGCCTGCAAAGTATTCATCTGCAGCGACCAAGCAAGAAAAAGGACATAATCTCAACTTCAGTCGTAGATAAGAAAACGAACAAAAATTTTGGTGAAGCATGATGGTTACCTATTCTAAGCCCAGAAATAAGGCCATGATCAGAAGTGAGGGGATGAACTTCTGAGAACTCCCAGTAATACCCCAGAAGTTAGAAGAAAAAAAAAATTGAAGTGTGAATTAATGGTTTAAGAAATGAAAGTCAGTAGAAAATGCTTATCTACAGCAAACTCAGTAAGAGGTATAAGGCAAGAACATGGCTGTTTTCCAGCAATCACCAATGAATTCTACAAATGAGCTGAACTGTATTAACCCTGAGAAGGATGAATACATGACATTTATCACAATTTCAGGGGAAAGAAATGAATCTAGTCCCTTTCATGAGAATTATACATGGCCCTAACTGAACAAGGTCCCTGTTCCCCACATGCCCCAGGCTACAGAAAAGCAGACTCTGTTCAATGCTCACAAGGGGACCAGGAGGTCCCATATAAGGTAGGGGTGGGAAGAGGAATCTTTATCCACCCTGCATTAGAAGCAGCACACTTAATAATTTCATAACCAGCTAAGTGATTCTTCCAGCAGACTGGCAAATAAACATTACCAACATACAAAAACAAAAAAAAGAAAAACAGAATAAGCATCAGCCTTTCCTGAAAAATTCAGTTAAATATAAAATTTAATAAAAAGACACATCAAAGCAAAAAATACAGGGATGTAGAAAAGGTGGCAAAAGGTATGAGCACTGAATTTAAATACAGAACCCTAGACTAAGTAAATTTGGGAAGAATAAAAGCAGATGTAAATGTTATAAACTTTGGTAAAGCAGAAACAAAGATTATCTTTAAAAACTGGTGAGGAGGCTAGGTGCAGTCGTTCATATCTGTAATCCCAGCACTTTGGGAGGCCAAGGAGAGAGGATTGCTTGAGGCCACAAGCTTGAGTCCTCCTTGAGCAACAGTGACACAGACCTCTATGAAAATAATAAAAACAATTAACCAGGTTTGGTGGTGTATCCCTATGGTCCCAGCTACTCAGGAGGCTGAGGCAGGACTACCTGAGCCCAGGAACTTGAGGCTGTAGAGACTTGCGCCACTGCACTCCAGCGCCGGCAACAGAGTGATACTTAAAAAATTTTTGGTGAAAAGAAAACCTAATTTATTTATCTTTTAGAACATGAGCTGAATTAATACTGATTAAAATAAAAGATGCTGTTATAGAATATGATCCCAAAGTCATGATTTTTTTTTAACTTTAGAAGAATGGCTTAGGAATTCCTCTCCTTTACAATAAGCAAATAGTCCACTGAAATTCTCTTTGTTTAATCTGCTAAAGTAAAATTAAATTCAACTGTTATTTAAAAAGGCGTGTTGCTTTGGTCCTGTTAATTCCCCTATCCCGTTTTACCTTATTTTTCTGTGCATAGAAATATGACAATAATCCTCTTTCTTTACCTATTATAAATGATTGTTTTCTACGTAGTTGACTTCATGTTTTTTTTTTCTTTTTCTTTATACCTTTTGCTACTGCTTAAATTTATAAGGGAATAACTAATAAATAAATGAATAATAGTAAATAATTAGTAAATTAAAAACAGACTTGAAGAGTGCTATGAGAAAAAAGAAAAAGCGTATGCTTTAGATTTCAATATTGCTACCTTACTAGACAAGTAGCTTTCTAAATTTCATTCTTATCTATAAAATGGTAATACAAATGTATAAAATTATCAGAGTCATTATTAAGATTGAGATAGTTTAAAATAATATATCTCTATTACAGATACGACTCTGGCACATGGTTAGCACTTAACAAATGTTAGGTTTCCTAGAGAGCTCAGTTCTAAGAACTGAAAGAGAAAGAAGAAATGAATTACACTCTGGGTTTTAGATTTCTCAATTATTTCTTTCAATCTCTAGTCAAGAATCACATAGATACAAGTTTTAGTTCCCAAGGTAAGTGTGGCTAAGTCATTAGCTTTGTTAAAATATGATGACCAAAATGTACCAGTGAGGGGTTTCACGGCAAAAACTTCCATGGGGCTCCAAAGTTGAATTTTCCTTCCTTCCCTCAGAGATGAACATCTTTCTCACTCAATGCTAAGAGAGTACAACATTCAAACTGTATTAAACTCCTTTTCCCCACCCACAAGATGCTGACTAAATTTACTACACAAAGTAAAGGTCATGATTAGCAAAGAGAAACCACCATTGCAAAACTGGATCAGATATCATTTAAGAATAATAAATATATGACCCCCTCCCCAGTAGATGCCTCTCTTTGAGTACCATAAAATGATTTTAGCACAATCAGATGTCTTATTTATAAACAAAGATGAAAATGTTCTTATGTACAAAATCCATAATTTACAAGATAAGCCTCAGTATATATTTTATTTCAGCATATTAGGATGTAGTTTAGAAGCATGAAAGGAAAGCCCTGTAGTAACTGAAATTATATGATGTGTTAATCTTTCCTAATAATGTAAAGAATTAAATAAAAGCATCTGAGACTTGGGTGAGAAAGAAGTTAAAGCAAATGCATGACGCAGATGTTGAAAAGGGTAGTTAAGTGAAGCCATTAACAGCCACAAAACTCCCTAAAAATAACTCAGTATCAATACCAAGATAACTAAACTCTCAAGTGACAAGATGATCTACTTCAAAAAAGGAACAGACATGTAGTTTTTGCATTAGATACAGCATTCCTGATGTAGCTCACAGGAACTTATTAAATTAAAAGTGGTATGATGACTGAATGGGATTATTTTCATGCCAAAATAATCAGCAGCAGAGCTCTGAAGCTGTGAAATATAAAGATTAATACCAAAGCAGCTATAATCCGAATGTTCTATGAAATATTTTAGCATTAGTGATACAGGTAAAAGGGGGAAAATACTAGTTGCTACAAATGATATTCTCCTTTGAGGAATGGAGT
Organism: Nycticebus coucang; assembly: GCF_027406575.1. NCBI lineage: Eukaryota > Metazoa > Chordata > Mammalia > Primates > Lorisidae > Nycticebus > Nycticebus coucang. Next base: position 59,199,230 of record NC_069791.1, on the reverse strand, counting down.
CTATAGTGGAAAAAACTGGTCACTTACTTATGAAGCTTGTTTGCCTAGCTCTGTGACCTCATGTTGCCTACACCAGAGACCCCCAGAAGACTTATAAAGTCTGCTTTAAGTCCAGGTGTTCTAACTCTTGTCTGTCAAAACAAGGCTATTTTCTTAATAAACATTTCAAAGCTGCTTAGTGCCACGGCTGATTAGTTTAGAGGCTGGAAGGAACTGTGGGGACAGCATGAGTGACAGGTAAAAAAGATAACATAGCTATTGGTATTTATTTCATTAATGTTCTATGGAGCATGCTTAATTCATAAATTTCTACAGTGTTCCTGTCTTTATTCATGCAATGGACTTCTTACTTTTGCTCTAGTCTCTCCTATTCCAATCCATTCTCCCCAGGGTTAGTTAGCATTGTCTTCTTGAAACATAGATTAGCTCATGTCACTTCCCTGCTCCCCATGCCTATAGAATAAAAACTTAAATTCGTGGCATGGCATGCAAAATTCTTCTAGCTTTATCCTTCAGAATTTCCCTTAAAAGGCCTTTGCTTCAGCAATACCAAATTTCTTACAGTTCCTCTAATATACCTTAGTACTTCATACTCCTGTGATTTTTTCATAGGCTATTAAGTATTTTCTCTACTAAGAATACTTTCAGTGCTCTCTTCTCAGGCTTCTCTTAAGAGATGGCTAAGGAAGCCCACTTTACATTCCCAGGCAGATCTGGGTGCTGCCCTCTCCACACTCTCCCACTGAAATCCCCTCATACATCCCTTCTGTTAACACAGTATATTATGACTTCTTCACAGTAGACCAGGAAAGGTGAAAACCATGCCCTTTCATCTATGAATTCTCAAAACACAGCAGTGACAGACACACATTGTTTACCATTCAGTGCAATATAAGAAGAAATCCTTCACAAAGTGATTCAGAATGAAACTATCAACGGAATTGACCTAAAGAATACCAAGCTGATCTCAAAGCTTCAAACTTTTTACTTATTAAAAAAACATAAATCTTGTCACATGTTATATATATATATTAAAAAAACATAAATCTTGTCACATGGATGAAACTTGAGAACATTACGCTAAGTGAAATAAGTGAGTTACAAAAAGACAAATACAGTATGATTCTATTTACATAAGTTATCTATAGTAGCCAAATTCACAGAAACAGAAAGTAGAAGGGAAGTTACTAGGACTTGGGGGAGGAAGGAAGGAAAAGCTATTTAATGGGTATAGAGGTTCAATTCTGCAAAAGGAAAAGGTTCTGGAGATTCATTTCACAACGATGTAAATGCATAAACCACTATAAACTATACACTTAAAATGGTTGGATGGTATATTTTATATGTTTTGTTTCTAATATAAAAACTTTGAATTAAAAAATAGAAATTTTCAACCATAAAATATCTGAATTATAGTCTGACAAGTTAGCAAACGTGGCCCCATGTTCTTACATTGGCAGCACTGTACAAACAACTTGGTAGGGTTTCACAATCTTGGTATATCAGTGTCTCACAGCTGTGTCTGTGTCTACATGTGGTAGTGTCTTGCTGAGTCGTGTTCATTATTTTGTATTTTTGTGTGCTATTGCAAGAATTTGCTGCTTGAATCAGAGCAACAACAACCATTCATAAATTTCTTGTTAACTTAGCAAGAGTGGAAGTGAAATCAGGGACATGTTAGTCCAAGATTATGGGGATAATGCTATGAGAAAACAGAGTGTTCGAATGGATCAAATGCTTTTCTGAGGGGACAGAAAGCGTCACTGATGAAGAGAGGTCAGGGCAGCCAATGACAAGCACAACTGATGAAAACAATGTATGAGTTTGTTGACCAAACTTTTCTGATCAAAATCGTAGGCTGACTGTGAGAAGCATAGTAGACCAAGTAAACAGCAATAGAGAAACAGGAACATCTTAATTAACTGAAAATCTTGGCATGAGAAAGGTATATACAAAAATGATCCTAAATGAGCTCACCAATGAACAAAAGCAAATAGCTCATGCACTGTGAGGGTGTTTAGTGAGTAAATAAGTAACTATATGGGAACACCCCTCTCTACTCACCTGATCTTGTTTCCAATGACGTTTTTCTTTACCCAGAGATAAAGAAAATATTGAAAGGAAGACATTTTGAAGACATTTAGGACATTAAGGGCAATAGAACAATAGCGTTGGTGGCCATTCCAGAAAAAGAATTCTAAAATTGCTTTGAAGGGTCGACTAGGCCCTGGTTTTGGTGCACAGCTTCCCAATGGGAGCAGTCCTTCAAGGATGACAAAAATTATATTTAGCAATGAGGTACAGAGCACTTTTTCTAGGATAAGTTTGCAAACTTAATTGTCAGACCGTGTGTATATAAAATGCTTATGGATGTCTCTCCTAGAGCAATGTTCGGCACATAACAGACAGCAGTTTTAATAATGTGCTGAATAACTGAATTTCTGTAGTAGGTAATTTATAATTCTGGGACCCATTTTATGTATCTGGGAAGCTGCTCCAAATCCTGCCACATATTTCCTACAGTTTTGAATGAATAAACATTGAGAGAAAATAGAGATGCTAATATTCTTATGTTTTAAACCAATATATTTCATTCCTCTGAAAGAACAGTTAAGACAACTGCAGAATAAAGTAGAACAATTATATGTACATAACAACATACCAGCTCTTGAGCTTCAGTACATTATTAAGTATAAAAAGCTTTACTTGAACATAAGCACTGTGATGCTGAAACTGTAGATATGATAACCAACATGACTACTAAGTACTGGACAAAGGGATGGCTTATGTCCTGGGTGGGATGAGCAGGATGGCGCTAGATTTCAGCACAATACGCAGAATAGCAGGTATTTTAAAACCTACAAATTGTTCATGTCTGGAATTTCCCATTTTAATATTTTCGAGCTGGAGTTGACTGCAAGTAACAGAAACTGGAAAGGAAACCGTGGATAAGCAGGGACTACTGTGCATCATTCACTGGACAATTATAGTACCATTAAAAATGATGTAGCCATTTCTTTCTACACACACCTGAAGTCTGGTCTTCTGCTCATGGTGAATGTGTTCCAAGAAATCTGTTATGTGAGTTTGTTGATTTTTCCTATGTATGGAGATGTTTGGAATACTCTGTAACTGTACCTGCCATCCCCCATATAACTATAGAAAAGATCAGAGAGATATCAGAAAGTGCTTCCTGAGGGCTGAATTTGGCTCATACAAGTGTTTCATTTGTCTGCATGGCATTTTGCTTTGTTCTTAAATGAACTTGAATGCCGTTACATTTCAACAGCTTACATTACCTGTTTGGCCCTTGAATATATCATACTTTATTTATTTTTTTTATTTTTATTATTTATTTATTTATTTATTTTTATTAAACCATAGCTGTGTACATTAGTATGATCGTGGGGCACCATACACTTGGTTCATAGATCGTTTGACACATTTTCATCACATTAGTTAACATAGCTTTTGTAGCATTTTCTTAGTTATTTTGCTAAGATCTTTACATTCCACATTTACTAGGATTCACATGTACCCTTGTAAGATGCACCCCAGGTGTAATCCCATTAATCCCCCTCCTTCCCCCTACCTCCCTCCTCCCTCCCCTCCCTTTCCCCTTTCTCCCTATTCTTAGGTTATAACTGGGATATAGCTTTCATGTGAAGGTCCTACATTAGTTTCATAATAAGGGTGAGTACATTGGGTACTTTTTCTTCCATTCTTGAGACACTTTACTAAGAAGAATATGTTCCAGCTCCATCCAAGTACACATGAAAGAGGTAAAGTCTCCATCTTTCTTTAAGGCTGCATAATATTCCATGGTGTACATATACCACAATTTATTAATCCATTCATGGATCGATGGGCACTTGGGCTTTTTGCATGACTTAGCAATTATGAATAGGGCTGCAATAAATATTCTGGTACAAATATCTTTGTTATGGCTCTATCCCGTTCACAGTAGTGCCAAAGAAGATGAAATACTTGGGAGTTCATCTAACAAAGGACGTGAAAGATCTATATAAAGAGAACTATGAAACTCTAAGAAAAGAGATAGCTGAGAATGTTAACAAATGGAAAAATATACCATGCTTATGGTTGGGAAGAATCAACATTGTTAAAATGTCCATACTACCCAAAGCAATATATAATTTCAACGCAATCCCCATTAAAGCTCCACTGTCATACTTTAAAGATCTTGAAAAAATAATACTTCGTTTTATATGGAATCAGAAAAAACCTCGAATAGCCAAGACATTACTCAAAAATAAAAACAAAGCAGGAGGAATCACGCTACCAGACCTCAGACTATACTACAAATCGATAGTGATCAAAACAGCATGGTATTGGCACAAAAACAGAGAAGTAGATGTCTGGAACAGAATAGAGAACCAAGAGATGAATCCAGCTACTTACCGTTATTTAATCTTTGACAAGCCAATTAAAAACATTCAGTGAGGAAAAGATTCCCTATTTAACAAATGGTGCTGGGTGAACTGGCTGGCAACCTGTAGAAGACTGAAACTGGACCCACACCTCTCACCATTAACCAAGATAGACTCTCACTGGATTAAAGATTTAAACCTAAGACATGAAACTATAAAAATACTAGAAGAGGGCGGCGCCTGTGGCTCAGTCAGTAGGGCGCCGGCCCCATATACCAAGGGTGGCGGGTTCAAACCCAGCCCCAGCTGAACTGCAAACCAAAAAATAGCTGGGCGTTGTGGCGGGCGCCTGTAGTCCCAGCTACTCGGGAGGCTGAGGCAGGAGAATCGCTTAAGCCCAGGAGTTGGAGGTTGCTGTGAGCTGTGTGATGCCACGGCACTCTACCGAGGGCCATAAAGTGAGACTCTGTCTCTACAAAAAAAAAAAAAAAAATACTAGAAGAGAGTGTAGGGAAAACCCTTGAAGAAATTGGGTTGGGCAAGTTTTTTATGAGAAGGACCCCCCGGGCAATTGAAGCTGCTTCAAAAATACACTATTGGGACTTGATCAAACTAAAAAGCTTCTGCACAGCCAAGAACACAGTAAGTAAAGCAAGCAAACAGCCCTCAGAATGGGAGAAGATATTTGCAGGTTATGTCTCTGACAAAGGTTTAATAACCAGAATCCACAGAGAACTCAAACGCATTAGCAAGAAAAGAACAAGGGATCCCATCGCAGGCTGGGCAAGGGACTTGAAGAGAAACTTCTCTGAAGAAGACAGGCGCACGGCCTTCAGACATATGAAAAAATGCTCATCATCTTTAATCATCAGAGAAATGCAAATCAAAACTACTTTGAGATATCATCTAACTCCAGTGAGACTAGCCTATATCACAAAATCCCAAGACCAGAGATGTTGGCGTGGATGTGCAGAAAAGGGAACACTTTTGCACTGCTGGTGGGAATGCAAATTAATATATTCCTTTTGGAAAGAGATATGGAGAACACTTAGAGATCTAAAAATAGATCTGCCATTCAATCCTGTAATCCCCCTATTGGGCATATACCCAGAAGACCAAAAATCACACCTTGAATATATCTGTATTTGGTATTATTAGCTTTCAGGATTGAAAACTGCACAAGGCAACCATGGCAGAATCTGTTCACTTACGTGACTGAAGACTGTACTCTTTACATTTAGGTAGCTGCTTAAAATTTTAGAGTTATGTCATAAATACAAAAGCATCAGCAGTAGTGGGAGAGGACAACGTATGGGTGAGTTTTGCCCACCCTTGTTATGGGGAATACGTGTATGAGCATTTGAACGTAAACTAGAAATCTTGAACCTAAGTAGGGTCCCCATGGGGCTCATGTAGCACTTTGGGACCACAAGGGGACATCCTACAGCACAGCAAAGCACCTATGGTACTGTGCAGGGGCAATCGCTCCAGACAAAAAAACCCCCAGCCATCCCTGGGTCCTCCACTGCCTTTATCCCCCAGACCAAATCCATCAGAATACCAAAGGCTCAAACTACCAAACATATTTTAGGTCTATGTACGCTTTAAAAATGTCGATTTGGGCTCGGTGCCCATAGAACAGTGGTTATGGCTCCAGCTATGTGCACCATGGCTGGCAGGTCCAAACCTGGCCCAGGCCAGCTAAACGACAATGACAACTGCAACAAAAAACAGCCAAGCGGTGTGGGGGGTGCCTGTAGTCCCAGCTACTTGGGAGGCTGAGGCACAAGAATCACTTAAGAGTCTGAGGTTGCTGTGAGCTGTGATGCCATGGCACTGTATCCAGGGCAGTAGCTTGAGAGTCTATCCCAAAAACATATATATATCAATTTGATCCTGCTACTACCCTGGTGAAAATTCCCTAATGGCTTCCCACTATACTTAGAAGAAAACTCATTCTCCTTCAAGTACCTATGCAGCGTGGGTCTTGCCTGCTTTTCTAGGCTCACTCCCTGCAATCCTTTCATTTATTTATACTCACTGGTCTTGTTTCTGTTTTCTTTTTCTTAAGACAGAGTCTCACTATGTCACCCTGGGTAGAGTGCTGTGGCGTCACAGCTCACAGTAACCTCAAATTCTTGGACTGAAGTGATTCTCTTGCCTCAGCCCCCCAAGTAGCTGGGACTACAGGCACCTGCCACAATGCCAGCTATTTTTTTGTTATACTTGTCATTATTGTTTAGCAGGCCCAGGCTGGGCTTGAACCTGCCAGCCTCAGTGTATGTGACCTGTGTCCTACCCACTGAGCTATGGGTGCCGCCTCATTTCTTTTTTTTTTTTTTTTTTCTTTTTTTTTTTATTGTTGGGGATTCATTGAGGGTACAATAAGCCAGTTACACTGATTGCAATTGCTAGGTAAAGTCCCTCTTGCAATCATGTCCTGCCCCCATAAAGTGTGACACACACTAAGGCCCCACCCCACTCCCTCCCTCTCTCTTTCTGCTTCCCCCCCCATAACCTTAATTGTCATTAATTGTCCTCATATCAAGATTGAGTACATAGGATTCATGCTTCTCCATTCTTGTGATGCTTTACTAAGAATAATGTCTTCCACTTCCATCCAGGTTAATACGAAGGATGTAAAGTCTCCATTTTTTTTAATGGCTGAATAGTATTCCATGGTATACATATACCACAGCTTGTTAATCCATTCCTGGGTTGGTGGGCATTTAGGCTGTTTCCACATTTTGGCGATTGTAAATTGAGCTGCAATAAACAGTCTAGTACAAGTGTCCTTATGATAAAAGGATTTTTTTCCTTCTGGGTAGATGCCCAGTAATGGGATTGCAGGATCGAATGGGAGGTCTAGGTTGAGTGCTTTGAGGTTTCTCCATACTTCCTTCCAGAAAGGTTGTACTAGTTTGCAGTCCCACCAGCAGTGTAAAAGTGTTCCCTTCTCTCCACATCCACGCCAGCATCTGCAGTTTTGAGATTTTGTGATGTGGGCCATTCTCTCTGGGGTTAGATGATATCTCAGGGATGTTTTGATTTGCATTTCTCTAATATATAGAGATGATGAACATTTTTTCATGTGTTTGTTAGCCATTCGTCTGTCGTCTTTAGAGAAAGTTCTATTCATGTCTCTTGCCCATTGATATAAGGGATTGTTGGCTTTTTTCATGTGGATTAATTTGAGTTCTCTATAGATCCTGGTTATCAAGCTTTTGTCTGATTGAAAATATGCAAATATCCTTTCCCATTGTGTGGGTTGTCTCTTTGCTTTGGTTATCGTCACCTTAGCTGTACAGAAGCTTTTCAGTTTAATGAAGTCCCATTTGTTTATTTTTGTTGTTGTTGCAGTTGCCATGGCAGTCTTCTTCATGAAGTCTTCCCCCAGGCCAATATCTTCCAGTGTTTTTCCTATGCTTTCTTTGAGGATTTTTATTGTTTCGTGCCTTAAATTTAAGTCCTTTATCCATCTTGAATCAATTTTTGTGAGTGGGGAAAGGTGTGGGTCCAGTTTCAGTCTTTTACACGCAGACATCCAATTCTCCCAACACCATTTATTGAATAGGGAGTCTTTCCCCCAAGGTAAGTTCTTGTTTGGTTTATCGAAGATTAGGTGGTTGTAAGATGTTAGTTTCATTTCTTGGTGTTCAATTCGATTCCAAGTGTCTATGTCTCTGTTTTTGTGCCAGTACCAAGCTGTCTTGAGCACTATGGCTTTGTAGTACAGACTAAAATCTGGTATGCTGATGCCCCCAGCTTTATTTTTGTTACTAAGAACTGCCTTAGCTATACGGGGTTTTTTCCGGTTCCATACAAAACGCAGAATCATTTTTTCCAAATCTTGAATATACGATGTAGGTACTTTGATAGGAATGGCATTGAATAGGTAGATTGCTTTGGGAAGTATAGACATTTTAACAATGTTGATTCTTCCCATCCATGAGCATGGTATGTTCTTCCATTTGTTAATATCCTCTGCTATTTCCTTTCTGAGGAGTTCATAGTTTTCTTTATAGAGGTCCTTCACCTCCTTCGTTAGGTATATTCCTAGGTATTTCATTTTCTTTGAAACTATAGTGAAGGGAGTTGTGTCCTTAATTAGCTTCTCCTCTTGACTGTTATTGGTGTATACAAAGGCTACTGACTTGTGGACATTGATTTTATATCCTGAAACATTACTGTATTTTTTGATGACTTCTAGGAGTCTTGTGGTTGAGTCTTTGGGGTTCTCTAAGTATAAGATCATGTCGTCAGCAAAGAGGGAGAGTTTGACCTCCTCTGCTCCCATTTGGATTCCCTTTATTTCCTTGTCTTGCCTAATTGTATTGGCTAGAACTTCCAGCACTATGTTGAATAGTAAAGGTGACAGAGGACAACCTTGTCTGGTTCCAGTTCTAAGAGGAAAAGCTTTCAGTTTTACTCCATTCAGTAAAATATTGGCTGTGGGTTTGTCATAGATAGCTTCAATCAGTTTTAGAAATGTGCCACCTATGCCTATACTCTTCAGTGTTCTAATTAGAAAAGGATGCTGGATTTTATCAAATGCTTTTTCTGCATCTATTGAGAGGATCATGTGATCTTTATTTTTGCCTCTGTTAATATGGTGGATAACGTTTATAGACTTGCGTATGTTGAACCAGCCTTGCATCCCTGGGATGAAGCCTACTTGATCATGATGAATGACTTTTTTGATGATAAGCTGTAATCTATTGGCTAGGATTTTGTTGAGAATTTTTCCATCTATATTCATGAGTGAGATTGGTCAGAAATTCTCCTTTTTGTTTGGGTCTTTTCCTGGTTTTGGTATCAGGGTGATGTTTGCTTCATAGAATGTGTTGGGGAAGATTCCTTCTTCCTCAATTTTTTGGAATAATTTCTGCAGTACAGGAATAAGCTCTTCCTTGAAGGTTTGATAGAATTCTGGAGTGAAGCCATCTGGACCAGGGCATTTTTTAGTTGGAAGCTTTTTTATTGTTTCTTTGATCTCAGTGCTTGAAATTGGTCTGTTCAGGAGGTCTATTTCTTCCTGGCCAAGTCTAGGGAGAGGGTGTGATTCCAAATATTGATCCATTTCCTTCACATTGTCAAATTTCTGGGCATAGAGTTTCTGGTAGTATTCAGAGATGATCTCTTGTATCTCTGTGGGATCAGTTGTTATTTCCCCTTTATCGTTTCTGATTGAGGTTACTAGAGATTTTACTTTTCTATTTCTAGTTAGTCTGGCCAATGGTTTATCTATTTTATTTATTTTTTCAAAAAACCAACTCCTTGTTTCATTAATTTTCTGAATGATTCTTTTGTTTTCAATTTCATTGATCTCTGATTTGATTTTGGAGATTTCTTTTCTTCTACTGAGTTTAGGCTTAGATTGTTCTTCTTTTTCCAATTCCATAAGGTCTCTTGTGAGATTGTTGATGTGCTCTCTGTCTGTTTTTCGAATGTAGGCATCTAAAGCGATGAATTTTCCTCTCAAAACTGCTTTTGCAGTATCCCACAGGTTTTGGTAGCTTGTGTCTTCATTGTTGTTATGCTTAAGGAAGTTAGTGATTTCCTGTTTGATTTCTTCCTTCACCCATCTGTTATTCAACAGAAGATTGTTTAATTTCCATGCCTTTGGATGGGGTCGAGCATTTTTGTTAGAGTTGAGTTCCACCTTTAGTGCCTTATGGTCTGAAAAGATACAAGGTAAAATTTCAATTCTTTTGATTCTGTTGATATTTGTTTTGTGTCCCAGGATATGATCAATTTTGGAGAATGTTCCATGGGGTGATGAGAAGAATGTATATTCTTTATCTTTGGGGTGGAGTGTTCTATATGCGTCTATCAAGCATAATTGTTCTAGGGTCTCATTTAAATCTCTTATATCTTTGTTTAATTTCTGATTAGAGGAACTGTCCAGCTCTGTAAGAGGTGTGTTAAAGTCCCCTGTTATGATGGTATTATCAGATATCATATTGCTCAGACTGAGTAAGGTCTGTTTCAAGAATCTGGGAGCATTTAAATTTGGTGCATAGATATTTAGAATTGAAATGTCTTCTTGTTGTAGTTTTCCCTTGACCAATATAAAGTGACCATCTTTGTCTTTTTTGACTTTAGTTGCTTTAAATCCACATGTATCTGAAAATAAGATTGCAACTCCTCTTTTCTTCTGAATTCCATTTGCCTGAAAAATTGTCTTCCAACCCTTGACTCGGAGCTTTAATTTGTCTTTTGAAGCCAGGTGTGTTTCTTGCAGACAGCAAATGGATGGCTTGTGTTTTTTAATCCAGTCAGCCAATCTATGTCTCTTCAGTGGGGAATTCAAGCCATTAACATTTATGGAGATAATTGATAAGTGTGGTAGTATTCTATTCGTCTTATTTGGTGAGAGTCCATTGCTTAGTTTTATCTTTTGCATCAGTGTGGAGGTTAGGTTCTGTCCTTTGATTTCTGAGTTCTTACTTTGCTGCTGATCCATTGTGGTGGTCAGTGTGCAGAACAGGTTGAAGTATTCCCTGTAGAGCTGGTCTTGTTGTGGTGAATTTCCTCAATGTTTGTATATCCGTAAATGATTTGATTTCTCCATCAATTTTGAAGCTTAGCTTAGCAGGGTACAGAATTCTGGGCTGAAAATTGTTCTGTTTAAGTAGATTAAAGGTAGATGACCATTGTCTTCTTGCTTGGAAAGTTTCATTAGAGAAGTCTGAGGTCACTCTGATGGATTTGCCCCTGTAGGTCAACTGGCGCTTACTCCTGGCAGCTTGCAGAATCTTTTCTTTTGTCTTGACTTTGGACAGGTTCATCACAATGTGTCTTGGAGAAGCTCGGTTAGAGTTGAGGCGACCTGGGGTCCGATAGCCCTCTGAAAGCAGTGTGTCAGAATCTTTGGTGATGTCTGGGAAATTTTCTTTTATAATATTCTCTAGTATGGCTTCCATTCCTCTGGGGCATTCTTCTTCCCCTTCTGGAATTCCTATAACTCGTATGTTGGAACGTTTCATAAAGTCCCATAATTCTGACAGTGAACGTTCTGCTTTCTCTCTCTTCTTTTCTGCCTCTTTTACTATCTGAGTTATCTCGAAAACTTTGTCTTCTACCTCTGAAATTCTTTCTTCTGCATGGTCTAACCTGTTGCTGATACTTTCCATTGCATCTTTAAGTTCCCTGATTGACTGTTTCATTTCCTTCAGCTCTGCTATATCCTTTTTATATTCTTCATATCGTTCATCTCTGATTTGATTCTGTTTTTGGATTTCCTTTTGGTTATTTTCCACTTTATTAGCAGTTTCCTTCATTGTTTCCATCATTTCTTTCATTGTTTTCAACATGTGTATTCTAAATTCCCTTTCTGTCATTCCTAACATTTCTGTATAGGTGGAATCCTCTGCAGTAGCTACCTCATGGTCCCTTGGCGGGGTTGTTCTGGACTGGTTCTTCATGTTGCCTGGAGTTTTCTGCTGATTCTTCCTCATGAGTGATTTCTTTTATCTGTTTCCTTGCCCTAATTTTCCTTTCACTTCCTCTTGCTCTTTAAGTTCTTGTGCCTGTGGAAGTTGTGGGCGGGTTTAGACGGGTTGAACACATGCGACCACTTGCCGGTTTTCCACTGTTTTAGTCCTCCTCTTGGGGTCCAGAAGTCTCTCGCTGACTCCTTGTATCCTCATAGGAGTGATGATAGGCAGTTCCCACCAGCCAGAGATGCCTGGAGTCCTATCTCCTCAGACTCACGGTGCCCAGATGCAAGGAAGCTGTTACTCGGCTGCCATCTTGCTCCGCCCCCCCCCTCATTTCTGTTTTTCAAACATACCAAGCTCAGTCTTGCTTTCTGTTTGTACCATCTTCTTCCTAGAATGCTCTTACTCCAAATATTCACATAGCTACCTTTTCTCATAATAAAGGAAATAACACTCGAAGGAGATCTAAAACAAGCATTCTTGAACCTCCGTGTCTATAAAATTTTTCCCAACACTCCATCAAAATATCCAAGCAGTCACTGTCTATCACAGAATTCGTGTATTTTTTTCCATGTCACTTTTATCACCATCTAAAATCATCTTATTTGTTTACTTATTTCGTGTTCATTTACCCACACTAAAATGTAAACCCCACAAAGGCAGCAACTTTACATGTCTTCATGACCTGTGTTTCTCTAGAAATTAGATTACTTTGCAGCACATAAGGATATTTAATAAATATCTGCTGAATTAATCAATCAATCTTTAACAACTGCACCATTTGGCAGCAGAGATCTAAACTTCCTGATTATTCCTTTCAGCCTGGAGTCTAGAAACTCTTCCAGTCCAATGGGAATCCCATTAAAATGATACTAAAGAAATACAAATAGGAAATGATGCACCCATAACAGTGACATTAGGGAAGAGGGTCAATACCAGATGGGAAAGTTCAACAAATTTCTAGAAGGGAAAAAAAATACAAAAATAAATATGCTGACAAATGAACAGAACAGAGTAAACTGTAGTCCAGGACATGCAGAAGGGGCTAAATGCAGAGATGGGAGATGTTCCCCTACAAAACTCCAGAGAGGGGAGGTGGAGCATGATGGTGGACATGACGGACATGTAGCCCACCTCTCCCAAGTCATGAGGTAAGAGGAAGAGGGGTCTGGACCTTTTCCCCCTGTGGATTATTGGTGTGGACAGACAGCTGGAGATGCGCAGCGAATTGGCGGATTGCTGTATATGAGGTGTAATTTAAAACCACGGTCTCTGTTGTAGAGATTTTCCCTGCTTGCCGTGCTGGCCAGTGGGCCCCTCCCTCACAGAGAACAGCACCTTGCAATTCCCGGCAAAACCCAATTGATGAAAATTTATTCTTGAGCTGAGTGTGGCACCTGGAAGGGGAGCCACTCAGAACCACAAGGAGCTAAGCAACCTGATGGAAAATTCAAGGGAAGGGAAAGGATCCCATCTGGAAACAGACATTTTGAATTATCCAAAATGGCAGACACCTTCCCCCAGAACAACAGGAGTAATTAAATAGACCGGACAATTCCTGGTGGGGAATACTGGAGTGGGCTGGCAGTTCAGGCTGTGCAGTGAACAGGCAGGTGCCTGGACTCAAAAGTCCAGATTCAAAAGTGAAACTCTGAACAACAAAAATTGACGATAAGGTCTCCGTGCACTGCAGCCGCAAGAGCCAGCACCAGCTAAAGCCGGGGGCAGCCAGCACCACCTCCCCACAGCTGATTGCAGTCGCCAGTTTGCAAGAGAACTGGGAGCAGAGTGGAAAGATTTGTGAAGTGTGGACTCCTGCACTGAGTTGGGAGGTCAGATAGGAGTGCTGTCTGGAACAGAGCAGCTGAGGCTGCACAACAATTAGGTAATAAACTTTTACAGAAACTCCAAAATGGCGATCAGCCAGGTAGGGTGGTTACCACGGTAACAGTAGAAACTGTGAATCAGGTACAAGCCTGGGAACCACTCACAGTGCCACCTGGTGTCCAGAAAGTATATTGCATTATAAGTATATTCCTATGAAAGTCGATCCCTACATCATACATATAGATGTATATTTCTACATATATACAAGAATAATATCTTTGCGGTTGGTGCCTTTTTTTTTCTCTTTTTTCCTCACCATTTTCTTAAAGGAGATATTGTTAATTTTTATTATTCCTATATATATATATTTTTTTTACTTTTATTTTCTCTATTTTTAATTTTCTTTCTTCTTTTTTAACATTTTTATGAACACCATTTTTTTACCTTCTCTCTTCCTCTTCTTCCCTCCTTATAGTTTCTGACAGTGCTTACATGAGATTTTTAGAGGTGTTTTGGTTTGTTTGTTCGTTTTGTTTGTATGTTTTTTACCTTTTTCTTCAATTATTTTACGATTATCATTATTTTTACGGTAGCTGTTTCTTTGTTATTGTCATTGTTGTCTGTATGTCTATGTGTTTCTGATTGTTTGTGCATCTATGGGCTTGTGTGTCTGGTAGCCATTTTATCCATTTATTTGGTCTCAATGAGTTTAGTGTTTTGACCTGCAATTATGAGCTCCCAGCACTCCCCTCCACTCTCACTCTGAGGTCTAGAGGCCTGTCCCCCAGGAGTCCAGATTCTTGGGTGATTCTCGAGGGGCGTGGACAGGGCCTGGACTGCAGCTGCTCAGTGCTGATTCTGCGGCACGGGAGTGAGGAGAAGAAGGTCAGCTGAGAGGGAATCACGCCGGAGTGGCAGTGCCCTGAGGCGCAGAGCAGCAGCCGTTTTTGGCAACAATAGGGCCCACCCATGGATATCCTGAAGCCACACCCCCTATCTCCCTGGGCAACCAGGGAGGCCTGAGGTTGTCAGGCCTCACCTCCCCCTGCTGGATAGAGGCAGAGAGCAATGGCCTGGCAGAGCAGATACAGATTTCCTTGTGATTTAGGCAGGAGAAAACCCCTGGAGTATCTGCTCACTGGAGACAACTGGGTCACAGCCCTGCGGGGCTATTAGTGACTGGGTGTGACAGAGGTGCAAGGTGGGGAAGGAGGCACCTACCTTCCCAGACTAATCTACTTTCTGGGTGGGTCCTCCTGACTTCACAGAGCACTGGAGCAAGTCATATGTGAGTTGTCACCAGACCCCTGCGATCCAGTTGCCAGAGACCTTTTAAATTCTCCCACCAGAGACAGGTGCTGACTGAGACAACTGATTTGGACCTTTTGAACTGAGCCAATCGCCTGAGGACTATTCAAGTGGTGCCCTGGGTGTGTGGTTGTAGGAAGGTTTGATTCTCCTTTTCCAACTGTTGTCTGTGGGGGGCGGGGTGACATAATTGCTGGTATTTCTCTAAGCTGAGACTTCAACTCAGAGTAACTATTTCACTAGGGTCGAACAGAGACCAGCTGAAAACAAGATAGAACCATTTAGCCCCACCACACCAAATAGGTCCCCAGTTTCTTAGGCCACAGCACTGTACGGGTCCTCAACAAAGCTCCAGGGGAAAAGTCAAACAGTGTAAAGTAATCATGGGGTGGAATCAGCAGAAAAGCTCTGGTAACATGAATAACCAGAATAGATCAAACCCCCAAGGAAAGATATGACAGATGTAACTGAAGATCCCATTCATAAACAGCTGGCTGAGATGTCAGAAATCAAATTCAGAATTTGGATTGCATACAAGATTAATAAAATGGAGGAAAATTTGGAATTTGAAATTCAAAGAGCAATTCAAAAGTCAGAATTAGAAATTTGAGGAGAAATTCAAAAGTTGTCTAAAGAATTTAATGAATTTAAAGACAAAACCACCAAAGATTTTGATGCACTGAAACAAGAATTTGCAGCCCTCAAAGATCTGAAAAATACAGTAGAATCCCTCAGTAACAAGATTGGAGCAGGCAGAAGAAAGGATTTCTGACATTGAAGACAAAGCGTTTGAAAACTCGCAAACTCTCAAAGAGGAAGAGAAATGGAGAGCAAAAACAGATCATTCTCTCAGAGAGCTCTGGGATAATTCAAAGAAGGCTAATATCCGCCTCATTGGAATCCCTGAACATGATGAAGGGCCTCACAAGGCACAGAGGCCCTTCTCCATGAAATTATGAAAGAGAATTTTCCAGACATGCCAAGAGATTCTGAAATTCAGATAGCAGTTTCAGAACCCCAGCACGACTCAATCCAAATAAGACATCCCCCAGGCATATCATAATTAACTTTACTAGTGTTAATATGAAGGAGAAAATTCTGAAAGAGCCAGACGCAAGAAATCCATTATCTACAAAGGGAAGAATATTAGAATGACTGTAGATCTCTCTGCTGAAATTTTTGAAGCCAGAAGAGGATGGTCATTGACTTTTAATCTCCTAAAGCAAAATAACTTTCAACCCTGGATCCTGTATCCAGTTAAACTGAGTTTCATTTATGATGGAGATATTAAATACTTAAATGACATTCATATGTTGAAGAAATTTGCCACAACCAAACCAACTCTTTAGGATATTCTCAGACCTATCCTCCATAATGACCAGCACAATCCTCTACCACAAAAGTAAACTCACTCAGAAACTTTTGATCAAATCCCAACTTCCACAATGGCGAAAGTATTAAAAATGTCCACTGGTCTTTCGAAAAACTTGATACCCACAATTTTACCAGACTTATCAATATTCTCCATTAATGTGAACAGCTTAAACTGTCCTCTGAAGAGGCACAGGATAGCTGACTGGATACAAAAACTCAGGCCAGATATTTGCTGCATACAAGAGTCACATCTTACCTTAAAAGATAAATATAGACTTAGGGTGAAAGGATGGTCGTCCATATTTCAGGCAAATGGTAATCAGAAAAAAGCAGGCACTGCAATTCTATTTGTAGCCACAATAGGCTTTAAACCAACAAAAGTAAAGAAGGATAAGAATGGTCACTTCATATTTGTTAAGGGTAATACTCAATATGATGAGATTACAATTATGAATATTTATGTACCCAACCAGAAAGTACCTCGACTTATAAGAGAAACTCTAACAGACATGAGCAACTTGATTTCTTCCAGCTCCATAATACTCGGAGATTTCAACACTCCTTTGACAGTGTTGCATCGATCCTCCAGTAAGAAGCTGAGCAAAGAAATTTTAGATTTAAACCTAACCATCCAACATTTGGATTTAGCAGACATCTACAGAACATTTCATCCCAACAAAACTGAATACACACACTTCTCATCAGCCCACGGAACATACTCCAGAATCAATCACATCTTAGGTCATAAGTCTAACCTCAGTAAATTTAAAGAAATAGAAATTATTCCTTGCATCCTCTCGGACCACCATGGAATAAAAGTTGAACTCAGTAACAACAGGAATCTGCATACTCATACAAAAACATGGAAGTTAAATAACCTTATGCTAAATGATAGCTGGGTCAGAGATGAGATCGAGAAGGAAATCACCAAATTTTTGGAACAAAACGACAATGAAGGCACAAATTATCAGAATCTCTGGGATACCACAAAGGCAGTCCTAAAAGGGAAATTTATAGCACTGCAAGCCTTCCTCAAGAGAATGGAAAGAGAGGGGGAAGAGAACAACTTAATGGGACATCTCAAGCAACTGGAAAAGGAAGAACATTCCAACCCCAAACCCAGTTGAAGAAAAGAAATAACCAAAATTAGAGCAGAATTAAATGAAATTGAAAACAAAAGAATTATACAACAGATCAATAAATCAAAAAGTTGTTTCTTGAAAAGGTCAGTAAAATAGATAAACCATTGGCTAACCTAACCAGGAAAAAAAGGAGTAAAATCTCTAATTTCATCAATCAGAAATGACAAAGACGAAATAACAACAAACTCCTCAGAAATTCAAAAAATCCTTAATGAATATTACAAGAAATTTTATTCTCAGAAATATGAAAATCTGAAGGAAATTGACCAATACTTAGTAGCACGTCACCTTCCAAGACTTAACCAGAATCAAGTGGAAATGTTGAACAGGCCAATATCAAGTTCTGAAATAGCATCAACCATACGAGATCTCCCTAAAAAGAAAAGCCTGGGACCAGATGGCTTCATATCAGAATTCTGCCAAACCTTTAAAGAGGAACTAGTACCTATATTACTCAACCTGTTCCAAAACGTAGAAAAATAAGGAAGACTACCCAACACGTTCTATGAAGCAAACCTCACCCTGATCCCCAAACCAGGAAAAGACCCAACAAGAAAAGAAAATTATAGACCAATATCACTAATGAATGTAGATGCAAAAATATTCAACAAGATCCTAACAAACAGAATCCAGCAACATATCAAACAAATTATACATCATGACCAAGTCGGTTTTATCCCAGGGTCTCAAGGCTGGTTTAATATACGTAAATCTATAAGTATAATTCAGCACATAAACAAATTAAAAAACAAAGAACATATGATTCTCTCAATTGATGCAGAAAAAGCTTTTGATAATATCCAGTATCTCTTCATGATCAGAACACTTAAGAAAATTGGTATAGAAGGGACATTTCTTAAACTGATAGAGGCCATATATAGCAAACCCACAGCCAATATTGTATTGAATAGAATTAAACTGAAATAATTTCCACTCAGATCAGGAACCAGACAAGGCTGCCCATTGTCTCCACTGCTCTTTAACATTGTAATGAAAGTCTTAGCTATTGCAGTTAGGGAAGAAAAGGCGATTAAGGGTATCCATATAGGGTCAGAAGAGATCAAACTTTCGCTCTTCGCAGATATGATTGTAGATCTGGAAAACACCAGTGATTCTACTACAAAACTCTTAAAAGTGATCAAGGAATACAGCAGCATCTCAGGTTACAAAATCAACATTCATAAATTGGTAGCCTATATATATACACCAACAATAGTCAAGCTGAAAAAACAGTTAAGGACTCTATTCCTTTCACAGTAGTGCCAAAGAAGATGAAACATTTGGGAGTTTATCCAACAAAAGATGCGAAAGATCTCTATAAAGAGAACTATGCAACTCTAAGGAAAGAAATAGCTGAAAACGTTAACAAATGGAAAAACATACCACGCTCTTGGCTGGGAAGAATCAACGTTGTTAAAATGTCCATACTACCCAAAGCAATACACAATTTTAATGCAATCCCTATTAAAGTTCCACTGTCATACTTTAAAGATCTTGAAAAAATAATACTAATATGGAATCAGAAAAAAACCTCGAATAGCCAAGACATTACTCAGAAATAAAAACAAAGCAGGAGGAATCACGCTACCAGACCTCAGACTATACTATAAATCGATAGTGATCAAAACAGCATGGTATCCGCACAAAAACAGAGAAGTAGATGTCTGGAACAGAATGGAGAACCAAGAGATGAATCCAGCTACTTACTGCTATCTGATCTTTGACAAGCCAATTAAGAACTTTCAGTGGGGAAAAGATTCCCTATTTAACAAATGGTGCTGGATGAACTGGCTGGCAACCTGTAGAAGACTGAAACTGGACCCACACCTTTCACCATTCACTAGGATAGACTCTGACTGGATTAAAGATTTAAACTTAAGGCATGAAACTATAAAAATACTAGAAGAGAGTGCAGGGAAAATCCTTGACAAAATTGGTCTGGGCGAGTATTTCATGAGGAGGACCCCCTGGGCAATTGAAGCAGCTTCAAAAATACACTACTGGGACCTGATCAAACTAAAAAGCTTCTGCATGCACAGCCAAGAACACAGTAGGTAAAGCAAGCAGACAGCCCTCAGAATGGGAGAAGACATTTGCAGGTTATGTCTCCGACAAAGGTTTCATAACCGGAATCCACAGAGAACTCAAACGTATAAGCAAGAAAAGAACAAGTGATCCCATCGCAGGCTGGGGAAGGGACTTGAAGAGAAACTTCTCTGAAGAAGTCAGGTGCACGGCCTACAGACATATAAAAAAATGCTCATCATCTTTAATCATCAGAGAAATGCAAATCAAAACTACCTTGAGATACCATCTAACTCCAGTAAGATTAGCCCATATCACAAAATCCCAAGACCAGAGATGTTGGCGTGGATGTGGAGAAAAGGGAACACTTCTACACTGCTGGTGGGAATGCAAATTAATACATTCCTTTTGGAAAGATGTTTGGAGAACACTCAGAGATCTAAAAATAGATCTGCCATTCAATCCTATAAGTCCTCTACTAGGCATATACCCAGAAGACCAAAAATCACATCATAACAAAGATATTTGTACCAAAATGTTTATTGCAGCCTAATTCATAATTGCTAAGTCATGGAAAAAGCTCAAGTGCCCATCGATCCACGAATGGATTAATAAATTGTGGTATATGTACACCATGGAATATTATGCAGCCTTAAAGAAAGATGGAGACTTCACCTCTTTCATGTTTACATGGATGGAGCTGGAACATATTCTTTTTAGTAAAGTATCTCAAGAATGGAAGAAAAAGTATCAAATGTACTCAGCCCTACTATGAAACTAATTTATGACTTTCATATGAAAGCTATAACCCAGTTATAACCTAAGAATATGGGGAAGGGGGAGAGGAAGGGGAGGGAGGGGGGAGGATTGGCGGAGGGAGGGTGCTTGGTGGGATTACACCTGTGGTGCATCTTACAAGGGTATATGTGAAACTTAGTAAATGTAGAATGTAAATGTCTTAACACAATAACTAAGAAAATGCCAGGAAGGCTATGTTAACCAGTGTGATGAAAATGTGTCAAACTGTTTATAAAACCAGTATATGGTGCCCCATGATCGCATTAATGTACACAGCTATGATTTAATATTAATAAAAAAAAAACTCCACAGAGGTTCAGGACTCACCAGCCTACGTGGAAAGTAGAAATAAGAAACCAGAAACAAGGGGTTTAACTGAAAGTCTGCCTTTTGAACAGCTGTAAGAGTTGCCCCTCCTCACTTCCCCTCATCCTCTTGTACGGGATAAACAGCTTATGATTTTCCTTATCTATAACAAACAAGCAGGCAAGGAAACAAAGAAACCTAAAGGGATCTTCTCTAGGTCGCTACACAAACTGCTTGGGGAGAGATCTAAAGCTAGAAGGAGAGGACAGTGAAAATGAAGGAAAGACAACAATGGAGGAAGTACTATGAGAACTTCTCTGACCCCGAACAAGGAAAGAAGTCATAGATAGACCAAATCCAGAAGTCTTCAGATTAAAAACAATTTTTTTTTTCACATCAAGATTTTTAGTAATAAATTAGGCTCAGCGCCTGTAGCTCACTGGTTAGGGCACTGTTCATATGCACCGAGGCTGGAGGGTTTGAACCTGGCCCAGGCCTGCTAAACAACAATGACAACAATAACAAAATAATAGCTGGGTGTTGTGGCGGGAGCCTGTAGTCCCAGCTACTCGGGAGGCTGAGGCAAGAGAATTGCATAAGCCCAAGAGTTTGAGGTTGCTGTGAGCTGTGACATCACAGCACTCTACCCAGGGCAACATAGTGAGGCTCTGTCTCAAAAATAAATAAATAAATTTATGCTTTGAGGTATAACATACATAGTAATGACTGATAAAGGGAGCTCCAGAAAGCCATAACTGTGCTCAAATACAACTTAAACTTACACGTGGGCCATACATGGAACAGAGGTACAAAGCAATGCACAGGGATGAAGCCATGGCCTGGCAGGAAACTGGAAGTGAGAGTAGGTTTGGGTGGCTAGGAATTAGACTCCTTCTGGATGGTGGGGACTAGAGCATGTTATAGGAGATACAGACTCACTGCTTAAAACCAGGAGCTATAATTCCATACTCATCTCCTATCCCAATTGTTTATTCTTTAGGCCTAGAGACTAGAGAATCAAAAAGGCAGCCTCAAAACAGAAACAGAATCAAGACATCTACTGGATGGGTGACTATGTCTTTGTGAGAGACTCAGTTATCTCCCTGGGTAAGAAATGAGTATTATACTGGAAACGTTCACAGTACTACTATTTGTAAGAGCCCCAAATTAAACAGTCCATGTCTCCATCAACAGTGAATAAATCAATAATTGCTAAATATTATGTATTCACAGACTATAATATTGTATAAAGTGAGACTGAAAGAACTACTGGCTACATGTAATAACATCAACAAAACTCACAACGTAGAGAAAAAGAACTCCCACACAAAACAGCACTTACTTTATAATTCTTTTTATATATAGTACGAAAATAAGCAAAATTAAAATAGGCATTCAGAAGTCAGAACGGTGGTTACTCAGGAGAGGAGTTAATGACTAGAGGAGAGCACTAAGAAGGCTTCTGAAGTATTGGTAATAGTGTTTCTTTAGCTGGATATTGGGTTACATGTTTTTCGGGTTGCAAAAATTCAAGGACCTGAACTGATAATAGATACATTTTTTGTAAGTGTAGTATACTTCGATAAGAACTTTAACAAACACGTTACTGAAATTAAAAACAAAAACTAAACAAGTGAGAGATACACCAATGAACGTAGCTGAAGAAAGAATCAGTAAAGTGGAACACAGTACTAGAAGTTTATTCAGAACTTAGAATAGAGAGATAAAAGATACAAAATAGAAAAGATTATGTGAAGAGACATGTAAGAAAGACTGAAACACTCTAAGATAAGTCTACCAGGAGTTGCAGAAAAAAAGAACTCTAGAATGAATGGGGAGTAAATAGTATTTTGAAGGGATAATTTTTAATTCTCCAAAATAGAAGAATAAGATGAGTCTTCAACTTTAAAGTATTACTTCACACCCTGTGCAAATGCATAAAAATAAAAGTTCAAATGTCAGAAGTAAGGAGCTAAATACAGGGAGAGGAAGAAAAGTGGAAGGAACAGTAGAGGTACTGATGACCTTACTTTATATGGTGACTAGACAGACAGCCTATGAGAAAGTGACAGGGGAAATAGAGTTTTAAGCATATGATTTAAAGTTACAAAGGTAACAAATAGGAGTACTAAAATAATAATACTATGAAAAATCAGAGAGAGCGAGAGAAGGCAGGCAGTAATTTTAGTGAGCTGAATCTTAGCCTGCTGGAGCAAGTAATCAATCAAAAATAACTGTGAGCCTAAAGTTTTGAGTGAAGCCTAAAGGCTTCTTAGCCTTTTAACTAAGATCAAGTGTAAAGTTTCAAATTAAGAAACCAAAAAAATGTATATAATTCACTGTAGGAAGTGGAACTGGGGGCAGAAAAGGTAGGGGTATTCCTGCTTTTCCTTATAGTTCTGTACTATTTATTTTTTCACCATTGTCATGTATTATGCTGCTGATATATTTCACAAAAATATAAACATCATAATCAAATAAGATAAAATGTTGCTCCTATAAAAAGTAAAGTTGCTGTTCCCCGTTACATAACAGATGATACTGGTTTTTAGTCATAAAACAAACGATACTGCTCAGAACTTCAGAGCTAACTCCACTGCTGCTGGCTCTAGGGTTTAAATATCCCCATCGTTGCTTTTATAATTTACTTCCATTGGGATTTGTTAAACTATTCTCCAGAATCTCTTTCAAGGGAAAACCAAGCATACTACAAAACTGAAGTCAAAAGTCCTGGGAGCTTTTAGCTTAAATCATCTTTAACTCCTCCCTTTCCTTCAAATTCCACATACTCCTCTGTCATTAAATCTTCTGTTCATTCTACCTCCTCAATATTTCTTCATCCTCTACCTCTGACATGACCTTAATTCACTATTTCTTGCTTGAATTACTTTAACATTCGCTTTTTAAATATCTTATTCACATTTTCCCCTTCCTCAACTAGGTAAGATTTAGAAGAACGGCATTAGGTAGCAAAAGGAAACCAAAGTTATATAGATCTGTTCCTTTCTAGTTACTGGTATAATTGGGACAATTACTCAATTTACTACAGCCTCAAGTTTCCTGAACTATGAAATGAGGATAATGAAAGCAGCTGCTGTGATACTTCCATAAACTAACATATATTTGGAAAATGTAAAACAACATAAAAATTTATTATTTTTGTCGTATTTATTGCATCATTTTGCATCCTAAATAGGATTCCATTTGTAGAAGGCCATCATTAATGTATGTGTGGTTGATTTTGTTCAGGCTATTATAAAATTATTTTTGATATTAGATGAATTTATATTGAAAAATTGAGAAAAAAACATAACCTTTTCTAAAATTTAAAAAACTAACTTTCAAATAGATATTTATTCGTTTGTCAAATGAGCTCTAAGGAGATACAAGAATGAAAAAAATAACTCTCCCTCCTTTGAGAACAGATTCTCAGTTACATTACTAGGAACAGCACAGCTCCTAACAGTGAGTTAGGTTCTCCTAGTTCAACAGTAAAGAAAACAAGTAGACAGATAGTTTTAATTCATGGTTTTTGAGAAAAAAAAAAAAAGAAAGAAACAAGAGGAGAGATTCAGAGTCTCTTTTGCAGAGTCAGTGAAAGGAATGACTTCCTGTACTATTGCTCTGAACAGAAGAAGAAAAGTGAGGGGATGAGGGGGAGAGGGTGAAGACGGATGGGAAAACGGAAGAAGAAAGAAGTGAGGAAGTGTGGCGAAAGGACAAAAGTGAGCTGCAAAGGCTTGGAGAATGGTGAACAATATTGAGGTGCCAGATTACGAAGAACCTTCAGTGCCGTGCGGAGTAGTCTAAATTTTATCTCGAAAGCAAAGAGCAGCCTTTGAAACATTTTAAGAGGAAGTAATATGACCATATATGTGTTTTTAAAAGTATGAACCTGGAAGATGCAGAAGAAAAGTACTGGCAAAGGGCAAAACTGGTTAGGGATAATTTAATTAAGATGCTGTTGTAGAAACAAAAGTGATAAAATATTAGGAATAAATCTTATAGAGAAACAAAATGATTTAAAGATCTATTTCAAAAGCTTTATAAATAGAATATATGATTGGAAAAACTGAGGAAGGCAAGAGAAAAAAGTTGTTAAGAACAATCTAATTAGCTTCTGGCTTGAAGAACTAAGTGAATGGATTACGTTTATTGATGCTGCGAATACTGAGAAGCATGTTTGCAAAAAAAAAAAAAAAGAAGGATGAGTGTAATTTTAGAGAAGTTTAGAAAATTGTTTGTGGAACATTCCAGATGTTGGGTACAAAGGCCCAAAGCTTGGAAGAGAGACGTGGGCTGGAGTAAATTATGTGAGTGTGTATGTGCTTATTTGTACTTGGAAGTCATCAGCTCTTACAGACACAGTAGCTAATGCCAGTGAATAGATACAATTACTTAGGGAGAAAATGCAGGGGGAGAAAGTATAGAAGGAGAAGAGAAAGGAGCTAAAAATGGACTCATGGGGATCTTAATCTTAAGTGAGAGAAAAAGTAGACCTTAAAGGAATGGCTAAATACATGAGGAAAGCCAGGATAAGTAACTTAAGGAATGAAACATCAACTGTCATGGTCAAGCAATGTGAAGAATTTCCTGTTGAAGAATTTATTTAGGGACTGGACATCATTTCATGCTATAATCATGGGGATAAAAGAGTTCTAAGTATTATTCTAAGTAACTCTAAAATACAGACGAACCTCTGTAAGTTGACCACCCAAGGCACAGTAACAAATCGGTCAACATACGGAGGTGGTCAACATAAGGAACTAAGCATCCTATACTAATATGTACATGTGGTGCACGGCTGGTCTGTGAAAATTAAGTCAATGTAAGGAGGTAGTCAACTATGGAAGTTTTACTGTACTTGCGTAAGTATGTATGTACTTATTTTTTCTGCTAAAAGTCAGTTTATAATAACTTTACTGTTAGAAAATAAAGATAAGAAGAAATGACTCTAGGGCAATGGGTCCACAGATACATATGAAAGTCACTCTTGTTGCTTTAACAGAAATGTCTTACATTTTTCTCCTCCAAAGTAACCAACTGGTCCTTAAAGATTTTACAGATTTGAATGATTCTATTCCAAGATTCAAATCCAAGTGAATTTGAACACTATCACTTTGGACAGTCCTCCAAAGATTTTACAAATTTGAATTATTCTACTAATTAGTAACTTAGGACAAAGAGTCAGAACCCAAACCAGGTTATTAAGACAGGAGATGAAATAACATTAAATTGTGCTGATTTTTAGTATTATATATAAAAATAGTTAAATTTAAAAAAATCAGCAATTACGGACAAATGACTATTAATGAGGTAACAAGGTAGGATATACATTTATTTATTTATTTTTATTTTATTTGGGGTTTTTTTTGCAGTTTTTGGCCAGGGTTGGGTTTGAACCTGCCACCTCCAGCATATGGGGCTGGGACATACATTTATTGCCAACTGAAATATTGTAGTTCTACCAGCATGTAGGTCAACTTAATATACATTATCCATAGACTGTGAACATTATTTTTTAAAAAACCATAGTAAGTATTTGCCTAAAATTGAGCCTGGAGTAATAAATGTAACTATGTCACACAATTCCAGAGAAAGACATGAGAGATAAGAAGTTCTACTTTCTTTTGGCAATCTATGACCTTTTCAAGAGGGAGAGATGATAAATTTGCAATGATTGAAGACATTACCCTATAAACTATTCATAAACAGAGAAACCAAAAAATACAGTTTTCAACCTAAAATATTTATCCTTTTGAATAGTTCCTATCAAAACTCAAAGGAGAAGGGGAGGATGGGCGGAGGGAGGGTAATTGGTGGGACCACACCTACGGTGCATCTTACAAAGGTACGTGTGAAACTTACTAAATGTAGAATATAAATGTCTTAACACAATAACTAAGAAAATGCCAGGAAGGCTATGTTAACCAGTGTGATGAAAATATGTCAAATGGTATATAAAACCAGTGTATGGTGCCTCATGATTGCATTAATGTACACAGCTATGATTTAATAATAGGAAAAAAAAAAACAAAACAAAACTCAAAGGAGACTGGGTGTGATGGGTCACTCCTATAATCCCAGCACTTTGGGAGGCCGAGGTGGGAGGACTGCTTAAGTCTTGTACTCCAGCCTGGGCAACAGAAACCCTGTCTCAAAAACATAAAACTAAAACAAACCCCCAAAACACCTCAAGGGAGACTTCCTTCTCTATGTTTAAAACATCACCTTTCAAACACAAAGAATGAGCACCTAATCTGTTCCAAATTCTTGCATATAATGTTCTGGCTTTGATAAAAAATGCTTAACAAAGTATAAATTGGATTCAAATTTAGCTTGCTTCCTTTTTTTGACATAGATTGTATTTTTCAACCTCTAATCTAGTTAAAAACAGTACAGTATGAGCTCCTTGAAATTTATCAAAGGAAGCTAAACAAGAAAGGCTCTAGCAATTTTACAATATTCATCAATATAGACTCCTAGGACATCGATACACATGTGTTCTTGTTAAAAATATGGTTTTCCATTTCTTTCTTACTAAACATCCTAAATTGCTAGACCACTACTACAGTTTAAAGACAAAGGGAAATCTAAATGGGATAATTTTTAAAATCTCTGCAAAATTCATATTCTGCCTAAAACTGAAAAAGGGGAGCTGAAGAGCTTATACCAAAAGGACTGCTGAGCAATAGAGTATCATCCATTACAACATAACATTTAATTTTTTGTATATATAATTATTTGTAAAGTTTACAGACTTTCAAAGTCCACCAATATTCAATGTTTAACACACGTACTATACAAAAAATTATATATTCCCAATAAGACGCTTCCTGAGCAGGCAACAAAATTTATGTGTATGAGGCTACTGTGAATGGGGTGTATGATGTGGGGATGGATGGACTTGGAAATAATTCAGTAATGAAGAAAAATGAGCAGTGGGAGTATACACTGATTTGGAATGATGGGAGACTCACCAATGTTGGCAACTAAAAACAAAACTGGCAAAAGTATTAGCATTGTCTCCAATTAAGTTTGAGATTGTTAAAAAAACATTGTAGATTCAAATAAACAAGCTTTGCTACCACTGCTTTCTTTCCAACTGGATTCTCTGATGACCATTTGAGACTGCGACCTCTGACTTGCTACACTAAAGAGTAATACCACATATATTCTTCTTTGGTATCCATGAAAGATCAGAAAATAGAAGTCTTTGGGAAAATACACTTCTGACATGTATCCAGGAAAAGTCTACCTGTTAACTTCCTTGAAACAAACTATTAAAAAGCAGAAATCTGGGCAGTCTCCAGAGTGAGGTGTGCCTGCCATCTGGGCTCCCTTCCCACCCAGCTCACAGGGCAGACTTTTAGTTCATTATCACCTCATCAGTACATCTGTCAGCTGCCAAGGACGAGAAGAGACTAACCTACTCACTTAACTCCTGGCCTTTTTGCCTTCTCCAAAGCAAAAGCAAATCCAGAACAGATGGATACTTTTTAAAGCCACTGTAGTCACTTGCTCATTTTAATTTATCAGATCAATTAAGTCAGAATAGGAAGTGACTGACAATAGATATTCCACTGAAGGAGCACCATTCACATACCCTACTGTCAAGACTACGAGCAGGAAAGTCAAGATATGTGTTGGGGGAAACAAGAGCACTGACCCCTCTCTGCTGCTCTGCTATTAACTGGGGTTCTAGCCTGACAGAGGTCAAGAACTTAGACCAGCAGTTCTCAACCTATGGGTTGTAACCCCTTTTGGGGTTGAATGACCCTTTCACAGGGGTTGCCTAAATACATCCTGCATATCAAATATTTACATTACGATTCATAACAGCAGCAAAATTACAGTTTTGAAGTAGCAACAAAAATAATTTTATGGTTGGGGGTCACCACAACATGAGGAAGTGTATAAAGGGCCACGGCATTAGGAAAGTTGAGAACTACTGGCTTAGGAGGTAAAGCAGCACAGGTGAAAGTCTGGTAAAAGGGGTAAAGTCTGTTGGGAGGCAGAAACAACCAGCAATATAGCTTTGAAGGTAAAAAGCAGTTTCATTTGCACATTTAAAATAAAGACTAGAAAAGTCAAGAGAGCAATCATTTCTTTTAAGCAAAGTATTTTCCCAGTGCTTTTTCTATTTTGGAATGTGGATTCAGCTTTTGAATTCTTCCTTGGGTAAAATGTGGTAACAGTCAATTCTCTTCAATTAATTTGCTACACTTTCTATTCACCCACACTGAGAAAACAAAGAATACTGACAATACATAAAAGAATGTAGTCCAGGAATGACTGTGATTTCCTTGTACAAATACTGCATTTGATTCTCAATATTCACAATAATCACAGGATAATAACCTTTGAGGTCTTTTTCAAATGGTGTAGCAGTAGAAGAATTAGACAGTGACTGTTTCTTTACTCTGAAACATAATTTTACTATACATACATGATGTGTATAAAAAATATAAAGGAGTTGTATTTTCAAAGTTAACTATTAATAGTATCTTACACTGGCTAAAGGGAAAGCTAATATTCCACATGAAGGCAGAACAAATTGCATGTAATTATAATGTGATATGTTTGATTGCAAGGTTTCTTTTTTCTGTTGCCAGCTTCATAATTAAACTCATCAGGTAAGTGTGTTGACTTTACAATCAGAATCATTCAATTTTTAGACACTGCACACTTATGCCCAACATTATTCATTCAAGGCTGAATATTCACCTCATTCCCTATAAAATACTATATACTAAATACCAACTTGGGCCCTCTTTATTAAGGCATGAGATTTCTTTACACATGTAATTTTTATTGTTATGGTGATAAGACAGGTTGGCAACAAGAAGAGAAATAGAATAGAAAATAAGTTTCCCAATTTCTGGACTAGAGTTTTCTTTATATTGATCCACTACTGGGGCATACAAATTCTTTTTCATCTTTAACCAACAAGATTAAGGAAAATCAGGTGTGAAAAAGGAAGTCAGAAATAATTGAATTAACCCAGTAAAATCAAGGATATTCTGGTTTTTCTAAAAATGGACAAATTAAGGTCAGCAAGCTGGAAAACCAACTTAATTAGTATAAGTATAAAAAATACAAGCATGCTCAAAATGGAAAAAAGAGTATTATGGCAAATTATAGCAGATTTCACTAAGGATAAAGAGCTCAGCATTGGAAAATTTTATTGTTGAGAAGAGGTAAATCTGAAAGAAAGTGCAGAGTACTGTGGAATTATCACTGAAGATGTTTACTCTTAACTCAACACCAACCTCTCTAGAACGGGTTTAGTGTAATTAAATGCTTAATTCTTAGTAATTTCTGTAAGTACTAGACATTATTAAGATGGGAAAAAGATGAACCAATGATTTCTCACCGACAACTGAACAAATGAAAATAAATGATTACAACGGGCATTGCTTGGTTCAGTGGAAGAGAATCTAGTAGTAATCAAAGTCATGGATCTAGTCCAGTTCTGTCACTGAATCGGCCTTTTGACTACGTGCAAATTGCTTAGACATTCTGAATGCTAACTTCCTTAAATGTAAACTAGGAGATGGCAAGTTAGACAGAAAACCAACGTGTACCAAGAACCTACTATGTACCAGGCATTCTTATCTTCACATGGTAATACTCACTTTATGCTTACAACATCCTTATAAATTATGTATTATTATGTTCATTCTCATAAGTGATGAAACTTGTTTCAGAAAGACTAATTTGCCCAAGATCACACTTTTATGTTAGGCAGCTGAACTAGAATTTGTGTCCAGTTCTATTTAACTCTGAACTCCATAAATTTAATAAAATGTTAATTGCCTCTCAGCCCCGAAAGGTGCCAGTGACCCTAATATTCTACGGTGCTGCTGGTTAGAGACCTGTGGTCCTAGTGCTGCTGCCTTACTCAGGGTCCTCTGGCACACCGCACCAGCTCCCTGACGGTGCTCCCACAACCGTCTCTAGCCTCTCCCCCGACTTCCCATATTGCTACCAAGAGCACACCTAGGACATACAAACTTGTTATTTTCACATGCTTGTATAAAAGGGTCCAAAGATGGAAATAATGTCCAACCCTCTGGAAGTACATGTGAATATATTCACAGTCTCTTTCAACTTTCCCTCTTTTCGCATCATTCCAGTCACAATCACCTAGAGGAAGGCCAAAGCCTGGCTTACAACCAATGCCCTGTTTTGTCCATACAGAAAACAAATGTCCTCAACCTTTCAGTGTAGTCTGTTTTACCAAGTACTGTAACTTCCTCCACGCACTTACCAAACTGACTTCCTCCTCTACTGGCAAAATCTTAATCTTTAAAAGCCAATTCAATTGTCACCTAATCTGTGACTTTTCCCACCAAACTCCCACTGAGGGGATTCTTCTTTTAGATTCCATTTAGCATCTCATGCATACCTTTATGAGACGTTATATTAATTTTTGAGCCTGTCTTTTCTACTGTGAACTCTTGGGGGTTTATTTATCTTTGTACTACTGTCCCTCTCTTGTCACCCATCAGTGTCTAATGAAAGAGTTATTTAAGTTTATTAAATGAATTAATAAATCTGGAAGGGTAATGTTTTCATTATCAGTCAGCACCATTACTTCCTCATTGATATTGCATTGTCTCCATTTCTAACAAGACGTCAAACTACAAGAGGTTAAAAAATCATCTTGTTTAGAATGTCTGTGTATATGATACAAGAGTATGGGGAGGGGGAGGAGGGGCTAGGAAGATAGGCTAGAAGATCAAACTGTGCAGGGACGTATCAGGAGATGAGACTTTATCCTGTAGGAGATGGAGTATTACTGAAAGATCTTTAAGTTGAGAAATTACACTGGGATCATGTACCCTGTGGAAAGACGTTTACCAGCAGGAAAAAAAAATGAATTAAAAGATGAAAACAGTCTGAAGGCAGAGGAAGCAGGAGGCATTTAAACAGCTCAAGTGAGAGATGATGAGAGGCCTGAACTAAGGCAGTGAGAAGAGAGAAGGGATGAACTGCAGGGGCAAGGAAGGGGAGGCATAAGGGGGCAATCAAGACATTTTTTGGTTTGTCTTAAGATGGTGTCTCACTCTGGTGTTGCCCAGGCTGGAACACAGTGGTGTGATCATAGATCACTGCAACCTCAAACTGCTGCGCTCAAGCGATTCTCTGACCTCAGCCTTCTGAATAGCTTGGACGACAGGCATGTGCCACCATGTCCAGCTAACTTTTAATTTTTATAGAGATGGAGTCTTGCTATGTTGCCCAGACTGGTCTTGAACTCCTGGACTCAACTGCTCCTCCCATAGTGCTGGGATTACAGGTGTGAGTTACAGCATCTAGCCTCTTACCCTTTCTATTAATATTAGTTTCTAGAGCTATTTTCCGGGAATCTTAGGTTTATGATCTTTACAACAAGGTGTTACAGACTCTCTTATTTTTTGGAGGGGATAGAGGGAATAGGGTCTCACCCTATCGTATAGACTAGAGCACAGTGGCATTAAAATAGCCCACTGTAATCTCAAACTCCTAGGCTTGAGCAATCTTCCTGCCTCAGGGTTCCTGAGTAGCTGGGACTACTGTATTGAACTACCATGCCTGAGTAAAATTTAATTTTTGTAGAGATTTTTTTGGGGGGCGGGTAGTTCTCATTTGCTCAGGCTGGTCTTGAACTCCTGGCCTCAAGTGATCCTCCTGCCTCAGCCTTCCAAAGTGCTGGGATTACAGGTGTGAGCCACTGTGCCTGGCCAGAATCAAGGTTTTAAAGTTTAAGGATCTGGGTGGAGATTACTGTCATTATTTAAGGCAGAAAATGTAGAAGGCAGAATAGTTGCACAGGATAGGGGCAGAACAGATGAGTGAAGCTTTAGCTTAAAATTCCTGTAGGACACTGATTTGAAAATGTCAAATGGACACATGAAAATGTAAGTCCAGAGAGATATACAGATGGCAGTTAAAGCTGAAGAAGAAAAATATGAGCATTATTACCTGACATTTATTACATGTTTTCTATATGCCAGGCACTGTTATAAAAGCATACATGTATCAATTCATTACATCTTTACAATTAGGAAGGAGTTTCTATTACCTCCATTTTAAACTAAGAGAATTGAGACAAAAATATTTTAAGTATTATCTTGCTATGCTTTCATGATTAGCAATCAACGGAGCTGGGTTCAGAT
Source organism: Nycticebus coucang (assembly GCF_027406575.1). Taxonomy (NCBI): domain Eukaryota; kingdom Metazoa; phylum Chordata; class Mammalia; order Primates; family Lorisidae; genus Nycticebus; species Nycticebus coucang. Next base: position 59,166,456 of record NC_069791.1, on the reverse strand, counting down.
TCAGGAAGTCTAGTTTCTAAACTCCCCTTTTTAACCTAAACTCTGAGTAATATAAGAGAGGAAAGATTGCCCAGTGAAGGTGTACATGGGAGATGAGCAAGCTCAGGCTAAAGGGAGCACCAACACTTAAGGAATGGAAATAGTTTACTTCTGCAAACATTCACTGAGCATCTACTATACAACAATCATATGTACTAGATGCTACGTACTAGGACGTACTTTTATAAAGATAAATAAGAAAGAATTCTCAGTCAAGTAGGGCAAACAATTAACTAAAATACAATGATGGCTCAGTTAAGAACCAAGAGATGAATCCAGCTACTTACCGTTATTTGATCTTTGACAAGCCAATCAGAAACATGCAGTGGGGGAAAAGATTCCCTATTTAACAAATGGTGCTGGATGAACTGACTGGCAACCGGTAGAAGACTGAAACTGGACCCACACCTTTCACCATTCACTAAGATAGACTCTCACTGGATTACAGATTTAAACTTAAGACATGAAACTATAAAAATACTAGAAGAGAGTGCAGGGAAAACCCTTGAAGAAATCGGTCTGGGTGAGTATTTTATGAGGAGGACCCCCCCCCCCCGGGCAATTGAAGCAGCTTCAAAAATACACTACTGGGACCTCCAAATGTGGGAAACTCGACTGCATAATTTGTGGTAGTGGGGGACTGCGTTCGCGCTTTCCCCTGATTTTAAAAATGAAAAAAAAAAAAAAAAGAAAAAAAAGAAAAAAAAAAAAGCTTCTGCACAGCCAAGAACACAGTAAGTAAAGCAAGCAAACAGCCATCAGAATGGGAGAAGATATTTGCAGGTTATGTCTCCGACAAAGGTTTAATAACCAGAATCCATAGAGAACTCAAACGTATAAGCAAGAAAAGAACAAGTGATCCCATCGCAGGCGAGGCAAGGGACTTGAAGATAAACTTCTCTGAAGAAGACAGGCGCACAGCCTACAGACATATGAAAAAATGTTCATCATCTTTAGTCATCTGAGAAATGCAAATCAAAACTACTTTGAGATATCATCTAACTCCAGTAAGATTAGCCCATATCACAAAATCCCAAGACCAGAGATGTTGGCGTGGATGTGGAGAAAAGGGAACACTTCTACACTGCTGGTGGGAATGCAAAGTAATACATTCCTTTTGGAAAGATGTTTGGAGAACACTCAGAGATCTAAAAATAGATCTGCCATTCAATCCTATAATTCCTCTACTAGGCATATACCCAGAAGACCAAAAATCATATCATAACAAAGATATTTGTACCAGAATGTTTATTGCAGATCAATTTATAATTGCTAAGTCATGGAAAAAGCCCAAGTGCCCATCGATCCACGAATGGGTTAATAAATTGTGTTATATGTACACCACGGAATATTATGCAGCCTTAAAGAAAGATGGAGACTTTACCTCTTTCATGTTTACATGGATGGAGCTGGAACATATTCTTCTTAGTGAAGTATCTCAAGAATGGAAGAAAAAGTATCAAATGTACTCAGCCCTACTATGAAACTAATGTATGGCTTTCACATGAAAGCTATAACCCAGTTATAACCTAAGAATAGGGGGAAGGGGGAAAGGGAGGGGAGGGAAGGGGGAGGTGGGCGGAGGGAGGGTGATTGGTGGGATTACACCTGTGGTGCATCTTACAAGGGTACACGTGAAACTTAGTAAATGTAGAATGTAAATGTCTTAACACAATAACTAAGAAAATGCCAGGAAGGCTATGTTAACCAGTGTGATGAAAATGTGTCAAACAGTCTATAAAACCAGTGTATGGTGCCCCATGATCACATTAATGTACACAGCTATGATTTAATAAAAAGAAAAAAAAAAAGATGGCTCAGTTAAAAAGGGGTCTAACCACAGTTAGACCTGCGTTCTACTGGTTCCTCACTTGCATCAGTTAGGTACATATCAATTTAAGCATATCATCCTGTGTATGAGCATAAAGATGAGCATAAATTTATTTAACCTACTATCGTGAACTTATAAACAGATGACTATATCTCAAAGCATCAAAACAAAGAGAATGCTTTAATTACTGGTTCTAAAAGGATTACATTCTTAACATGGTAAGGAACGGAGGCCATGTTATTCTGGGAACACACTATTAACTCAGAGTAATTCTGTTTCTTACTTAATTTTATTAACACAAAAGAAGAGAAATACTGTATGCTGTGTAAGCCAGGTACAGTGAATTTAATAAACTTATGGAAGAGAAGTAGGAAATGATTAAGAAAGTCAAATATTCATTACATTGAATACCCAAGTATTGCTTATAAAGCCTTCTAACACAACTGCATGCTTTCCCAGTGTATCACTAAAGCTGTGGGTAAGATACTCTATTTGAAGTGCCCACAGAGAATGTTCATCAGGAAGAGAACAAGCTGTAGAGGTCTCAAGTTTATAGGAGGGAAGCCATTTTGCCTTTAAATTATACTTAAAAGTGAAACAGGTAATTCAAAACAGAAGCTGCATTTTCTATGCTGACAACTCAATGCATAATTGATTAAACAACATCACTGACAATCAGGCTCCACAGAGTATAACAGGCAACAGCTACTTTTAGAAATATACCTGTGCCACATATGGCAGCTGAGAATAACACAGCAAAAGAAATTTCAGCCGGAAAGAAAAAGCCTCTGAGAAAATAAGAATATATCCAGTGTGATAACACCGGAAGTGAAAGGCAAGCAAATACAGTCGATGCTCCTTATTCATGATAGTTATAGTACATAAAGGAGCTGTGAACACTGATTTGGCAAATGTGGAACCACTGTCCCAGGAGAAATACAGGATTAGGTTCCTGGAAACCTCTGGCTGCAACACTTTTGTCTACTGGTCAATGCATAACCTTGTTTGATGTGTATTTCTCTTCAAGGCATCTGATTATAGATATAGAGATCTGTATCATACAGAGATGATATATAATCTTTATCTCTATATCTCTATATGTCATTCAAAAACATTGAACTCATAGCCTAACAGCACTGTAACTCATGCCTGAAAGAAGCTTATCTTAATGCAAATATTTTCTCTGTAAGGCACATCACAGCCCTCTTGCACTTTGGAACAGGAGACTGGGGGTGGGGGGGGTCTTGCTAGGTTACACTTTAGCACTTGCTTTGGGGGGCATCTTCAACACAGAAATTACCAAAAAAAAGTGCAAAAAATGTAAAAAAAAATCTGGTGCTACACAGACCGATTAAAGGAGACTTGTGTACAGTATAAGAACTGAAACAAGAAGGCAGAACATCATCATCTTGCTTGACTTCAAGTGCAAACATGGACTCAAAATTTTCTGCTGCTCTGCCTGTATCTGCGAAGTACTGCAAAAATTCATGAGTATTGACTTTGAGGTTACAAATAAACTTTAGTGAGAAAGCAAATCCACAAATATAGAATCCACTAATAAAGAGGATTGACTGTACTTGTTTTTAAAATGTATTCCATGAAAAAAAAACTTTAATTTTATTTTCCATCTCATTAATTTATACTGCTTCCTATTAGAATGACTATGATTTGATACAAGCCATTTTCTCTATTTTCTTCTGTTTTTTTGTCTAGTTTTTTTCTTTTGAGACAGAGTCTCACTATGTTGCCCTCAGTAGAGTGCTGTAGTGTCACAGCTCACAGCAACCTCTTACTCTTGGGCTTAAGCGATTCTCTTGTTCAGCCTCCCAAGTAGCTGAGACTACAGGCACCTGCCACAACGCCTATGTTTAGTTTTGAAACGAAGCAATGCAGTTGCATATGAAGAAATTAAATGAAGCAAGGACAAAATATGTGAGGAATCTACTATGCTTCAATCACATTGTATTATAAATTCTCAAAAAAGAACAGGTAAAGGAAATTGTGGATGAGTAAAGATCAAATTTATAAACGGATCAGAAGAAGAAATCAGAATTCATAAATCTCTATTCCCTCAGGTTGCAGTTTATGTGATAAGAATTCTCTTTTGCCAACTCTAAGGTAAATTGTACTTCTAGTGGATTCTTGAGGAAGAAAAGTTTGGAAAGGTAAAGGTCTGATTCCAGTTGTAATCAATATTCTTCCAAAACCAAGCTTAATTTTATATGTGAATACTCTACCACTGATTTCATGTAGCCAACTTTATTTCCAAGTTTAAGATACATTCAATAGTAATAAGGAATGGAAAAACTTAGTTGAGATATGGAAAGGCTGCTGTTTGACAAATACCTGCTGTTTAGTACACTGATATACGAGTTCAGTTCTCTATTAGAAAGGCCTATGAATGAACAAATTGTAGTAAAGATCCTGAGAAACAAAGGACAGTTTTTTTTGTTTGTTTGTTTTGTAGAGATAGAGTCTCACTTTATAGCCCTCTGTAGAGTGCCGTGGCATCACACAGCTCACAACCTCCAGCTCCTGGACTTAGGCGATTCCATTGCCTCAGCCCCCTGAGTAGCTGGGACTACAGGCACCTGCCACAATGCCTGGCTAATTTTTTGTTGCAGTTTGGCTGGGGCCAGATTTGAACCCGCCACCCTCGGGATATGAGGCCGGCACCCTACTCAATGAGCCACAGGTGCCACCCCAAACGACAGTTTTTTTTTTTTTTTTTTTTTTTTTGTGGTTTTTGGCTGGGGCTGGGTTTGAACCCGCCACCTCCGGCACATGGGACTGGCGCCCTACTCCTTGAGCCACAGGCGCCGCCCCAAACGACAGTTTTAAAAAAACCTACGACTCTAAGCATGGCAGTGGGTACTGTCCAGTTTGTGTTATGACAATAACCTTCCTCCTCTTTCCCTCTATTCTTTCAAAAACACTTTTATGCCATGGAAGGCATTAGATCTTTTTTTTTTTTTTTTGTAGAGATAGTCTCACTTTATGGCCCTCGGTAGGGTGCCATGGCATCACACAGCTCACAGCAACCTCCAACTCCTGGGCTTAAGCGATTCTCTTGCCTCAGCCTCCCGAGTAGCTGGGACTACAGGCACCCGCCACAACGCCCGGCTATATTTTGGTTGCAGTTCAGCCCGGGGCCAGGTTTGAACTGGCCAGGTTTGAACCTGCCACCCTTGGTATATGGGGCCGGCACCTTACCGACTGAGCCACAGGCGCCGCCCCATGGGAGGCATTAGAAATGAAAGTTATACAGAGAAAAATAGCATGCCTTCAATAAACTCAGAATCTGCTAGAAGATACTATAAGAGGCAAACAAAATACAATGTGATCTATTTATAACACCTGTAAACTGGAAACAATTTGAATTTCTCCTTAAGGTTGAATGAATGAATTGTGGTGTAGTCTGAAAATGGAATACTATCCAGCAATGAGGATAAATTAACTGCTATCACATACAGAGGTGGCAGAAAGCATGGGACAGATCACGAAGAGTTACAGATACCAGACTAAGAAAAATATATATTTTGTTTCAGTGGAAGATTCAGTAGAACTGAATTTTATACACATCTTTCTGGCAGGTAATGTGAAGAATTTATTACATTCTTTGACAAAAACAACCAGTTAGAAGGTAATTAAGGAAATACAAGCTAGGATCATCATGAAGGCAGTGATGGCAGAGATAAGAACAGGACAGCAGAAATCAAGTAGAATGAAAGGACTTGGTGCCATCCATAATGGCTATAAGCAGAGGGAGGAGTCAAAGGGGAGGTTGCAGAAGGAGCAGGAGGTATTTTCTTCTTTCTAACGTATATATATATTTTAAGAGATGAGGTCTTACTCTGTTTGTTGCTCCAGGCCCGAGTGCAGCGGAACAATCAGAGCTCCCTGCAACCTCTAACTCCTGTGCTCCTCCTGCTTCAGCCTCTCCAGTAGCTGGGACTACTGGTGCACCCGAATGATGCCCCATGGATATATCAATGTACACAGCTATGATTTAATAAAAAAAAAAAAAATTTTTTTTTGTAGAGAGAGTATCTCACTTGTTACCCTAGGCTGGCCTCAAACTCCTGGCTTCAAGTGATCCTTTTGCCTTGGCCTCCCAAAGTGTTGGGATTATAGTTGGGAGCCACCACACTCAGCCTATGTTTTGTAATATCAAAAGACCAAGGGTTAGCTTAGCTTTGCAGCCACACAAGAAACTCTAAAATAGAAATTATAAAGTTATCCAGAAGTATTTTTGAATGTTTTATGAATAGGTAGACACAAATGGAAAACTGCATACTTGCTTCATAACTGTGTATGATGTAGTTCACATGCAGACACTATAACATTTACAGGTAAACCATTTCATATGCAGGCTGACCTTATAGGGACAATACTTGAAAACCACTGGCGAATTACATCTTTGAAGAGTTATTAAGAATAGAAACACTAGTCCCCAGAACTGGAAACAAACAAATAACATTGTAGCATCCATTAATTCAATGCTATTCTAACTATATTAAAAATGAAACAATATCAAATAGCTAAATATTCTACATGTGGAAAGAAGTATTATTTTCATAAAACATTTTAAAGTAATATAGGACAGAGTGTGTGTATGGAGTATGTGTATATATCTATAATGTTTAGATGTTTCACTGAATTTGAATAAAGGCCAAAGGCCATCCAAATATTTATAGGGCAAGTAGACACTACATTAACTTTAAAATAAGTTATAGTGTTTAGATGAATATGAAATCTTCTAACACTTCAAAGGAAGATCTATAAAACAATCAGATCAATAATCTATCAAATCAATTTAATTATGGCACTTAAATTCACCTTAACTCCGTTCTTTTTAACAGTAAATATAAGAAAAAAGGAGGACTTTCAGATCTATACATTTTTTGCATCAGTAAATAATTTATCTCTTACAAATGCTGGCCAACTAAAGTAGCAAAAAGTCACCAGGTAAGAGCAAATCAGATAATCTGAAGCACAACCAAGCAAATGAATGCAGAGAAAAAGAGATAAAAATTATTATAGAGATGTGAAATTTTAGCAGGTGTATAAATTCAGAAAGAAAGATGAGAATTGCACTTAAGATCTCAATTCTTTGAAATTGATGATTATGCTCAAGGGTAGCCTGGATGTCAACAGAATCCACTAGAAATAAGCTCTCTAGCAGTCTTTTCTAATTTGACATCCTTGACAGGAACTTTTATGAAATCTTTGAGATTCAAATGACTTGGAAGGGAATGAAGGAGTGAATTTGGAAGGAATAGCAGACGTTTAAAAATACTGTGTACTAGTAATTAAAAAAAAAAAAGTTGAGGCTGGACATGATGGCTTATGCCTGTAATCCTAGCACTCTGGGAGACTAAAGCAAGAGGACTGCCTAAGGTCAGGAGTTTGATACCAGCCTGAGCAAATACTAAGAACCTGTTTCTACAAAAGCTAGAAAAATTACCTGGGCATGGCGGTGTGTGCCTGTAATCCCCGTTACTTAACAGACTGGGGTGGTGGGATAGCTTTAGCCTAGAAGTTTGAAGTTGCAGTGAGCTATTTATGATACCACTGTATTCTAGCCTGGGCAATAGAGCAAGACCCTGTCTCAAAAAAAAAAAAAAAAAAAAAGTTGATACTCCTGTATTATGATATCAAAAATTCAAAATCCATTTCTATAGCTACCATTACCCAGAAGCTATCACTGGCTTATAAACAGATCCAGTTCCCCCTCCTACACATTTGTACAATGCAATACACATCTGGCAATGTACAAACCTGGCTTAGGGATTGCTCATGGCAGCCATAGCTTCTGAATAGGTATTCTATTCACTGGAACACTATACTGTTGAGCTCTGTTCTATACTTATTTTTAGCTATACCAGCTTCCCACTCATGTTCATTTTCACACTGTCTGGTATATAATCATTTTTATGACTTCTTTTAAGGTCACTGTCAAAATCAAGCCAGAAGTAATGGCCTCCTTCCTCATAAAAAAGTGGTTCACTTCTGCCTCCATGTTCACGTCTAAAGAGAGAAGAACAGATAACATACATTCTGTGACTAAGTTTTCTCTCTTTAAATAGTACCTTTCAGGCATTTTATATTATACAAATAACTTGGGCAGAATAAAAGAAATCTAAAAGAACTTATTATTTACTACATGCATCAGGTGCTGGCCATTATATTGTATGATTTTATATGCATTTTCTCATTTAATTCTCACCACTCTCCAAGACAGGCATTTATCAGTGTCATTTACATATATGTGGGAACTAAGGCTCAGAGTAAATGGTTTATGTCCTGCTGTGGACCTAAGTCACAGAGTGGACACTTAAATTGAGTTCTAACTTGAAAGCTCATGCTTTTACAACTAAAGAAACATTTCATATATTATATAGGTAATATAATCACATGAAAAATAAAAAAGTAAAAAGAGATACGCAGACAGTGAGGAACGTTGCTCTCCCCTTTGTTCTTCATGCCTCCCTCATAATAATTATAACATATAAGTATGTGCTTGTCTGTCTGCACATGAATGTTCTTATTTTTCCCCTTTAAACAAATGGTAGCATAGCATGCATGCTGTTTTCCATCTTGCTTATTTAAATCTAACTCTAGAATTACAAAAACATACACCCTCTGACCCTACATTTCTACTTCTTAGATTTTATCCTATAGGCATGCTTGCATATATGCAAAACTACTTTTGTATGAGGATATTCTTATATTTCTGAAAATTCTGTATTAGTACAAGTTTGTTATTATGTTGTAGCATTATATGAAATAGCTAAGTGTTAGAGGTAATTTAAATGTCCATTAATGGAAGACAAAATAGAACAGATCTTTATGTTGACATTAAAAAAAACACAAATATTCTTCTAAAGTATAAATTGCAGAGCAAAAGTTTAACATTTCATTCATATAAAATCAGAGAAACAAGAAAAATATAAGATAAAATGAAATAAGAACTCCCTCACACACAAAACATACTGTTTTCCCATTTCTGCTACAGCTTTAGCTACTTTGAAAATCACAACTTATTACATATAAGAAAAAATATATATAGGATATAAAAATGACAAGTATATTTCTCTGATAAAATATACTTAAAGTATGAAAATAATTATCAAAATTCTGAGGCCTTTATTTTCCAATGATGAAATCAACTCTTAAACTTGTCTCATAATAATACCAAAATGTAATATAGAAGAACTTAGATGCAAAGACAAAATTTGAAATAATACATCATTATAATGAAATCTTGCTATTAAAAAGACTTGTATGATATATATATTTTTTTATTAAATCATAGCTGTGTACATTAGTATCATCATGGGGCACCATACACTTGGTTCATAGACCGTTTGACTCATTTTCATCACACTAGTTAACATAGCCTTCCTGGCATGTGTGATATTTTTAGTAATGGAAGTTTATGGGATCTATCCCACATAAGACCTAACAGTGTTCTACACACACAGAGGGCTTAGTATATAAACAGTAAAAAGCAATGTAAGAAACAGAAATTCTGTAATATAGAAACTCAAAGTGAGTCACGTGATCACAGGCAATCACCTGCTTTCAAGCTCCCAAATCAGTTACTAAATTAGAGATGCAATGAGTGACTGAGAATTTTTGGTATATGAGGCAAAGCAGAATGCTAACAAATACACGCTTAAAGTATACATAGAAAACGTATATATAATATAAACCATATGGGATGAATTAAACATTAAAACTGATTCTTAAAGTTATAATCTTAGCATATCTGGATAGTATCACTGTCAACTTTTAAAAATAGGCAATAAAACTGACACTGACTTCAGACTAAAAGATGAAAAATGAAGAAAATGACCACTCTAGAATATAAAATAGCAGAAATAATAAGACAGCTATCATAAAGCAAGCATCAGTAAGTTCTGAAGTCAGGAACATGGAAGAAATATGGAATGAAAGTTTTGCTCTTTGCAAACTTTTCTCCCATTGTTGGGGATGACATTTTCCAACACTCAATTACTCCCACAGAGGAAATTCTTTTCTATAACCTCTTCTTCAAAATCACAAAAAGTTGAGAATTACACAGTAAATTTTTGGCAGTTAACTTGCAAAGACTGTTGCTCGGAGCTACTACACCCAAATGCTGAGTTTCTCAGCAAACAGGGCCTGCTGCAGCCCATAAACTAATCTGTGTGCAGGGCCCCACTGAGAGACCCCCGTGTTCTCTAGCACAGTGCCAACACCCCTTTCAGTACTCCAAAGGTTCACTTGCAACTCTGCATAAATTGCCAGTTTCTTTTGGCTCCAGAGATGGCTTCACCTGCAGGGTTTCATTTTTCTGTTTGACACCTTAATGTTGATTTTTCTACACACTACAAAAGAGCCCTCTCCAGTGCTTCTCACACAATTACACAATCACTCTATTGTAACTCAGAAGAGGATTAATGATTGGGTTTTATTTGATTGTAGTTTTGATTAATCCTGACTTTGTTTAATTTGTGACCTTTGCTGGAATCCCAAGAGCTGGGAATTAGAAAATGTACACTGTACCACTGTACTCTGAGTAGTTTGAGCTTGCCAATTTATTTCATGCCTCATTAGCCACAAAAGCTATAAAATTTTAGTCCAGAAACAGCTCCACATTTTTCAGGGTATGGGTACAAAATTTTGTATGAGCTTTTCATTTTGATTTAAATACAGTAAGCAAATAATTAAGTCCATCCTGGTTATGCCCACAGAGTTCTAATTCCAATTGGCAGGTATCTCTGTAAAATACCAAACCCAGGCAAGTCATTTCACAATGCAGCTTTCCCAAGGTTTAGAATTAGGGTTTTTTTTTTTTTTTGGGGGGGGGGAGGAATCTGAGTTTTAAAAGGCCCCTCAAATGACAAATTTTTCTTTGGAATCAAAATCAAATCCATACCAATTAATTTAATTTAGTTTGTGTCAAATCTTAATACCATGGAAAGGGTGATGTTATTTTTAGTTAGTATTTGAGAATTAGTTAAGTAACTAAAATTTTTATAAATAATTTATAATATAGATGTGTTATATAAAAGCTTTACCTTTTAGAATTCTTGGAATCAACAAATTATTTATGGCAAACTATAGAAAATGCTCTATTATATATATGACACTCAAGTCTGACAGCTGATTAACTAAAAAGTTCCTTAAAGAAAATTTATATGTATAAATGTATACTGCTTTGCCAATTTTTTACATAGGTGGGTCCAAGGATCACAGTATGATCCAATAACTTAAGTCCTGCACTGTATTTTTCGTATCCTTTAGCTATCTTACTTTTCAATAGCTTATTCAATAGCTATCTTACTTTTACCTAATTCAACAACATAAATTTATTTTTGAATGATTGATTGATTAGGTTACATTGATTGCAGTTGTTAGGTAAAGTCCCTCTTGTAAGTGTGTCCTGCCCCCAACAACAGTCAATTTTTAATGACTTATCTGCATCCTTTTCCCAAGACATTCAGCTTTAGTTTCATGGAAGTATTTTTTGTGTGTAAGTATATCATTAGTTTTATGTAATAGTAAAATACACAACATAGTTAAATATCAGGAATAACTGGAATAAATCAGTTTGGGAACAAACATAACTAACTGTTAACAACAACACAATTCAATAGGTTAACTGAGCCATGCATGGCGTATTTGAGAGTAATCTAATGGCTGCTCCAGCGTGCTCTGGGCATCAATTGGCAAGGTTAATAGAGAGAAAAGAAAAGTCTCAATCTGGCAAGAAGGTAATGGGGAGGTTTGTCAAAAAGGCTTCTTGTATGTTTAATACTGGTCAGTGCTCAGTTAGCCTAAACACGCCCACTAGATTTAAAAAGATATTTACCATTTCAAAATGTAGTTTCATGCTTACAGAGATGATGTGTATTATAAAGTGATGAGAGCTGGGATCCATGATTCACTTTACTGTTTTTCTATAAATTTAATTACATCATCTGTATCTTCTCCCTTTCTCATTTTCTTTTCCCCTCCATGTACCAAGTCCAAGTCTAGAATGTAAATTAACAGAATTTTGTATAGGAAAAACATTACTAGGAAAGAAGTAAGTCTGAGGATAAATTTGGGAAGGAGTACAGCTTCCATGCTTTCAAGTAATGCAGAAAACTTCTCAATAAGGTATTTATTGACTAAAATCAAATGATGAAATAGAAGATAGAAGCAAAAGTCCTTATGGCCCTAGACCATTATGCAAATTTCATTTGGAAATACTTCATTGAAATTTCACTGTAGGCAAAATAGACAAGACCAAAATGGATAGATTAAAGCAAAAATAAAGATAGAAACAAAGAAACAATAATTTTGGGCAGCACCTGTGGCTCAAAGGAGTAGGGCGTCGGCCCCATATACCAGAGGTAGTGGGTTCAAACCTGGTCCCGGCCCAAAATTGAAAAAAAAAAATAAAAAAGGAAACAATTTTTATTTTAAAAGGTATATATTTGTATCTATTTTAAAATAATTACTATTGCTGTTCTAACACAATGTGAAAAAAATATATGAAATGGGCCAGTTTATGGTGGCTCACTCCTGTAATCCTAGCACGCTGGGAAACCATAGTGGGAAGATTCCTTGAGCGTGGGAGTTTGAGACCAGCCTGAGTAAGAGTGAGATAGAAATAGAAAAAAATTAAGGACGATAAGCACTTTCTCATATGTTTGCTGGCCATTCGTCTGTCTTCTTTAGAGAAGGTTTTATTCATCTCTTTTCCCCACTGATATATGGGATTGTTGGCTTTTTTCATGTGGACTAATTTGAATTATCTATAGATCCTAGTTATCAAGCTTTTGTCTGATTCAAAATATGCAAATATCCTTTCCCATTGTGTAGGTTGTCTATTTGCTTTGGTTGTTGTCTCCTTAATTATTAGAGAAATGCAAATCAAAACCACCCTGAGATATCACCTAACCCCAGCAAGAATGGCCCACAGCACAAAATCTCAAAACTGCAGATGCTGGTACAGATGTGGAGAGAAAGGAACGCTTTTACACTGCTGGTGGGACTGCAAACTAAATACAACCTTTCTGGAAGGAAGTATGGAGAAACCTCAAAGAACTTAAGCTCGACCTCCCATTTGATCCTGCAATCCCATTACTGGGCATCTACCCAGAAGGAAAAAAATTCTTTTATCATAAGGACACTTGCACTACACTGTTTATCACAGCTCAATTTACAATCGCCCAAATGTGGAAACAGCCTAAATGCCCTCCAACCCAAGAATGGATTAACAAGCTGTGGTATGTGTATACCATGGAATACTATTCAGCCATTAAAAAATGGAGACTTTACAGTCTTTGCATTAACCTGGATGGACGTGGAACACATTATTCGTAGTAAAGCATCACAAGAATGGAGAAGCATGAATCCTACGTATTCAAATTTGATATGAGGACAATTAATGACAATTAAAGACATGGTGGGGGTGGTGAGGGGAAGAGCAGACAGAGAGAGAGAGAGGAAGGAGGGGTGGGGGAAAGAGCACAGAGAGGGAAGGAGGGAGGGGGGTGGGGTCCGGTGTGCGACACACCTTTTGGGGGCAAGACACAATTGTAGGAGGGACTTTACCTAACAAATGTAGTCAGTGTAACCTGATTTCTTGTACCCTATATGAATCCCCAACAATTAAAAAAAAAAATAGAAAAAAAGAATTAGCCAGACATGGTAGTTGGCACCTGTAGTCCTAGCTACTCCAGAGGCTGGGACAGGAGGATCTCTTAAACCTAGGAATCTGAGGTTGCTGTGAGCTGGGCTGATGCTCTGGGATTCTAGCCTGGGCAACAGAGCGAGACACTGTCTCAAAACAAACAAACAAAAACCGTAAGTGCTCATTGTTTAGATTTTATTTAGATGAAAAAAAGTTAGACAGTAAATTATAAATTTATTTCCTAGAAAGCACCAAGCAATTTAACTACTATAGGAAAGGATCAACTGGAGTTCAAAATACCTCATGTCAATTTACCAGATCAATCACTGTACACTTGCCTAGAATTTCAGTAGGAAAAGTCCCTTGAAGTAGAATTGCAGGGTCAAAACTCTGTTGTTCATTTTTACAAATTTTGATAAATATAGTCTTTGCTCTAGTATTTGTACACAAGAGTATTTGTTTCTTTATATTCTTACCAGTACTAGGTATTGTATCTGTTACTAGTGAGATTTTTTTTAAGTATGTTTTATTTAGTTTTCTTTTGCCATAAGTGAGGCCTAATACTTCTTATAGTTTTATTGGTCATCTGCATGTACATTTTAATGAACTGTTTATGTGTTCTTTGCCCACTTTTCTATTAGGAACAATGTTCTCATTTTATAGATGAAGAAACACAGGGCTAGAGGTTAAATAACTTCTTTTTTATGCTATGGTGAGTGAATCATCCTTCTTCATGGAGTAAAATTTAGGCATCCTTCTTTTCTTTCTAATAGGTTATGTAGCAAGTACTACTGCAGTAGAGAGGGAGAGGGTTAGCATGTCAACAAGGTAGACTCACCGATCCTCTAGCTCATTACCAACACGCAAAAAAGGAGAAAAAAAAATTTAGGAAGAGGGCAGCGCCTGTGGCTCAGTGAGTAGGGCGCTGGCCCCATATGCCGAGGGTGGCGGGTTCAAGCCCAGCCCCGGCCAAACTGCAACAACAACAACAAAATAGCCGGGTGTTGTGGTGGGAGCCTGTCGTCCCAGCTGCTCGGGAGGCTGAGGCAAGAGAATCACGTAAGCCCAAGAGCTGGAGGTTGCTGTGAGCTGTGTGATGCCACGGCACTCTACCGAGGGCAGTAAAGTGAGACTCTGTCTCTACAAAAAAAAAAAAAAAATTTAGGAAGAATATCTGATATTTAAAAAGAATACTGAAATAGTCATGGAAAAAAATCAGAACATTTTGGGTCTTTATCTATATTTTATTCAATTTTTTACAAAGTTTTACTTACCTATGAGAGGTGATTAGCCTCTCTTCAGTGGTTAGTGCCTCTCACTGTCTGATTTTGGTCTTGTAATTTTATCTGAGCTGATAGATAGAATGTGCCAATGTGCCAGGCAATATGGAGTCATAATGTTTTCAAACAGGAAAGTGCCTGTTCAATAATCATTCCATCATCCTTTACTATTGGAATTTAGATTTTGCATTGGATAGTTGGTGCCAACTAAAATGTGATTTTCCAGGCTCCTCTGCAGCTGCTGTGTCTGTTGAGGGTAGAGGGTGCACAGTTCTGGGCAATAAGAAGTAAGAGAGGGCGGCACCTATGGCTCAAGGAGTAGGGCGCCGGACCCGTACACTGGAGGTGGCGGGTTCAAACCCGGCCCTGGCCAAAAAAAAAAAAAGAAAGAAGTAAGAGAAAATCCAGTGGATGTGTCTTTGATATGGCTACTGTTGTTCTGATGAGGGTTCGACTCAGTTGGCACATACTTTTCCCCCTTTTTTCTTCAAAGTCTGGAATGTGCATGCAAGGGCTATGTGAATGGTCACATTGCAAGTAGAGGAAATGCAAGGAGGAAAGCCATACACCAAGGTCAGTAGAAAAGAAAGAACCCAGACCCCATTGGGACCTAGGGGCCACTATAGCAGCCCCAGATTGCCTAACTCTATGCTTCCTGTTAGGTGAGAAAAATAAAGCCTTATTCTATTAACATCTTCTTGCATTTTATTGCATGACTGAGAAAAATCATTCCAGCATTTATGTCAGATAGACCAGAGTTGAGAGAAGAGTTATGAAGACTGGTTGCAGTTATCCAGAGATAACATGATAAATGTTAAAATGAAAGTGGCTGCAGTAGAAACAGGGACTTTGAAAGTAAGACATTTAAAAACAAACTTGACTTGTGAAAGAATCAACCAACTCATAAATATGGTGGATAAATGAAGCCTAAATATAAATATAATTTAACACAGGGAATTAGAAGTGAGGAAAGAATACCAAAGTCAATACATTAAATGTTTATAAATCAATAACAGTTCTACTTCTCTAAAAAAAAAAAAAAATGCATTGTCAAAGAATCATTGCTACCGTCAGTGGGTCAGGAGCACGGCAAGCAAACACATTACCTTCTTTTGCCTCTGGCAACTGTTTCTCCTCAGCATGCAGGAATTGGGAACGTGGAGCCTTGGGGCCACATATAGCCTTCTGTATCCTTGAGTGTGGCCTTTGGACCAAATCCAAATTTTATAGAACTCTTTTAATAAAAAAATTTTATTAAAAGAATTTGTTCTGTGAAGTTTGGATTTGGTAGAGGGTTCACACTTGGAGATCTGGAGGGCCACGTGTGGTCTTAAGGTGGCAGGTTCCCCATGAAAAGAAAATGATATGGGGTGGGAGGGAGAAGGGTGCATAGTTTTAAAGTAATCACCAAAACGTTAGTTCATATATATTTAAATTTTGTATAGATCTAAATACTGTTAAGAACTGTTTAGTATTTATTTTGGACTAAGGGTCATGAAAAATTTAATGACTGTCCTGAAACCAAGAAAGGTTGAGAACCTCTGCTCTACTATAAAGAGATGGACTTCCTTTAAGAAAGTTAGACAATAAGGTCTACATTTAAGTTTGAAGAAATTTCAAGTACTCTTTCATTCTGTGCATGTAAAACAATATAAGTTGCTTTGGTTTTCATTAAAAACAATTTTTTTAAGAAGACAGGGACTCACTCTGCTATCCAGGCTAGAGTGTAACGATACAATTAAAGCTCACTGCAGCTTCAAACTCATGGGCTCAAGTGATCCTCCCAGCTTAGCTTCCCAGGTAGCTGGGACTACAGGCGCCACCACACCTGGCTAAATGCTTTTTAAAATTTTTTTGAAGAGACAAAGAGATCTTCTTTTTTCAGCTTCCTGAAGCACAGGATTCTAAGTGTGAGCCATCATCATGCCTGGCCAAAATTTTCTCATTTTAATATAGTTGAATGTAAGTTCTTTGTTTCATTATTTCAGGTCTTTATTTGCTGCTAATCTGCTGTAATGCTCTGGGAGTTCAAGGGAAATTTGCCTATGAAGTAATTACCACTATTCATGCAAAAAACTGACAGCTGAAGAAGAAACAGAACCTCAACTACAAAAAATAATATAATTCAACAACCACTGACTCTCATCTTACCTCTATCCCAGTCAGAGGGTAGGACACTGCTCTCCCTTTACAGCAACACTGCTATTTTTAAAATAATGAGATAATGTCTTATATATTCCCAGTGACCAATTCACACAAATGTGACCTTAGGGATTTATCTCCTGATATTTTGAACCATGCTGTCAGTATCCAGATGGGATTTACAATGAATCAAAGCTACCACTGTTCACACTATATTACATCTACAATAGAGTGCAATGAGATACCATAATATTTTAATTTGGTACTTTTAGCCTACAGTTCAGTTCTAGTCAATGAAATCCACAATATTTTCTAACTTGAAAGCTTCTGTTTATAATAATGCTTTAAAAGGCTAAAATGGAAGAGGAATACCACAAAGGACAATGAATTCTTTGACCTGAAAATCAGGTTAAAAATGCTTCATTTTTAAATAAGAAATCTTCGATGGCACAAAGGAATCATCAACTTATTTAAATAGTGACTGGTGACTAATTAAAGGGAATCTCTGGTATTAGTTTAAAATAAAAACCAAACACAGCTCTAGCACTTCCTTATGCTTTAAAAGTGAAAACAAAGATATCATCATTAGCAGGATACAACAGGAATGCACCCAAAGCTAAAAAAGTAGGTGGAGAAGGAATAGTTCCTTATAGCACCAATGACACCCCAGAGGTAACTGTACCAACGAGTACAGTTTAATGTACTATTAAATTTAATGTGTAACTTCTATGCACTCTCAGTTACTAAAAAACAAAAAACACCTTATCTAACATGATTACAGGGCCAGTGGATTCATTAAAATATTGTATACAACACCACAAAGTAGGGGCCAGATAATTGAAAAGAAGAAAACTATGCTGCCTCAACCTAGGGTCAAATCACGAAGCACTGATTTTCTGCAACACACTAAACTAACTATTTTTTTGTTTATTGGTCCAAAATTAAGTGACCTGATTAGCTATCTTCAAGAAAAAAACAAACTGACTTATCTTTCTCTTTAAGACAATCAGTCCACAGAACCTGACAACAGCGGAGATGTGCTGATATCTTCTAAGCGATCAAAGAGATGGGACACTGATGAGCACTGGTGTGTCTTAGGTGGTCTCTAGGCTGTTCTTCCTCTGGAGACCATCAGCACTTTCCAGAATGGTGGTTGGGAGACAAAGGGCATTTGCTCACAGTGTCCCCATATGAAACCTCCCACCTACAACCATGCCAAAGTATTTCTACTGTGATGTGTACATAAAAGTTTACGTATATTTTGCAATCTTTTGAGTACTTTCTGACAGATAGAATTAATAAAATGAGTAATTAGCAGAGACCCGCAGGAACCAGAAAGTTTCTTAAACTTTCTTATTAGGCCCCTTTTCACTTCTGGAAATTACTGACAGCTTTATATCACATTGCTTCATCACAACAGGGCTTCATTCCTAGCCAAGTAGAGCTTGTAGGATCACCTCATAATAATGTCACAATTTAATCCATATGCTTGATGTCTTAGAATTGAAAAATTGACAGGTTTAGCTACATTGAGCCTGATAATAAAAAATTAAATCAACAAAAAATTGGATCTAAAAGTAAAAAGAAATGTCCTCCAGTACAATTTTACATGGAGAGATGGAAATATACAAGTATAATGTGGCTTGTATATTATCACTCCAGGAAATTAGTAGCTGAATAAGGTTTACTCCTCTGGTTTCTATTTCAATATTAACGAGTTGAGCAATTACTACATGGAACAAGCCCCTTTAATACCACCTGGTCTACTTCCCAGCAGTAAGTTCCACTCCCAGGCTTGTCATGGCTCATTTAAACAGTACAGTATGCTCCCTCTACAAGTCTGCTCCTAGAGCTTACAGAGTTTAAGATATAATGAGATACGAAGGTGTTTATCATGAGGTAGAAGGGAACTCTGAGCCAAAGCAACAGGAGCTGGATATCATGAGCAGGCTGGGAACAGAAAGTTGTTTTTTCTTTAAGGTATACTGGAAAAATAAATGATACCATAAGACACACATAAAGTCTGGGAAAAGGCAAAAGTTTGAAGCAGAAGTAACTCTTACAGAAACTTAGAGAACAAGACAAGATTTCAGAAACAGAGATGAGGAATGGGAAGTACATCTTTCATCATTGCCTTTTGCTGCCTTTACAGGTAAAATCATGGTTTAAGAATTATAATTTACCCCCTCCCATAACCAATGGCAAAATTTTGCAAGAGATGCTCTGTCTAAAAAGTAGCAATTAAAATCCATGTGATGGATTCTGAAGACTTCAGGAAGGAGAAGTATGTATATAAAAGTAATGGCCGATAAAAATTAGAAGAGGAAAGGAGAAAAAAGCTAACTGTAAATAAATTTAATTTAAATTGGAACTTGCATTTCTGATAAAGAAGTGACTCAACATAAAAGGACTCTTCCCTCTTATGTGACACTCATAAAAATAGTACATAAAAACAAAATAACAATTAGACATCAGGCATTAGCTGAACCAGGAGAAGTGCCAATAATGAAGAAAGAACTTAGTCATAGTGCGGACCGGAGTTTAAGTGGAAAAGGCTTGGAGCAGGAAAGGTGGTAGTGGTAAAAAACTGGGTTACAAGCCTTACTAGCTAAGGACTGGGGGCAGACTGCAGGATTCAGGGTCAGGGGAGATGGAACTAACCTCTCCATACAAAGAAATTAAAGAAATTCACAAAGGTTGGCTCCATCTGTAAAAATAAAGATTTCGAGAAAACCTCTGCATACTAGCCCAATGAAGCTATGTTGAGAGAGAGAGGGTCACTTAGGAGAAATCACTGGTACATGAGAGACATGCAGAAACCTAAGCACAGAAATTAATATTAAAACTGGTCCATAAACAGTGAACATATTGGGCTCCCACAGAGACAAACTCGAAGCTGATCCAGAGGAAAAGGACTCCCAAGGTAAGCTCTACAGATCACTAACCATATGAGAAAACAAACCAGTGAAAGGAAGTTAATAGTTACAACAAACAGGAGATTTCACATCGTAAAAGTTTAAATAAGTTTAACAGAAGTTCTCCCAACAGAAGGTCAAATATTAGATTCTCTAGATTAACCAGTATCTTTTTCTCTCTTCCAATAAATGATGGATTTATTGGATTCTCTAGATTAACCAGTATCTTTTTCTCTCTTTCAATGATGCCCAAGGCACACTGAAAGATTGCAACTAGGAGACAATATAAGAAGACTCTATTGGCTGTTTAACCAGCACCCATACTTTCATTTCCTACCTTGTCCCTTTTAGCCTTTGTTCAGGTATCCACCTGTCACAGCATGACTCCGAGATAAATACTATCTCCAAACCTCAACGGTAGATACTGAGTAGTCTAAGCCCAAAAAGGTAATCCCACTTTCCCTTCCCCATGATGCAGCATGTGACTCAGTCTGGCCAAACACATGCTGAGTAGAAGCCCACTGATGAAGTAGAGTGAAGATAACGACGCTGTAAGAAAGATTTTCTTATACCTGAGAAACAGACCTAGAAGCACTTGGAAATTATGGCATTATCCTGATACCAGCCTGAGGATAAAATAAACACACAGATTAACATCAGTACACCTGGTCAGTGGATGATTTTAAAAATCTTTACTGCAGTTATATTCTGTCTTCTATGCTTTCCTTTTATAGACTATGTTTCCTCACAAGGCAATAATATTGTAAAATCAACAATGGGCACCTCTCCATCACCCCCCAACTTTGTGAAATAAAACCAGCACATAGATTGAAAACACATAGATTGAAAAGCCCAGAAACCAAAACACTTTTATAATACACAAGAAAAAAGTCTCTAACAACCATGTTTATAGCTAATTAGATCCTCAGAAAAATTTTTATAGCTTTCTATTATAAGTGAAAACATTCAAGTAACTTGGAAACAAAAGTATGGCAAATATAAAGAAAATAAGAAAGTAATAATAGAATAGAATCCAAAGGAATAAAAGTAAATACAAAACAGAGTCTACGAAATCAAATATGGCTCCTTAAAAAGAAATGTAGCTATTTTTCTGCCACACTGAACAAGAAAAGAAGATAAAAGTTAAAAAGTGTAGGAATGAAAAAGAGCATAAATATAGTACAGATTTAAAAAGCACTCACCAATTAGAAATGATAGTATCAGACTAGTAGGTGAGTGTGAAATAAAATTCTACTGTAGTAAGTTACTGAAAGTTTGGGACTGGTTTTTATAGCAGCTTGTGCTACTTTAATAAAACTAATAAGGATGCAACAGAGTATACACAGCAAATTTAAAAAAATAACCTTTCCACGTGCTGCCAACAAAAATTTAGAAAATTTAACAGGAAAATATCATTCATAATAGCAACAAATGAGAAATCTAGGAATAAATCTAACATGCGATAGACATGAGAGGACTTTATTAACAAAATGCGCAAGACATCAGTGAAAGTCACAAAAGAGAACTTAAGTGGACAGAGAAATAGGTCACATTAAGGGATAGAAAGACTCAAATTTTGCCTAAATTAGTATATAAATCAATGGAAATTTCTATTGAGATCCAAAAAGGATTTTTTTTAAAGGAACTAGTCAATGTCATTATAAAATTACATATAGAAGAATAAAGGTGCCAAACGTTTCTGACAAAGGAACACTAAGGAGAGACTTGTTCTACTCTGTATCAGGCGGCGCCTGGGGCTCAGCAGGTAGGGCGCCGGCCCCATATGCTGAGGGTGGCGGGTTCAAACCCGGCCCCGGCCAAACTGCAACAACAAAATAGCCGGGCGTTGTGGCGTGCGCCTGTAGTCCCAGCTGCTCGGGAGGCTGAGGCAAGAGAATCGCGTAAGCCCAAGAGTTAGAGGTTGCTGTGAGCCGTGTGACGCCACGGCACTCTACCTGAGGGCGGTACAGTGAGACTCTGTCTCTACAAAAAAAAAAAAAAAACACAACTGTAAATAAAACAGTAACAAACTAGCACAGCAATAACAAATAGGTGAATGGAAAACTATACAGAAACTAGAAATGGAATGAAGCACATACTGGAACTTATTATGTCATAGAGGAGATACTACAATTGGCTTTCCACTAGGAGACACTAAAATTAAAAACTCTGCTCACAAGAAACTCTTCAGATATATAAAAAACTTACATGTGGTGCTGTGGCTCATGCCTGTAATCCTAGCACTGTGGGAGGCAGGCGTGGAAGGATCCTTTGAGCTCAAAAGTTTGAGAGCAGCCTGAGCACAAGTGAGATCCTGGCTCTACTAAAAATAGAAAAATCAGCTAGGCCTTGTGGCAGATGCCTGTAGTCCCAGCTACTCAGGAGGATGAGCCAGGAAGATTGCTTGAACCCAGGAGTTTTGAGGTTGCTGTAAGCTAGGCTGACACCATAGTACTCTAGCTTGAGGCAACAGATTAAGACACTATTTTAAAAATAAAGAACAACAAAAAAAGAAAAGAACCACTGTAGGCAATATAGCAAGACCCCATCTCTAAAAAATTTTTTAAAAACTATATGTAAAAATAAAACTTTAACAAGTACATAAACAATTCTCCTAAAACTTAGTATCTCTTCCAGGATGTTTTATCAAAATATGTAGCCCACTCATATTGGCTGTTTATGTTTATATTCATCCATAGCAAAACCCTAGGTTTTGCTCTGTAACATAATCTTTTTTCAGAAAATGTGTGTAAGTCTGAGACGTGTGACAGCAGAAAACACACTCTCTCAAAGAGTATTTTGTCCCCATCCCCTAGTGTAGTTAGGAGCATCTTGTAAGTCTAACAAACAAGGCATTGACACTTAAAAATATCTAAAAACTAAAATGAAACAAAACAAAACATGGAGCTGAGTGATGAGGGACTAGTGTTGACTGAAAAAGTGCAGGCAGGTTTCTTTACAGGCAATGTCATTTGGTGTGAGCCATCAGAAAAGGATGGAACTGTACAAAGCAAAATTATGAAAAAAGTAGGCAAGATAAAACAGTTTTAGCAAAAGCATGAAGGAAGAAAACTATAAGGTAAGAATAAATAATAAGATGATTCTGGAGAATGGAGATAATAAATATACAGAGAAACAGAGCCAGAAATGTATCCAAGAACAAATTTATGGAGGGCCAAATGAAACATGAAGCTTCTGGGGGTTTCTAAATATAAGTGTGACATAATTAGATTTATGTTCCTAATGAAAGTAGAAAACATTTCCATTGAGCAACTTGTTAGGAAAAAATGTTCTGAATACACACCTGTGTATTAGCAAGGTCACCACAGTACTTTTATCCAGTTCGTATTCAATTCAGTGATAGCGATTGAAGATGAAAAAAGAGAATAAAAATGAAAACATACTACATTTATAGGAAAAGAAACGATGATATGAAATGAATATATCTAATACCTGCCTTTTACCAAAAGAAAAAAATACTAACAATGGAGATCCTGGTTCTTTCTTTTAAAAGTTGTTATATAATACCTATACACATATCTGAATCAATTATACTTTTCTGAGCCACGTGTGGTGGTTCACATCTATAATCCTAGCACTTTGGGAGGCTGAAATGTAAGGACCACTTGAGTTTAGGAGTCTGAGATTGCAATGTGCTACCATAATGCCACCGCACTCAAGCCCAGGCTAAAGAGCAAGACACACACACACACACACACACACACACACACACACACACACACACACGGTGCCAAAAATGCATATACAGATTTTATGAAAGGAAAACTGTATTAAGTTTGTAATACTCAAATCACATTTGTTGAAATTAGAAGAGGTCTCAATTTGACTTGTGTTCATCTTTTGTTATTACTATATATTATCATAATTTCAACACAGTTTTTTCCTTTCTTAAAATGTGTATACATTTTTTGGCACCATCTATATATATGTAAACACATTTCTGAGAAAAGAGAACTATCCTATTTTACTGTCTCTCATTCTTTTTACAGTTTTAACTCCCATCTACAGGTTTTGACCATTGGATAAAGACAATTTGGCAATCTTGAAGGTTGCAAAAATTTTATGAGTTAAGAAAATACAAATAGGCACAACAAAAAGGTAAAAATAAGAAATAATGAAAGAAAAGGAAGGTATGCAGGATAGATGCAGCCCAAGACAAAGCAACACTAAGGGAATCACAATATACTGTGGATATGCTGGGTTAGAAAGAGAACACCAAACACGATGCCAGAGCCCCAGATGGACAGATGTATTCTTGTTGGTTCTTTCCAAATTCCCACACTGCCATATGGAAAACTCAAGCTTAATTTCAAGATCAAGAGTTTCTTCCATTCCTGCTAACTAGTAATCACCTTAGTCTAAAAAGTAATAATATATATCATCTGGAAAATGCATGGTCATAAACATATCGAGAAAAAATAACTTTACTCTGTTGAAAATTATGCTAATGATGGCTTGGCGCCCGTTGTTCAGTGGTTAGGGTGCCAGCCACGTGCCCTGGGCTGGTGGGTTCGAACCCGGCTAGGGCCAGCTAAACAACAATGACAACAATAACAAAAAAAAAAAAAAATAGCCGGGTATTTGGCGGATGCCTATAGTCCCAGCTATTCAGGAGGCTGAGGCAAGAGAATCGCTTAAGCCCAAGAGTTTGAGCTTGAGAGTGACTCCACAGCACTCTACCAAGGGCGACATAATAAAACTCTGTCTCCAAAAAAAAAAAAGAAAGAAAGAAAAAAAGAAAATTATACCAATGTCAATGGGGTATTATGTCATCCTGTGAAGAAAAGGCAAAGAAAAGAAGAATGAATCCAGCCACAATTGCTTTCACATGCATGGCAATGTCATTCTCTGCTAAAGTGAAAGCTTTAGAATGAAAAACCATTCCCTGTGAGAATGGGTCATGTGTAAAATTGATATGTATTTTCCACAGCAACTATTCCGAACCAAATAGGTATCTTTTACTTAATTTCCTAGAACCTTAAACCACAGAGAAAACATGAACTCTGGGTCTAAACAATATTCAATCTTGAGGATCTAACTCATAGACAAGACAAATGGTATAATGGATTTTTAAAAACAACAGTTGTTTGGTTATATATACTCTTAGAATACTTACTTTTACTTTGAGAATAAAATAAATATAATTTAAAATATTTACTGAGTGCCAATTATGTGTTATACATTGCACTTGTTTCTGGGGATTCAAGATGAACCACATTTGTGAATACGAAACATCTCAGGGAAGATGATGAAAGCTTGTAAACCAATGACTATAATATAATGTGTTAAATCCTACAGAAACAGATTAAACAGAAATTTAACTTTCATTATAAAATCTTACACAAAAACTACTTTGCACCTAAATATCTTTTTTTCATCATGGAATTATTTACTTTTATTTGTTTTTGAGACAGTCTTGCTCTGTCACCTGAGCTAGAGTATAGGTGTATCATCAAGGCTCACAGCTACCTGGAACTCCTGGGCTCAGCCTCCCAAGCAGCTAAGACTACAAGGCATCCACAGCCACATGGCTAATTTTTTCTGGCATCCATAGCCACATGGCTAATTTTTTCTATTTCTGGTAGGAACAGGGTCTGGCTTTTCTCAGGTGGACCTTAAACTCTTGACCTCAATTGGTCCTCTAGCCTCAACCTCCCAAAGTGCTAGGATTACAGGTGTGAGCCATCACACCAAGTGTATTTTCATTTTTTATTTTTTTGGAGACAGAGTCTCAAGCTGTTGTCCTGAGTAAAGTGCCGTGGCGTCACAGTTCACAGCAACCTCAGACTCTTGGGCTTAAGCGATTCTCTTGCCTCAGCCTCCCAAGTAGCTGGGATTACAGGTGCCCACCACAACGCCTGGCTATTTTTTTGTTGCAGTTTGGCCGGGGGTGGGTTTGAACCCACCACCCTTGGTATATGGGGCCGGTGTCCTACTCATTGAGCCACAGGCACTGCCCGGTCCTTATCTCATTTTTACCCTAAAAGCATCAAATAGTATGCTGTTTCTTGAAACGACAATTGCTTCTTCCCATTAAATTACATTGGTGCCTTTTACCATATATATGTGGATCTAGGAGGTCTGACAATTAAGTTTGTGAACTCATCTTAGAGAAAGTGCTACATACCTCATTGCTGAATATCACTGTGGTAGCCACCTTTGAACACCCCCACCCCACCTTCCCCCCTTAGGAAGCTATACACTAACATCAATGCCTAGTTCTCCCTTCAAAGCAATTTTGGAACTCTTTTTCTGGAATGGCCATCAGAATTGTTGTCATATTATCCTTGATGTCCTGAATGTCATCACAGTTGCCTTCCTTTCAGTATTTCCTTTATCTTAAGGTAAAGAAGAAAGTCATTGTAGGCCAGCCATGGTGGTCTCACTATATGCCTGCAATCCTAGTACTCTGGGAGGCAGAGGTAGGAGGACCACTTGAGCTCAGCAGTTTGAGACCAACCTGAGCAAGAGCAAGACTCCGGCTCTAATAAAAATAGAAAAATTAGCCAGGTGTTGTGGTGAGCACCTATAGTCCAGCTACTTGGGAGTCTGAGACAGGGGAATGAAACTAAAAGTTTGAGGCTGCTCTGAGTTAGGCTGATGTTGTGGCACTCTGGCCTGGGACAACAGAGTGAGACTCTGTTTCAAAATATAAACAACGAAAAAAAGGTCATCGGGGGTCAGATCACTTGAGTGTGTGTGTGTGGGGGTGTTCTAAAACAATTATTTGTCAACACTTCCAAAAGTAAACCTGGTTGACTGTTCAGTTGGTACAAATTCATAATGAACAATCCCTCTGACATTAAGAAAGGTTAGTGACATTGTTTTGACTCTTGATTTGGACTGATGGAACTTTTTTGGTCGTGGATAATTGGCTGACTTCCACTGCACACTTTGATGCTTTGTTTCAGGGTCATATTGGTAGACTCATGTTTCATCACCAGTGATAACACAACCTACAACATCAACTTGCTTCTTCAAAAGGTCTTGGCAAACTTCGACTCTCCTTTGTTTTCTCTGGTTTGTCAGTGAACTCCCTTGTACAATGACAACACTTCTGATGGCCATTCCAGAAAAAGAGTTCCAAAATTGCTTTGACGTGTCCAGTAGGCCCTGGGAGGTGCATAGCTTCCCAAGGGGATACTTCAGAGACGACCACAGCGATATTAAGCAATGAGGTATATAGCACTTTTCCTAGGATGAGTTCACTAACTTAACTGTCAGACCTCATGCTACTGTACTCTCTCTTCCATTATTCTATATATGTACCTTCATGCCAATACTATTCTCTTTTGGTTTTTCCTTTTTTTTTTTAATTTCAGATTAATATGAGAGTACAAACCATTAGGTTATATCATTCACACATGTCAGGTAAAAATCAGAGTTGTAGCTGTGTCCTAGACCCAGGGAGTATGACATACATCCAAGCATTGCGCCCACTGAGTAGGAAGCTACTGAACCTCCTGTTCCTCCATCCTTTTTGAGTTTGAGATTTTCTCTGGTGTGGGGTCTGTGATTGTTTTGTTTTTTTTTTGTAGAGACAGAGTCTCACTGTACCGCCCTCGGGTAGAGTGCCGTGGCGTCACACGGCTCACAGCAACCTCTAACTCTTGAGCTTACGCGATTCTCTTGCCTCAGCCTCCCGAGCAGCTGGGACTACAGGCGCCCGCCACAACGCCTGGCTATTTTTTTTTTGTTGTTGCAGTTTGGCCGGGGCTGGGTTATGAACCCGCCACCCTCGGCATATAGGGCCGGCGCCCTACTCACTGAGCCACAGGCACCACCCAGGGGTCTGTGATTGTTAACCTCCCAGGTTCAAACTGGTATTGAGTACATGTGATGCTTGTTTTTCTAATCTTGCCATACTTAGGAGAATTTTTCCAAATCCATCCACAAAGGATGCAAAATTTCTATTTTGGGGGATGGGAATGAACAATATCCCATGGTATACAAATGCCACAGTTTATTAATCCATTCATGTGTTGATGGGCACTTGGGTTGTTTCCACATCTTTGTCATTGTGAACTGAGGAGCTATGAACATTGTAACACAAATGTCCTTATAGTAAAGGGTCTTTTTTTCCTTTGGGTACATGCCTAGTAGTGGAATTGCCGGGTCAAGCACTATATTCTTTTGATTACTGTAGTTTTATAGCAAGACTTCAAATAATCTGCTGTAAGTCATCCACCTCTATTCTCTTTCAAAATTAGTTTAGCTCTGCTAGATTCATGGTAAAATTTAAAATAAATTTTAGATTCCAATTGTCAGTTCTACAAAAAGCCCCCTATGAGTTTTACTGGATTTGTGTTGCAAATACAAATCACTTTGGGGGAAATAGGTATCTTCAAGAGTGACTAATTCAAATCACAGATTAGATGGATCTCCATTTAGGAGGGTGTTTTGAGCCCCCACCCTTTTTTGAAAGATAGGGTCTTGCCACACTGCCCAGGCTAGAGTACAGTGGCTATTCAAATATACAATCACAGCTCACTATAGCCTCAAACTCCTGGGCTAAAGTGATCTTCGTGCCTCAGTCTCGCAAGCAACTGGGACTAGTGGTGTCTACCACCTGTAGTTTACTTAGGTGTTCTTTAATTTCTCAGTAATGTTTTATAGTTTCCAGTATAGAGATCTTGTACAAACTTTTGTTTAATTTATTCTAAAGTATTTTATGCATTTTGAAACTATTGTAAATAGTATTTTCTAAAGTTTCAGTCTCCATCTGTCTACTGTGGAGTAGACATTTTATTGTCTTGCTTTATTGTGCTCCACAGATACTGTGTTTGTGCCAATGCTGTGTGAGCAAGTCTACAGGCACCAATTTTCTAACAGCAGGTGCTCAATTGGGTCTCTGTGTCACATTGGGGTAATTCTCACAGGATTTCAAACTTTTTCATTATAGTTAAATCTATTATTATAGCTGTTAGGGTGCTACAAATTATATCTATATTAAGATGGCGAACTTAATCAATAAATGTATGTGTTCTGACTACTCCGTGACTCTCTCCTTTTCCTCAGGCCTCCCTGAGACACAGTAATATTGAAATTAGGCCAAATAATAACCCTACAGTGGCCTCTAAGTGTTCAAGTGAAAGGAAGAGTCACACATCTCTCACTTACCATCTAAAGCTAGAAATAATAACTTTAGTAAGGAAGGCATGTTGAAGGCCCAAGACAGGCGAAAACTAGGTATCTTGTGTTAAACTATTAGCCAGGTGGTATTGCAAAGGAAAAGTTCTTTAAAGAAAATCAAAGTGCTACTGCAGTGAATGCATGAATAATAAGAAAACAAAACAGCCTTACTGTAGATATGGAGAAAGTTTCAGAGGTCTGGATAGACAATCAGCCATGATGTTTCCTTGAGCCAAAACCTAATCCAGAGCAAGAGCCTATGTTCAATTCTATGAAGGCTAAGGAGAGGTGAGGAAGCTATAGAAGCAAAGTCGGAAATTAGTAGGGGTTGGTTCATGAAGTTTAAGGAAAGAAACTGTCTCCATTACCCAGTAGTGAAAGGTGAAGTGCAAAGTGCTGACTGAGAAGCTGTAGCAAGCTATCCAGAAGGCCCTTGATAAAAATGGCTACACTACAAAACAAACAAAAAACAACAAAAAAAATCAAATCAAAACAAAACAAACAAAAAAGATGGCTACAGTAAACAAAAGAAACAGCCTTTTATTGAAGGAAGATGGCATCTAGAGAAGTCACTGCCTTGCTTCAATGCTTCAAAGGATAGTCTGACTCTCTTATTAGGGGCTAATGCAGTTGATGACTTTATGCTGAAATAAATGCTAATTTACCATTCTGAAAATCCAAAGGTCCTAAAGAATTATGCTAAATCTATTCTGCTCGTGCTCTATGGAATGGAACAACAAAGCCTAGATGACAGCACATCTGTTTACAGCATGGTTTACAGAGTATTTTAAGCCTTACTGGGGAGACTTGATGCTCAGAAAAAAAAAAAAATTCCTTTCAATATATTATTGCTCATTGACAACGTATCTGGTCATACAAGAGCTCTGATGGAGATATATAAGGAAATTAATGTTGTTTTTATGCCTACCATTACATTATCCATTCTGCAGCCCATGGACCAAAGAGTTATTTCAACTTTCAAGTCTTATTATTAATGAAATACATTTGGAAAGGCTATATAGTTGTCAGAGATGGTGATTCCTGTGATGGATTCTCAACTCCTCGCATTTATGAAATATATTTTATAAGGCTATCACTGCCATAGGTGATGATTCTACAGATGGATCTAGGAAAAGTGAACTGAAAACCTTCTGAAAAAGATTCACTATTCTAGATGCCATTAATACCATCCATAATTCGTGGGAGGAGGTAAAATATTAAAGTTAACAGGAGTTTGGAAGAAGTTGATTCCAACCCTCATAGATGACTTTGAGGCATTCAAGGCTTCAGTGGAGGAAGGAACTACAAACATGATGGAAACTGCAGGAGAACTAGAATTAGAAGTAGAGCCTAAAGATGGAAATGAGCTGCTGCAGCAATCTCCTGATAAACAAACAGATGAAGAATTGCTTCTTATGGATAAGCAAAGAAAGTGTCTAGAAATGGAATCTACTCCTGATGAAGATATTGGGAATGTTGTCGAAGTGATAACAAGGGATTCAGAATATTATATAAACTTAGTTGATAAAGTGGCAGCAGGGCTTAAAAGAACTGACCCCAATTTTGAATGAAGTTTTACTGTGGGTAAAATGCTATCAAATGGGCATGCTACAGAGAAACCTTTTTTGAAGGGAAGAATCAATTGATGCAGCAAATTTTATAGTTATCTTATTTTAAGAAATTGTCAGAGAAACCCCAACCTTTAGCTACCACCACCACCCTGATTAGCCAGCAGCAACTAACACTGATGCAAGACTCTCCACCAGCAAAAAGATTATGATTTGCAAAAGGCACAGATGATTGTTAGCAAGTTTTAACAATAAAGTATTTTTAAGTTAAAGGATGCACATTGATTTTTAGACACAATGCTATCATATTCTAATTAGACTACAGTATAATACAAATATAACTTTTATATACACCAGGAAACCCAAAAGTTCATGTGACTTTATTGCAATATTTACTTTATTGCAGTGGTCTGGAAGCAAACCCAAAATATCTCCAAGGTATTGCCCTGTTTAGATAACCATATTGCCTATGAGTAATGATAGTTTTAGTACTTCCTTTTGAATTTTATTCTCCCTCCCTCCCTCTTCTCTTGCTGCATAACTATACTGAACAGGAGGGGTAAAGATGGACATCTTTATAATCTCAGGGGAAAAGTGTTCGGCTTTCATCATTAGCCATGGTGTTACCTAAATTTTTCATAGACACTCTATGGAGCTAAACAACTTGTCTTTTATTTCTAGTTGGCTATAAGTTTTTATCATGAATGTGTTGCTTTTTCTAAATGCTCTGAGATTATGTGATTTTTTTTCTTTATTTTGTTAAATGAATGAATTGAATTAACTCGGTTTTGAATACTGAACAAATCTTAAATTTTGGAAATGAGCCCACCTTGGTTGTGATATATTATCTTTTGTACCTATCTTGAATTCAATTTGCCAGAGCTCTGTTGGGGACTTTTATGTCAATGTTGATGAGTGAGAATGACCTGTAAGTTTTTTTCACTTTGTAATGTGTTTGTCAAGTTTAGGTATAAGGGCAACCTGATATCAAGCTGAACTGGAAAATATTTCTACTTTCTCTATTTTCTGAATGATTTTCTCTGAGACTGATATTATTTATTGCTTATATGCTTGACAAAATTCAACAGTAAAGCCATTTAGGCCTGGAGTTTTCTTTGTAGAAATTTTCTTAATTACATATTCAATTTATTTTTTTTTACTTTAATATCTTTTTTTTTGTATTGTTAGGGACTCATTGAGGCTACTACATATTCAATTTCTTTAATAGATAGAGGCCTGACCAATTTTTTCTCCCTTCTTGACCCAGTTTCGATAAGTTATATTTTTCAAGGAATTTGTCTATTACATTTAATATGTAAAATTTATTGGCATAAAGTTGTCCAAAATATTCTCTTACCTTTTTAATGCCATTAAAATTTGGAGGGATATCTTCTTCTTTTATTCCAGATATTGGTAATTGATATGTCTTTCCTTTTCCCTTAATCAGTCTTGCTAGGGACCTACTGATTACATCAATTATTTGAAGAACCATAGTTGATTTTGTCAATTTTCTATGCTATCTGTTTTCTATTTCCTTCATTTCTACCATCTTCATCATTTGCTTTTTCCTATTAACTGTGGTTTACTTTGCTTCTTTTTCTAATGTATTAGTGTAGAAACTCAAGACCACTGAACTTAAACTTTTTCTGTTCTTTTTTTTTTTTTCATTGTTAAATCATAGCTATGTACATTAGTGCAATCAAGGGGTACAAGGTGCTGGTTTCGTATACAATCTGAAATATTCTCATCAAACTGTTCAACGTAGCCTTCATGGCATTTTCTTAGTTATTGTATGTAGACACTTGTATTCTGCCTTTAGTAAGTTTCGCCTGTACCCATTCTAAGATGCACCATAGGTGTGGCCCCATCCATTACCCTACCTCCACCCTAACCTCCCCCCTCCCTTCCCATTCATTGGCCCTTTCCTCATAGTCTTGTGCTATAGTTGGGTTATAGCCTTCATGTGAAAACTATAATTTAGCTTCATAGTAGGGCTGAGTACATTGGATACTTTTTCTTCCATTCCTGAGATACTTTGCTAAGAAGAATATGTTCCAGCTCCATCCATGTAAACATGAAAGAGGTAAAGCCTCCATCTTTCTTTAAGGCTGCATAGTATTCCATGGTATACATGTACCACAATTTGCTAGTCCATTCGTGGGTCGATGGGTACTTGGGCTTCTTCCATGACTTAGCAATCATGAATTGGGCTGCAATGAATATTCTGGTACAGATGTCTTTGTTACATTGTGATTTTTGGGCTTCTGGGTATAAACCTAGTAAAGGAATTATAGGATCAAATTGCAGATCTATTTTTTAGGTCTCTAAGTATTCTCCAAACATCCTTCTAGAAGGAACGTATTAGTGTGCATTCCCAACAGCAGTATAGAAGTGTGCCCTTTTCTACACATCCACGCCAACATCTCTGGTTTTGGGATTTTGTTAGGTGGGCTACTCTTACTGGGGTTAGGTGATATCTCAAAGTAGTTTTGATATGCATTTCTCTGATGATTAAGGATGATGAGCTTTTTTTCGTGTGTTTGTAGATCGTGCGTCTGTCTTCTTTAGAGAAGTTTCTCTTCAAGTCCCTTGCCCACCCTGAGATGGGATCACGTATTCTTTTTTTGCTAATACGTTTGAGTTCTCTGTGGATTCTGGTTATTAGACCTTTATCGGAGATATAACCTGCAAATATTTTCTCCCATTCTGAGGGCTGTCTGCTTGCTTTACTTACTATGTTCTTGGCTGTGCAGAAGCTTTTTAGTTTGATCAGGTCCCAGTACTGTATTTTTGATACTGCTTCAATTGCCTGGGGAGTCCTCCTCATAAAATATTCACCCAGGCCGATTCCTTCAAGAGTTTTCCCTGCACATTCTTCAAGTATTTTTATAGTTTCATGTCTTAAGTTTAAATCTTTTATCCAGTGAGAGTCTATCTTAGTTAATGGTGAAAGGTGTGGGTCCAGTTGTATTCAAAGGTAAAAATTTACCTTAAGTACTTCTTGAGTTGTGTGACACAAAATTTCATGTTTGAATTTTCATTTTCTTCAGTTCAAAATGATTCCTCATATGTGTATTCCTTATTACTTCTTCTCTGAGTCGTGGTATTTAGAATTGTTATCTAATTTCCAAACATTTGAGGGATTTTCTAAATATCTTATTGTTAACTTCTAACTTAAGTCCATTGTAGTTAGAGAATAACTCTGACATATTTCAGTCTTCTGAAATTTATTGGAACTTACTTTTATGGTCCAGCATATGGTCTATATTAGTGAACATTCCGTATGTACTTAAAAACACATATATTCTTCATTTGTTGGATGTAGTAGTGCATAAATATTAAATAGATCAAGTTGATAGTATCTAGAGACTTTCAATATTTCTACTTATTTTTTCATTGTTTACTAATTTTATCAATTTCTGATACATAGAGATGAGAATCTCATGACTAATGACTACAGATTTGTCTGTTTTTCCCTTTAGTTCTGTCAATTTGTCCTTCATGAATTTTTTTTTTTTTTTGAGACAGATTCTCAGTCTGCACCCTGAGTAGAGTGCTATGGCATCATAGCAAGCAGCAACCTCAAACTCTTGAGCTCAAGAGATCCTCTTGCTTCGGCCTCCCGAGTAGCTGAGACTACAGGAACTAGCCACTATGCCCAGCTTCTTTTTCTATTTTTAGTAGAGATGGGGATTTTGCTTTTGCTCAGGTTGGTCTGGAACTCCTGAGCTCAAGTAATCCACCTGCCTTGGCCTCCCAGAGTGCTAAGACTACAGGTGTGAGCCATTGCAACCTGCTTGTCCTTCATGATTTTGAAGGGCTATTACTAGGTGCGTACATATTAGGGATTATTGTGGGGTCTTTCTAATAAATTATCCTTTTCATCATTATGATGTATCCTTCTTTATCTCTGGGAATACTCTTTGTTTGAAAGTCTCCTTTGTCTGACAGTAATATACCCGTAACAGGTTTCTTGTGATTATTGTTTCCAAGATCTTCCTTTTTCCATTCTTTAATTCTAGTCTATCTGTGTTTATTACAGTATAGGTCTTATAAATGGTATACAGTTGGGCCTTGCTTCTTTTAAAAAATCCATTCTAATAATCTCTGTCCTTTAATTAGAATCTTTTTTTTTATTATTAAATCATAGCTGTGTACATCAATATGATCATGGGGCACCATACACTTGTTTCATAGAATATTTGATACATTTTCATCTCATTAGTTAGTATTGGTAGAGTTAAATTAATGTCTCATATCCATTTGTCTTTCCTCCTCTCTTTCTTTTCTGCATTTCATCTTGGTAAATGAAGTAACTTTTAGCATTACATTTTATTTCCTCTATTGGCTTCTCGGAATTTTTTGATTTGTTATTTATTTTTATTAAATCAAATATTAGCTGTGTACACTAATGCAATCATGGGGTACAATGTGCTGGCCTTATATATAATCTGAAATATTTTCATCAAACTAGTTAACACAGCCTTTGCCACACCTTCTTAGTTATTGTGTTAAGACATTTATATTCTACACTTAATAAATTTAACATATACCCTTGTAAAATGCACTGTAGGTGTGGTTCCCACCAATTACTCTCCTTCCACCAATCCCATCCTCCCCCGGCCCCTCCCGCTCCTCCTTCCCCTTCTTCTTGGGCTATAGTTGGGTTACAGCTTTCATATGAAAGCTATAAATTGGTTTCATAGTAGGGCTGAGTACATTGGATATTTTTTTTTCCATTCTTGAGGTACTTTTAAAATATGGAATGCTTCACGAATTTGCATGTCATCCTTATGCATGGGCCATGGTAACCTTCTCTGTCTCGTTCTAATTTTCATATATGTGCTGCCGAAGGAGGCACTGTTTTTTATTGTTGTTTTTATTATTTCAGTAGTTGCTCAGCAGCTAAAATATGCATCTTAACTTATCGAAGTCTATTTGGATTAGAAATTGTAAGTTTGCATCTGACACTTCATATTTTCTACTTCACAAATGTAACAACCTTACAACAATATAATTCTACCCCTTAATCTTTTGGAATTTATTGTCATTATCTTTCACTTTTATACACATTATAATTCTGTCTTACAATATTATTAATTTTGCTCTAAATGGTTACTTGTCTTTTAAGGGAATTATGAGATGATAAATTTTCTATATAATCAAATCATTTACCGTGTCTGGTGTTCTTCATTCCTTCCTGTAGATTCATGTTCTCTAATCTGGTTTCATTTCCCTTCAGCTTAAAAACAGCCATTAGCATTTTTATATAGTGTTTTCTAGAGATAAATTCTTTCTTTATTTGTTTATCTAAAAATGTCTTAGTTTTTAAAGGATGTTTTTCTTTGGTCACAGAATTTTAGGCTGATGATTTTTTTTCAGTTCCATTTTCTTCAGACTCGAAATATTTTTGATTAGAACTCAAGTTCTCATAGTTTCTCTTTACGTACTGTGCCTTTTTTCTCTGGCTGCTTTTGTTTCTTTCTGTATATTTTGTTTCCAGCAATTGGATTATGATGTTTCTAGTTATGGTTTTATTTCTATTTATCCTTCTTGGTTTCAGTTGAGTTTTTAGGATTTGTAAATCATGGTTTCAATTGAGTTTTTAGGATTTGTAAATCAAAGGTTTAAGCTTTTAAATCAAATTACAGAAATATTTCAGCCATTATTTTTGCAAGTATTTTTTTCTGCCTAATTCACACTCATTTATTCTTGTAGTATTCTAGTTATATATGTGTTAGCCTACATAACACTGCCCCTACACATCACTGAGGATCTGCTCATTTTGTGAAAATTCTTTCTCTCGTTATTCTACATATTGAATAATATCTACTGATATGTTTCAAAGTTCATTGATAGCAAAGCATGGTGGCTCCTGCCTGTAATTTTAGTACTTTGTGGGGTGGAGGCAGGTGGATGGCCTGAGCTCAGGAGTTCAAGACCAGTCAGGGCAAGACTGGGACCCTGTCTCTACTAAAAATAGAAAAACTAGCTAGGCATTGTGGCAAGTGCTGTAGTCCCAGCTACTCGGGAGGCTGAGGCAAAAGGATTGCTTGAACCCAAGAATTTGAAGTTGCTGTGAGCTGTGACATCATAGCACTCCGCCCAGGGCAAGAGAGTGAGATCGTCTCAAAAAAAGTTGATTGATACCTTCTCTTGACAGTTTTAATTTGCCATTAAGACCATTCAGTCAATTTTTCATTTCTATTTTAGCTCTCAAATTTCTATTTTTTTAATTGAACTAAATGTGTCAAATTTCTATTTTAAACAGTTTTACTTTCTCTGCTGAGATTTTCTATCTGTTCCATCATCAACAAGACATTGTCCTTTAATTCTTTGACACATATTTATAAGAATGAAGTCAAAATCTTTTTTTATTAAATAGGACTTTTCGGACATGATTTCTATTGCATGCTTCTTTCCTTCATTTTAAGTCATATATTACTGTCTCTTTGCATGTCCAGCAAATTTTGTAAGTTCAAAATAGGATTTTGCAAATAATACGCTGTCAAAACTTTTGGTTCTATTATCTACTTCTGAAGAACAATGATTTTTATTCTACTACATAATTCAGTTAATAGTTGACTTTTGAACTTGTATAGGCTTAAATTTATCCTTTGTTAAAGCTCAGGATATTTTTCAGGCTTCTCTATCTTGGTGGGATTCATCCCCCAAATTCTATTTGCCTTGTAGATTTGTTGGGGTTCTAAGTTTACTTAGACTAATCTCTATTTCTAAATCCTAGCTTTTCTATTACCTCGGCTAGACAACTAGGGTGTTAACAAGGACTTCTCCACCTTGGCTGGGCTAAAACTTCAAATTCCGCAGTACTGTTCTATTCTAATCCACTCTCACAAATCCACTCTCACTCCAGTAACATCTAGTAAGCTTTGAGTAGTCTCACCAAGTGAATGTGCAGCCTTGTTCTCAGCCAAGAATCATGGACAGCTGCCCTGACCTTCTCCTCGATATAATATCTGTATTTGAAATGCTTTTCTGATTTACTAGGGCATTTACAACTATAACACCCAAAGACCTCGAAAGGCCACCTAGTCAAAGAACTACATAATTTTTAAATCCATTTGGTTCTTAGAGATTTAGGTAACCTTTCATATCTGAGTGAGAACACCGAAAAGCAGAAAAGTTAAGTGGTTTCTACAGGTGCAAATAAGAAATATGAATTGGATTTTTAGTTGTAAATAGCATGCTTTGTAAGCAATCAACTTCACCAATTTCAAAATATTTATTATCTTTTTCAATCGTCACAACCTCATGAGGTGGGTGACTAAGTATTAATATCCCTGTTTTATAGAAGGCAGACTGGTTTAAAATGTAAGCATGCACTTTGCTATACAGAGTATCTTCTAATTCTCTTTCATTTAGTTTCTTCTAAGAGAAAAAGCTTATGATTAAGTGGGTAGATTACTATCTTTTACTCCATAACTGCAGGGAAGTTTTTGTAGAATTGTAAGTACCTACATGGTCAGCTCTAAAGGACGCAGAAAAAGATGACCCTGAGAAAAAATCATTTTTTAAAGCCCCCACATCCAAACAAAACCAGAGAACTGCCATACTGGCATACACATAACAGATCTTCTTGACATGAGTATACTACAATTAGGGTAAGGCATTAGGTTATCTAACCTTTTAAGCAATTTATTTATATTTAACAAGAGACAAGAGTTGACCCAACACCTCCAACAAAGGAGGAAAAAAGGAAAGAAAAGGAAAAAGCATGACAATCATCCAAATCCCTTGCTCTTCGGAGAAAGAGCATGCCAAATACTCTTAATTTCATCCCTACATAGGTGAGGGCATTTTCATATACAGACCACAAACTGATAAAGGAGAGAAAGAATTTTAAGAACTGGAAAATAAAGAGAGTTTCGGGGACTCCTTTATTTGATAAGTTTAGTTCTTTACTTGCTAGGTAAAGAGCGAGAACTCCAAGCTTTTTATGTGAAAAGATGATTAGGAAGCAGGATTTTTTTTTTTTTCTGAAGAATATGGTTTCTTTGACCGAGATAACTTGATATAGTTAAAAAAAGAAAAAAAAATATGGTTTCTTCTATTTGAAAGTTATATCTGACCCTAAATGGCTAAAATGTGGAATGAGTTTAGGCTTTAATGGAGGAGAAAGGCAAAGAATGTTTAGGGTTAATTGTAACAGATTCTAATTCATGTCACAGGAAAATAAAAAGATTTGAGGAAAACATTTAGTTTCTTCTTGTGGGAAACGTAGCATCAGGGTCAGAGCTTAGGGAAAGAAAAAAGGAAGGAACTCCAATAATTACTATATTAAATGAAACCATTTCCCACATTGTCCCCTAACAACTCAGAGCCCCAATTAACCTATTACCTCTGATGATGTAAAAAAAGTTAGGAATAGTCGAGATCATAGATTCTACCTGGTGGTCAGTGTAAGAGTGCTGGATATCATGGTAGACAAAAGAGACACAGAATCAGAGAGTTAACCAAAACTAGGGAGAAGTCCCAGGGATAGCTGGTTGTACACAAATTTTGCTTTATAATTCTACCTAATACCAGTCCCACCAATGTTTATCGGTACACTGAAGAGTGAATTTTGTTTTCTTTTTCAATTCAACTGTAAAAAAATATTTATATTAATTTTGTATATTTCCTACAGAATACTCAAACCTTAATATTTTGGCCCACTATCTAAAATGCTTCCAACTCTTCTAAAAGTCCTTTATTATATATGTCTTATCACTCAGAAAAAAAAAGCTTTGGTGGAAGTATGAATAAATACGGTTTCGCAAAAAGTATATATGTTCTTATGTAACTTAGAATGCATTTCAATTTTTATCTCCCACCCCAGATTGTTACTAGGATATAATTTGGATAGCTATTTACAATTTTGTGGTTAATTTGGAAGATTGTTATAAGTCTCCAAACAGGATTTTTAAAAAAAGTATCAGCCACTCTACAAAAGATGTTAAAATGAAATACTACAGGAGATAAAATAATTTAAAATACAGTTTCATTTTAATTATTTAAGACATAACAGTTTCATCACCTAAATGTACCATCCCCAAATAGCCTGAACATTTTCCTACAGCTTTCTATTCCTCTCTTAATCCCAAGCATATTCTACTGTTCTCTACTAAAAGGCAAGGACTTTTTAAATGTCAGAATTCAGATTAAGTACTGGACACTTCTCAGGTGCATATGAAAACTTATTTTCTGATGGTGGAAGACCTTTTCTTAGCCAAAGAGCATCTCATGAGTATATAGTTTAATCCATAGATGTCTGGATTTCTCTGCCACCTTTATTAATCTCAAGAAAAGACCAGTTTTCTTAACTAGTCTGTCTAATGTTTTTCATTTTTCACCTGTGTGTTAACTTCAACTGTATGTTGATATTATGTTTTAAATCATAGTTGTTCCCTTAGTTTTAAGCTCCTAAACGCTATATTAGTTTATTTCCTACTAGTTGGTTACATTCCCTGAATGACTATACCTAACTGCTTATAAATCCCTATCATAAAACCAGATAATTAAATTAAAAACTTTCCATAACACCTATTAGTATGATGGGGTAGGGTGTGTATGGGGCGGGGGGGGAAGGCTATTAAATACAGACGCATGGGCAGAAAGTGAGCGAGAGAGAGAAACAGACAGTACACACACGTGTAACAAACGATGATGTCTGGCACAATGCTCCAGTAAAGACTGCTACTTACTGAACAGATCTGGATTCTTAAAGAAGCCCAAGAGCTATTTCGCTCTTTCCCTGAACAAATTAGTTCTCAGGAAAGTCAAATTCATAGTTCATTAAAAAATTTTTTATTTATTAAAAATAAAAAATGGATCATTTAAGCTTCATTCTGAATGTTAACGTAGCGTCGGACTGCAGGAGGAGTTTGAATAATGGCAGTACAGAACAAACTAGCTCATCTAGAATTCTTAATAAACCTCATGACCTCCACTGATACTTAAAAATTTATTATGGTTATTACAATTGTTACTTTATTAGTATTATTTTTCCTGCTGCTCCCTTTCACGCTTTCTTTCTTAAGGGAAAGAGGCTAACATAAAAGTGGAATGAAAAGCGGCTAACGAAACCACAGCAGAAGGAAAAGAAGTACCACAGTGGGATCTGCCAGTAAAAACGTTCCTTCTCTTTAGGGCCGGCTAACCAACTCAATGTCCCTAATGAACTACTGGCAGGCTACCAAGCAGACCATTTTATATCTTCCCAAACTCATGGCCACTGTTTATCTGTAACAGATGCTCAAAGAATATAATCATAAATGCTAGGTATGGAAATGAACAATTCTCTTGGCTTAATGAGGTCAGGATTATTCCAAAAAACTATACTAGTCTAGTGCTTTACTGAAGAATCTTCTATATGAATGGGACAACTGTCTTTCCGCAGGGAGGACTATTTTTTATTCTAGATCCAGATTACACATGCATGTTTCAGCCTCTTTGCACACTGCCTTCTCTTTATTCTTCTGTCTCTCAAGTACTTTACTGATACTAAGTTCTTTCACTTATTCAATTACCAATAATTAAATAATTAAACCTTTGAAATGTGATGGGTCCTGCAATGACTAGAGTGAAGAACCTGGTGTCACTGCCAACAGTCACAGGGAAGATATTGCTTTTCTCTTCATATTTTTCTTAAATAATTTTGTTTTCCTATACATCGTCACCAGGAAAGAACTGTAGCAAACTAATAAAAGCTAACTATTAAGTGCTTTCTGTTCTAGTCACTGTTCTCATTTCTGTATATTATTAATTTCTATTTAACTTCACAAAACCTTTTATGAA
Organism: Nycticebus coucang; assembly: GCF_027406575.1. Lineage (NCBI taxonomy): Eukaryota > Metazoa > Chordata > Mammalia > Primates > Lorisidae > Nycticebus > Nycticebus coucang. The sequence continues at coordinate 59,125,057 of NC_069791.1, read as the reverse complement.
ATAGAAACAATTGTTATTGACTTTTTTAAAATGAGAAGACTGAGGGTTGGGTGTCGTGGCTCATAACTGTAATCCTCGCATTTTGGGAGACTGAGGCAGAAGAATTATTTGAACCCAGGAGTTCAAGGCTGCAGTGAACTATGATCATATCACTGAACTCCAGCCTGGGCAAGACCTTGTATTTAAAAACAAACAAACAAACAAACAAACAAAAACAAAAACAGAAAAAGGGCAGAGAGAGAGAAGACAGATGGATAGAGAGGTTAAATAACTTGCTGAGGTCAGAAAACTAGTAAATGGCAGAGTCAGAATTTAGATTCAAGCTCTTATACTGCAGAAGTATACCCTTACTAGTTACCATAGGTAATTAGAGGCACACATCATTTGTGTATTTGGAGGGAGAAAACCACTTTATAAACTAGCAACAGAATAAAATAAATTCTGAGAAAACTTTTAGAAAGTGTGATGCCACAGCACAACTTGTTCAAAATATGGAGAGTAAGAGCCCAAAAATCAGCAGGAAAAAGACTATTCTCTTGTTTATGCAGTGAAAAGGAACTGGAAGTTTTCTGTATCGGAGTTTATGTTATTGATAGTGTTTTGTGACTAATTACACCTAGATTAAGTGCCTAATTTTTAATAGAGGTTCTACAAATCATTACTTTATATAGTAGAACCTCTGTAAGTTGACCACCCAAGGGATTGTAACAAATTGGTCAACATACGGAGGTGGTCAACATAAAGAACTAGGCCTACTGTACTCATACGTATAGTTAATAATTTCTGTTTAACCCCACGAAACCTCTTAAAATAGAAACAGTTGTTATTGCCTTTTTTAAAATGAGAAGACTGAGGGCTGGGTGTGGTGGCTCATAACTGTTATCCTAGCATTTTGGGAGGCTGAGGCAAGAGAATTATTTGAACCCAGAACCAGACACGCACCACATATATCAGTACAATAGGCCCCCGTTCCTTATGCTGACCACCTCTGTTTGTTAATCAGTTTGTTACAGTCCCTTGGGATAGTCAACTTATAGAGGTTCTACTGTGCTTTTGTTTTCTGACACAAGGTCTCATTCTTTTGCCCAAACTAGAATGCAGTAGCCCGATGACAATTGATGCCAACCTTGAATTCCTGGACCCGAGCTCTTCTCCCACCTCAGCCTTTTCTGAGTAGCTGGGACTACAGGTACATTATACCACACTCATCCATTTTCTCTATTTATGTAGAGACTGGGTCTTGCTATGTTGTCCAGACTGGTCTCAAACTTCTGGCCTTAAGCAATCCTCTTGCCTTGGTCCTCTGAAGTGCTATTATAGGCTTAAGCCATCACACCTGGGCCCCCATTTCTCTATATCCTTTCTTAATCCTATGCCATATTGCATTATGAGTACATGATCTTACCAATATCTGTTTTGCTCATCACAGAATTTTCCAGAAATATAACCTGTAACCTAGGTTGGCAAGAAAAGTTGATAATAAAGTTTAATACTATAGTACAAAAAAATAAAAATCACACATAACTCTTTCATTCAAACATTCTTTTTTTTTTTTTCTTGAAACAGAGCCTCAAACTGTCACCGTGGGTAGAGTGCCAGGGCATCACAGCTCACAGCAACCTCCAACTCCTGGGCTTAAGCAATTCTCTTGCCTCAGCCTCCAAACCTCCTACCCACCACAATGTCCGGCTATTTTTTGGTTATAGTTGTCATTGTTGTTTGGCAGGCCTGGGCTGGATTCAAACTCACCAGCTCTGGTGTGTGTGGCTGGCGCCTTAGCCACTTGAGCTACAGGTGCCAAGCCAAAACATTCTTTTAAAAAATTCTTTGATTATCTTTTCAAAGTCCTAAATAACAAAGGGAAATTCCTATACACATACACACAATTTCTCTATACCCACAATAGCCATTTGAACTGAATGGGAAGGATCCAACTGGTAAAGTCATATACAGTATTAGTACTTAGAAAAAATAAAACAAAACTAATAACTTTCATTTTAACAAGGCCTATTTCTCCATGGGAACATCATGTACAATAACTTGTTTTTTCACCAACATTATCTCCATCCTTTCTCCATTTTCTTAAAATCCCTGAGACCTGCTTTTTCCCCCAACTCTATCTCTCACCATGTTTTAGGAATAGTAACCAGACCTCTTCAAATCTAATGATTTTTACCCTCTACCACAAAGAATTACTTTTGCTACCTCGCCTCCAAAATTCCTTGAATTTTGCCTCTAGTGACAAAAACCCTGTCTTACAACTCTTTCACTAACTTGCCCATAACGAGCAATTTGCAGAACTTTTTTTTTTTTGCCCCAGGCCAAAAACCTCAAACCTGTCACCTCCAGCATTTGGGGCCAGTGCCCTACTCCTTGAGCCACAGGCACCACCTGCAAAACTTTCTTCTCATGATGATATTTCCAACTCTATCATCTCCCTATTCTCCTAGTCTATCAATGTATTTGTGGCTTCACCTACTCCTTCCTTCCAAGAGAATAACATCTGCAGTTTTTCTAAAACAGCAAACCTTGCACTGTGGCCTAACAACCCATAATTATCCATGACACCTCAACTCTCACATTGCTATCAACAGTGTTACGATAAATACATCCCATGAAAACTCATGCTAACAGGTTTTATGGCAAGATCCTCTGCTACTCTATTATTCAGGTATTCAATTTTTTTCACTAGTTCGAAGTAGAAGAGGTGAGGTGATGCCAGCTTAAAGTGCTAGTTGGATCAAAAAAATGTTTCTTTTAGCCCAAACAAAGACTATATATTTAGGCAGAGAAGAAGAACTAATAGAACATGAGAAAGGATTATGGGAGAGAACAGTGTTAGAGGAACACTACAGGAGGGGGTCGCTGCTTCAACTCCGATAGAGATAAGAAGCCGACCTCATGGAAGAAAAACTATCTCATCTGAGACAGCGTGAAGACAACAAAAATCCAGAAAACTACAGACACAATAAAGGGAACTGAAGACTCCCGGGACAGATGTGGTTTCTGTAAAATAAAATAGGACCTTCAGATAAGGGTAAGGGTTGGGAATGATAAACGGGAGAGCACAATTGAATTTTTTAAAGAGATATACTTGTTCTAACCAACAGGTCACAGAGAAGAAAAAGCTTCTCTACTATATTCTATGTATACTTGCTCCACAGAAGATTACGTATCTCAAGAGTCCATAAGATGTGGGGCAAGTAGGAAAATGATGTACAGCAAAGTTTAACTAAAAATTTGGTAAAAATTGGCTTCCAGAATGGCAAATGTTAATGGTTGCATGTAGGGGACAGGCATACGGAAGTTCATTATACTATCCTCTCTACCTTCACGTACCTTTGGAAATGTTAGTAATAAAAAAATGTTTTTAAAAAATTGCCTAGTCAAAAAAAAAAAGAAAATGCCCAGTCATCTTATGACCTCAGAAGCAATTGTCTTCTTCCCCAGCAAGCTCACCAATTTTCTTGAACTTTCCAGAAGATTTTAGGAATTACAGAGAGGCAATTAGACACAAATACATTAACTGTAGAGGATTTTAAAATTCATTGAAGAGGAGGCAAAGATAATCCTATTTGATCATGATTTCTTCCACATTTGACCAAACTTATTCTAGACCGTGAGAAATACAAATCAGCATTAAAAGTAGGCTAAGTTTGTTAATAAACTGAGTAATAAACTGAGCCTTAGGATGAAAGCAATGAGGAAAAGTATTTCCACTAAGCATATGCTTGAAGAATAAGATCACAAACACTTACTTCATCTCCAGAACTTCCTCTAAGTGTTTCCTTCTCTCTGCCCGAAGATTGGTCAGATGAGTTTCCTTTTCTGCCAGAGACTGCTGGGTGGAGGACAGTTTTGCTTTCATGGATTCTAGTTCCTGCTTTACTTTCTCCATGGCCATCAGTAACTCTTCCACCTATGTTAATTGTAAAGAGGAGAAAAACAGAACATACTGGTCAATTAAGGTCAGAGGAGCTGGGCAACAGGTAAGTCCTGGGTCCACAATATTGAAGACACACAAGAACACATACAAAATTCTATGTACTTTCTGGATCAGACATCCATATCAAAAAGATAGCAGAAAGTAACACCCTACATTGTAATTCTTTTCAGTTTAGGTCAGAAAGCATGTTATTTTCCTTTTCATACACATAAAGGCACATGTAAATCATTAGTTCAGGAAGTCACATTCTGCCACAGACAATTTCTTTGGAGAAAACTCTTAGGAAATTGTTTGGAAATTTCCATGGAAATAATAATATAATACAGGTAAAAATATAAAGAGCAAAATCATACATAGAAGAATTTTAGAATAAAAGACAAACTTGAATAACAGATTGAGCATTTATATAAATGAGTAATTTTTACTCATCTAAACTAAAATTTTCTTGTTTATCCATTAAAAATATTTATTCTTGGGTAGCGCCTGTGGCTCAGTGAGCAGGGCGCTGGCCCCATATACCGAGGGTGGCGGGTTCAAACCCAGCCCCGGCCAAAACTGCAAGAAAAAAATAGCCGGGCATTGTGGCAGGCGCCTGTAGTCCCAGCTACTCGGGAGGCTGAGGAAGGAGAATCGCCTAGGCCCAGGAGTTGGAGGTTGCTGTGAGCTGTGTGACGCCATGGCACTCTACCGAGGGCGATAAAGTGAAACTCTGTCGCTACAAAAAAAAAAAAAATAAATTATTCTTAAAAAAAAACCAGCTAGGACTGGGCACAGTGGCTCACACCTATAATCATAGCATGCTGAGAGGCCGAGGCTAGTGGATTGCCTGAGCTCACGAGTTCGACATCAGCCTGAGCCACAGAGAGACCTTGTCATTCCAAATTATATATAAAATCAGCACATTGTACCCTATAAATGTAGTAATGTATGGAGTTAGGATCTAATAAAAAAAAGTTAAATAAATGAAAATAAATAAAAAATAGTCGGGCATTGTGGTGGGAGCTTATAGTTCCAGCTACTTGGGAGGCTGAGACAAGAGAATTGCTTGAGCCCAGGTGCTTGAGGTTGCTGCGAGCTGTGACCCCACAGCACTCTACTGAGGCACTCAAATAAATAAATAAAAATAAAAAATAAACAGCTAGAATTCAGATAATTTTTTGCTCTATTTTTATATTTTTCCTTTGAGACAGAGTCTCACTCTGTTGCCCTGGGTAGAGTGTGGTGATGTCATAGCTCATAGCAACCTCAAACTTTTGGACTCAAGCCATCCTCTTGACTCAGTCTCCTGAGTAACTGGAACTACAGGTCCTTACCACAATACCTGGCTAGTTTTTCTGTTTTTTAGTAGACATGGGATCTCATTCTTGTTTAGGCTGGTCTCAAACTCCTGAGTTCAAGCAATTCACCCACCTTGGCCTCCCATAATTTCTTGCTCTAAAGCCAATAGGCAGGGTTTTATCTTTAAGGAAGGTAGGAATAGAAATGTGTATATATCTGTGTACTCGTGTGTGTGCATCTCCAGATAGAAAGGAGAGAGAATGCTTTAAAAGGACTTTGTTAAAAAGGCCCTGATAGAAACAAACCTCTAAACAAACAAAAACCACCCAAGAGAAGACAGCATACTAAAATACAAGGAAAAAAAATAAGAGGGCAAAGTACTTACTTTATCAATCACTTCTACTTACTCTGAGTGTCTACCAAATCAGAATTATTTGAATAAACATGTTCATTTTAATTTAGAAGCAAAAAATATACTGACGAAGACATCTGTTATTACCAAAATGTAAACTCATCCGGGTAAAGAGCCAGCCAGTTACACCAATCACAAGAAGTTGTGTCAGGATGGTGCTTGCCAAGAAATAATGTTGGTGACAACAAATCTTTTCAGTGGTAGACAGGGGTAAGGGGGATGGGGTGAGTATAGAAAGGCCAGCATCTACCATTCAGGGACTCCTACATCCACCCAGTTTATGTGATACTAAAACTTTGTGAAAGAGGTCTAGAGAAAAGAACTGCAGAATGAGTGCCTGGTATCTAAACAAAGTCTCCATATTGATTGGGAACAACTGCTAAACATTGATAGTAAGCAGATGCATTTAGTTTTTTGGCACTTGAATTATTTAATCTTTTCAGAAGTGATCGAGGTAAAGCCCTCAGCCAGTAGCATCTTCACAGTCCCAGCTGCCATAAGAATATACATTTTATACAGCTCTTTTGGGATATGTATTCATATATCTACAAGCGTTACATGAATAGATACATGTATCACTGATTACATTTTATCAGTTTAATTCATGTAAAATCTTATCTAAAATTGGGTACAAATGATACAAATTACATTCATACTGATTCAAAATCAGTAGTGAACAAGCATAGGACTACCCATCCTGTCTTTTGCCACCTTAGACAACCAACGATGTCAGTTTCTTATATAAATTGGAGCTATTTTACACATATACAGGTAAGCATGTGTAAACAACCTTTTTCTACACTCTATATACACTGTCACATATTTAAACTTTTTTGTAAACTTCTGATTAAAGACAACGTAGACACAGAAAAATACACAATAAATGTACAGCTTGAATCATTTCCAAGTGACCACATCTATGTAATCAATATACAGTTCAATAAATAAAACATTACCAGAACACCAAAAATTACCCTCATATTACCTTTCCAGATGAAAGTAACCATTAATCTATGTTTTAGCACTCTAGGTTTCTATTGCCTGTTTGTTTTACCTCTATACAAATGGACTTCCATGGTATATAATTTTACCTATTTTTTTTTTCTTTTTTTTTGAGACAGAGCCTCAACTGGGCTTAAGCAATTCTCTTGCCTTAGTCTCTCAAGTAGCTGGGACTACGGGCGCCCGCCACAACGCCCAGCTATTTTTTGGTTGTAGCTGTCATTCCTGTTTGGCAGGCCCGGGCTGGATTCGAACCTGCCAGCTCTGGTGTATGTGGCTGGCGCCGTAGCCACTTGAGCTACAGGTGCTGAGCCAATTTTATAGATTTTAAAAAATTCAGTGTTATATCTGTGAGATTCGTCTATGTTTTGGGGCATAGTTATAATTTTGTAATTCTTATAACTGGCATTCTGCTGTGTGAAAATACCAAAATTTATTCAAGGCACTTTTGAAAATAAGAAGTTTTTAGTTTTAACGATATTTAAACAATTTTTCTTTTATATTTCTTCTATGTTAGCAGCTTTCTGTATACCGAATAAGATTTTGTCTAAATCTAAATCTGTCAAAATGCATTCTTATTATCAATATGAATATCCAATTGACTCAGCACTATAAACAGTAGAAGGACTTCAATAGTCACAGTTAGAAAAACTTTTCCACCTACTTTACAAAAGACCAGAAATTATTTAAAGACTTATAAATGTAGGAAAATTGATATAATAATGCTTTACACCGCATATAACTACTTTTAAATTTTGTAAATGAACAATGTGAAATATTGCACGTAATCAAAAAGGGACTGCCAGCGCCCTACTCCTTTGAGCCACAGGCATCACCTAAGTTTCTTTTTTCTTAGCATTTACTCATTTAGACTAAATTTTCAAATGTGTTGACAAAGATATCCTTGTATTTTTTTTTAACACCTACAGGACTAGTAGTTTACAACATTTTACCATTCTAAATATTGCTTACTATACTTTCTTTTTCCCTTTTAATCTCACCAAAGGCCAGTCACTTTTCTTAAAGTTATCAAAGAGCCAATTTGGGGTTTTATGGGTCCTTTTAACAAGAGGAGGAGAAGGATTTGGTTGCCTATCAAACTTTCCTCCTTGGGCCTCCCTGGATCTTTCTGTTATCCTACCAAGAGACAAAGCCCAATGTTCCAGCTCAATAGCTAACCAGGGTTTCTTTGAATCCTCTGTTTTCATTCCCTGAGAATTTCTTACTGTTTTCCTGACTTACGAATGCACACTTTATTAACAACCTTCCACTCATTCTATGAAAGTTATTTTCCCAACATAGTCTTCTGTGTTTAAAGATATGTTTTACCTTTCATTCAAAACTTTTACTTCATAAAAACCACTCCAATCTCATTAAAAATGGGAAAAAGATCTGAATAGACATTTCTCAAAAGAAGACATACAAATGGCTGATAGATGTATGAAAAATACTTAACAACCACTAATCATCAAAGAAACACAAATCAAACGAGAAGATCTCATCTCACCCCAGTTAAAATAAAAAAAAAAAACAACATAAAATAACAAAGGATGACAAGGATACACAGAAAGGGGAACACTTGTATACTGTTGGTAGAAATGTAAATTGGTATAGCCACTGTTGAAAACAGTATAGAGGTTCCTCAAAAAACTGGTTATGGAACTACCATATGGTCCAGAAATTTCACTGCTGGTATATATTCAAAAGAAAAGAAATCAGTGTATCAGAAAGATATCTGTACTCCCAAGTTTATTATAGAACTACTCACAATAGCCAAGATATGGAATCAACCTAAGTGCCCATAAATATGTTGTATTTAGTCCATGTTGATACATATATGTACAATATATTATTATTCAGCCAGAAAAAAGAATGAATTCCTGTCACCTGCAGCAACATGGAAGGAACTGAAGGATCTTATGTTAGGTGAAATAAGTCAGGAATAGAAAGAAAAATATTGTATGTGCTTACTCACATGTGGGAGCTACCCTGTTCCCCCGAAAATAAGTCTTATTTTAAGGTGTGCACCCAAAGATGCGCTAGGTCTTATTTTCAGGGGACGTCTTATCTTTCCTGTAAGTAGGTCTTATTTTAGGGGAAACAGGATTAACAGAAATTTGAACTCATGAAGGCAGTAAGTAGGTTGATGATTGCAAGAGGCTGGAAAGGGCTGAGAGGGACGGGGAATGGTTAATGAGTACACACATACAGATAGAAGGTATAAGATCTCTAGTGTTCAACAGCACAGTAGGGCAGCTATAGTTAACAAGAATGGATAGTATGTATCACAGTAGCTAGAAAAGAAAATTTAGAATGTTCCCAAAAGAAAGAAATAAGTGGTTGAGATCAGGAAGTCAGAGTTAGCCTAAATTGATCATCATACATTGTATGAATGTATCAAAATATTACATGTACACCACAAATTTATATAACTATTATGTTTCAATACAAAATATAAAACTAAAAAAAAAATCTTTTGCTGTAAGAATTTAGTGTTACTCCAATACAGTTTTCTTAAAGACTGCTTAATTTTCCCACCGATTTGAGTGCCAGCGCCTCAAGATACTTCTGCCTTAGATTATATATACATCAAATAAGTTTTAAAGCATTTGTATTCAAGGGAAGAGTGGTACCATAAACCAAGATTTCCAACTAGTCATCTAATTTGCTCTCTGGCTCCAAGCCAGGGAAACAGTTTCAAAGTCAAATTGCATTACTTCATTTTCTGTTACTTCTCCACAATCCAGGAGAACATATTCAGCTAGAACCATTTGAATATCTACATGGAGAACCATAACATGCCTACCACACAGTTGTTGTCTGATATTGGGTATAGTCATTGAAAAATGAAAGTAATGAAAGTTAAGTAAAAGGAAAGAAGAGATAAATCCTCCACTAAACAACAAATTCTCCACAATTTAAAAATATGCTCTAGGACATAGAATGATTTTCAAAAGCAGTTTTAAGACACACACAAAAAACATTCAAGCCAGAGCTGGGATTCAAATATGTAACTTAACTGCCTCCAATAACATATTAAGGAGAAAACACAGGGCTTGACAGTGTGCAGTGCCAGCAGAACCAGATGGTTTGCTTAAATCACAAGCTAATAAACTTTTGCTCCAAATAAGAAGGGAACAAATTATGACTTTACCACAGACCTATTCTCCTTAAAAAAGCAAAGCAGTAGGGTGCTTCAGGGGCTGGCAAGCCTGCATCTTCAAGTTTCCCACCTTCTTCTGTTCCACAACTGAGAGCAAAATACTTTCTGTACTTTCCAAGACACTTATGGAAAATCTTGGAGTAAGAGGCATGTATCTCCAAAAAAAGAAAACAATTAGAAGAAAAAGGGAGTGGTACAAAAAGAGTGGAGGTTAATCAGTCATCATGTAAACCAGATGTTTACTTGAGAAATCCACTACTTTACTTGACTTGAACAAAATCCTAAATTAAGATCTATTCTGTTTTATAGTTACAAAAAAGAAGTTAGTAAGCTTCTGGGTTGAGGAGCATTTTGCAGTATTAGTGAGAACATACATACATATGCTCATATGCACCTATATACATAAATTCTACCATCTGCTCTCAAAGCCTTTCGGTCTCTCACATCACTGCTAATGTCAATTTAAATTTATATGTGTATTTCCTAACAGAGCTGTAGACTGACATTTATGCTAGAATTTCTTTTTTCCAATACATACATTTTGCCATTGCATGGTAATTCTCTGACAAGATACACACTAAGAATATAGCATTTTATCGATATGGATATTTTACACAATAATGTAAAATGTGCTCCTGTTTATAATGCACACCTATGTTTTGGGCCCAAATATTCAGGAAAATGCCCCTTAAGAAAGTGGCAAGATCTTGCCCGGGAGAGACACCTTTGGGAATGGTTAGTGCTCCCCTGGTAAACGCACAGATCACACTGCACTCCCCGCAGCTGCCCACCCGGTGAAGACTGTACCTTCACTCTTTCCCAGGAGCCTTTCCCACCCAACCAAGCTGGGGTCATAGGCAAGGTGGTCATGCATGTGGCCGGCAGGACAAGAGCTTCTGAGGCCACTCAACCTGTGGGCTGCATGGGGTTACTGGTGCCCTCCATGTAGTGAGCCTCATCAGCATCCCCACAACCCCCTCCCCCGATCGTGTGTTCAGCAGAGGCTGATCTGTTCTGCTCCCACCAGATCTCAGGTCCTCCTGGACTGGAACTCTGTGCAACTGACAGGCCTAGGTGGGAGGGTGGAGGAGTCCTGGAAGGCCCACTGGACTCCCCTGCCCCTCAGCTATACCAACTATGTATAATGCATATCCTTATGTATCCGTCAAAAAATGTGGCCAGAAAAGTGCACATTATACAAGGCAAAATATGGTAGATTATTTGACTACTTTGAAGTACAATGTTCTAGGTGTGATCCTATAAGGTAGGTATTAGGTATTACTATCCTCATTTCAATGGAAAAGTAAACAGTTTAGAGTTGTCATCCCCAATCCCCAGGCTACACACTGAAAGTTTAGGGCCTGGGCCACACAGCAGGACATGAGCAGTGGGTAAGCCAGCAAGCCTCATCTATATTTACAGCTGCTCCTCGTGACTCACATCATGGCTTACCCATCAGACTCCCCTCCTTTCACTGTCTTTGGAAAAACTGTCCTCCATGAACCTGGTTCCTGGTGCTAAACAGGTTGGGGACCACTGGTTAAGAGGATTTTTGTCTAGATTATGGTCATATAGTCAGAGAAACCAGAGCTAAGATTTCAACCCAGATCATCAGACTCCTTATAATCACAGTTAATGCTGCTTTGCTACAATATATCACTGTTCACCAAAAACCATCCTAAAGCAGCTTTCTATACTTGCATCTCATGAGTTACTCTAGGGGGGGTTACCATGCTCAGCCTTGCATCTTTCCATCCTTCCTTTCTCTTCTATTCCTCAAAATACCAAACTTCTATGATATGCCAAGTATTAATACTATATGCTATACATTGAGGGAATAATAGAAAACAAAAAAAGATATGTTTTCCTAGCCCTCTTAATCTAGGAGTCCATACTGACTCCATGGTTATAATCACTCATTAATAAAATTTATAAACATATAATTATAGATTTATTATGTAAAAAGTACAAGGTACCATGAGAGTACTTAATACGAGGCCTTGATCAATGTATGTCCTGGGGACCCAAAGAAAATTTCCTCAACACAGTTAAAGAGCAGCTGGGGAAGAAAAGGACATTCTAGCTTAGGGGCTCCACATGTATACCCTGAAGAAGATCAAAAGAAGATTAAGAAAAAATCAAAATATTACAAGCCCTGAGAACAGGGGGACTAAACGCACAAATGTGGCAGGAGAAGGAGGAAGGGGATGAAGAAGGATCTTGCAGGCTGTTAGGAATGTTGGCCTAAAAACAATAGGGAAGTATCAAAGGCATGTGATTAAATAGACAAGATGATTTAGAATGGTAAAATTAGAATTATTAATAAACAGGGAATCTAAACAGAAGACAAGGCTGATGGATTAGGATAAAGCAATAGGCTACAAGTTTAATGATGTGGAAAGATAGTTGCAGTGGGAATATTTAAACAAGAAAGCTAAAATGACAGAAATTTGTAATAAGAGAGTAAGTTGCTTTAACGAGTAAATCTGGAGATAGGCTATATTACAAGGTCTAGGATGCTTGAGATGAATGAGCATTTGTCACTAGAAACAAAGGCCACTGGCTAAGAAACTGAGGGGACAAGTAGCTAACAGTCATTCATGTAGGTCTTTCTCTATAACAAGTCTTCAATGTCTAATGTTACAGGTACAGTTGACTGGCCTTGAAGAAGCAGGGGTGCTTGTAAGAATGTGGATAATGGTGTAAGGAAGATGTAAGGAAAAACAAAAGTATGAGTCCCCCATCTAAACCCTAAGGTTATGAATAAGCTCTTATTCAACACCAAAAAGGGTTGCTGGGAGTAGTTAGAAGATAAATAAGACTACATTTTAGGCAAAGAAGATGAAAGAAGTTTAAAGAAAGAAACTAAGAATATATGTGCCAGGGCCTGGTATAAAATACATCCTCAATGAATATCTGCTCAAAGGGAATGAATGAAAATAGATGAACTTGTGGATTTTGGTGACTTAGTAGGGAGATGGAGGGGAATGAGAAGAGGCAGGGGTTGGGTTAAGGCAGGAGCATACAGAACAACACAGGGATGATGGTGCAGTGGGTGTGTCTACAGGTTTGGACAATGCCTGATGAAAGTCAGGATGAGAGGCCCAGTGAAATTAATTCCATTAGCTTCTCTCAAGAGAATAGGCACTGGTCACAATGGAAAATGACTTCAAAATAAATCTGATGTCACCAAAGTAAGAACTTGGAATTTTTAGTTTTTTTTAACACCATATGATAATGGTGTTAATGACATTTTCAATTCTGTTTACTAAAAATAAGAAATTCTAAGTGAATTCTGATATAACCTAACGGTAAGATTTCAATACTATATTAAATTTAAGATTGTCAGACATTATTGCTATCTTTTATTACGGATTGTATGAAGAAGCCAAGCATAAAAAAGAGTTGCAAATACAACACTAAAGAATAAACCACATCAACTACAACTTGAACTAACAAACACAATGTAACCTAATCATATGTACTTTATATTAATAAACCACGTTTACACAATTCAACTCTGGGTTTTACTAAATTTCTTGATTTCTTATATATCATTACATTTTTCCATTAAATAAACACTGCTAAAAGTTTGTGAGAATGAAAAATAATCACAAGTGACAGCTGTTTTTTTTTTTGAGACAGAGTCTCACTCAGTCACTGGGATTGAATGCTGCAGTATCATAGCTCACAACAACCTCAAACTGTTGGGCTCAAGCTATTCTCTTGTCTCAGCCTCCCGAGTACCTAAGACTATAGGCGCCCACCACAATGCCTGGCTATTTTTTAAGAAAGGGTGTTCCTTTGACTCTGGCTGGTTTGAACCTGTGAGCTCAGGCAATCCACCCACCTCGGGTTCCCCGAGTGCTAGGATTACAGGTGTGAGCCACCACATCTGGCCTTATTTTTGGGTGAGGAACTTACAAAACATTTTTACCAACTCTAAAAATATGGCTCCCATTCCTATACAATACTTAACGATGCTGGACTTTTCCATAAAAGCATATGGATTGTAAATATTCACACAGTTAAGACCAATGTGTAGCGGAGGTAAGTGTACACTGGCTGTATTCTTCACTGACAACTGCTTTTACATTTCCTGGAATATTATGTGTTGTAACAAATCTTCTGCAACTGAAGATAAATTTAAAAAGAGAGTGGAAACATATCAGTGTGAAAGACATTCTTCTTTTAAAAGCTATCTCAATTTTTCTTTTCTGTTTAAAAAATCAACTCAAAGGGCTTAGGTAGATAAATTCTATAATAAACACTCATCAGTTCTAAGTGGAGCTTGAAAAATTAGACATCAATAAAATACGGCTGCACATTTTTAAAGCAAATGTCACCCTGCTGCTATGACTCTCATTGTCTTGTGTCACTGAGATTAGAAAGAGACTTTAAGAAGGGCCAATGTTTCACCATTGCCAATTCTATTCAGGCAACTTTTTGGCAACATAATATCAAAAATAAAAACTAATCTACATTAATGCACTGAAAACAATCTACATTAATGCACTAAAAACAAACCATTTTTTAAAAGCAGAATGTTATTTGACTATCATAACTTGCTTATTTCAGCAATAAAAAGGTTGTACCAGAATCAAGTAAAACAAAAAAATTAATAATTTTCTGGGTCCATATAAGCTCCTTGGCTCTTCCATACTCCTGGAAGACAGACAGACAGAAACAGTCTAAATAGCAGATCACAATTTCTTCTCCAGAAGCTGTAACAAAGATGTGGCAACCATTATTTTACACTTTCTTCTGCATCTGGTCTGAGCTATTTATATTTCATTAGAGTTTGTGATAAATGAGTAATTCAAGAAAAGAGATGGAAGACAAGAACGTCCCTTGAATTTCAACCTCTGATAAGTTCCCTTCTGAAAAAATAATTTTTTTTCTGCTATGCTAGAAAGTTAAAACAATGGAATAAAGTAAATGTTTAATGGTTTTATAAATTACCTAGGTTTTGGAAAGAAATTTCCTTCTCAGTTAAAATAATTTGATTATTTGAAATAGAGAAAAAACTAATTGCATTTTATTGTATTTTATTTATTTATTTTTTTGAAAAGAGTCTCACTTTTCACCCTCAGGAGGGTGCCGTGGCGTCACAGCTCACAGCAACCTCAAATTCTTGGGCTCAAGTGATTCTCCTGCCTCAGCCCCCAGTAGCTGGGACTCCAGGTGCCTGCCATGACACCCGGCTATTTTTAGAGATGGGGGTCTCACTCTGGTTCAGGCTGGTCTTGAACTCGTGAGCTCAGACAATCCGTCCACCTCAGCCTCCAGAGGGCTGGGATTACAAGTGTAGCCACTGTGCCCAGCCCTAATTGCATTTTGTTAAGGAAAGCAACAATCCTCTCACTAGCACGTCACCAACACAGAACAGAGAACTTCTTCTAAGAACAAATTAAATAATTTGAAACAGCTTCATAACTGTTTCCTCAAGTTTTCAACAATAAAAATAAAAGTTTATTGTCATTTTAATAAGAAATTTTAATCCTTATTTGTAATACTGAAAAAATAAAACTGCTACCAAGGAATAAACAAAGTTGACATTTCATTAATTAAAGACACGTTTTGAGGAGAAAACGCATTATTTCAATATAACCCTGGACAGTTGTTAAAAACAAAATGTTGGCAAATGAAATGAAAGTTACTTGACCTTATCAAAAGTTTACTCCTAGCCAAAGAAGAAAAGTGCAAGGATGGGATTTAATGTCTGGCAACCCAAAGACACTAAGGGGGACTCAAAGCAATATGTGGATGTGTATATGACACGTGTGTGCATTACTCTGGCAATAATAAGGCTCAACATTTGGATGCTGCCTTTACAGGCCACTAACACACATGAGAATACTTCTCTCAGTGTGAGGTAGTGAGTGGATGCTTGTGGGGTAGTAATTTCTTCCATCCAGATAAGCCAACAGATACTTGGAGAGACTATGAGACTTACCCTAAATCACAGCTAGTAAAGAGAACAGAAAATAGAATCCATACCACTTGACTTCTAATCCAATGCACATTACACTAACCTTTATTGCATCTTTACGCATTTATCAAAAAGGGTGGAGATAAGAGGAAGGGACAACTGAATGCCAAAATGGAGCTTGGGGACAGGCCACACACAAAAACGATCTGTTCAGCAGGATAAACTGTACTGTGCACAATTCTCTCGAAAAGTATCTTTCATTGAAATATGCAGGAAGATGCAGCCAAGGAGAATGTGAACTGCATGTAAGAATCAGTGGGAAGCCACTTAGCTCTACGGTTTCACCTCAGCTGTATCTTTGAGGACTGCTTCTATGGGCATAACTTGGTTTATCAAGCTCTCAGTAGGAGATAACAGAGTAAGGGTCAAACGACAAGAAAACCACTTACAAGAAAACTATCTACCATTTGTCATAGATCTGCCATATAGTTTAGTCCAGATGTTACTCGGTTGAGGTGGAAGAATAAAAACACAACTATTCTAGCAGTGCCTGTGGCTCAAAGGAGTAGGGCACTGGCCCCATATGCCAGAGGTGGCGGGTTCAAACCCAGCCCCAGCCAAAAAAAAAAAAAAACAAAAAAAACTGTAAAACCACAACTATTCTGAAAGCCAGTACCTACAGACTTTGGGCAATCAGCTCTGGGGTTCGATTCTGAAGTATGCCAGAGTTTTGTTTCCACTGCAGTTAATCTTTTCATTTGGTTATAATTTTTGAAAACATACACGTGGCCCATTTGCTGAATGAAAACTCAAGCTTAAATTTAGAGGCATACCTACCTCCTAAACTTCTAGGACAATATAATCATGCATTTCTTTATCAAAAATTTCTCAAGAAGGAACCATGAGAACAAAAAAGACAAGTCCAAATGCATTATTTGTTTTTTTTTTTTATTGTTGGGGATTCATTGAGGGTACAATAAGCCAGGTTACACTGATTGCAATTGTTAGGTAAAGTCCCTCTTGCAATCATGTCTTGTCCCCATAAAGTGTGACACACACCAAGGCCCTACCCCCCTCCCTCCTTCCCTCTTTCTGCTTCCTCCCCCATAACCATAATTGTCACTAATTGTCCTCATATCAAAATTGAGTACATAGGATTCATGCTTCTCCATTCTTGTGATGCTTTACTAAGAATAATGTCTTCCACGTCCATCCAGGTTAATACGAAGGATGTAAAGTCTCCATTTTTTTAATGGCTGAATAATATTCCATGGTATACATATACCACAGCTTGTTAATGCATTCCCGGGTTGGTGGGCATTTAGGCTGTTTCCACATTTTGGCGATTGTAAATTGAGCTGCAATAAACAGTCTAGTACAAGTGTCCTTATGATAAAAGGATTTTTTTCCTTCTGGGTAGATGCCCAGTAATGGGATTGCAGGATAAAATGGGAGGTCTAGCTTGAGTGCTTTGAGGTTTCTCCATAATTCCTTCCAAAAAGGTTGTACTAGTTTGCAGTCCCACCAGCAGTGTAAAAGTGTTCCCTTCTCTCCACATCCACGCCAGCATCTGCAGTTTTGAGATTTTGTGATGTGGGCCATTCTCACTGGGGTTAGATGATATCTCAGGGTTGTTTTGATTTGCATTTCTCTAATATATAGAGATGATGAACATTTTTTCATCTGTTTGTTAGCCATTCGTCTGTCGTCTTTAGAGAAAGTTCTATTCATGTCTCTTGCCCATTGATATATGGGATTGTTGGCTTTTTTCATGTGGATTAATTTGAGTTCTCTATAGATCCTAGTTATCACGCTTTTGTCTGATGGAAAATATGCAAATATCCTTTCCCATTGTGTAGGTTGTCTCTTTGCTTTGGTTATTGTCTCCTTAGCTGTACAGAAGCTTTTCAGTTTAATGAAGTCCCATTTGTTTATTTTTGTTGTTATTCAAATTGCCATGGCAGTCTTCTTCATGAAGTCTTTCCCCAGGCCAATATCTTCCAGTGTTTTTCCTATGCTTTCTTGGAGGATTTTTATTGTTTCATGCCTTAAATTTAAGTCCTTTATCCATCTTGAATCAATTTTTGTGAGTGGGGAAAGGTGTGGGTCGAGTTTCAGTCTTTTACATGTAGACATCCAGTTCTCCCAACACCATTTATTGAATAGGGAGTCTTTCCCCCAAGGTATGTTCTTGATTGGTTTATCAAAGATTAGGTGGTTGTAAAATGTTAGTTTCATTTCTTGGTTTTCAATTCGATTCCAAGTGTCTATGTCTCTGTTTTTGTGCCAGTACCAGGCTGTCTTGAGCACTATGGCTTTGTAGTACAGACTAAAATCTGGTATGCTGATGCCCCCAGCTTCATTTTTGTTGCAGAAAACTGCCTCAGCTATACGGAGGTTTTTCTGGTTCCATACAAAACGCAGAATCATTTTTCCCAAATCTTGAAAGTACGATGTTGGTATTTTGATAGGAATGGCATTGAATAGGTAGATTGCTTTGGGAAGTATAAACATTTTAACAATGTTGATTCTTCCCATCCATGAGCATGGTATGTTCTTCCATTTGTTAATATCCTCTGCTATTTCCTTTCTGAGGATTTCATAGTTTTCTTTACATAGGTCCTTTACCTCCTTCATTAGGTATATTCCTAGGTATTTCATTTTCTTTGAGACTATGGTGAAGGGAGTTGTGTCCTTAATTAGCTTCTCATCTTGACTGTTATTGGTGTACACAAAGGCTACTGACTTGTGGACACTGATTTTATATCCTGAAACATTACTGTATTTTTTGATGACTTCTAGGAGTCTTGTGGTTGAGTCTTTGGGGTTCTCTAAGTATAAGATCATGTCGTCAGCAAAGAGGGAGAGTTTGACCTCCTCTGCTCCCATTTCGATTCCTTTTATTTCCTTGTCTTGCCTAATAGTATTGGCTAGAACTTCCAGCACTACGTTGAATAGTAAAGGTGACAGAGGACAACCTTGTCTGGTTCCAGTTCTAAGAGGAAAAGCTTTCAATTTTACTCCATTCAGTAAAATATTAGCTGTGGGTTTGTCATAGATAGCTTCAATCAGTTTTAGAAATGTGCCACCTATGCCTATACTCTTCAGTGTTCTAATTAGAAAAGGATGCTGGATTTTATCAAATGCTTTTTCTGCATCTATTGAGAGGATCATGTGATCTTTATTTTTGCCTCTGTTAATATGGTGGATAATGTTTATAGACTTGCGTATGTTAAACCAGCCTTGCATCCCTGGGATGAAGCCTACTTGATCATGATGAATAACTTTTTTTGATGATAAGCTGTAATCTATTGGCTAGGATTTTGTTGAGAATTTTTGTATCTATATTCATGAGTGAGATTGGTCTGAAATTCTCCTTTTTGTTTGGGTCTTTTCCTGGTTTTGGTATCAGGGTGATGTTTGCTTCATAGAATGTGTTGGGGAAGATTCCTTCTTCCTAAATGTTTTGGAATAATTTCTGCAGTACAGGAATAAGCTCTTCCTTGAAGGTCTGATAGAATTCTGGAGTGAAGCCATCTGGACCAGGGCATATTTTGGTTGGAAGCTTTTTTATTGTTTCTTTGATCTCAGTGCTTGAGATTGGTCTGTTCAGGAGCTCTATTTCTTCCTGGCTGAGTCTAGGGAGAGGGTGTGATTCCAAATATTGATCCATTTCTTTCACATTGTCAAATTTCTGGGCATAGAGTTTCTGGTAGTATTCAGAGATGATCTCTTGTATCTCTGTGGGATCAGTTGTTATTTCCCCTTTATCATTTCTGATTGAGGTTACTAGAGATTTTACTTTTCTATTCCTTCGTTAGTCTGGCCAATGGTTTATCTATTTTATTTATTTTTTCAAAGAACCAACTCCTTGTTTCATTAATTTTCTGAATGATTCTTTTGTTTTCAATTTCATTGATCTCTGATTTGATTTTTGGATATTTCTTTTCTTCTACTGAGTTTAGGCTTAGATTGTTCTTCTTTTTCCAATTCCATAAGATCTCTTGTGAGATTGCTGATGTGCTCTCTTTCTGTTTTTTGAATGTAGGCATCTAAAGTGATGAATTTTCCTCTCAAAACTGCTTTTGCAGTATCCCACAGGTTTTGGTAGCTTGTGTCTTCATTGTTGTTATGCTCAAGGAAGTTAATGATTTCCTGTTTTATTTCTTCCTGCACCCATCTGTTATTCAACAGAAGATTGTTTAGTTTCCATGCGTTTGGGTGGGGTCGTGCATTTTTGTTAGAGTTGAGTTCCACCTTTAGTGCCTTATGGTCTGAGAAGATACAAGGGAAAATTTCAATTCTTTTGATTCTGTTGATATTTGTTTTGTGTCCCAGGATATGATCAATTTTGGAGAAGGTTCCAGGGGGTGATGAGAAGAATGTATATTCTTTATCTTTGGGATGGAGTGTTCTATATGCGTCTATAAAGCACAGTTGTTCTAGGGTCTCATTTAATTCTCTTATATCCTTGTTTAATTTCTGTTTAGAGGATCTGTCCAGCTCTGTAAGAGGAGTGTTAAGGTCCCCTGTTATTATGGTATTATCAGATATCATATTGCTCAGACTGAGTAAGGTCTGTTTCAAGAATCTGGGAGCATTTAAATTGGGTGCATAAATATTTAGAATTGAAATGTCCTCTTGTTGTATTTTTCCCTTGACCAATATAAAGTGACCATCTTTGTCTTTTTTGACTTTAGTTGCTTTAAATCCACATGTATCTGAAAATAAGATTGCAACTCCTCTTTTCTTCTGAATTCCATTTGCCTGAAAAATTGTCTTCCAACCCTTGACTCAGAGCTTTAATTTGTCTTTTGAAACCAGGTGTGTTTCTTGCAGATAGCAAATGGATGGCTTGTGTTTTTTAATCCAGTCAGCCAATCTATGTCTCTTCAGTGGAGAATTCAAGCCATTAACATTTATTGAGATAATTGATAGGTGTGGTAGTATTCTATTCGTCTTATTTTGTGAGAGTCCATTGCTTAGTTTTATCTTTTGCATCAGTGCGGAGGTTAGGTTCTGTCCTTTAATTTCTGAGTTCTTACATTGCTGTTGATCCATTTCAGTGGTCAGTGTGTAGAACAGGTTGAAGTATTTCCTATAGAGCCGGTCTTGTGGCGAATTTCCTCAATGTTTGTATATCCGTAAATGATTTGATTTCTCCGTCAATTTTTAAGCTTAGCTTAGCAGGGTACAGAATTCTGGGCTGGAAATTGTTCTGTTTAAGTAGATTAAAGGTAGATGACCATTGTCTTCTTGCTTGGAAAGTTTCATTACAGAAGTCTGCGGTCACTCTGATGGATCTGCCCCTGTAGGTCAACTGGCGCTTACTCCTGGCGGCTTGCAGAATCTTTTCTTTTGTCTTGACTTTGGACAGGTTCATCACAATGTGTCTTGTTGAAGCTCGGGTAGAGTTGAGGCAACCTGGGGTCCGATATCCCTCTGAAATCAGTGTGTCAGAATCTTTGGTGATATTTGGGAAATTTTCTTTTATAATATTCTCTAGTATGGCTTCCATTCCTCTGGGACATTCTTCTTCCCCTTCTGGGATTCCTATAACTTGTATGTTGGAATGCTTCATAAGGTCCCATAATTCTGACAGTGAACGTTCTGCTTTCTTTCTCTTCTTTTCTACCCCTTTTACTATGTGAGTTATCTCAAGAACTTTGTCTTCTACCTCTGAAATTCTTTCTTCTGCATGGTCTAACCTGTTGCTGATACTTTCCATTGCATCTTTAAGTTCCCTCATTGACTGTTTCAGTTCCTTCAGCTCTGCTATATCCTTTTTATATTCTTCATATCGTTCATCTCTTATTTGATTCTGTTTTTGAATTTCCTTTTGGTTATTTTCCACTTTATTAGCAGTTTCCTTCATTGTTTCCATCATTTCTTTCATTGTTTTCAACATGTGTATTCTAAATTCCCTTTCTGTCATTCCTAACATTTCTTTATAGGTGGAATCCTCTGCAGTAGCTACCTCATGGTCCCTTGGTGGGGTTGTTCTGGACTGGTTCTTCATGTTGCCTGGAGTTTTCTCCTGATTCTTCCTCATGAGTGATTTCTTTTATCTGTTTCCTTGCCCTAAATTTCCTTTCACTTCCTCTTGCCCTTTAAGTTCTCGTGCAGTTGCGGGCGGGTTTAGACGGATTGAACACACGCGACCACTTGCCGGTTTTCCACTGTTTTAGTCCTCCTCTTGGGGTCCAGAAGACTCTCGCTGACTCCCTTTATCCTCTCAGGGGTGATGATAGGCAGATCCCACCAGCCAGAGATGCCTGGAGACCTATCTCCCCAGACTCACGGTGCCCAGATGCAAGGAAGCTGTTACTCGGCTGCCATCTTGCTCTGCCTCCCAAATGCATTATTTGAAGAAATACTATTATAAACCACCCAAGCTACTAGAAATTTTTTTGGTCATATCAAGTCATGAAGTTATTTCCTGGGGGCTACAGTCCTACTTCATAATTTCTTTAGTACAGTTTTTCTCAACCTTCCTAATTGCATCGTTGTTACAAATGGAACAAAGGGGTCACAACCCACAGGTTGAGACCCCTCCTGTAGTAGTTGTCTACTGACCCCATCTGGCAAAATTATAAAGGAAGTTACAGTGGCCAAATAAAGCTTCTGCCAATTCAATTTTTAAAAAATTTAACATAAAGAGAAATTTAAGAAAAATAAAAAATTAGAAAATTAGGGCAAAAGAATCTCAGGGTTCTTCGCTTTATCCTCCTATAACACACAGGATGAGAGAGAAAACATGTAATTAGGAAAAGGTCATGCCATCGACATGTAAGGATTTCAAATTCTAACTAATACAAACTCTCACTTCACGTCACATATAGTATCTCCGTATTTTTACTGTCAAAGTAGTCACAAAGTTTTCTGTTTTCTTTTTAAAGTATATTAGACATAACTCCTACAAAGGGATCTTTTAGGAATATTCTAAGAAGATTTCATATTGCTTCCTTTTCCCTTGTTATTTCCCCAGAAGATGTTTGTTAGTATTTTGATCTTTTATTAGAAATTTTTAAGTTCTGACATTTTTTCTGTTGCTTTCTATAACGATGAGGTAATTATTTCAAAATTATATCCAGCATAACAGGATCAATATCATTTTAAATACAGAATAGGGCAGTTTCAAATTTTACATATAAAGTTACTAGAAGTGAAGAAATGTCTGTTTAAACAATGCAAATTAGCTTTGAGATTACAGATTTGTGTTTTCTGCAATTCTACCAATATTCAAGATGAGGGTTTACTAAAGGGGATAAAAAATTATTGGAAGGTAAGTTTTAAAAATACACTGAGAGTTCCATTTCATTTTCAATCTTACTTATTCCACATTCCATTACTGTTACAAACAATACTCTGGAGTTTCAACTCTTCTTCTGAATGTTCTCAGACATACTGACTTCTGAACTTTTAGACTTGCTCTTATTAGAAACTATCTGGGTAACTTCCATTAACTAACAGATTGAAATGCAGAATGATAATGAGTTCCCATTACTACAGACTACTTCATTCCCCTAACTTAACGGCATTTCACACATCTTTCTAAGATCATATGAAGGAGAAGTCTAAACATGGAGATTTCTGCTGCAGTAGGACACAGCCATTTAACAACTTCTTTCAACAAAGCAGAGATGGCAGAATTCACTTTGAAGTCGCAGACACACTGGCCTTTGAAGTCCCTTGTCAATTGCAGAACGGCTCTGGTGGTGTTTGTTTTGTAGCCAGCTGTCACCATGAAGGCAGACATGACGCACTTCCAGCAGACTCACTTCAGGGTCTGTCAAGTGACTGATTTCGTAACCAGTCACCACAACAAAGGACATTCAAACTCTGTGACATTAGAGCAGCAGTTCTCAACCTGTGGGTCGTGACCCCTTTGTGACAATGAAATATCAATGAAAATCCTGCATATCAGATATTTACATTACGATTCCTAACAGTAGCAAAATTACACTTATGAAGTAGCAACGAAAATAATTTTATGGTTGGGGGTCACCACAACATGACGAACTGTATTGAAGGGTCATGGCATTAGGGGGCATTAGGAAGGTTGAGAACCACTGCATTAGATCAAGAGTCTACAATAAAACTTACTAGGTTCCTCCTGACAAAGCCTGATTTAAATACTGAACAGACTAAACAATGGTAAAGAAAAAATCACAGTGAACTTAACTGTCACATCTCTTCAGATACCTGGAACATTAAAAATGTATTTTCTGGAGTAACAGCTTCCTTGCATCTGGGCACCCTGAGTCTGGGGAGATAAAACTCCAGGCATCTCTGGCTGCTGGAATCTGCCTACAATCATCCCTTTGAGGACACAGGGAGTCAGTGAGAGATTTCTGGACCACAAGAGGAGGACAAAAACAGTGGAAAACTGGCAAGTAATCGCATGTGTTCGATCTGTCTAATCCTGCCGACAGCTGTAAGTGCAGTAGCAGCGAGACTGCAAACTGAAAAGGCCTTACCTGTGAACTGTTCTGGTGTTTTTGGACTTGGCACTCAGTTAAACTGCCTTGGAGAGAGCTTGAGCGGCAGTGCGGAGAACTTTGGGCGTTGTCTGGGAGTCCAGACTGAGCCGCTGAGCTGGTCAGGCAGAGCTTATAGTGTTTGGCTGTGGGCCGCAGGGAGCCACTGTGAGAGAACTGCCCCAACAAGGTCCGCCCCAGGGGTTGCAGAGCAAGGATCGGGCAGGACCTAGTAACTTAGTGACTGAGCAGACTCATGGTGGGGTCTGAGTCGCCTTACAGCCCTAACCCTCAGGGGCAGAGTGAGACCGATTTTGGCACACTGGGTAAGTGGAGAGCCCCTTCACCAGTGATTCCAGCGACAAGCACTTTCCTGGGAAAGCTTTTGCTTAGCAAGTGTAGAAGCTTAAAGTGCCTTTTAAGAGGGCTGAAGAGAGACTTAGGGTGTCTACCCTGTGGGGTTTGAGAAATCAGTGGAGGCCTCAAGTTGTATCAGCATTGTAGTTAACATCTCATACCCCAGAAGACCACCTGTTGCCCAGACAATATTCAACAAGATATATATACTCCTTTGTTTTTTTTATTTGTTTTGTTTCTTTTTTTTATTTTGATGTTGTTGCTGCTGTTTTGTTAATTTCAACCTTTTCTGCACAGATTTTTTCTTTCTCCAGTTTTCTAGTATAAATACAATTTCCCATTGCTGCCTTTTTCAATAACTAGAACTTCATTTTTGCTAGTGTTTCTACCCCTATTATTTGGTTCTTCACCCAATTTTATCCCGTAAAGTTTTCTGTTTGCTTGTTTTGGTTTGATTTATAGCATTTTTGTCTTTCCTCTCTGCTTGGTGGAGGTGGGGTACTGTGTCTGATCAGGTTAACAAAGAGTTGCTGACCTCAAGGGAACCACCCAACTGGGCACCCCCAGAGGTTGGGGTTTTTTAACGTTGTGTCAAAGTACCCTACTATACACCTGTATTGCTCTTTCTGTGTCTCTCTTCTTTTTGTCAATATTCCTTTTATTGACCCTGTCTCCTTTCACTATTTTCTTTTCATTCTTTCCTTCTTTCTCTCATCCCTTCTTGCTTTTCAACCTTCTCATTCTTCTGGTCCTATACCAAAAGGACTCATCGAAACCTTAGTCCACAGGCATGGGAAGTTAAAGAGCAAGAGTAAGTGAAAGGAAAACTAGGGCAAGGAAACAGATAAAAGAAATCACTCATGAGGAAGAATAGGAGAAAACTCCAGGCAACATGAAGACTCAGTCCAGAACAACCCCTCCAAGGGACCATGAGGTAGCTACTGCAGAGGATTCCACCTATAAAGAAATGGTAGGAATGACAGAAAGGGAATTTAGAATACAAATGATGAAAACAATGAAGGAAATTATGGAAACAATGAAGGAAACTGCTAATAAAGTGGAAAATAACCAAAAGGAAATTAAAAAACAGAATCAAATAAGAGATGAATGATATGAAGAATATAAAAAGGACATAGCAGAGCTGAAGGAAATGAAACAGTCAATGAGGGAACTTAAAGATGCAATGGAAAGTATCAGCAACAGGTTAGACCATGCAGAAGAAAGAATTTCAGAGGTAGAAGACAAAGTTCTTGAGATAACTCACATAGTAAAAGGGGTAGAAAAGAAGAGAGAGAAAGCAGAACGTTCACTGTCAGAATTATGGGACCTTATGAAGCATTCCAATATACAAGTTATAGGAATCCCAGAAGGGGAAGAAGAATGTCCCAGAGGAATGGAAGCCATACTAGAGAATATTATCAAAGAAAATTTCCCAAATATCACCAAAGATTCTGACACACTGCTTTCAGAGGGATATCGGACCCCAGGTTGCCTCAACTCTACCCGAGCTTCACCAAGACACATTGTGATGAACCTGTCCAAAGTCAAGACAAAAGAAAAGATTCTGCAAGCTGCCAGAAGTGAGCGCCAGTTGACCTACAGGGGCAAAGCCATCAGAGTGACCGCAGACTTCTCTAATGAAACTTTCCAAGCAAGAAGACAATGGTCCTCTACCTTTATTCTACTTAAACAGAACAATTTCCAGTCCAGAATTCTGTACCCTGCTAAGCTAAGCTTAAAAATTGACGGAGAAATCAAATCATTTACGGATATACAAACACTGAGGAAATTCGCCACAAGACCAGCTCTACAGGAAATACTTCAACATGTTCTACACACTGACCATCACAATGGATCAGCAGCAAAGTAAGAACTCAGAAATTAAAGGACAGAAACTAACCTCCACACTGATGCAAAAGATAAAACTAAGCAATGGACTCTCACAAAATACGATGAATAGAAAACAATCACACTTATCAATTATCTCAATAAATGTTAATGGCTTGAATTCCCCACTGAAGAGACATCGATTGGCTGACTTGATTAAAAAACACAAGGCATCCATTTGTTGTCCGCAAGAAACACACCCGGATTCAAAAGACAAATTAAAACTCCGAGTCAAGGGGTGGAAGAGAATTTTTCAGGCAAATGGAATTCAGAAGAAAAGAGGAGTTGCAATCTTATTTTCAGATACATGTAGATTTAAAGCAACTAAAGTCAAAAAAGACGAAGATGAGCACTTTTTATTGGTCAAGGGAAAAATACAACAAGAAGACATTTCAATTCTAAATATCTATGCACCCAATTTAAATGCTCCCAGATTCCTGAAACAGACCTTACTCAGTCTGAGCAATATGATATCTGATAATACCATAATAACAGGGGACCTTAACACTCCTCTTACAGAGCTGGACAGATCCTCTAAACAGAAATTAAACAAGGATATAAGAGAATTAAATGAGACCCTAGAACAACTGTGCTTGATAGACGCATATAGAACACTCCATCCCAAAGATAAAGAATATACATTCTTCTCATCACCCCATGGAACATTCTCCAAAATTGATCATATCCTGGGACACAAAACAAATATCAACAGAATCAAAAGAATTGAAATTTTACCTTGTATCTTCTCAGACCATAAGGCACTAAAGGTGGAACTCAACTCTAACAAAAATGCTCGACCCCACCCAAAGGCATGGAAACTAAACAATCTTCTGTTGAATAACAGATGGGTGCAGGAAGAAATAAAACAGGAAATCATTAACTTCCTTGAGCATAACAACAATGAAGACACAAGCTACCAAAACCTGTGGGATACTGCAAAAGCAGTTTTGAGAGGAAAATTCATAGCTTTAGATGCCTACATTCGAAAAACAGAAAGAGAGCACATCAACAATCTCACAAGAGAACTTATGGAATTGGAAAAAGAACAATCTAAGCCTAAACTCAGTAGAAGAAAAGAAATATCCAAAATCAAATCAGAGATCAATGAAATTGAAAACAAAAGAATCATTCAGAAAATTAATGAAACAAGGAGTTGGTTCTTTGAAAAAATAAATAAAATAGATAAACCATTGGCCAGACTAACGAGGAATAGAAAAGTAAAATCTCTAGTAACCTCAATCAGAAATGATAAAGGGGAAATAACAACTGATCCCACAGAGATACAAGAGATCATCTCTGAATACTACCAGAAACTCTATGCCCAGAAATTTGACAATGTGAAAGAAATGGATCAATATTTGGAATCACATCCTCTCCCTAGACTCAGCCAGGAAGAAATAGAGCTCCTGAACAGACCAATTTCAAGCACTGAGATCAAAGAAACAATAAAAAATCTTCCAACCAAAAAATGCCCTGGTCCAGATGGCTTCACTCCAGAATTCTATCAAACCTTCAAGGAAGAGCTTATTCCTGTACTGCAGAAATTATTCCAAAACATTGAGGAAGAAGGAATCTTCCCCAACACATTCTATGAAGCAAACATCACCCTGATACCAAAACCAGGAAAGGACCCAAACAAAAAGGAGAATTTCAGACCAATCTCACTCATGAATATAGATACAAAAATTCTCAACAAAATCCTAGCCAATAGATTACAGCTTATCATCAAAAAAAGTCATTCATCATGATCAAGTAGGCTTCATCCCAGGGATGCAAGGCTGGTTTAACATACGCAAGTCTATAAACGTTATCCACCATATTAACAGAGGCAAAAATAAAGATCACATGATCCTCTCAATAGATGCAGAAAAAGCATTTGATAAAATCCAGCATCCTTTTCTAATTAGAACACTGAAGAGTATAGGCATAGGTGGCACATTTCTAAAACTGATTGAAGTATCTATGACAAACCCACAGCCAATATTTTACTGAATGGAGTAAAACTCAAAGCTTTTCCTCTTAGAACTGGAACCAGACATGGTTGTCCTCTGTCACCTTTACTATTCAACGTAGTGCTGGAAGTTCTAGCCAATACAATTAGGCAAGACAAGGAAATAAAGGGAATCGAAATGGGAGCAGAGGAGGTCAAACTCTCCCTCTTTGCTGACGACATGATCTTATACTTAGAGAACCCCAAAGACTCAACCACAAGACTCCTAGAAGTCATCAAAAAATACAGTAATGTTTCAGGATATAAAATCAATGTCCACAAGTCAGTAGCCTTTGTGTACACCAATAACAGTCAAGATGAGAAGCTAATTAAGGACACAACTCCCTTCACCATAGTTTCAAAGAAAATGAAATACCTAGGAATATACCTAATGAAGGAGGTGAAGGACCTCTATAAAGAAAACTATGAAATCCTCAGAAAGGGAATAGCAGAGGATATTAACAAATGGAAGAACATACCATGCTCATGGATGGGAAGAATCAACATTGTTAAAATGTCTATACTTTCCAAAGCAATCTACCTATTCAATGCCATTCCTATCAAAATACCAACATCGTACTTTCAAGATTTGGGAAAAATGATTCTGCGTTTTGTATGGAACCAGAAAAAATCCCGTATAGCTAAGGCAGTTCTCTGTAACAAAAATAAAGCTGGTTGCATCAGCATACCAGATTTTAGTCTGTGCTACAAAGCCATAGTGTTCAAGACAGCATGGTACTGGCACAAAAACAGAGACACAGACACTTGGAATCGAACCGAAAACCAAGAAATGAAACTAACATTTTAGAACCACCTAATCTTTGATAAACCAAACAAGAACATAACTTGGGGGAAAGACTCCCTATTCAATAAATGGTGTTGGGAGAACTGGATGTCTACATGTAAAAGACTGAAACTGGACCCACACCTTTCCCCACTCACAAAAATTGATTCAAGATGGATAAAGGACTTAAATTTAAGGCATGAAACAATAAAAATCCTCCAAGGATTTAAGGCATGAAACAATAAAAATCCTCCAGCATACGAAAAACACTGGAAGATACTGGCCTGGGCAAAGACTTCATGAAGAAGACTGCCATGGCAATGGCAACAACAACAAAAATAAACAAATGGGACTTAATTAAACTGAAAAGCTTCTGTACAGCTAAGGAGACAATAACCAAAGCAAAGAGACAACCTACACAATGGGAAAGGATATTTGCATATTTTCCATCAGACAAAAGCGTGATAACTAGGATCTATAGAGAACTCAAATTAATCCACATGAAAAAAGCCAACAATCCCTTATATCAATGGGCAAGGGACATGAATAGAACTTTCTCTAAAGACGACAGACGAATGGCTAACAAACAGATGAAAAAATGTTCATCATCTCTATATATTAGAGAAATGCAAATCAAAACAACCCTGAGATATCATCTAACCCCAGTGAGAATGGCCCACATCACAAAATCTCAAAACTGCAGATGCTGGCGTGGATGTGGAGAGAAGGGAACACTTTTACACTGCTGGTGGGACTGCAAACTAGTACAACCTTTCTGGAAGGAAGTATGGAGAAACCTCAAAGCACTCAAGCTAGACCTCCCATTTGATCCTGCAATCCCATTACTGGGCATCTACCCAGAAGGAAAAAAATCCTTTTATCATAAGGACACTTGTACTAGACTGTTTATTGCAGCTCAATTTACAATTGCCAAAATGTGGAAACAGCCTAAATGCCCACCAACCCGGGAATGCATTAACAAGCTGTGGTATATGTATACCATGGAATACTATTCAGCCATTAAAAAAAATGGAGACTTTACATCCTTCGTATTAACTTGGACGTGGAAGACATTATTTTTAGTAAAGCATCACAAGAATGGAGAAGCATGAATCCTATGTACTCAATTTTGATATGAGGACAATTAATGACAATTATGGTTATGTGGGGGGAAACAGAAAGAGGGAAGGAGGGAGGGGGTGGGGCCTTGGTGTGTGTCACACTTTATGGGGACAAGACATGATTGCAAGAGTGACTTTACCTAACAATTGCAATCAGTGTAACCTGGCTTATTGTACCCTCAATGAATCCCCAACAATAAAAAAACAAAAACAAACAAACAAACAAACAAAAAAAAACAAACAGATTCAGACAACCATCCACCTAGAAACTCATGCCAGTAAGCATGGGGACAAACCTTGCTACATACCTCGCCCTCACCTTCCACGTGCAATTAATTCATCAGCTAATCTTGTTGAATCTATTTCCAAAGAGATCTCTCTCTATCTCTCCAATGCCATTACCCTATCATAACCCTGGGTTCCATAAGGTCTACCTAATAGGTCCTCAGTCCTTTCTACCCTTGCTCTGTAATTGCCCGAATAATTTTTTAAAGAGGACATGGATCTTATCACTCTTCTGTTTAAAATGACTTAAAAGCTAACCACTGTGGTTAAGATAAAACCTAAAATCATCAACATGATCATTCTACATAACTTGGTTTCTGCCTAATTCTCTTGTTTCATGTCATATCATTTGTTCTTTCACTCATTTATTCACTCACTCACTTATTCACTTACCGATCCATGAGAACTACTGACTTGCTTCAACTTAGTATTCTCCATGAACTTTGGTTTTCTTTTAGTTCCCTATGTCAAGCTCATTAAGCTTGCCATTCTTAATCTCACTAATTCCTACTTACTTTTCATGTTTCAATATCAATGTCTTAGAGATGGCCTCTCTGGCCATTCACTCTTAAATAAAGTCCCCTTGTTATATTCTCTACTCTTTTATAAAATGCTATACTTTTATTTATTTGCATGTGTCAAATGTTAAAGTATATGTTTATTTCTATGATCACTTGATCTATCTCTCATCAAAACATATAACCTCCATGAGAAAAAGGACCATATTCATTTGGTTCACTAATATATTCCCAGTTTCTAGCACAAACAGACATTAACAGAATAAATAATGAAATAAGTAAATGATACCTCTGTAGCCATTAAACTCTAACAATGCTGCGTAGCACATTCCCACTAGGGACATCTCATGTAGAAGACCTTTTATAATTTCTGCAACTATTCTATTGCTTTTTCTTGCCCTAACTCTATCACTCCAGTTACAAATTTAAGTGTCTAGTATTACAGGAATATGGGGTAAAACATACATACACCATTATTGTATCTCTTGAAAGTAACCTGGTCCTTTACTAACCTGGTCTTTTCACCATTACTTCTTAAAGGAAAAATTATTTTTACAAACCGTTTTTTAGACCACAAAAGTACTTCATAAATAAATAAATAAATAAACAAATGCCAACTACATTGAAGAGGGCTTCTATTTGCATATTCCAATACTACAACTCTGTTAGTCTCGGGAGGAAAAACTAAATCTGTCAAGTATGCAAGTGTATACGTAGGTCATCCATCCATCCAACACACTACAGTTAAGCTGTCCAATTCAAAAGCCTCTTGCCAGATGAGGCCATTTAAATTTATTTAATATTAAAGTAAAAACTTAGTTTTTACGGTACTCTAGCCACATTTTAAGTGTTTCATAGAACATGTACCTACAAGCTACTATCTTGGTAGAAGAGACATGAAACCTTTCCTTTGTCTTGGAAAGTTCTATTTGACAGTGCTGCTACAAAGATTATAGAGGCTTCAGAATTTAATAAGCACTTGTGAAGAAAAAGCATATTTGAAGTATTTACTTTATGCCAAAAGGGAAAAGAAACTTTAGTAACTGGCCAGAAATATATGCTGTGAAATTCAATCCAAATGCTTTCCATTTTACTAAGCCATATATTCTACAGTTTGCAGAAGGGAAAGAGAGAAAAAATACGGGTTTTTTTTTAGCACTATTTAAAACAAAATACAGTAGAATCTCTGTAAATTGACAGAGATTGTATCAATCTGGTCAACTTACGGAGGTGGTGAACATAAAGAACTTTCACTGAATAAATGTGGTGCATGTCTGGTCTATGAAAATTATGTCAATTTAAAGAGGTGATCAATGGAGAGAGGTGGTCAACAATGAAGGTTCTAGCGTAATGATTTCAGAATATCACCCTTTCGTCTTATTCCCAGAAGTAAGATGACAAAGGAAATTTAAGATCGTGGAGATTTTTTTAAAGAATTTCATTTTTGTAACCTTAAATTGGAATTGGAAGTATCTATTTCAGTGTATGATTTTTTCTCTTAAACACACAGACACACATGTATTTCCCATGTACCGAAAATAACCTAGAAGACGGTGATCCTCTCAGTAGCAGTGCTCCCTTCCAGCACTCAGATGTTGTCCCTAAGACTTGAATTCCAACCGGAAGTTTCTTTTCTTTTTCCATTTGGCATAAAGTAAATAGCTCATCAAGCTATTTTTTATGAAAAGAGAAACAATGGACAGATTAAGACACTGCATTAACCTGAGAGAGATACTAAGGGACTGAATAATCCAGGGATGAGAACAATGCCCAGTGTCTGAACATATTAATTGGTGATGTTATTCTCAGTTGATGTAAATATTACAAATCCTAGGATAGGGATAAGCAGGAGAAGGAGACAAGAATTAAAACTTGTGAATATGGGAAAACAGAAGGCTTGAAATATGTGAAAATTTCAAATTATATTAAGCATTTCTCAGACTTCACTTCCCCATCATTTCCTATGCCTAATTTATTTCAGTTTTGTAAAATTAGAGTAATGTCCTCTCAGATGAGATGAAAAAGCCTGAGGAAAAACTGGTTTGAAGATAGGAATCAAGAATAGATTTGGACAGTTTTTGCTGAGATATCAATGAGAAATTCGAGTAAAGATATGGAGTAGACTGCTGTCTACTTCATTAGTTTGAATCTTGGAAGAGAAACCCGGGCTAAAAATATAAATCTCACATGCTTGTAGCCCCAACTACTCAGGAGCTAAGGCGGATGATCACTTGAACCCAGAAGTTCAAGGCTACAGTGCACTATGATCACGTCTGTGAATAGCCACTGCACTCCGGCCTAGGCAACACAGCTAGACCCCATGTCTAAAAAATAAATAAACAGAGGCCAAGCGCAGTGGATTACACCTTCCAGCACTCTGGGAGGCTGAGGAAGGTGGATTGCCTGAGTTCACGAGTTCGAGACCAGCCTGAGCCACAGCCAGACCTCATCTCTAATAAAATAGCTGGGTGTTGTGCCTGTAGTCCCAGCTACTTGGGAGGCTGAGGGAAGAGAATTGCCTCTTCCCTATGAGGTTGCTATGAGTTGTGACGCCATAGCATTCTACTGAGGGAAAGTGAAACCATCTCCCAAATAAATAAATAAATAAATAAAAATATGACCTTGTAGTATAGACTAACGTCTGGTAGGCTAATGCCCCAGCCTTGGTTTTATTCCTAAGAATTGCCTTAGCTATACAGGGTTTTTTTCTGGTTCCATACAAAACAAATATTTATTTTTGCCAAATTCTCAAAGTATGACATTGGTATTTTAATGGGGATTGCACTGAATCTGTAGATTGCTTTGAGAAGTATAGACATTTTAGTAATGTTGATTCTTCCCAGCCATGAACATAGTATATTCTTCCATTTGTTAATATTTTCTGCTATTTCTTAAGTTTACTTTATAGAGGTCTTTCACCTCTTATGTTAGGTATATTCCTAGGTATTTCATTTTCTTTGAAGTTACTGAGAAGGGAATTGTGTCCTTGATTAGTTTCTCATCTTGGCTGTTATTAGCTTATAAAAAGGCTACTGATTTGTGGACATTGATTTTATATCCTGAGATGCTACTGTATTTTTTTAATTTTAGGGAGTCTTTTGTTGAGTCTTTGGGGTTCTCTAAGTACAAGATCATATAGCCAGCAAAGAGGGAGAGTTTCACTTCCTCTACGGCCATTTGGATGCCCTTTATTACCTTCTCTTGCCTAACTATTGGCTAGAACTTCCAGCACTATGTTGAATAGTAGTGGTGATAGATAACAACCTTGCCTTGCTCCAGTTCTATGGCAAAAGGCTTTCAGTTTTACTCTACTGAGTATAATATTAGCTGTGGATTTGTCATAGATGGCTTAGATCAATTTAAGAAATGAGCCAGGGGCGGTGCTTGTGGCTCAAAGGAGTAGGGCGCCATATACCGGAGGTGGCGGGTTCAAATCCAGCCCTGGCTACCCGCCCCACCACAAAAAAAGAAATGTGCCAAGATTCAGAACCCGCCCACATACACCAAAGTTGGCAGGTTTGAACTCAGCTCGGGTCAGCTAACCAACGATGACAACTGCAACAAAAAATAGCCAGGCGTTGTGGAGGGTGTCTGCTGTCCCAGCTCCTTGGGAAGCTAAGGCAAGACAATCTCTTAAGCCCAAGAGTTTGAGGTTGCTGTGAGGTGTGATGCTACCACACTCAACTGGGTAGTGCCTATGGCTCAAGGAGTAGGGCACTGGCTCCATATGCTGGAGGTGGCGGGTTCAAACCCATCCTCAGCCAAAAACTATCACACTCTACTGAGGGCAACATAGTGAAAAAAGAAAGAAAAGGAAAAAGAAATGTGCCAATGCCTATGTTTTTAAGAGTTCTAATTAGAAAAGAATGTTGAATTTTATCGAATGCTGTTCCTGCATCTATTGAGAGGATCATATGATCTCTGTTTTTGCTTCTATTGATACGGTGAATTACAGTTATGTACTTGTGTATGTTAAACCAGCCTTATCCTGGGATGAAACCTACTTGATCATCATGTATGACTTTTTAAATGATAAGCTGTAATCTATTGGCTAGGATTTTCTTGAGAAGTTTTGCATCTATATTCATTAGTGAACTCAGTCCAACGTTCTCCTTTATAGTTGGGTCTTTTCCTGGTTTTGGTATCAGGGTCATGTTTGCTTCGTAGAACGTGTTGGGAAAGATTCCTTCCTTCTCAATTTTTTTGGAATAATTTCTGCAGTATGGGCATAAGCTCTTCTTTGAGGGTTTAATAGAATTCTGCTGTGAAGCCATCTGGACCAGGACATTTTTTTGTTGGGAGATTTTTCCTTTATTCTTTCTTTGATCTCAGTGCTTGAAATTGGTCTGTTCAGGAGATCAATTTCTTCTTTTCCTTTTTTAAATTATATCATAGCTGTGTGCATTAATGCAAACATGGGGCACCACACAGTTTTTATACACCATTTGACATATTTTCATCACACTGGTTAACATAGCCTTCCTAGCATTTTCTAACTTATTGTGTTAAGACATTTATACTCTACATTTGGTAAGTTTCACATGTGCCTTTGTAAGATACACCATAGGTGTGGTCTCACCAATTACCCTCCTTCCACTTGTCGTCCTCCCTCCCCTCCCTTTCTCCTTTCCCCATATTCTTAGGTTATAATTGGGTTATAGCTTTCATATGAAAGCTATACATTAGTTTCATAGTAGGGCTGAGTATATCGGATACTTTTTCTTCCATTCTTGAGATACTTTGCTAAGAAGAATATGTTCCAGCACCATCCATGTAAACATGAAAGAGGTAAAGTCTCCATCTTTCTTTAAGGCTGCATAATATTCCATGGTGTACATATACCACAATTTATTAATCCATTCCTGGGTCAATGGGCACTTGGGCTTCTTCCATGAATTAGCAATTATGAATGGGTCTGCAATAAACATTCTGGTACAAATATCTTTGTTACAATGTGATTTTTGTTCTTCTGGGTATATACATAGTAGAGGAATTGTAGGATCTTGTAGGATCGAATGGCAGGTCTATTTTTAGATCTTTAAGTGCTCTCCAAACATCTTTCCAAAAGGAAAATAGTAGTTTGCATTCCCACCAGCAGTGTAGAAGTGTTCCCTTTTCTCCACATCCACGCCAACATCTCTGGTCTTGGGATTTTGTAATATGGGCTAATCTCACTGGAGTTAGATGATAAGTCAAAGTAGTTTTGATTTGCATTTCTCTGACAATTAAGGATGATGAGCATTTTTCATATGTCTGTAGGCCCTGAGCCTGTCTTCTTCAGAGAAGTTTCTCTTCAAGTCCCTTGCCGGGCTTGCGATGGGAATCACATGTTCTTTTCTTGCTAATATGTTTCAGTTCTCTGTGGATTCTAGTTATTAAACCTTTGTAGGAGACATAACCTGCAAATATCTTCTCCCATTCGGAGGGCTGTTTGCTTGCTTTATTTATTGTGTTCTTGGCTGTGCAGAAGCTTTTTAGTTTGATAAGGTCCCAGTAGTGTATTTTTGATGCTGCTTCAATTGCTGGGGGGTGGGGGGGGTTCCTCCTCATGAAACATTCACCCAGGCCAATTTCTTCAAGAGTTTTCCCTGCACTTTCTTTTAGTATTTTTATAGTTTCATGTATTAAGTTTTAAATCTTTAATCGAGTGAGAATCTATCTTAGTTAATAGTGAAAGGTGTGTGCCCAGTTTCAGCCTTCTACAGGTCACCAGCCAGTTCACTCAGCACCATTTGTTAAATAGGGAATCTTTTCCCCAGTGAAGTTTTTAATTGGCTTGTCAAAGATCAAATAACAGAAAGTAGCTGGGTTCATCTCTTGATTCTCTATTCTGTTCCATACATCTACCTCCCTGTTTTTGTGCCAGTACCATGCTGCTTTGATCACTATCAATTTATAGTATAGTCTGAGGACTGGTAGCATGATTCCTCCAGCTTTGTTTTTTTATTTCTGAGTAATGTCTTGGATATTCGAGGTTTTCTTCTGATTCCATATAAAATGAAGTATTATTTTTTTGAGATCTTTAAAGTATGACAGCGGAGCTTTAAGAGGGATTGCATTAATACTGTATATTGCTTTGGGTAGTATAGACATTTTAACAATGTTGAGTCTTCCTAGCCATGAGCATGGTATGATTTTCCATTTGTTAACATTTTCAGCTGTTTCTTTTCTTAGAGTTTCATAGTTCTCTTTATAGACATCTTTCACATCCTTTGTTAGATAAACTCCCAAATATTTCATCTTCTTTGGTACTACGGTGAATGGGATAGAGTCCTTGACTGTTTTTTCAGCTTGGCTATTGTTGGTATATATAAAGACTACCAATTTATGAATGTTGATTTTGTAACTTGAGATGCTTCTGGATTCCTTGATCACTTCTAAGAGTTTTGTAGTAGAATCCCTGGTGTTTTCCAGATACACGATCATATCATCTGCGAAGAGCGCAAGTTTGATCTCTTGTGACCCTATATGGATACCCTTGATCGCCTTTTCTTCCCTAATTTTGATGCCTAAAACTTCCATTACAATGTTAAAGAGCAATGGAGACAATGGGCAACCTTGCCTGGTTCCTGATCTGAGTGGAAATGATTTCAATTTAACTCCATTCAATATGATATTGGCTATGGGTTTGCTGTACATGGCCTCTATCAGTTTAAGAAATGTCCCTTCTATACCAATTTTCTTAACTGTTCTGATCATGAAGGGATGCTGGATATTATCAAAAGCTTTTTCTGCATCAATTGAGAGAATCATATTGTTTTGTTTTTTAATTTGTTTATGTGCTGAATTATATTTATAGATTTACATATACTGAAGCAGCCTTGAGACCCTGGGATAAAGCCCACTTGGTCATGGTGTATAATTTGTTTGATGTGTTGCTGGATTCTGTTTGTTAGGATCTTGTTGGATATTTTTGCATCAATATTCATTAGTGATATTGGTCTATAATTTTCTTTTCTTGTTGAGTCTTTTCCTGGTTTGGGTATCAAGGTGATGTTTGCTTCATAGAATGTGTTGGGTAGTATTCCTTCTTTTTCTATATTTTGGAAAAGGTTGAGTAATATAGGTACTAATTCCTCTTCAAAGGTTTGGGAGAATTCTGACGTGAAGCCATGTGGTCCTGGCTTTTCTTTTTAGGGAGATTTTTGTACAGTTGATGCTATTTCAGAATTAGATATAGGCCTGTTCAACATTTCCACTTGATTCTGGCTAAGTCTTGGAAGGTGGCATGCTTCCAAGTATTGGTCAATTTCCTTCAGATTTTCATTTTTCTGAGAATAGTTTCTTGTAAAATTCATTTAGGATTTTGAATTTCAGAGGAGTCTGTGGTTATTTCATCTTTGTCATTTCTGATTGATGAAATTAGAGATTTTACTCTTTTTTTCTTGGTTATGTTGGCCAAAGGTTTATCTATTTTATTGATCTTTTCAAAAAACCAACTTTTTGATTGATTGATCTGTCGTATAATCCTTCTGTTTTCAATTTCATTTAATTCTGCTCTAATTTTGGTTATTTCTTTTCTTCTACTGGGTTTGAGATTGGAATGTTCTTCCTTCTCCAGTTGCTTGAGATGTCCTATTAAGTTGTTAACTTTCTCTCTTTCTGTTCTCTTGAGGAAGGCTTGCAGTGCTGTAAATTTCCCTCTTAGGACTGCCTTTGTGGTATCCCAAAGGTTCTGGTAATTCTTGTCTTCATTGTCGTTTTGTTCCAAAAGTTTGGTAATTTCCTACATAATCTCATCTATGACCCAGTCATCATTCAGCATAAGGTTATTTAGCTTCCATGTTTTTGTATGTGTATGCAGATTCCTGTTGTTACTGAGTTCAACTTTTATATCATGGTGGTTTGAGAAGATGCAAGGAATGACTTCTATTCCTTTAAATTTACTGACGTTAGACTTGTGACCTAAGATGTGATCGATTTTGGAGTATGTTCTGTGGGCTGATGAGAAGAATGTGTATTCAGTTTTGTTGGGATGAAATGTTCTGTAGATGTCTGTTAAATCCAAATGTTGGATGGTTATGTTTAAATCTAAAGGATCTATCCAACACTGCCGAAGGAGTGTTAAAATCTCCGACTATTATGGAGCTGGAGGAAATCAAGTTGTTCATGTCTGTTAGAGTTTCTCTTATAAATTGAGGTGCATTCTGGTTGGGTGCATAAATATTAATCATTGAAATCTCATCATATGGAGTATTATCCTTAACAAATATGAAGCGTCCATTCTTATCCTTCCTTACTTTTGTTGGTTTAAAGCAAGGGTCCTCAAATTTTTTAAACAGGGGGCCAGGCCATTGGAGGGCCAGACTATAGTTTTTAAAAAAAACTATGAACAAATTCCTACGTACACTACATATATCTTATTTTGAAGTAAAAAAACAAAATGGGAATAAATATAATCACACTGCCACATGTGGCCCGTAGGCCGTAGTTTGAGGACCCCTGGTTTAAAAACAATTGTATCTGCAAATAGAATTGCAATACCTGCTTTTCTCTTATTTCCATTTGTCTGAAATATAGATGACCATCCCTTCATCCTGAGTCTTTATTTATCTTTTAAGGTAAGATGAGATTCTTGTATACAGCAGATATCTGGCCTACGTTTTTGTATCCAGTCAGCCAACCTGTGCTTCTTTAGAGGACAATTTAAGCCTTTCACATTAATGGAGAATATTGATAAGTCTGGTAGAATTTTGGGTATCGAGTTTATCAAAAGTTGCGCGGACATTTTTAATCCTTTCAGCACTGTGGAAGTTGGAGTTTGATCAAAAGTTTCTGAGTGAGTTTACTTTTGTGGTGGAGGATTGCGCTGGTCATTATGGAGGATAGGTCTGAAAATATCCTGGAGAGCTGGTTTAGTTATGGCAAATTTCTTCAACATGTGAATATCATTGAAGTATTTAATTTCTCCATCATAAATGAAAGTCAATTTAGGTGGATACAGGATCCTGGGTTGAAAGTTATTTTGTTTTAGGAGATTAAAAGTTGATGATCAACCTCTTCCAGCTTGAAAGGTTTCAGCAGGGAAATCTGGAGTCATTCTAATAATCTTCCCTTTGTCAGTTATGGTTTTCTTACATCTGGATGCTTTTTCTCCTTCATATTAACTTTAGTGAAGTTAATTATGATGTGCACTGGGGGATGACTTAATCAGGTTGAGTTGTGCTGGGGTTCTGAAACTCTCTATCTGAATTTCATAATCTCTTGGTATGTATGGAAAATTCTCTTTCATAATTTCATGAAGAGCCTCTGTGCCTTGTGAAGCCACTTCGTCACCTTCAGGGATTCCTATGGGGCAAATATTAGTTTTCTTCAAATTATCCCAGAGCTCTCTGAGAGAATGATCCGTTTTTGCTCTCCATTTCTCTTCCTCTTTGAGAGTTTGGGAGCGTTCAAAAGCTTTGTCTTCAATTTCAGAAATCCTTTCTTCTACTTGCTCCATTCTGTTACTGAGGGATTCTACTGTATCTTTCAGATCTTTGAGGGCTGCAAATTCTTATCTCAACGTGTCAAAATGTTTAGTAATTTTGTTTTTAAATTCGTTGAATTCTAGAAACAACTTTCGAAATGCTCCTGGAATTTCTAATTCCAACTTTCCCCCTATTCTATTAATCTTGTTTGCAATCCAAATTCTGAATTCGATTTCTGACATCTTGTCCATCTGTTTATGAATGGGATCGTCGGTTGTGTCCACCATGTCTTTCCCTGGGGAAAAGACGTGTTACCATGAGTACATGGTTACTCATGTTACCAGAGTTTTTCCACTGATTCTGCCCCTTGATTATTTTACACTGTTTGACTAGATAAGCAGATAAAGGGAAGTTAGGTTGGGGGCTCCAGGAGTAATGCTTAACCAGCCCTTTGCCCAAAAGCTGGTACTGGTGTCTGTACTGTTTCCCCTGGAGCTTTGCCAAGGACCCATACAGTGCTATGGCCTGAGAAACTGGGGTCCTGCTTGGTGTGGTGGGGCTAAGTGGCTCTGTCTTATTTTCAGCTGGTCTCTGTCCTACCCTAGTCAATCAGTTACTCTGTGTTGATGTCTCAGCTGTGGAGAAATACCAGCAATAAAGTCATCCCATCCCCTACAGGCTACAATCGGAAAAGGTAAATCAAACCTTCCCACAACCACATAGCCAGGGTACCACTTGGATAGTCCTCAGGTGATTGGCCCAGTTCAAGAGGTCCAAATCAATTGTCTCAGTCAGCACCTGTCTCAGGTGGGAGAGTTCAAAAGGTCTCCGGCAACTAGATCACAGGGGTCTGCTCAAGTATGACTCACTCTGGTGCTCCGTGAGGTCAGGAGGACCCACCCAGCAAATAGATTAGTCTGGGAAGGTTGATGCCTCCTTCCCCCAACCACTTGCACCTCTGTCACACCCAGTCAGTGATAACCCCACAGGGCTGTCACCCAGTTCCCTCCAATGAGCAGATGCTCCAGGGGTTTCAGCCTGCCTCAATCACAGGGAGATCTATGTCTCCTCAGCAAAGCCTCTGCTCTCTGCCACTATCCAGCAGGGGGAGGTGAGACCTGACAACCTCGGGTGCTAAATGGAGGCTGGGGCAGTTCACTCAGTTCCAACCCCATCCCTGATTGATGTTGCTGACAGAAGAGACCAATTTCGCAGAATTTGTTTCTGTCCTGGCTATGTTCCCCTGGAGATCAGAAACTGTTTGAGTTCATAGAAATTGCGACTCAGGCCCTGTCTGTGCTGCCGCCCGGTCTCAGCTGTAGTTTGTATTGGGGTGGCACGGTTAGTTGTCAGTTCCAGCCTCTGCCTGCCCTCCTTTGTCTCAGCTAGGATCTTCTGAGGGCCAGGTGTGCCTTAGGCTCAGTAAAGCAGTCCTCTGGATCAGCACCATCCTGAGAGTCTGGGGTTTCTGCGTGGGCGTGTACTCTAGTCCCCATGCTCCATCCAGGCAGGTACTGCCTCAGGTAAACCCTTTACTCACATGGCCCGCGTTTCCGTTCCAGATCTGTTCCACCAGTGGC
Organism: Nycticebus coucang; assembly: GCF_027406575.1. Lineage (NCBI taxonomy): Eukaryota > Metazoa > Chordata > Mammalia > Primates > Lorisidae > Nycticebus > Nycticebus coucang. Next base: position 59,082,912 of record NC_069791.1, on the reverse strand, counting down.
TGCCATCAGAGAAAATGCCCAGCCTCTCTGGTTGCCCAGAAAGACAGGGGGTATGATTCCAGAATATCCATGGGTGAGCCCTATTGCTGCTGGTGAGTCTGCTGCTCTGTGCCTCGGGGCACTGTTGTTCCTGTATGGTTCCCTCTCAGCTGACCATCCTCTCCTTACTCCTGTACTACAGAATTAGCACTGACGAGCAGCAGTCTATGCCCTGTCCACACCTCTCAAGAAAATACCCAACAATCCGGACTCCTGGGGCACAAAGTGAGAGTGGAGGGGGGGTTCTGGGATTTATGAATTGCAGTTAGAGAATATATACAGTTTTATACAGTTTTATGCCTGGCAGGAGAGTGGCATGGCACCCTAGTAGGGGAAGTAAGTCCAGTTTTTAGACTCGGGCCTCTCCCCGAGATAAAATGGGAGGACTTTTGAACTCTGCTTGCTTGTTTGTATGGAGTACTGTGAGCCGTTCTCATGGGGGAGTGACTCCTGTCCACTTGGCAATGGATTTTGTACCTTTTGTTTGTATCCTTGGGGTTCCACCTCGCCTCAGCAGGGTTAATGTGCATTCTACAACCTTCTCTCTTGGCTCAGCTCTCATCCACCAGGTTACTTGCTAAAGTTCTGTCCTTTAACTCTCCTCCTGGACGGGACCCTCTATGGAAAGCTGGCTTCAGTCAACCATCTTGCCTCCACCCCTCTATTTCTTCTTGATGAAGTCTAGGAAGAGGTTGTGATTCCAAGTATTGATCCATTTCCTCCACATTGTCAAATTTCTTGGGCATAGAGTTTCTTATAGTATTCAGACATAATCTCTTATACCTCCGTGGCATCTGTTGTTATTTCCCCTTTATCATTTCTGATTGAGGTTACTAGAGATTTTACTTTTCTGTTTCTAGTTAGTCTGGCCAAAGGTTTATCAATTATATTTACTTTTTCAAAAAATCCAACTTTTCATTTCGTTAATTTTCTGAATCATTCTTTTGTTTTCAATTTCATTAATCTCTGATTTAATTTTGGCTATTTCTTTTCTTCTGCTAATTTATGGTTACATTGCTCTTCTTTTTCCAGTTCCATAAGATGGTTTGTGAATGTGCTGATGCACTCACTTTCTGTTTTTTGAAGGTAGGCACGTAGTGCAATAAAATTTTTCTCTCTAGATTGCTTTTGCTGTATCCCAGAAGTTTTGGTAACTTGTGTCTTCATTGTTGTTATGGTTGGGGAAATTAACAACTTCCTCTTTTATCTCTTCCTGAACCCAACTATCATTCTGTATAACGTTGTTTAGTTTCTAAGACTTTGTGTGGGGATGAACCATTTTGTTGGAGTTGCCTTGTGGTCTAAGAGACATGGTATAATTTCTATTTTGCTGAGGTTTTATTTGTATCCTAGAATGTGATCTATTTTGGAGTATGTGCCATGAGCTGAAGAGAAAAAAGTAACATTGTTTTGCTTTGGGATGGTGTATTCTGTATGTGTCTAGTAATCCCATTCGTTCTAGGGTCATGTTTAAGTCCCTTGTATCCTTGCTTAATTTCTGTTTAGAAGACCTGTCCAGTTCTGTTAGAGGGGTGTTGAAGTCTCTGACTATTAAGGTGTTATGGGATATTATATTGCTCACACCCCTTAAGGTCTATTTGATAAATCTGGGAGCATTTAAGTTAGGTGCATATGTTTAAAATTCAGATGTCTTCTTGTTAAACTGTTCCTTTGACCAGTATGAAGTGTTCCTCTTTGTCTTTCTAACTAAAGTTGCTTTGAATCCACTTGTATCTGAGAACAAGACTGCAATGCCTCCTTTCTTCTGATTTCCATTTGATTGAAACACTGGATTCCATCCCTTAACCCCGAGTCTTGATTTGTTCTTCAGGGCTAGGTTTGTCTCCTAGAGACAACATATGGATGGCAAAAAATAAAAATATAAATCTGATGTGGCAAAAATTCTGCTATTAATAATAACCTTAATATTTATCGCACAATGTCTTGATTCTTTTTATTCATTTATTTATTTATTTATTTTAAATCATAGCTGTGTACATTAGTATGATCATGGGGCACCATACACTTGGTTCATAGACTGTTTGACACATTTTCATCATACTAGTTAACATAGCTTTTGTGGCATTTTCTTAGTTATTTGGCTAAGACCTTTACATTCCACATTTACTAGGATTCACATATTCCCTTGTAAGATGCACCGCAGGTGTAATCCCATTAATCCCCCTCCCTCCACCTACCTCTCCCCTCCCTCCCCTCCCTTTTCTTAGGTTGTAACTGGGTTATAGCTTTCATGTGAAGGTCCTACATTAGTTTCATAATAAGGGTGAGTACATTGGGTACTTTTTCTTCCATTCTTGAGACACTTTACTAAGAAGAATATGTTCCAGCTCCATCCATGTAAACATGAAAGAGGTAAAGTCTCCATCTTTTTTTAAGGCTGCATAATATTCCATGGTGTACATATACCACAATTTATTAATCCATTCATGGATCGATGGGCACTTAAACTGAATACACATACTTCTCATCAGCCCACAGATCTTACTCCAAAATCAATCACATCTTAGGTCACAAGTCTAACCTCAGTAAATTTAAAGGAATAGAAATTATTCCATGCAGCTTCTCGGACCACCATGGAATAAAACTTGAGATGAGTAACAACAGGAATCTGCATACTCATACAAAACATGGAAGTTAAATAACCTTATGCTGAATGATAGCTGGGTCAGAGATGAGATCAAGAAGGAAATTGCCAAATTTCTGGAACAAAATGACAATGAAGACATGAACTATCAGAACCTCTGGGACTCTGCAAAGGCAGTTCTAAGATGAAATTTATAGCACTGCAAGCCTTCCTCAGGAGAAGGGAAAAAGAGGAAGTAAGCAACTTAATGGGACATCTCAAGAGACTGGAAATGGAAGAACACTCTAATCCCAAATCCAGTAGAAGAAAAGAAATAACCAAAACCAGAGCAGAACTAAATGAAATTGAAAACAAAAGAATAATACAACAGATCAATAAATCAAAAAGCTGGTTTTTTGAAAAGGTCAATAAAATAGATAAACCTTTGGCCAACCTAATCAGGAAAAAAAGAGTAAAATATCTAATCTCATCAATCAGAAATAACAAAGATGAAATAACAACGGACTCCTCAGAAATCCAAAAAATCCTTAATGAATATTACAAGAAACTTTATTCTCAGAAATACGAAAATCTGAAGGAAATTGACTGTTAAATGTCTTGATTCTTATCCTCAAACAAGTTTTTCTCTCTTGGTGAATAAATGTAATTTGCCTAATCTTTTTAGCAGTATTTCCAAAAGCCATTTTTAATCTACCCATTTCTCTCCATCTCCACTGCCACTGTTGAATCTCATCAGCTACTGCCTAAAATTTGTCCAAACTACTGCCTAGACCAGAAGTCTAGTGCTTTTACTTGTTTACTTCCTAAAAGAATTAATACAACTATGATTTTAACTTACTATATAATTTTTTTTTACATCATAAGTTTATAGAGTTGCAAAGACTGCAATTTCTTGGTGTTAAATTTTTTTTGTTTGTTTGTTTTTAATAAAGCATTACTGTTTTTTAAAAAGGAAAGACTTGGACATGCCTCATAAGGTTTTCCAACCCGTTCAGGTTACACCTGATGTTATGATCAGAGGCAGGGAGATATATTTGGAGAGATGTCAGGAAGTAAACTTTCAAATTGCCTTTTCTTTTACTACATAATGTCCTACATTGTTCTCCAAATCTATCCATGGAGTCTTTTTTAAATATATACAGTGGGAATTTTGTCACAACTAAAAGTTTTGTGAATGGAAAAAAGGCAAATAGGAAAGACCACTCCATCAGCTAAGCTCCACACCCTGATTAGTCATCTATGTCTCTCTAAAGGCCTCTGTTCTTCTTTGTAGCAAGGGGATCTATTGAAACTAAGAAAACTCAGTTGTCAGGAGGAGAAAAAGATAAATTTTAACAAAGAAAAGTGGGGAAAATCTTAGAAGAAATTTGTTAAATACTAAGTAAAATGTATATTTTTCTAGGAGAAAAAAAGTAGAAAGATGTTCCTTTGCTATTGAAAAGATCATCAGAATTGAAATGGAATCACTCATGTTATAAGTTTAATAAGGGAAGCAGCGAAGGCTATAAAAGAGTTCCCAGGCATATTTGATTGAGAAATAAAACTGTCACAAAAGACTCTGCAAATCACACAACTTGCACAAAGCCCACTCTAACCGTATGAAAAATATGTACTTCTGTGGGTACATCTGTCTAGCAACTGCCTGTCCAAGCTTGTTATTAAACCTTGTAGCCAAGGATAATTGTCTCAAAACAACTTAAATAATTTATATAATCCTGCCCTTATTCTTCTTTTAAAAAAAATTATCTTTCTTTACCTCCTTGAATATACCAATACATATTTGCCTTGCAAAGGCCATTCTCAAATAAATGTACTTTTCTCATAAAAAAAAAACAAAGCATATATTTTTTTAAAAAAGAAAATACCCAGTGAAATATAAATACCATAGTGAACCTGATATCCATCATTACCTATTTAAAAATTTTAAGGACAATTTGTTTTTTTTCTTTACATTTTCCTTTTTCTTTTTGATCTTATGTTTCCATCCCACTTCAGTCTACAATTTCATACTAATGTAAGTTACTTTATGTTAGACTGCTTGCCTGGATCCTCTCTTATACTTTGCTCACTAAATATATGTATATAAATTTAAATTTGATATTTAAAAAATTTCCTGTGGTCAAAACACTTAAAAATTCTTGTGGTCTGAGTTATTATTATAATCAATAGCATACAATCAAAGATGATATAAATATTAAATATTAAAAGAATTATTAGACACGGAAGAAATTTTTACTGAAAAGTACCTTATTATTAGACATATGTATCTTAATTGGATTAATGAAACTTTTATGATTTTTTTTTCCCTTGGTAAATATTACTTGCTTTTAGAAAGGTAAGAGTTAATCAATTCACTGGTATGTCTCATTTTTATAGGTGTAAGCACTAAGAAATCTTCTTCATATAAACAGATAGGAATGGAGGGAGTTTTGTTACAGCAATATAACTCAATTCTCTGCACTCTTTCAGAATTCTATGTTCCAAACCACATAGTAACTGGTCATCAAAAATTATTTATAATAATGTATCACCTGGGGTTTTCTTTTAATTCTGTTGAAATCAAAGAATTGGAAACAATTTGACAGAGACATCCATTTTCTTAACAGCAATACCATGAACTGTCCCTTTGTTATTATTGTTCCAGAGTTTTTCTCCAGAAGAACAAAGGATAGTAGAGTCAGGAGAGGGAGGTCTGCTGTAAAGCAAGAGGTGCACAACTGTGAAAGGGAGAACAGGAAAGGAGAATCTGCACACCTCAGGCACCTTTATAGCACGTCAATTTCAGGGAGAAGTATGTTGAGAAGCTGAGAAGGTGTGTCTGTGTGCCCTGTGAGAAAGCATTCAGCACTTTCAGGTGTCTGCATACCTTAATTTGAAGCGCTCTGGCCTGGCCACGCTGATTCCTCCTTCTAGTCACACTCCCCTCCAATTCATCCACTGCCCAGCAGCTGGATGACATTTTAAAAAACATAAATGCTATGCCCTTCTTAAGACTCTTTAAGGGCATCCATCCCTCTCACAAAGCACAAACCTCTTGGCATGGCTCTGCATGCTTTGCACTGCAACTGCCCACCTGTCTTCCTTAAAAATTCCTGCCTTTTCCTACCCTTTTACCATCACATGGCATGCTTCCTCTCATTCTCCAGGGCTCAAGTTAAATGTTATTTTCTTAGAGGACCTTCTCTATTTAAAATACTTCCTAACCCTCCACACTTCCAATAAATTATTGTCTATTGCTGAAAACCTGTTCTTTTCCTTTACAGAATTGTGTGATAAGTTGTAATTAAATGTTATTTGTTAGGTTACTGTGTCCCCCTCCAAACTACAAGGTCTCTTAGGGGAAAACCACAGCTGCTTTGTTCATCAATATGTATTATCCATGTCTGCCACAGCACCCATTGAATGATCAATACAGGTTTGCTTAATGAGTGATTGAGGAAGTAAATTAGCAACACATATTTTTTCTGTGCTTAAAATGCTTCAATGTTTCCCTACTGCTTGAATATAAAATCAGAGTTCCTGAATACAACCTCTCCAATCTGAAGTACATGCTTGCTCCTCCATCTGTATTCTTATAGCACTCTATTAAGACATCTACCATGGTACTTATCAAACTGAATCACAAATATAAGTTTATTCTCAGTCTTTCCTAATAAACTATGAGCTTCTTGAAAGCAGAGGCTATATCAATTACCTTTTCATTTTTGATGTTTAGTGTAGCATCTAGAAAAATACAAAATATTTTAAAAATGACTGTAGAAAAGGCAGGAAAAGCTTAATTTTATTTTTAGAGCATTATTGCCATTAAAAAAACAATGAAGAGGCCAGGCACGGTCGCTCACACCTGTAATCCTAGCACTCTGGGATTGTCTGACCTCACAGGTTCAAGACCAGACTGAGCAAGAGTGAGACCCTGTCTCTAAAAATAGCTGGGCGTTGTGGTAGGCGCATGTAGTCTCATCTACTCCGGAGGCTGAGGCAAGAGAATCACTTGAGTCCAAGAGTTAGAGGTTGCTGTGAGCTATGATGCCATAGTACTCTACTGGGGGTGACAAAGTGAGATTCTGTCTCAAAAAAAAAAAAAAAAAAAAAAAATTGAGGGAAATATAAATATTCAGACCAGTAAAGGATTAAGTTTATAAAGACCAAACTATACATTCTTAGAATACATAAAGGTAAAAAGGCAATAAGAAGATGGGGGGAATATAATTATGGCTCTATTAGCACATATCACCTTCAACAAGCTATCTCACTCCTAGTGCTGCTTCCATAGTGGCAAACGTTCTATGGGAAAATGTACCTGGGTATTATAGGAATAACTGCTACATAATACTGAGTAGATTTGCAACCAAAAAACTACTCAATAAATCTTCAAAAAAAATAAGACGCAATCCTTAAAAATGCTCTCAATAAGCTGGGTGTTGTGGCGGGTACCTATAGTCCCAGGTACTTGGGAGACTGAGGCAAGATGATCGCTTGAGCCCAATGTGGCTATGAGCTATGACACCACAGCACTCTACCAGGAGCAAGAAAGTGAGAAATAAACAAATAAACAACAACAAAAATACTCTCAATCTATAATTATCTAGCAAACTATAGATAAAATCTTATCTTTTTTTTTATTAAATCATAGCTGTGTTGATGGTCAAGAATCTGTAGTTAACACAGCCAAATAATGTCAAAATGGCCATTTGAAAAATGAGTTACCACTATTAAAAAATGGTCTTTTGAAATAAAAATCAGAACTCATATGAGCACATACTAGTCTTTTTGAGAAAATATCCCTTTATCATTACATAAAATTTGAGAAAATATTCTTTAGGAACAAATATAAATCCAGCTTGATGAACCATACCAAAAAAAGTCTTATTACTGGCTCAGCACCTGTAGGTCAGCAGCTAGGGCACCAGTCACATACATTGGGGCTGGCAGGTTCAAATCCAACCCGGCCTGCCAAACAACAATGACAACTACAACCAAAAAATAGCCGAGTGGTGGACGCCTACAGTCTATAGTCCCAGCTACTTCGGAGGCTGAGGCAAGAGAATCGCTTAAGCTCAAGAGCTGGAGATTCCTGTGAGCTGTGCTACCCAGAGCTATACTACCCAGAGCTATAACTTGAGACTACCCAGAGCTATAACTTGAGACTCTGTCAAAAAAAAAAAAAAAAAAAAAAAGTCTTATTACTATACAGGCATTTAAAAAAGCCTTTAGTCAGCAGATTAGGTTGCAAATGACTTCTTCAAAAAATAAATTTACCATGAAAGAATACCAGTGAAGATATTTAAAACATTCTTTTCAATGTTTTTTAAAAAAGCATTTCAAAATTATATATTCACAATAGCATATATGTTAGCATAATAGTTCACAATAAGTTGAACTAAGCATATTGCTCCTTAGCTCCTGGCAATTCTGATCCTTGTTTAAGAGAACTAGTTTATGCTCATTTTAAAATAAGACTCTTACAGTCAACAAAACACAAAAGCTGCCAAAAGTTGAGCAGAGAAAGACTTCAGAAAAAGAATGCCGTATGGAAATGGACAAAACAAAACTAAAGGAGCCCTTGGATTTTCCTTTTTGTGAAGCACTCATTTCCATCACTCAATTTGCCAACACAGATGAGAGGGCACCTTCCCTTATCAGGTCATTACCCTGTTTTCTCAATATCTAGAATGGGCTCAATATGGAACAACATTAGGGATGAAGAGACCTTTGTAAAGGGTTCTTGTGAGGATATAGGAAAGGTATCAAGGAATATTTTCCTTTGGGAATTTTTCCCAGTTCACATTGTAGAAAGAGCTATGTCTTATTTTACTAAGAGCTATGGCTCCCACATAGTTATTTTTAGCTTTTGGAGAAATCAAGAGATACAGATATCCTCCATCAGAGGGAGTCTTTTCTCAGATGCTAAATTTAAGCAAGACATAGATAATTTTTTGACCTAGGAAAGATAGTGAGAATAATGTCCCTAAACAAAAAAAACTTCATCCATTTAAGGTATTTCAAAAGAATACCTGCAGATTACCTCAATGTATACAAATAATACACCTAACTAAAATTAACAATGGCATTAAAAGACAGAAAAAGATAAAAATAAGAATAAAAAATGGGGGAGAAGAAGACAGTGGATGAGGGTTGTAAGGCTTCAGAAGTACAAACATAAAAGCAGTTTCTTCATACCTTGAACCACTTAAAGCCCAAATGACTGGTCTCATGCAATATTTCACTCAACAGCTTCAGATAGGCAGTAAGTAGCAGAACAGTAGAAAACAAGATAAAGAGGAAAGAGAAGGAAAAGAGCATGCAATTAAAAGCAAAATTTATACAGGAAGACAGTTTGGTAGTTTCTTTTAAAGCTAAATATCATCTTACCTTATGATCTTATATAACTTAGTAATCATATTCCTAGGTATCTACCAAAATAAGCTGAAAATTTATGTCTCCTTAAAAACCTGTACATGAATGTTTATAGAAGCTTTATTCATAAAAAATTGCAAAAAATTTTCAGCAAAAAGTTGGAAGGAACCAAGATGATTTTTAACAAGTGGAGGAATGAACAAACCGTGCACATGAGACAATGGAATATTAATCACAAAGAAAAAAGAACTATCAAGTCACAAAAAGCCGTGGAAGAACCTTAAATGCAAAGACTAAGTGACAGAAGCCAATGTGAAAAGGCTATACACTGCATGATTCCAACTGTCACTAAAGGAAAAGGAAAACTATACAGAAAAGGAAAATAATCAGAGTTTAGGGATCTGGAGGTGGGGGGCACAAATAAAAGGGTAGAACACTGAAGAATCTTCAGGGCAGTAAAACTACTCTGCATGATACTGTATTGGTGAATATCATGTCATCATAAATTTGACTAAACTCATGGAACTATGCATCACAGAGAGTACTGACTATGTAGTTTGTGATAATTTATCACCATTGGTTCACTGTTAACACATGTACCACACTAGTGCAAGATGTTAATATCAGGGGAAAGGTCAAGAAAAGAGCAATGGGAACTCTTTGTAACTTCTGCTTAATTTTTCTACAAACTTAAAAACTGCTCTAAAAAATAAAGTCTATTAATTATAAATAAATAAAATCGATCAAAGAAGCCCATTATATTCAGTTCACAAAATAGCATGAAAAACATAAAACAGAAGTCTAAATACCATAATGACATGATCTATTATTAACTGCCAAAATTGTTGCATGATCTCTGATGTTTAATACTTGTCAGTAAATAATACCAAAGCATTACAGAAAGAAAATCTTTACAGAAAAAAAGAGAGATAGCCATTTGAAATATAAAGGAGAATGTAAAAAAGGTGCCCTCAAGACAAAAGAAATCCCTCCCCATTGTGGGACAACGCAAGCACCCTCCCCTCTTAAGTTCTCCTCCATTTGACTGCACATTAGAAAAACATTCAGAGGCCTGGGTGGCGGCACACACCTGCAATCCCAGGTCTCTGGGAGGCGAAAGCCAGTGGATTATTGGAGCTCACGAATTTGAGACCAGCCTGAGCAACAGCAAGACCTCATCTTTACTACAAATAGAAAAAAACAGCCAGGGATTGTGGCAGGAGCCAATGATCCCAGCTACTGAGGAGGCTGAGGCAGGAGGATGGCTTGAGCCCAGGAGTTTGCAGTTGCTGTGAGCTATGATGATGCCAGGGTACCCATGGCAACAGAGTGAGACTCGGTCTTAAATAAATAAGAAATGAAATGAAGAATATTCAAAGAGAACACGGGCAAGGCATTTATCCAGGAACAAGATACTAAAAAATGGTCTTTTTGTGAAAAGTGCAATTTCCTCTCAGCTTTGCTAATAAACTGGTTTTTCTTTCTATACCTGACACAAAAGAAACCATATCCTTTGTATTTAACAAGGCAATGAAGGGAGTCTCTGAGGTATGTACTACAGCATGTCAGCCTTGAAAATGTACCCTTTTTCTTAACTATTCAATAATCTTACCACACAGTAACATAGTGGTCTGATCAAGGGGAATCCCCAAACAATTCTTGTCACTTTCTCATTGGACTTCTTCTTCTTTTTTTTAAACCTGTTTAGCATTTACATTTCTCTCACAAAGAAATAGAAAGGAAATAATTACTGCAAAATTAAATGTCATGAACCTCTGTGTGAGGGATATTCAAAACTGTCATCACAGTCTCACAATGGGAACTACGATTATAGCCTTCACCTGTTAAAACAATTTCTTCCATCCAAGCTTCCCATCTTTATTCTTCCTAATAAAAAGTCAATGGAAAATACATAAAACAAACATCAACAAGTCACCTCATGGCTGAGACATGATCCAGGACTCAAGAGCCATGATATCTTTGTCCTTCATGGGTACTATTAACCTTACTTGTTGTAAGTTTAACAGCTCTTTTGAAAAAGGAGGGGTATGAAACAAATAAACTATAGTAGAACCTCTGTAAGATGACCACCCAAGGGACTGTAACAAACAGGTCACTACGGAAGGGTCAACATAAGGAACTAGGCCTCCTGCAGTGATACATACGCGTCGTACATGTCTGCTCTATGAAAATTAGGTCAAATTAAGAAGGTAATCAACTCTGAAGATTCTACTGTATCTGCTATTTGAAATTAATAGCTTTGAGTCAGAAATGTTTGTGTTTTCTCATTCAATTTATAATAAAAGCCAAGGTTGTGCCCAAACTTGTGGCAAACAAGTTCCATTTCATCTCATCTGATGTATTAGTATAATACAGGCAGCCCCCCAGTTATAGACATCTGACTTACATACAACTTGCACTTATGAATGGGGGCTACTATAGTTAACAGGCAAATGTACTTGTTTGAAATTAGATAGAGATTTATATTAAGAACAAACCTACCGAAACTATCTCATTCATAATCTGAGGACTGACTATGTATGTACATCAGTCCTAAATTATTAATGTAAAAGCCTCTACATTAACATGAACCAATTCTTACACAACTACATATTTCAATTTTTATTTAAGTATAAAATGCTTATACTTGATGTAGTGTTTCTGAAACCCTATAAACATCTAATATTTATAGTTTACCTGAACTATACTGGTTGGGTTTTACCTTGTCTTTAACCAGCAGCATTGCTAATAACTGTATAAAATCGCAGACCTGTTTTTCAGCATTGGTCCTGGCTGATTCCTCTTGTGCTAGCACCATTTCTCGCTCTGCAGTTATCTGTACACTTTCTCTTAGGGCTTCCTCCAGCTCTTCAATCCTGTCATCCTTCTTACGGAGACTGTCCTGGAAAACGATGGAAGACTAGATGAAGTAGATTAATTAGTTAACCTAAGGAAAGGATATTTATCAAGACAGGACTGTTAGCTATTAAATGTTCTTCCTTTCAGAAGCAAAGCTATGCCAAAAAGATGTTTTCACAGAGGAAGAAGAAAACAAGGGAAGAAAAGAAGTAAAGGAGGTTGAAGAAGTATATTATTAGGAGCAAAGTGTCAAGTTAGTGAAGCAAGAAAACATGATAAACTTGCTCTCTGCAACAGAGAAGATAAAGATGTGTTAGAGTAAGTAGCAAGGGCTGGATTATTTAAAAACATGAAACTGTTTTTGAAATACACTCTAAACTGAATCTAAAACCAGCTTTGATGAAATCCAAGTAATTAGAATGAATATCAAAATACTCTCTTCCCCCGCAAAGTTAAACCTATATAAAAAGTAAACAGCATGATCTTTCAGATTACATTCTTCATGCAAACAATTATTGGTAAAATTTTTTACAAAAAGACTAAGAAGAAGGCAGTATTTCCTAACATTTCAAGAACACAAAGTTTTCTCTTAATCTTATATGAGAAAACTAAAAATGACACCTGGATATAAGGAACTGCTCTGCCTAAGAATGAGCAATTTAGTTAGCCAAGTGATTGCCATCATAATTTTAAACATATCTTTTGGAGAAAGACAAAATCCTACAAGACTTTAAGTTCATGTAAGACAGGAGGGATTTTGACATAAGAAGGATAAATGAAGAAGAATTCAAGTAGGAGAACTGGACTCATGTGTTTATTAGATACTTCCTCTTTAAATTCTTATAGAACCAGAAGATTAAGAATAAAGTGCTGTCCTTTATTAATATATAAAACAAAAGAAAACAATTTGCAAACCATTCTCCAACTTGTGGCGTACTCTTGTCAGGAAAAGATATGAAAGAATTTTGTCTTTAAGCAATTCTCAATTATAATTAAGTTCACTTTTATAAGTACAAGGTATAAGAGATATCTGGAACTTGAAATCTGTCAAAGATAAGTCAGATTTTTCTCCCCACTTTGGAAGAACGACATCTTATTATTTAACATTCTTCCTAAGGAAAAGCAGACAAATCTTTTGTTCTCTTTTTGTTTTTCTAAATTTTGAAAAATGAGGCTTAGAAACAAGAATAGTCACATTTTGGTAATGTGTGCCATAGTCACCTTTTAAGAAAAAAGTTTTCATGCTTTTCAGAGATAATGTTATAAAATACTGTCATCTATTCCCATAAATAAGGTTCTGTCTTATACAAGGCAGTTCAGCTATATAAAAAAATGTTCTTTGTCAAAATCTTAATGCTTCCTGTTGGCCTGCTATGAACAGCAGAGTACAGTGAGAGTCTCTAAAATAGTACCAACATGGGGAGACAAGGAATGATGCCAGTCAAAACAAAGACCAAGATGGTTTATTTGGAATCAAAGAAAAAATTCTCTAAATATAAGAGAAGGGTTATGAGGGAAAGGCTGGCTGCAATAGTAAGTTCAGTCCTCTTAAATCCTCTAATGAATATTTGTAGGAACATAGGATTATGAAATAAAGATAGTTTTAAGTACGAATACACACTAATATTTCACATTATCAACTTTCTGTAGAAAACTCTGTCTTACTGCTTTTGTCCAATCTACCCTATCTTGCTGTTACTGTTTTATTTGGGGTGGGGGTTGTTTTGTTTTGAGGTCTCTTGAGAGGTTTCTGTTATCTTAACCTAAATTGAGGCTGAAATAGTTATTCCAAATAACTTCCCAGGAATCTATTTCAAACAAACAGCTTTACTTGTACACCTGCATAGTGTAAAAAATAGCTTTGCGGCTTTATCAGTAAGATTTTAAAGAGAGAAGATGATTACTAATTTTTCAAAACGTGGAGGATCAGTGCAGGTTTTCAAAAATGTAAACTTCCTCAAAATCACTGGTTAAACCAGAGTCTACCAGACAAAGCTCAGTGTGCAAGGGCACTTATTTAAAAAGTCTTCTGGACTTATTGGTAAAACTTATTTCAAAATCTTTCTCAATAATAAGGATGAAAAACAAAAGCCAAGTGAAACTATTGATAAAGCATCGGACTATTAAATAATATTTATGTGACATTATAAGTCGTGTAGCAGCTGAGTATGGAATCATTGCTCTAAGTAAATAAGGTAGCAGAAAGAGAATGAAGATAGTAAATCAACCTCAGCTTCGTTAACAAAGTCCATAACTATTTCATCTACCCAGTGAGTAAAATTTGGTCCCAACTTTAGTTTTGGAATCTTAACAGATACCTATTAAAGCAAACCAAGGAAGTTTCCTTTGTGTTGAACCACAGTTTGAATCTCCTTTTTAATAAAATACTGAGCCAATGAAAGAAATGAATAGGAAAAACTTTTAGTCCTATAAATACTGGAGTACCAAACAATAATATTGCTACATCTTACTTATAATCATTCTTTCCTGCCCTTGCCATTTCAAGAAGATTAAATACATTTCTTCTGTACTTAGATTATAATATGGGTACTCTTTTCTATAAAAGTTTAGAATACTGGAGAAAATAAAAGATCTTAAAACAGGCTCAGTGCCCATAGCTCAGTGGTTAGGGTGCTGGCCACATACACTAGGGCTGGTAGGTTCAAACCTGGCCCAGGCCTGCTAAATAACAACAGCAGCAACAATAAAAATAGCCAGGCATTGTGGTGGGTGCTTTGTAGTCCCAGCTACTTGGGAGTCTGAGGCAAGAGAATCACTTAAGCCCAAGAGTTTGAGGTTGCTGTGAGATGTGACACCACGGCACTCTACCAAGGGCAACATATCAAGACTCTGTCAAAAAAAAAAAAAAATCTTAAAACATTTTAAAGGGCCAAAAATGATTGCCTACAAAGAATTAAAACATCAGAAGACAATGGAGTTGTTAAAGCAAGATAGGAACCTAGAAGACAACTAAGTAATGCCTTCAAAACTCCAAGGGGGGGGGAGATTTTTTATCTAGAATTCTGTATCCAACTATCAACGAGATACGAGGATAGAAAGTAAAGTCACAAAAAATATGCGTCAATCACAGACTTTTTCAAGAACCTACATGGGTATGCTCTATTCAAATTGAAGAAGAAAATCTGGAAAGAGGAAGATGTGGGATCAGAAAAAAGGGGACCTACCACAGGTTGAAAAGAGTCTCCAAGATGACAGGGAGCCTACAGAGTTAAGTGCAGATCAGAACAGAGAGAGCAAACTTTTTCCAAGGAAAAAAGCCAATATAGGGATTACCAGAGAATAACTGATAAGGGATGACATACCTTACAATAATTATAATACTAGGAGGAATTTTTATAGTTTTGACAAGCAATTCAGAAATAAACTGGTGCTATGTATCAAATCAATCAAACAAACCTTCAAAAAAGGAAAAACTAAAATACACCAGGAAAAATCAAAATGCAGATCATAACATACATTGTAACATACTATGTGGCTTTATATAACTACGTGGAAAGGATGAAAAAAAGAATTATGTGTGGTTGTTTGTGTAAAAATGCTAATTCTTCATCACATATAAGAAGTCAACAGATAAGGCCCAAATAATATTAAAAGAGCAAAGTATGAATTTGAAAAGTTGGAAATGAACAGAAGAAACATCCAAAAGAGGTGGAAGTGGTGGTCTAAGATCACCACCCCAGGGATCAGGGTTAAACAAGAATGAGAAAGCTGACTGTTATTATAAGCCATACAGTATTATTTCACTTTGTAAATAACATATATACCTTGTTCTGGTAAAAAAAAAATCATAAGCAAATTGAAAGTTATGTTAAAAGTATAGTGTGCACTACATGTAAATTAAGAACATAAATAAATTCTGGAAACAGTTACAAATGTGATTATTTATATACTTATACTCTAAATACACAGGTTAACCACAGCGGAAAGAGTAGACTGGACAAAATGTATCCAGACAGTGCTACTCAACAAAAGAAAGTTAAAGAGAACAAATCATGAATGAATTATTAAGTCGTCATGCTCTTACAGACTTTTATTCAAAGTCCTATGAATTTCTTCATGGCATTAATTTGTATAAGTCCATCAGAATTATGATGAGAAATTCTGTGGTAACCATGAGATTCTCCAATAGAACAATTCTTAAAGGCACACTAATATTACAATAACTTCTGCTATCATTCCAAAGATATCTAAAACTTAATTTTATATACATATAAAATTACTTTTAGATATAATACTTTGTTTTTTTAGAGACAGAGTTTCACTTTGTCGCCCTCAGTAGAATGCCATGGTGTCACAGCTCACAGCAACCTCCAGCTCTTGGGCTTTGGGCTTAGGCAATTCTCTTGCCTCAGCCTCCCGAGTAGCTGGGACTACAGGCGCCTACCACAATGCCCAGCTATTTTTTGTTGCAGTTTTTCTGGAGCTGGGTTCAAAACCACCACCCTCGGTATATGGGGCCGGCCTACCCTACTCACTGAACCACAGGCGCTGCCCTAAAACTTAATTATCTTATAGCAAATGTCTAAGACACAGCACAGAACCAAGAGGTTCCAAAAATTTTCCCCATCTCCTTTTCTATGGAAATAGTTTCCATTTTTTTCCATACTTACAAAAATAGTGGCAAGTAGATTTTTATGGTAGAGTTTGACACAGAATTCTAGTGCTGCTCATCTACACTCAAGGAAAAAACCTCTCATATGTTCAATGCCTGTACTCTCTGAGTAGAAGTGACAGGTACCATCAGCTTCCTGTGGATATGTGAGTGTGGCCTTTTGACTGAATACAAATTTTACAGAACAAATCCTTTTTATTTTTTTACTTTTTTGAGACAGAGTCTCAAACTGTCGCCCTGGGTAGAGTGCCGTGGCATCTTAGAACACATCCTTTTTAAAAAAAGGGATTTGTTCTGTGAAGTTTGGATCTAGAGGCCACAGATCCCCCACCCCTAAGACGTCAGTTGGTAAAGATGTCGTACTGGACTTAAGAAAGTGTGAGATGCATAACTTCACATACTTGTGCTCTCAGGCCCATGTTTAAGGAAGTAGGGAAATAGCTGATGCCCCTAGGAAGTGCTTATTGGTAGCTCAAAGAGAGAGAATGATGACACCAGGGACAAGCTATGGCCCTGAACATGTGTTTTACATTCTCCGTATTTTCTCTTTTAAAATGTCCACATTCACCAGTCTTCATGATAAACTATAAGGTAATCAAGCCATTCTGAGTCTGTAATGCTGAAGAAATTTACACATAACTTCTGATATCCCTACTTCTTTCTATCCCTAGTATATTCAGGTTTAAAGGATCTAAAGCATCTGGAAATTAAGAGGTTGACTTACTAGAACTAAATGTAGCTACAGATTAAAGTTAAGGCAGGACACACCACACTTAATTTTGAGAAAATCATTTGAGAAAATCATTGCATTCTTAATTTACTACAGACTTAGAAAAGTCTTCTCAACTTCTTCAGCTAAATACGCTACATGTACTGTCCAATGCAGTAGCCACAGGTACTGAGCACTTAGTGTGGATAGTCCAAATTAAGTTTTGCATAAATACTAAATTTTGAAGACCTAATATTAAAAGAGGATGTAAAATACTTCATAATTTTCACATTGATTATATTTTAAAATAATATTTTAGATATATTAGATTAAATAAAATCTATTATTAAAATTAATGTCATGTGTTTCCTTTAATTTTTTGATGAGGTTATCAGAAAATTCAAAATTATACATGTGGCTCACATGAAATATTCAAAAAAAGGATATATAACATATCATGTTTGACATAAGTCTGTAACTCTTTTCCTAGCTTATAGAACATAAATTTGAATTACATAGAGCTCTTATGACAAACACTGCCAAGCAGTCCTGACGATTAATGCAGCAATACATTAATAATTTCAAATAGCATTTTTAATTCTGCCAACAGAGAACACCAAATTGTAGATATAGAAGGGGAAAAAAATTCAGATGATGGCAGATCACTATTGCTTACTGTTAGAGAATGAAGTACTTCAAAATTTAGCAGCTTAAGACAACAGTAAACATTTATTATCTCAGACAGTTTCTGTGAGTCAAGAACTTAAAAGCAGCTTAGCTGGACAATTCTGATTCCAGGGTTTCTAACCATGTTGTAGTCAAGATGTCACCAGGCTTCGCTCCTCCATGTCTACTTACATGGTTGGCAAGATGATGTAGTTACCGGCAGCCCCATTTCTTTCCACAGGGCTACTTGAGTGTTGTTACAACATGCAGACCGGCTTCTATAACAGCAAGTGATCCAAGAGTGTAAGGCACGTGCATCAATGTCTTTTATGATCTAGCTTCACAAGTCACATACCGTCATTTCTGCCTTCTCTTGTTCAAACAGAACAATCCTGACACAGTGTGGGAAATGACTACACGATAAATATCAGAAGGTGACGATGACCTGGAGTCATTTTACAGGATTCTAACCTACAATGCGCTGTGAAATGACAATTTTAAGTACCTGATGTAGCTCCAGTATGATTATCAATGAAGACAAAATTTCTTCTAAGAGAAAAATGCCTAGTAGGTTAATAGAACTTTTACTACAAAGATACAGCCTTCAGTATGAGATTATATTAAAATGGAATCTAACATATCTAAAACAAAGGGTAGATAGTAATGTTAAGGCAACTAAAAAATTGGGATACAGATCAGCATATCACTGGATGTGAAATCAGCAAAATATGTATTATATCAGAAATTATTCAGAATAAAATCTACAACTGGACTAAATTATAAGGAGAGATGTTTCCTTGTGATTATAATAAAAGTAGCGTAATTCCACTCAATTTACTAATCATTCAGTACTGAGAATACTCACTGATATGCCCAATCATCAAAATTTAATTCAAAAAAATTATTAGGTAAATGCTAAAAAACATATACAGTGGAGTTTTGCTAGTAAGTTTAGTCACCACACTGAGTCCTCACATTTAAATATTTTATGAGGACTCACATGCCAACCTATTATTAAAGAAACTATGAAGATGGAATGCTCATTAAAGGCCATTAAAGTGAAAACCCTCCTTAAACTCCTGATCCCTCATGAATTTTCATGGTAACTGATTCTACTCTTAAAGCAAAGGAAAAAGTTAAACAAGAAGTTTTAAAAAGCCAAAACCAGGGTCTAATTCAAAATTACACATTGTGTATTTCAAATTTGCTTTTTAAAAAGTAGATTTTAACAGTTCTCACCACAAGGAAATAAGTACGTAAGCATATGTTAATTAGCCTATTTGATCAGTCTATAACATACACATGCATTGAGACATCACGTTGTACCCCATACATATATGTATAATTATTTGCCAGTTAAGAATAAAATGAAATTTGAAAAAAACTATAAATATAGGACACATGTGTCCTCTTCAGAGTTTAACAGTTTTATAGTATTCACTATTTTTTTAAAAAAGTTTTTAATTGGCAGCCTAGAGAAACAAGAAGAGAGAGAGAGATTTATACCCTTTACTAGCCCTAGCTGGATATTGAATTCTGTTTACACAATACAGGCAACACTAGAAATTAAGAAAAGTTCTGTGTGCCACAGATACCTCACTAAACAGCTATATAGAGATAATCAAGGAACACAGTTTACTGTCTTAAATAGTTAATATTACCTAAAATGAAGGCAATGTCTTTAACTGATAATAATCGTATTTGCCCTCACCAAAATGAACACAGACCATTTTTCCTTCCACTGGATTAAGTAACTGAAGCCTATCTTTGCCAACTACACTTATTAGCTGAGGTCAAATGAGAACACTTCACTCACAAGTATAGGGTTCAAGGCAGGAGATATCCCTTTTGGGGGTCTGGTAGAAGGAGAAGAAGGGGATAATTACGAAACAATTCCCTCCTCCTTAAATAAGTAGACTCCTGTGGTCAAATGAGACTTGGCAGAAGCTGAGACAGCTGCAACTGTAACTTCACTCCAGCCGATCAACAGGGAGACTGCATCCTTTAGCAACTTCCACAAGGCCACCCCCAGTACATCCCTCGGAACTTTGCTTCTTGTCGTCAGCTCTGTCAACATCAAGCCATCTATCACTGCAGCTGTAAATTCTAGCCTACAATGCACTTTTCTTTCGAATCAAACATCCAGTATAGAAAGCGAAGGCAAAGACAAGGAGAAACAGCAATTAATTTGTCATTCCCTTCAAACATCTCTCTTAAAAATTTTTTAAAAGGTTTCATCATATAGTAACATGAAATGAAACTAGCTGATAATGACAGATCTCATTAAATTTTTCCCCTTTTCAGCAACAGAAAGAAGGTCAATTCAGATTTCGCATAGTTATCCAAGGTAACACAGCTTCTCACATCCTTTTGCCCTTTTCCAGCTCTTACTCTGACTTGGTAATGGAGGCCATTTATTTGAGGTAATATTAAGAGCTGCTTCCTTGGGAGTAAACACCACTTACCAGACAGACTTTATCATGTTCTGAAAGATATTAACATTAATTGCTATCCATTATCTTTAATGTGAAGAAACAGCAGGTCTTTATTACCCTCAGCCCCACTGCTGATCCTGCCTCTCTCTTCCCTATCCCTCAAGTATACATACACAGGCAGAAAATTTCATCAAAATCATTCAACATGTCAGAATTCATTTACCAAATTCTCAATGCTTTCTGGGGGTAAAGAAAAAGAACCCAAAAGCCAGAGGAAGTCAATTTTAAGAAAAAAAGTTAGCCTAATACAGAGACAGAAATTGGTTACACACCAACTACTTTTTTTTTTTTTTTGTGGCCGGGGCCGGGTTTGAACCTACCACCTCCAGTATATGGGGCCAGCGCCCTATTCCTTTGAGCCACAGGCGCCACCGCACACCAACTACTTTTTATTTTAAGGCAATGGTTTATAGACTAAACTTTAAAAACATGTACTTTTTAAAACCTCAAATATATCCTCTCAGGAGTTTGAGACCAGCCTGAGCAAAAAGTGAGACCCCAGCGGCACCTGTGGCTCAAGGAGTAGGCCGCTGGCCCCATATACCAGAGGTGGTGGGTTCAAACCCGGTCCCAGTCAAAAGCTGCAAGAACAAAAAAAAATGAGACCCCCATCTATACTAAAAATAGAAAAACTGAGGCAAGAGGATCGCTTGAGCCTGAGTTGGAGGTTGCTGTGAGCTTTGACATCACAGCACTCTATCCAGGGTGACAGCTTGACCCTCTGTCTCAAAAAAAAAAAAAAAAATTCTGGTAACTGGGTACGAGAAACTTGGGCAAGACCATGGGGTTTACCTAATCTTAGGACATTACAGATCTCTTACCTGTGATGCTTATAAAAAGCACAAATATACATTTTCTAAGTCATTACCAAAAAAATCCCAAAAGGGAGGTTGACCCTTCCTTTTTTGAGGCAAAGCTCTTAAAGAGTAACCTATGGAATTTTAGAAAATATTTATTAGAATGCTGAACTGAATATCAAAGTTTCAAAAAAAATGTTTACAACTAAATTTTTAGTTTTTAAGACTTTTTAAGTATAACTCAGAGGTCCTATTGCCTTTGAGGTCTTGGAAGGACTATATACATGTCTGCTCTATTTCCTTAAAAACAAGAAAAATCTTATTGGAGACCACCTTCCAAACGCAAACCAAGACAAGCTCCCACAGTAACACAAAGGAAAGAAGTTAACCTTTCATTTCACTGAAGCGAAAACGTAGTAGTCTACTTTTAAGAATTTTAGTACCAAATTTAACTTTACTCATTATTCCATGGAAAGCTTTATTTTACTTTTTGTTTTGTTTTCTTTTTGGCCAGGGCCGGGTTTGAACCCACCACCTCCAGTATATGGGGCCGGTGCCCTACTCCTTGAGCCACAGGTGCCGCCCAAAGAAAGTTTCTTTTAATAAGCTCAAAGGGTATGGTTAAATGTTCCCACACAACTGGGCTAAACTTAAAGAAAGGGAACGGTCCAGTAGGCCATACGTTAGTCTTACCAATCAACATTTTCAATAAGTTTCATTAGTTATCAAATGGAACCAAATTTCCGCCAGAGAGAAAAGTACTGTAGAGTTGATAACAAAGACTGCACAGTTTTTGAAAATAATTTTAAGGCTTGTTTTTGCTTTTTCTCTAAATGGAAAAAAGTGGCACAGCTTGAGATAGGAGCTTTAAAAAGATACATATATAACCAACAATTTGAGTAGATGCTTCACCTGCAGGTAAATAGAATTTTCATGTGTAATTTCAGCAACTATCCACAGGGTAGTAAAAATAGATGCCGATTTGTATGTACACTTATCCAGTATAATCTCTTATTCCATTTGATATTCGTTAAGAACACCACAAAAATTACCTTCCATATAGAAAAAGCCCTACTTTGCTAGGGAAAAAAATTAAATTAAAAAGAAAGAAATGATACAGACCTAAATATTTACATAGGCAAAGGAGAAGTTCTGAAAAGAGGAAACCAAAATTTATTTTTATTAAAAACAAGAACTTTAATGTATTAGACATATGCAGCATTGACAGAACATCACAATACTATTTCTGGAAAGAATATTTCTAGAAAGATGTTAGACATCTTTTATTTATTTTGTGTGTGTGTGTGTGTGTTTTTTTTTTTTTTTTTTGGCCGGGGCTGGGTTTGAACCCGCCACCTCTGGCATATAGGACCAACGCCCTACTCCTTGAGCCACAGGAGCTGCCCAGATGTTAGACATCTTAATCCTTGAAAAAGTTTCCTTAAATAATTACACACATGGCCAATCTGAAAATGAAGGATAAGTAGTACTCTTCACTTCAGGAAAAAGAAAAATTCTCTTATCAAAATTGAAAAAATTGTTTTTGTAGGTATAGCAAATCAAATCAATTTAATTTTCGGAGAAAAACACAAATGTTTCATCAACCATATATCTAAGAAGAGAATATGCTTAAATATATGTAAAGCAGATTTTCCCCATATCTACTTCAATTGTTTTCACTTTCTCTTAACTTTTGTCTTAATATTTGAGTCTCAGGAGAGCTGACTCACCGGAACCACAGCATTCTTTCAGCAACCCCATTAATCTTTCTGACAGCCCCTCTCTCAACGTTAAATCCAGATACTTATCTTTGTTATAAACAAAAACAAAGCTCCAAACCACTCCTGATATGAGCCCTCCTTTCAGTTCAATCTACTCTGCATTATTGGAATGTGACTAAAACTTTCACCTTTATTAAAAGATGTATTTGAATGGTATAGCCCAAAGAATAAAAATATATAAGGCAAACATTCTCAACTAAGGAAGATGGCATTTCTTTTGTTAAAATATACAAGGCTCTTAAAGAGTACTCTATGGAATTTTAGAAAATATTTATGCAAATACTGAGTTGAATATCATTCACAGTTAGAAAAATGTTTTATAACTAAATTTTTAGCCTTTATTTTTATTATGTATAACTCAATAATTACAGCTGTAATTAATGAATCTATATAAAACATTGTTTCAGAAAGGCTAAAACAAAATTTTAAAAGTAAACTATCATATACAGCAGATATAAACTAGCTGAGAAGGAAAAAGAAAATTGATTAACGCTGGGGCAATTATAAAACAATATACTGAAAAGTATAAACACAATAAAGCATAATTAAATATACAGGGTAAGGAACAATAGATAAGATGATAACAATAACAGTGTAGAGTTCAACTCCTAATTTTAAGGCAAAATCTTTACATGGTAAAACTAGAAATCCACAGGGGAAAAAATCTGCATAATTAGAAGAACACAGATTTGGAAATCAATAAATTAACACCAACATTTATCAGCTTATCCACAAACGAGCAGCCATGTTTATAACCATCTTACGTAAAGATAAGGTTAAAAACATTTAGAGAAGACTGGCTAAATGGAAGACTCCAAATGCCAAGTCTCAATATTTGTGTTCCTCCCCTCAAAATTCATACTTAGGTATACATCTGCCTGCATAAGGCTTTCAAAGACTTCATTATACAAGGATAATCAAAATTCATACGTTGAAATCTAATTCCCAGTTTGATGGTATTAGGAGGTGGGGCCTTTGGGAGGTCATTAGGTCATGAGAGCAAAGCCTTCATGAAAGCTATTAATGAATGCCCCTACAAAAGAAGCCCCAGAGAGCTACTCTGGCCCCTTTACCATGTGAGGACACAGAAGGAAGGTACCATTCAGGAACAGAAAGCACCCTCACCAGACACCAAATCTGCTGGTGTGCTGATCTTATTTTAATTTAAACGGTTTTTCCACTAATGTTCTTTTTCTTATCCCAGCAATTCAGAATCCTGCAATTCATTTAGTTGACATTTCTGCTAAATTTCCTCTAATCCGTGTGTAACAAGGCTTGGTCTTTCCTCATCTTTCATAATCTTGACATATTTAAAGTATACTGCTCAGTTATTTTGTAAAATGTCCCAGCATTTGAGTATGTCTGGTATTTTCTCATTATTGGAATGAGGTTATACATTTTTGGAAAGAATAACACAGAAATTATACTATTTCTTTCTCATTGTGTTGTATCAAGGGGATTGTGATGTCAACGTGTCTTACACAAGTAACGTTAATGTTAAACATTTTGTTAAGGTGCTGTCTGCTAGGCTTCTTCGCTGAAAACTGAACACTTCCTTTTACAGTACTAAACATCTTGGGAAAGACACTTTGAGACTATTCAAGTCCTGTTTATCTTCAAACTTTTACTGACTAATTTTTGCAACGATCAATGGATCATGTCAGCAAAAATTATTACCTGGTTGTTTGCCTCCTGGTGATTTTCTTTTAATCTGTTTGCTTAACTTATTAATTAAAATTCTTTTGTAAGAAAAAGTTGTTGCTATTCCCCCATTTATGCATTTGACTACTTATTTATATCAGTGCAGACTCATGCATATACATTTAATTCTTTGGATTAAATTCAAATACTATCAATTTTTGTTGTTGTTGTTCAGATTGCTTCATTTCTTTATTAAAGCTGCCAGTCCCCTTTGTGTAGATGCACCACAGTGGATTTAAATACTCTCCTATGTGGGCAATTAGGTGGTTTTCAATATTTTGCAATTACCAACAATGTTGTAGGTAAACTTCAGCATATCTACCCTGTTTCCCTGAAAACAGGACAGTGTCTTATTTTAAGGTGTGCTCCCAAAGATGCGCTAGGTCTTATTTTCAGGGGATGCCTTATCTTTCATGTAAGTAGGTCTTATTTTCGGAGGAAGTCTTATTTTCAGGGAAACAGGATATTTTTATATTGTTGAACATGTACCCTCAGATACATACAGACATGAGGTAGCTGTGTTGACAGGTATCTGCATATGTAAGTATATGATAATTATAACCCACATATCATAAAAATCACTTTGGGATCTTTAATAATTTTTAAGTGCAAACGTTTGAGACTTTGTGCTATATATCATTGTAATAATTGTCTAAAACACAAAGATAAAAACACAAGATAAAACTGAGTGACAATGCGATGTCTTAAGGAACAGTATTCATAGCTAAGGCCATGATAAACTATGGCAAAATGTTTAGAATCTATGGGAGCCTTGTATTCTCTCAAATTTTCAGGTGTCATTTTCATTTCACATGTAAAGAATTTGTTTACTCTCATCAGAACACTTTATTGTGTTGAATCAAGAACAAAAGGAAAAAGTAACTACAAATTCCAAACTTACTTTCTGCCAAAAAGGAATATTTTTAATTTTATCTGAAGTATTCAAAGAATGGAAAACTGCAAAGGTCTTTTCAGAATCCTTTCAAGATAAAATGTGGAATTCTGAATTAAATACAAAAATATAGTACAACAATGACAATAAATGAGTGAATGCCACATCAATCAGCACAAATGAATCTCACAAAAAATGTTGAACAAAACATATGACAAAGGAATAAATACAATGACTCCATTTATACGAAGTATAAAATATGCAAAATTTAACTATACTTTTTATTTGGGTCATAATAGTAATTTCCTGTGTAGGAAGAGAAGGGACAATGTTTGCAAAAGAATAGACGCAGGGTGGACATAAAAGTTTGTGTGCAATTTAAAATAGTTTGACTATAAAACCCCAGCACATTGTTCCCCATGACTGCATTAAGGTACACAGCTATGATTTAATAAAAATAAATAAATAAATAAAAATAAAAAGAAGAAGAATATTGAAAAAAAATAAAATAGTTTGACGTAGTAAACTGCACAAGAAGTTTACGTCCACCCTGTATAGATACGATTTCTGGGATGCCATCAATATTCTTTTTTCTTAAATTTCAGATTAACACAAGGGCACACATGATTAGGTTACACTGTTGAGCCCCTCACCCAGGAGGTGTGCCATATGCTACTACTTTGTGCCCATTAGGTGAGAGCTTGCCCAACCTCTTCTTTCTTCCCCCTCTACCTTTCCTCTTTCCCCCTTCCCCTACTTGAATTTAATTGTGTTTTTCTCACATATGGGCATGTAGCTATATCTACTAGTTTCATACGAGTATTGAGTACATTAGATGCTTGCTTTTCCATTCTTGTGATACTTTACTTACGAAAGGGCTAATAACCAGAATCTATAGAGAACTCAAACTAATCAGCAAGAAGAAAGTAAACAATCCCATTTATCACTGGGCAAGAGACGTGAGCCTTCTCCCAAGAAGACAGATGAATGGCCAACAAATGTGAAAAAATACAAATCATCCCTAATAATCAGAGAAATGCAAATCAAAACCACCTTGAGATATCACTAACGCCAATGAGAACAGCTCACATCACAAAGTCCAAAAACCACAGATGCTGGCCTGGGTGTGGAAAGACGGAAACATTTATACATTGTTGGTGGGATATACAGCCTTTTTGGAAGGATGTATGGAGAATTCTCCAAGCGCTAAAGGCATACCTTCCATTTGATTCCACAATCCAATAGAAGAAAAAAAACTTATTACCATAAGAATATTTGCACTGAAATATTTAATGCAGCTCAATTCACAATTGCCAATGTGCGAAAACAATCCAAGTGGCCACCAACTCATGAACAGATAAATTAACTATGGTATATGTATACCATGGAATACTATTCAGCTATAAAGGAAGATTATATCTTTTGTATTTGGAGAATTCATCTGGATGGATTTGGAGAGAGAAGTCATTGACCTTAACAGTGTAACTGGCAATATGTGAATAACAAAAGGTGAAAATGAACATTCCAGATTAAGTTTTTTTTTTTTTTGAGACAGAGTCTCACTATGTTGCCCTGGGTAGAGAGCCATGGCATTGCAGCTCACAGCAACCTCAAACTCTTGGGCTTAAGCGATTCTCTTGCCTCAGCCTCCCAAGTAGCTGGGACTACAGGCACCCGCCACAAGGCCCGGCTATTTTTCTGTTGCAGTTGTCATTGTTGCTTAGCTGGCCTGGGCAGAGTTTGAACCCGCCAGCCTTGGTGTAACCACTGTGGCACTGTAACCACTGTGCTACGAGCGCCGAGCCTCCAGGTTAAGTTTTAATCTTCACAAATAAAGAAAACACATTTAACAGTTTTTATTAACATGCTTACAATTGATTTTTTTTTTTTTTTTTAAGAGATAGGCTCTCAGGCTGGGCACAGTGGCTCATGCCTGTAATCCCAACACTCTGGGAGGCTAAGATGGCTGAATCAGCTGACTTCACGAGTTTGAGACCATCCTGAGCAAGAGTTGTGGTGGGTACCTATAATCCCAGCTACTTGGGCAGCTGAGGTAAGAGAATCTCTTGAGCCCAAGAGTTTGAGGCTGCTGTAAGCTATAAAGCACAGCACTCCACAGGGGCAAGAAAGTGAGACTCTGTCTCAAAAAAAGAGAGAGAGAGAGAGAGAGAGATGGGACAGAGATACTCACTCTGTTGCCCAGGAGTACAGTGGCACAGTCAGGGCTCACTGAAACCTTGAATTCCTGGGCTCAAGTGATCCTTCTGCCTCAACCTCCCCAGTAGCTGGGACTACAAGCATATGCGACCACACCCTGCTAACTTTTATTTTTTTAAGATGGGGGTGGCGGGGGGTGTGTGTGTCTCAATATGTTGCCCAGGCTTGTCTTGAACTCCTGGCCTTAACTGATCTTCCTGCTTCAACCTCCCAAGTCACTGGGATTACAGGCATAAGCCACCACACCTGGCTTTAAAACTAACCACTGAATGCCAAGATGGCATCTGATAAAGATGAAATATTCATTTCTTAACAAAGTTCAAAGCATTAAATATGAAGCATTTCCTTTTAACATGATTTATATATTTTAATCCTAGAATTATTATAACACTTAAAGAAGAAATACTAATTTCTTCCCAAGACAGAAATAAGGCAATAATGTTACTTTTTCTTTCTCCTCTTCCATGAAAACATCAATAGATCACTCAAATAAATATCCAGAAATTCTAAAACCAAAACATTAAGATAAGAATTTTTAAAACAAATAAGCCCAATTAATTGCTATTCCTCTATTCTATGAGACTCTAAAATATGGCTAAAGTCATTCGATTACAACTGTATGACAAATATGCTCATATGTTCTATAGTTTTCCAAAGTTAATCATGAAAAATTCATCCATATTAATACAGGGTGTCCCAAAAATTGCCCCTAAAGTCACTATACACAGGGAAAATTGGAAACTTTAGTTAAATATGTCTGTATTTACAGAATCTTCAGTATAAAATTTTACAAAATATTCTCTACATTTTGGCTACCTCTTATAAACTATAATGAATTTCTCATTTTCCTTATGTACGGTGACTTTAGGGGTGATTTTTGGGACCCCCTGTATTCTGAATAAAGAACTAATATTCAAATTGTTTCAGTTTTTAAACCCCAGCACTACAGTCTGGATGAATAATCTTTGCTGTGGTGGCTGTCCTGTACATTATGGGATATTAAGTAGCACCGCTGCCCTTTACAAACAGCTAGATGCCAGTAGCATCACTCACATTGTGATAGCTAAAATTATCTCCAGAAATTGACAAATATCTCCTCAGGACAAAACAGTCCTTGATTGAAGAATACTGTTTTAAATACAGTAACATGAGACAAATTTCTCTCATAATTCTATCAAGAAAAAAAAGTTTTCTGCTAATAAAATGGTGCCTGCCTCCTTTCATAAAATAATTATAGATTCTCTCACGTTTTGTTCCTTAAGTCACTAAAGTTGTCCCCTTTGGATTCCAAAATCTACAGGTATTCAAGTCTCTTGAATATACAGAGACTTGAATAATGGAGTAGTATTTGCATATCACCTATGAACACTTTCCCATATACTTTAAATCATCTCTAGATTATTTGTAGTAACTAACACAATGTAAACATTATTTTCAAATACAGAAAAGAAGATCAATGATGAACCCTATGTCACCATCATTCAGCTTCAATAATTATCTAAAACATGGCCAATGCTTTGCCATTACCACTGGAATTTTAAAAAAGAAAAAAAACAATGCTAGATAGGAGGTTGGTATCCTAGCAATCTCCAAATTATTTTCTTAATCTTATTATGAAACTTTTGGACTTAAAAATACTGGATTTGTATTAAACCACTTTAGTCATTAGTCCTTTTTATGTTCACATAGTTCATCCAAAGCCAAAGATAGCCCCTTAATTCTTGTTCTTCTATTCTCCTTATATGACCCCAGTAGTTTTGACAGCATCTTAACTTTTGATATTAAATGTAGCTATAGTGCAGCACTTTTCAAAGTTTGGTTCCTAAACCAGGAATGTCATCAACACCCTGGAACTATCAGAATGCAAATTTGTGGGGCTTACCCCAAACTCAGTGAATCGGAAACTCTAAAGACAGGAGAAAGAAATCTATTCTTTATTTTTGATGTTGTGGCCCTGGGTAGAGTGCGATGGTACCATCATAGCTCACAGCAACCTCAATCTCTTGGGCTCAAAAATCCTCTTGCCGCAGCCTCCCAAGCAGCTGGGACTACAGGTGCCCACTGCAACACCCAACTAGTTTTTCTATTTTTAGTAGAGACAGGTGTCGCTCTTGCTCAGGCTGCTCTCAAACTCCTGAGCTCAGGCAATCCACCTGCCTTGGCCCCCCAGAGTGCTAGGATTATGGGCATGAGCCACCACGCCTGGCCCAGAAATCTATTTTTTAAAAAACCCTCGGGTGACTCTAACAGATACTAAAGTATAACGATAACTACTAATCTAGGTTTATCTTACATGCTTCCTTCTCCAGTCCTGGAACCAACCATTTCTTAAAGAATCCCTATCTTCTTTTTGTAGTAATCACACAAAATGATCACAATCTCAGTGCTAAGGAAATCCACTACCATGGGCTACCATCTGCAACAATGTGATTAAGAAATGTACTTAAGTAACAGAGTAAAGAACTGGCATTAGATTGAAGAACTGACTAGATTATAAATGTAGTCCAGTGCTAATTTGTAGCCCAGGGCTATTTTCACTATTTTGGATTGCATTACTTGCACATGCCCACCAGCTATCATTTTTCATAATTTTGATATCTATCATATACTGAGACACCTTGGAAAAGTCAGTTATCTACTCTAGTTTTCTCTATGTATAAAAAAATAAGTAAATAATATTTTGCATCTTAAATAAAATAAGAGATTATATATGAAAGGACTTTTGCTTTTATTAGAACTGATAGAAGATGGGAAAAGTATCTTTTGTTTACAAAAATAGCCTGGTTATAGAAAACATTACATTGGGGTGAGGGAAGAAGACAAACAGAACAGTTAAGGGGCTAAAATAAAAACAGACTTGCCATAGCCTAAAATATTTTCTATAATTAAAACACAATGTGGTCATCATTCCAGATGGGAGGTTAAGTTGATACCCTAGAAGTAGTCAAATTATTAACCAGTTTCATAAAAATTAAAGATGCCACTTCAAACTTATGAGCAATGAAATACCTTCCTATAAACATTCTAGAGAAATAGTTAGCTATACAGGAAAAAAAAAATCCTCACCACACAAAAATACCTAAAGGTGACCAGGTGTCGTGGCTCATGCCTGTTGTAATCCTAGCACTCTGGGAGACCAAGGGAGGTGGACTGCTTGAACTCAGGAGTTGGTGACCAGCCTGAGCAAGAGCGAGACCCTGTCTCTACTAAAAATAGAGAAACTAGTTGGGCATAGTGGCGGGTGTCTACAGTCCCAGCTGCTTAGGAGGCTGACGCGAGGGGACTGCTCAAGCCCAAGAGTTTAAGGTTGCTGTGAGCTATGATGCCAGGGTACTCTACCCAGGGTGACAGAGTAAGACTCTGTCTTTAAAAAAAGAATTTTTTAAATAAAATTAAAATAAAATGAAATAAAAGGTAAAAAATGAAAGCATAGCGCTTAAAAATGGTAAATGTACTCTTATAAAAATTGGTAAATATACTCTCAAAATAGGGATAAAGTAAGCAAAAAATCCATGGGAGGAAGCTAACATGGAATGGAGAGAGATCTGAATTACATTAAGAAACAAATGAAAATTCAAGACATGAAAAAACATTCAATGCCATTTGTCATCAAAGAAATATAGATTAAAACAAAAATGAAATATTTTTTACCCATTTGAGTTCCATTTTTTAAAAAAGGAAGAAGAATAGGAAAAAGAGAAAATTGCCTATATTAACTGTTGGCAAGGATGAGGGAAAACTGGTATGCTGCTTTTTCTAAAGTTAGTGTATTTGAGGAAATTAATACTTTTTCTATAAGGAGTATAATCAGTAAAAGTTACATAAAAGAAAAATTTTAAAAAAGAAATAAAGGGCAGAGTCTTCGTGTCTTAAATGAATTTGTTATAAAGCCTTAAAAATGGCTTCTATGTAACTCTCTAAAGCTCTCCAGTAAAGATTATATAAGTATGCAATTGTGGCATACATGCTACATCAGATCCAAATAGAAATTTTAACCAGAGAAAAACAAACCTAGTAGTGCCTTAGTAGTCTTATCAGGAGTGTCAGAGGATTCCAGCAAATTTATGGTATTCTTCTCTAAAATCTAACCTTCATCCGGAAGCAGTTTGGTCAAGATAAATAGGGCCAGGCGTGGTTGCTCATGTCTATCATCCCAACACTTTCAGAGGCCCAGGTAGGAGGAACACTTGAGGCCAGGAGTTTAAGACCAGCCTGACCAAGAGTGAGACACTGTCTCTTCAAAAAATTGAAAATTAACTGGGCATACCTGTAGTCTCAGCTACTTGGGAGGCTGAGACAGAAACATGGCTTGTGCCCAGGAGTGTGAGGTTGCAGTGAACTATGATGATGCCATGGCACTCTACCCTGGGCAATAGGCTACAAATCAAGAAAGTCTCAGTTAAAAGCACGACTGAGCCACTTATAAAGCTTAGGAATTCAATGTCTCTGAGTCTATTTCCTCAGAAAATACTGAGAAGGTGAGAAAAAAAATGAATGACCAGGGCCTAGTTTCAAATACGGGAATCTAATTGGCCCTTAGAATACTGTAGTTGCTACTAATGTTATTTAGCCTGGTTTAATTATTTGTCAATAATTAGATTTATACATCAATTATCATTCCATTGAAGTAAAAAAAATAGAGATTATATGTCCTATATGACTGTAAAAGGGAAAAAGAAGGAAACATTCAGGAAAGAAAGGTGGAAGGGAAAGAAAAAGAAGAATGGAAAAAAGGAAGAAAGACACAAACCAAGATTAGCAATGCACTTTAATGAATGGGACTGGCAGTTACAATGACAACCCTGAAGCTTAATATAATCCACTCATTAAATTGTCATCGAACTTACCAATTGTGATCAACTTCAAGCAAGATGAACTTTCTCTTATGCTGAGGTGTCTTCACAAAGCTGTGGAATAAAACTTGTATTTTCTATTTAAAGCCATTCCTTTATTGTTAAACAGTTCATCTGAGAGGAAGGCAGCAAGCAGGGTTAGAAAGAGAAAAAGAGAGGAGGATAAAGATGAAGAGAAAAACAACAGGCGGTTATGGATCAATCTCTTCACCCGATCCTTTCAGATTCTCCTCGCATCCTAACCTGTAGTTGCTGGGAGCTATCGTTGAGATTATCCTCCCTTCGTCGGGCCTCCTCTAGCATCTGTGCACTCTTCTTTTTTTCCACTTGTTCCTTGTGCTTCAGATTTGCTACCTTCTTATTCTGGTCTTTCACTTGCCTAATAATAGGAAGAGAAAAATAAAATCTTGTATATGTATACACAGAAAAGAATATGTTATTTATAGACTTACATCAGTGACATCAAGGAATAGCTGAAAACCAATAAAGAATACCTCCTGTAAAATGTTTTCAACAATCCAAATTCTGGGCGGCGCCTGTGGCTCAAGGAGTAGGGCGCCGGTCCCATATGCCAGAGGTGGCGGGTTCAAACCCACCCCTGGCCAAAAACCACAAAAAAAAACACAATCCAGATTCTTTCATACCAATGTAAGCAAACTGTTGACAACATTATCTTTAACGAACATGTATTTCAACATGTACTTTATAAAGCACAATGAAATCATGAAACAAAAGGCAACATAGGATAATTTTAAATGACAAAAACAACATCAAGCCAGAGATTTATGTTGCAAAATTAGAAGCAGTCTCCTGATAACAATGCACTGAAACATTAAAATGGATGATTAAGAAAGATTTTGTAATATCACTCTAATTTTCCTATTATTAAATATTTCAAACACTCACAAGGCTATACATTATATATATGTGTGTGTGTGAAAACAGTGATATAAAGATCTAGGAACCCAGTTACAGGAAGAGAACAGTATACCTACTTCTGAAGCTCCTCCTAACTCTTCTAAAAAAAATGAAGAAAATGGAACACTTCCAAACTCATTTTAAGAGGCCAACATTGCCCTCATACTGAAGAAAGATAAGGACTGTACAAAAGAAAAAGAAAATTAAGGCCAACATCCTTGATGAAACTAGATCAGTGGTTCTCAACCTTCCTAATGCCGCAACCCTTTAATAGTTCCTCATGTTGTGGTGACCCCCAACCATAAAGTTATTTTCATTGATACTTCATAACTGTAATTTTGCTACTGTTACGAATGGTAATGTAAATATCTGATATGCAGGATGGTCTTAGGCCAAAGGGGTCTCGACCCACAGGTTGAGAACCACTGAATTAGATGCAAAAATCCTCAACAAAATACTGGAAAACTGAACTCAACAGCATATAAGAAGGATTATTCAACATGATCAAGTGGGATTTACCCCTGGAACACAAAGACGGTGCAAAGTATGCAAATAAGTAAATGTGTAAATGCTGGGCATTCTACATTAACAGAATGAAGAATAGAAGTCATATGATCACCTGAATAGAGACAGAAAAAAAACCTGACAGTATCAAACACACTTTTGT
This sequence comes from Nycticebus coucang, assembly GCF_027406575.1. Lineage (NCBI taxonomy): Eukaryota > Metazoa > Chordata > Mammalia > Primates > Lorisidae > Nycticebus > Nycticebus coucang. The sequence goes on along the minus strand of NC_069791.1, from coordinate 59,048,723 downwards.
GATGAAAATACTCAATGAATTAGGTGTAGAATAAATGTACCTCAATACAATAAAGGTCACATACCCAATGGTGAATTGCCCCAAGATTAACAAGACAAGGGTGTCCACTTTTACCACTTCTATTCAATACAATATTGGAAGTTGCAATCAATTAGTTAAGAAAAAGAAATGAAAAGCCTACAAATCAGAAAGGAAGAAGTTACATTGTCTGTTTACAGATGACATGATCTCATATACAGAAAACCCTAACTGCACATAAAAAACCTGTTAAAACTAATAAACACATTCAATAAAGTTGCCGAATATAAATCAATACACAAAAAATAGTTCTGTTTCTATACACTAACAGTGAACGAACCAAAAAGGAAATTTAAAGCAAAAAAACAAACAAATAAAAAAAAACCCTCTCATTTACAATAGCATCAAAAAGAATAAATATGGGCGGCGCCTGTGGCTCAGTCGGTAAGGCGCCGGCCCCATATACTGAGGGTGGTGGGTTCAAACCCGGCCCTGGCTGAACTGCAACCAAAAAATAGCTGGGCGTTGTGGCGGGCGCCTGTAGTCCCAGCTACTCGGGAGGCTGAGGCAAGAGAATCGCTGAAGCCCAGGAGTTGGAGGTTGCTGTGAGCTATGTGATGCCACGGCACTCTACCGAGGGCTATAAAGTGAGACTCTGTCTCTACAAAAAAAAAAAGAATAAATATTTGGGAATAAATTTAACCAAAGAGGTGAAAGATCTGCACACTGAAAACTGTAAGACCAAAAAACTAAAAAAGATACAAACAAATGGAAAGATAACCTATGTTCAAGGATTGCAACAATTAATATTGTTAAAATATCCATAACATCGGCTTGGCACCTGTAGCTCAGCAATTTGGGTGCCAGTCATATACACCAGAACTGGTGGGTTCGAATCCAGCCTGGGCCTGCCAAACAACAATGACAACTACAACCAAAAAATAGCAAGGCATTGTGGTGTGTGCATGTAGGCCCAGCTTCTTGGGATGCTGAGGCAAGAGAATAGCTTAAACCCAGGAGTTCGAGGTTGCTGTGAGCTGTGATGCCACAGCACTCTACCAAGGGCAACATAGTAAGACTCTGTCTCAAAAAGAAAAAAAATATATATCCGTAACATCCCAAAGTGTTCTACAAATTCAATGTAATCCCTACCAAAATATCAATGGTAATTTTTCACAGAAATAGAAAAAATAATCCTGAAGTTCCTATGGAACCTTAAAAGACCCAGAATAGCCATTGGCATCACACACAATGGTGAATTCCCCCAAGATTTTTTTTAACTTTATTCAAATTAATATGAAGGTACAATTTTTAGGTTACATTGTTCTCACTTCTAGGGTAAGGTTCCATTTGTAGAAGAGCCCCTCAGCCATGGGGCATGTTATATACCCCACAATAGACAATCTTAAGCAAGAAAAGCAAAGCAAGAGGCATCACACTTCCTGATTTCAAACTATATTACAGATCTACATTAATCAACACACCATGGTACTAGCATAAAAACAGACATATGTACCAGTGGAACAGAATACAAAGTCTAGAAATAAATTCACACATTTACATCAGTTGACCATTGTCAAAGGTGCCAGGAACACATAATGAGGAAAAGATAATCTCTTCAGTAAATAGTTTTGAGGAAACTGGATACCCACATGCAGAAGAATGAAACTGAACCCTTGGCTCGGCGCTGTGGCTCACACCTGTAATCCTAGCCCTCTGGGAGGCTGTGATAGGTGGATCACCTAAGCTCAGGAAGGAGTTCAAGACCAAGCTAAGCAAGAGCAAACCCCCATCCCCAACAAAAACAGAAAATCTAGCTGGGCACTGTGGCTGGCACCTGCAGTCCCAGCTACTGGGGAGACTAAGGCAAGAGAATCTCTTGAGCTCAAGAGTTTGAGGCTGCTGTGAGCTATTATACCACAGCACTCAACCCAGGGTGACAGAATGAGTCTCTGTCTTAAAAAAAAAAAAGAAAGGAAGAAAGAAAGAAAGAAACCGAACCCTTTTTTCACACCATATACAAAAATAAACTCAAAATGGATTTGGCTTAACCTTTAGGCCTGTTTAAATATAAAATGTAAAACTACTGTAAAACTAGCCATTGGCATGAATGGCTAGTTCAACACGAGAATATTGGAGGAAAAAAGTTTCTTGACACTGGTCTAGATAATGATTTTTTGGATATGACCCCAAATCCAGTCAACAGCACAGTCAACAAATACAAAAATAGACAAATGGGACTGCATCAAACTAAAATGACAATGTACACAGTGGGAGAAAATATTTGCAAAACATACACCCAATAAGGTGCTAATACCCAAAATACTTAAGGAACTCAACTCAATAGTAAGGAAACAAATAATATGATTAAAAATAGGTAAAGAGCCTGAATAGATATTTCTCAGAAGAAGACATACAAATGGACAACGGGTATACTAAAAAAAAATGTTCAACAGAGGCAGTGCCTGTGGCTCAAAGGAGTAGGGAGATGGCCCCGTATGCCTGAGGTGGTGGGTTCAAACCCAGCCCCAGCCAAAAACTGCAAAAAAAACAACGTTGGGTGGCGCCTGTGGCTCAGTTAGTAGGGCCCCGGCCCCATATGCTGAGGGTGGCGGGTTCAAACCCGGCCCCGGCCAAACTGCAACAAAAAAATAGCCGGGCGTTGTGGCGGGCGCCTGTAGTCCCAGCTGCTCGGGAGGCTGAGGCAAGAGAATCGCGTAAGCCCAAGAGTTAGAGGTTGCTGTGAGCCGTGTGACGCCACGGCACTCTACCCGAGGGCAGTACAGTGAGACTCTGTCTCTACAAAAAAAAAAAAAAAAAGTTCAACAGAATAAAAAATGACTAAGTATGAGAATATGTTCAACATCATGGGGAAATGTAAATCAAAATCACAATGAGGTGCCACTTCACACCTGTCAGAATGGCTATTATAAAAAGAATAACATATGTTTGCAGTTCTCAAAACAAATAAACAAAAGATGGATGTTGGTGAGGATATGGAGAAAACAAAATCCTGGTACACTATGGGTGAGAATGTGTAAATTGGTATACCCATTATGGAAGAGAGCATGAAGGGTCTTCATAAAATTATAAACTGAACTACCATATGTTAATAATCCCACTTCTGGTATATATCCAAAAGATGTGAAATCACGATCTCAAAAAGATATCTGTACTCATGTGTTTACTGCAGTATTATTCATAAATCCCAAGATATAAAAACATCCTAAATGTCTGTCAGATGAACAGATAAAGAAAATGCAGCATACATACACGATAAAATATCTTTCAGCCACAAAACAAGAAAGAAATCCTATGATTTCTAACAACATGAATGAACCTAGAAATGTTGAACTCAGAACTCACAGAGGATAGAATGGTGGTTATCAGGGGCTGAGGGGAGGGAAGCAGAGGAGATGCAGTCAAGGGGCAAAAACCTTCAGTACAAGATGAATAAGTTCTAGGGATTTAACGCATAGCATGGCAACTATAATTAATAATACTGTATTGTATACTGAAATTTGCTAGGAGAGATTTTAGGCATTCTAACCATACACAATAAAGTGGTAACTAGTGTTAAGGTAGGTTGATTGTGGTAATTCTTCACAATGTATATGTATTTCAAATCATCATGCTGTATACTTTGAATATACACAATTTTATTAATTGATTATATCTCAGTAAAGTAGGGAAAAGCTATTCAAGATGAAATGGTGAATTAATGACACAGATGGTATGATAAACATTCATTCTCTGATGGAAATGCACACTAGCAAGCTATTCAAATGTCACACTTCAGATCTCTTCCTTTTGCCACCTTGAATAGCTACAGAAGGACTCAGCCACAGACAATAAAACCAGTTACCATTAGAAGAAATAAAAGGAGAAATAATGTTTATATTTTCCTCATTCCATAATTTTCCATGCTAATATTCTTCATTTTAATAATTTGATATCAATCGTATCAACTAACAGAAAACAGATTGGAGTCTGCATTAGAAAAGACAAAGAAATGGAAAAAATTCTGTTTTCATAAAACAAACTGCTCTTTCTCAAAACTGAGTTCCTTAGAACATTCATTTATTAGATGCAAAAATTATGCTATTTTAAGAGAGAAAAACATTTTAATGGTGCATAAATTCCTTTCACCTTGCATCTATGAATTATTCCAGATGGTACTGGCAACCACTAATGCCTGAAACAATAGCCTGGTTATTTGGGACATTATGACACATGGAATAAAGAACCTAATTAAAACCACTAAACTATTTTTCGGTTAGAAGGCAGATATTAGAGGCTAAAGTTTTGATCCAATCAAAGCCTTTTTCATTCCTCAGCATTTTTTTATCATAATTATATCTAAGAATAAGTGATTTTTTAAATCATAACTTTGCCCCCAAATCGCAGAATTGGGTCATGGTGGTTTTAGTTATGTTTCAAAAAAACAAATTCAAGAAATTCACTGGTCCCAATCTACCTATCCACCACCCCATGCATGTGTGTATGTACGTGAATGTGTTTAAAAGTTTACTTTGATCTTCAAATAGTAGTCGCCCTTATCTATGCAGAGTATGCTTCAAGGCCTCCAGTGAATGCCTGAAAGCAAGGACAGTATGTGTACCAAATCCTATATGTATTATGTTTTTTACTAAATATTCATACATATGATAAAGTTTAATTTTTAAATTAAGCATAGTAAGTGATTAACAATAACTAACAATAAAATAAAACAATTATAACAATATGCTAGCATCACTACTCTTGTGCTGTGGGACCACTATTACAAAAAATAAGAGCTACTTAAATACAAGCCCTGCCATACCACAACACTGATCTGATAACCAAGATGGCTACCAAGTGGCTAATGGGCATAGTAATGTCTATGGGATATGCTGGATAAAGGTATGGTTCATATCCAGGAAGGATGGAGTGGGAGTGGTAATATTCCATCATAATACTTTGAATGCCACACAATTTAAAACTTACGACTTCTTTATTTCTGGAATTTCACATTTAATATTTTTGGGCCACGGATGACCATGAGTAACTAAGGGAGGACTACTATATCATGCATACAATTTTAATGACTACCCCTATCAGCTCCAAAAGTCATGATAAAATGCCAAGTAAATATACAGTATTATCCCAAATATATATGTACACACACGTAGAATAAAGAAAAAAATGTTAAGAAGGAAATTTAGACTATTTCAATATTTTTTTCTTTATGGCTTTCTATAGTTTCTAAATTCTGTACAATAGATATAAAGTATTTAAAATTTTTCTTTTAAAAGTTATGTTTTTATAAATGGGATATGGTTATCTCTCAAATAAGGCCTTCACCTATATCAGACCAGATAGAAAGTAATACAATATGACACATTAAGGCTCCCTTATTTTTTTCATTCTTTGATTTTCTTAATTCATTTTCTATTCATATTGTAAAACTCCTTTCTTTACCTTAGTTTTACAGCTATTATTTCTACATTTTCACTCTTCAGATTAAAGGATAATTAAATATCAAGATAAAATTATTTTATCTATGTCAGGCTGCCAAATTATGAAATTATGAGAGGATTAAATTGACCTCTCTCCTGTTATCTCTTTCCCACCCCATCTTATTGACGTGTGTGTATGTGTGGGGACACGTGTATGCAATATGAGTGTGAATACATAGTTCTGAATTAAATTAACTAAAACAGATGATAATGCACATCAACTTTGTTGCCTCACTAATATCCTTTTCAATACCATTTCTCTGGGAAGGAATATAAAAGGGAATACAATCTAAATTTATGTTAAAAGCAAAAGAGGAGCCATTTCTTGACAACCTGAGATATAACAGAATCTGGGAAATGTGGAATTTCCTTGTCTCAAAGCAATGTAATTTTATTTAAATCTGAATTCATAAGAAAAGCCAAATGTTAGTAAATTCATACCACGAGGTATTACCAGAAAGAAAAAGATTTAATGGCTTAGTAAAGATTTGTTAAAACTCAGATCACTGTTGTGTCTGAACTAATCTGAATTAAATTCAAAGTGAACTTACATCTTTTATCATTCTTCAAGCAGGAAGAGTTATTAGAGACAGAGACTACATGATAATTAGTCTCATACATAATTTCATTTATCTCCATGTTTATTCTCACTGCCACACTGAATTCTTTGAGGGTAAGGACCTTATTTTATACCTCTCACGGATCTGAGGTGAGGCCTATCTTAACAGCAATCAATGTTTACCAAACGAAGCAGAGTCTCACTCTGTCGCCCTGGGTAGAGTGCATCATCATAGCTCAAAGCAACCTCACACTCCTGGGCTCAAGTGATTCTCCTGCCTCAGCCTCTTCAGTAGCGGAGACTACAGGTGCCTGCGATAGCATCCAGCTACTTTTTCTATTTTTAGTAGAAACAGGATCTCAGTCTTGCTCAGGCTGGTTTTAAACTCCTCAGCTAAGGCAATCTACCCACCTCGGCTTCACAGAGTGCTAAGATTATAGGCATGAGCCACTGTGCCTGGCCTACTGAAATGTTTTGACAGAAGCTGTTTTCTAATATTGGTTCTCAGAATGACTCTATTCTATTACCATTAATAGACTCTATTACCCTTAATATTCTATTACCATTAATTACCATTAATTCTACAAATATTTAATGAAAGCTTCTAAGGGCTATATACCTTTGGGAACACGGCAGTGAAAGAAACAGGCAAAAATCTCAGCCCTCACTGAGTTTACTGTCTACTAAAAAGACACAGAACACACGTAAAATCAATAGTATGTCAGAGGGTAATAAATCCAATAGAAAAAAATAAGAGGAAAGGAGATAAATAATGGGGGTAGAATTGAAATTTAAAGACAGTGCTCAGGGAAGTTCACAGTAGGAGGGTAAGATTTAAGAAAAGAGGTGAAGGAAGTTAGCCATAGCCGTGCACAGCCAAGGAAGAAGTGGCCCACACAGCAGACACAGCAAATCGAAGGTCCAGAGGTAAGAGGGGCAAGTGAGAGGCCGAGGTGGCTGAGTGAACTGCAGAGCAGGGCCCTGGTAGATGAGGTCAAACAGGTGCTGAGGACCACATCCTCCAGCAAAGGTCAGCAAACTTTTGTGAAAGACCACACAGTAAATACTTTACATTTTGTGAACCATATATAATCTGTCTCATAAATTTTTCTCTTTTTTCTTCAAGTCTTTAAAAATGCAAAACCCATTCTTAGCTTGCAGGCCATACAAAACCAGGACACGGGGTGGGAAGAGCTGTTGTTTGGCAATTCCTGCCAAAGAACTTTGGTCATTGAAAAGTCTTTTGTGTCAGAAAGTAATTCCTTGGTATCAGAAATTAAAAGGAACAGCTCACAAAAACTAATAAAACCAAGATCAACCTAATTAATGTTCATGTTTCTCTCAACTGAGAGGCCACATATTTGTCTATGATTTAAAGCTAATATGTAATCTCAACTGTCAACTTTTTCAGAAAAGAGCCGGCCTTCAATTATCCATTCGGCAAATAATTGATTGCCTACCAAGAGTTACACACTTTTAAGGAAGAGAACACCCTCACCCAACTTATTTTCAAAAAGGCCAAACAAGCAAGCATCTCATAGCACCGGGACGTGTGCTACAAAAACAATAAAAACAGGTGATATCATGGGGTGATTGGATGTGATGAAACAGTACATATTTCAGCTACAATGTTCAGAAAAGAGCTATGTAAAGACCTGAGAAAGGATGCAGAGGGTCACATAAATACAAAGGCTTCAAGAACAAAAATTTAGGTTGGAAAAAAAGGTCAGTTCCATGGAATATGTGGAGGCAGACACAGTGATGGAGCCACAGAGGTGGCTGGAAGCCAGATATTGCAGAGCCTTCTAAGCTAGGATGAGGAATCTGGCTTTTCTTCTGAGTATGAGGTGTGACAATTAAGTTCGTAAAATCATTCTAGGAAAAAAGCTACATACTTCATTGCTGAATATTCACTACAATCACCTTTGAAGTACTCCCTTTGGGAAGCTATGCACTGACACCAGCACCTAATTCACTCTTGAAAGCAATTTTGGAACTCTTGTTCTGAAATGGACTTCAGAGCTATTGTTGCATTACCCTTAATGCCCTGAATGTCATCAAAATGTCTTCCTTTAAGGGGGGAGGTTTTGGTGGAGGGAGGGTAATGGGTGGGGCCACATCTGTGGTGCATCTTAGAATGGGTACAGCTGATTGCACTAATGTACACAGCTATGATTTAACAATAAAAAAAAAGAAAAAAAAGAAAATAAAATTGAAAAACTGTAAAAAATAAATAAATAAATAAAAATAAAAAAAAAGTCTTCCTTTCAATATTTCCTTTATCTTCAAGTAAAGAAAAAGGTCACTGGGGTCCAGATCAGATGAGTAGAGCAAGTATTCTAATACAGTTATTTGTTTACTGGTTAAAACCTCCCTCACTGATGGTGCCATGTGAGCTGGTGCATTGTCATGATTCAATGTCATGAGTTGGTGGTGAAAAGTTAGGGTCATTTTTTACACAACCTTTTCAGCACTTCCAAATAGTAAACTTGGCTAACAGTCCAGGTGGTACAAATGCATAACAAACAATCCCTCTGATATCAAAAAATGTTAGCAACATCATTTTGATTCCGATTTGGACTGACAGAACTCTTTAGTTACGGAGAACTGGCTGACTTCCACTGCACACTTTGACACTTCATTTCAAGGTCATATTGGCACATTCATATTCCATCACCAGTGATAACAGCTCAAAACATTATCTTGTCTCTCCAAAAGGTCTTGGCAAACTTTGACTTTCCTTTGCTTTCGGTTCATAAGTGAGCTCCTTTGGGACCTTTTTTAAATTTTTTTATTTTTAAAAGGTACTCAAATGTCAATATCCATATCCATATCCATATTTATTTGCTACAAAACAGAAAATACAGCACATCAAAATTTCCTTTCATTGCAATTTTTTGAAAACCAGAAAATCTAATCAATTATTAAGCTCTAGCTAAACTACCAGATATGTTTCCTTTACATTCTTTTCCCACAAGTTATTTTGCTTCAAATTCTTGATGTTGGATTTTATCTCACAGACTTCAGGCTTCTAAAATACCTGGGAATACTTGAGACCTATAGGCGATTCTCTGGGTCAAATCAAAAAATAGAGCTAAAGTATACTGAAGTTATTCAAATACATTTAAACTACACAGATCCTTTCATCAGTTACTAGTATTGAAGTAATAAGGAAAAAATATAAGAAAAAGACATAGAACTCATAAATTATCAGAATTTTTGGTATACATCCTATCCTTATTCTGCAAACTTTCTCAACTTTTTAATTTTATTATTTTTAAAAGGTACTCAAATGTCAATTTTATTGTTTTTCCATATACATATTTATTTGCTGCAAAATAGAAAACAGAGCACATCAAAATTTGGCTTTTTTGCTGAATAAAATTACCAGCAAAAACCAAAACTTTAAGAATAAGGTTTAAGGTGAAATTGGCTCTGTGTCATCATTCCCTATTCTAGCATTTTCAGAAAGATCCCATTTGTGACACACACAAAAACTGCAGCCACATTTGAATGGTCTGCTGTATTCATTCAACCTCCATAACTCCAATGTCTTTTAGTTCTCTTTCTTTTTGAGACAGAGTCTCACTTGTCGCCCTTTGTGGAGTGCCTTGGCATCACAGGTCACAGCAACCTCAAACTCTTGGGCTCAAGCGACTATCTCGCCGCAGCCTCCAGAGTAGCTGGGACTATAGGTGCCCACCACAAGGCCCAGCTACTTTTAGAGACGGGGTCTCACTCTTGCTCAGGTTGATCTTGAACCTGTGAGCTTAAGGGATGTGCCCGCCTCGGCCTCCCAGAGTGCTAGGATTACGGGCATGAGCCACTGTGCCCAGCCTTTTAGTTGTCTTTTAAGCCAAGAAAACCTGCTGATTAAAATATATCTCTGTCTTGCCAGCCCTTCTCTCTGCATAGATAACATCTGTATTCCTCAGCTCCTGCTTACAGGAAACCAGGCATCTTTAATATCCTGGAAGATGGTTTCCCTTCTATCCTGTTGTTGAGTAAAACCTTCTGGTAGAAAGGGAAGGAAACTGGTACCTGCATTGAGAGTCAATTTACTAAGGTTGTTCAATTTTCTTTTCTTTTTTTTTTACTAAGGTTGTTTATTAACGTTTCTGAGAAGTTATGAGAAGCCTCTGAAACATCTTGTGAATCTTCTTCAGTGAGCATTTGTGAAGGCTCTGGGATGAAGGTTGGGTCAAGTATTTGTGATAGATCCAATGCAGCCTAGTCTCAACCACAAGCTCTTCCTGGATCTCTAAGTCACTGCAGAACTGCAGGGAAGCCTATAAAGAACTCCACAGCCGAGAAAGAGCCTGGAAACCCAAACTCCAACAAATGGCGGTGAAAGAGCCTATCTCCTTTGGGACCATTTTTGTATAAATCTTTCTCATGCAAGATTTTCAGTTAAGATTTTCCTGTTTCTCTATCGATGTTTACTTGGCTTGCTATGCTTCTCACAGACAGTCATTTTGACCCTCAATTTGAAAAAATTTTTGCAATGTTTTTAGCAGTTCTGCTCATTATTGGCCACCCTGACTTGTCTTTATCAGGGATACTTTCTATCCCCTCAGAAAAATGTTTACTCTATTTGTACAGTGTTTTCTTCATGGCACTATCGCACAAACCTGGACTAATACGTACCTGATTTCACTTCCACTCTTGCCAAGTTTAACAGGAAATTTAACATTTGTTTGTTGCTCTAATTCAAGTTCCAGCATTCTCATGACAGCACACAAAAACATACAACAATAATGAATACCTCTCAGCAAGATACTGCCACATGTCAACACAAAAACAACTATGAGACATTGATCTATCAAGGTTATGAAATATTACCAAGCTGCCAATGTATGTGCATGGTCACAAGTCTGTGAAGTTAGTTGTTATGCCTTGTATGACAGGAGAACATAGCCAAGATCTGAAGCAGGGAATGACAACATTTCCTTTAAGTGTCAAGAGCTCAGTATAGCTGCTATGGAGATGGGACCAGCAGAAGAGTAAGATCTCAGAAAACTACCGCAGTAATCTCAGCAAGAGAGAATGGCTCAAAGCAGGAGATGGAGTGGAATGATCGAACTATGGATGCAATTTTGAGATGCGAAAGAACATACTGACAAATTTAATGGAAGGAGAAAGAGGAGAGAAAAATCAAAGATAACTTGGTGACCTACTGCTTGCTCACCAAATGAACAGAGATATCATTTATTGAGGTAGAGAAAACTGGGGAAGAAGAGATTTTGAAAAGGGTGGGTAAGAACAAGAGATCTCTCTGGGTAAAACTAAACATGATATTTAAAGACACTGTGTAGGTACTTAGTATACTAATCTGGAGCACCTCACTGTATATGTTACTTTGGGAGATATCAATATGTCACTGACACTGAAAGTCCTAAGACTTGAAGACATCTTCTGAGAAGTTTTATATAAAAGAACTGGGCTGAGAAGAGAGCCCTTGGGGGTCTAGGAGAATGTGGTGAAACCAGAAACGACAATGGAAAAGGAATGACAAGTTTTGGGGGGGGGGGATAGGAGAATCTAGTATCAGAGACATCAAAAGAAAACTGCATTTCATGAAAGGAAGTGTACAGAATGATGCTGAAAGGTAAAGCAAGCTGGGGATAGGGAAGGGATTCCAGGATGGGCAATGTAAATATTACTGATAACTGTGCCAAGGACAATTTTCCAGGAATGATAAAAATAGAAACCTGGTGAGATGAACGTGAAGAAAGGTAAGGAAATAGAGATAGCAATTACAGTCAGTTTTTTTTAATACGATCTGCTGAGAAGGAAAAGAGGGAAATGGAGTAGCAACTAAAAGGAGACGCCACGTCAAAGATGGAAGATGGCAAGGCATGTTAGTACACGCGTAATGATGAACCAGCAGAGAGAAAAAACCTGACAATAAAGGTGAAGGGTAACTGAGGGAGCAGCATCTCAACGCTGGGGAACTGAGGTAAGATTAAGAGGGACAGCACTAAGAGAACAAGTGGCGGAGTTGAATTTAGGAACAAGGGCACTATTGTAAAAGAACAGGCAACAGACACAGGTACAGACACAAGCAGGGTGGTAGCTTTAATGGTGAGAGGAAACACTGGACAGCATCCAACTATTTTAATCTTGTCAGTGTAATGAAGTTGTTGAAGGGGAGGGATTTTGTAGATTTAACAAGAGCAAGTACGATATAGCCATTTCTAAGAATGAGAAATCAAATACACTAGTCATTTTTATTAGGATTGCCTAAAAACAATTAAGAGTGCGTTTAGATTTGTGGCCATATTCAACACGAGACCAGTCAGCACAGTTGTGTGATTTTTCTCCCCCAGTAATAGGCACCTGCTCGATGCAGAGGCAGTATAGGTAGGCACTTGTTTTAAATCCAGATAGAGATCCTGCAAAGCAATAATGACAGAAGCAGGTTTAAGTCAATGGTGTCCAGATGGGAATGACTGTCGTGTTGGACCATGAAATTTGAGACAGATAAGGAAAGAAGTGAAAGGACACAAGAGGCTAAAAACAAAACAGTAGTAGGTTGCTATATAAAAGTCCTAATTAAGTAGAAGAATTGTTGGAGTAGAGACTAGGATTAAGTGAACTGGGAGGAGAGGTGGTGGCCTCAAGAGCTACATTTTTTTTTTCACAGCATCACAAAACCAAGGTGACAGGTTACCAATACCAATACTGACAGATAACACTCTATTCCACTTACTTAAATAAACAAGAAAGAGAAGAGACGGGTTTACTCTAGTCTAGCCAGAAGAGCTGCACTATTTCCTAAAGCAGAGAAATGACACCACCTAGAAATGGCAGCAGACCAAAAGAAAAGAAAAGCAGAGAACCTACTCACATGCCATGGTATAATTCGCAGAGCTGTTCTTGTAAAACAGTCATTGTCCGTTTCCCAAATGTGTGAAGATAAGGCTCTAGCACTACTGATAGAGTCAAAACGGATTTATAGAGTCTGAAAAAAACAGACCAAGGGTATGACCCAAAGCTATGACTGTATTGTGCCAAGAAATCCAAAGATGTGCTAGAGAAATAGAGAACCAAAGGAGCCCCTACCTTAAGGCACGGATTTGGCTTCCTGGACCTACAACAGAGTAAATACATTGTCAACTTTTTCCTCTCTTTAAAAAGGGGGGGAGGGTACTGCTCTATTTTGCTCATTTCTGGATTTCTGATTTATTCATAATGGCAGAGAAAAGTGTCAAGCATTTTTGTGGAAGAGAGCATCATTTTAAGCCTATCCTAATTGCTACCATTGTGTAAAACAGGACATGCAACCTTAGACTTCTGAGTAAAATGTTCACAGTAAGAGAAATAAACATATATAACCTCTTCCCCTAACTCTACTATTTCCTCCCTTTATTTTATTATTCTTTTCTTCATTCTATAAATTTTTTTTCAGTTAATATGCCCCAGGCCTCACAGAATCAACCTGGGATTCAAACCATCTTGGTGGAGGTCAGATCTATGGAGGTTGCTGGTCCCATGACCTAGGAAAAGTAATATATGTATACTAGCATGAACAGACTATATGGCTTTTTATTTTCTGCTATCTTGTTTGCTCTGCAGATACACTCCTGTTACTCCCCCTCAAGGCTCTATCAGTAATGAAAGCAGTGAATGCTATAGTTTAATCATACTGTACAAAAGTATATATAAATCCACATGTAGCAATAGTATGCCATTCATGTTTCTCTATCTGATTTCATAAGGTTCAGTTTAAAAACTAATTTAACTTGGACATTTCGCTATAACATGCATAAGGCAGAGAAAAGGCTGGAGGCTAAGTATAGAAATCCAGGCATTCATAAAATCATTAATAAAAGCAGATCCTTAAGTAGATATGGCTAACAGCTTTTTTTCTGGTACAAATAAATGCTAGTAATCAGAAAACTTCACAAGTGGCCTTCTTCATAAATTTTGGTTAAAATACTTTTTTTTTTGGCAGTTTCTGGCTGGGACTGGGTTTGAACCCACCACCTCCGGCATATGGGGCCAGCGCCTTATTCCTTTGAGCCACAGGCGCCACCCCTTAAAATACAATAAAAATCATTAAATCAATTCGGCAGAAGGCTTTTTGGATTTTATTAATAAAGTCTGGGCCTAGAGGAAGGGAAGAAGGAAAAGGAAGAACAGAAGGAGGCAGGGAAAGAAAGAAGCAAAAAATTGTAATTTACAAATCTGAAATTTATAGGTAATTTTCATTACAAAAAAATTTACATTCCAACCTGGATGGATGTGGAAGACATTATTCTTAGTAAAGCATCACAAGAATGGAGAAGCATGAATCCTATGTACTCAATTTTGATATGAGGACAATTAATGACAATTAAGGTCACAGTGGGGGTGGGGGAAGGGGAGAGCAGAGAGAGAGAAAGGAGGAGGGAGGGATGGAGAAAGGAAGAGCAGAGAGAGGGAAGGAGGGAGGGAGTGGGGCCTTGGTGTGTGCCACACCTTTTGGGGCCAAGACAGGATTGCAAAAGGGACTTGGACTAACAAATGCAATCAGTGTAATCTGGTTTATTGTACCCACGATGAATCCCCAACAATAAAAAAATAAATAAATAAATAAAAATTCACATTCTACTTTTAATGGGTCCTTAACCAATAGTGTTCTGATTTTATATGAAAGACAATTTAATTTACAAAGTATCACTATGAACACAATTGAATTATAAAAGTTCAGTTTCGTATCTTGCTTTATATTTTTGTTAGTTTCATACTAACTATATAATAAAATCCAAATTCCCTTAATTAGCAAAAAAGGCCCTTAACAACCATCTATATTTCTACTACTCCCTCAGGCAATAAGCTTTTCTTTTTTTAATTTTCAAATGTCTTGATGTCCTTACTCTTGCCGTTGTCCTGTCCTGCAGACCATTAGCATATACATGCACTCAAGATGAAGCAGCAGCTTGGCAAAGCTTTCCAGCATTCTCCTAAACAGAATTAACTGTTTCCTCCCCATGAGCTGAAGGATCTATATCTAGATTATGATATAATATAGCGTAATTGCAAAAAGATATTTTCTAGATTGCCCATTAATAAATTATATTAGTTAAAAAATGCAAATATTACACTTAGCATTTATAAATTCAATATAAAGAAAACTAAAATACAACATTCAAATTACCAATATTAATTTAATACATACTTAAATCAATGTTAACAGTAGACTTATGTTTTTTTTTAATTTTCACATATACATGTGTCATTAGGTTTCCACTTTTGCCTTCACAAAATTAAAAAGGCTTAAACTTTACCAACAATAACAATGTTTAAGATAGGGACCAGAAACAAAAACCTCGCAAAGAATGAACGAAGACAAATACATTCAGAAAAGACATCAGACGACTGCTGCAACAAAGTATTAAGCAATAATAATAATAGTAATGCAAAGAAAGTAACATTCACATTGTCAAATAAGAGTATGTCTATTATAGAATGCTTTGACTCTGAGGTTCAGTATGGATTCATCAATTAACTACTTATTATTATTTTTTCCCCAAAGTATCAAAGAATAGGCAACTAATATTTATAAATAGAAATAAAAGATAGTTTCAAAAAATAGATCTGCATCCTCATTTATAAGTGAATTACGTTTATAATTTAATTTACCCTTTGTAATAATATATTGTTTCTAATTTCAATATCAGGTGTATCCAGATTAAGTAGAATGATTTTGAAGTATTTTTCTATTGTCTATAAGATTTGGCATGATCCAGACTTACGGTATTTACTACTACAGTCCAAGTTCTTGTGAATTCTAAGATCCACAACTGTCCAAGAACTTTTGTCAAATTGCTTTAAAAAGAAAAAGTTAGTTTGTTTCAATAGAATGAAGGACAAAAACCATATGGTCATTTCAACAGATGCCAAAAAAGCATTTGATAAAATTCAACATCTTTTCATGACAAAAACTCTCAAAAAACTAGATAAAACACAATAAAAGCTATATACGACAAACCCACAGCTAGAATTGTACTGAACAGGGAAAAACCGAAGTACTTTCCTCTAAGATATGGAACAAGATGAAGATGCCCACTTTTAACACTGGTGGGATCACATCAATGGTGCATAATCAAGGGGACATGTCAAATCTATTAGTATAGAGTATAAATGTCTTAACACAGTAAGTAAGCGAGATGAGGTATATTAACCAGTGTGATGTAAGGATTCTATATGAAATCAACACACTGTACCCATAAATGCATTAATGTATACATGATCTATGTGTTTATGATTTAATAAAAACAATTTTTTTTAAACCAAAATAGTATTAGAAGTGCTACACACACAACTGGACAAAAGAAATAAATAAAGGGCAACCAAACTGCAAAGGAAGAGGTCAAATATTTACAAAAACCTAAAGACTTCACCAAAAAGTATTAGAACAGGTGAACAAATTCAATAAAGTTGCAGAAATCAACACACAAAACTCAATAACACTTCTATATACCAATAGTAAACAATCTGAAAAAGAAACCAAGAAAGCAATCCCCCTTACAATAGCTACAAATAAAATAAAATGCCTAGGAATAAACTTAACCAAAGAAGTAAAAGAACTAACCATAAAAATGGGTGAAATTACACATGGTATTTAGTTTTAAGATACTGATCCAGATAATCCAGAATATGCATATAAAATTTTGTGACTATCATTGAAATGAAAATACAAAATCATAAAATTTTCATGGTAAATTTTGCAGATCTCAGAATATGTTGAAGGTCTCCAGGGATGTGAGGACCCCTTACAGGAATTCAATGCAAGAGAGCTTAAAAGCAAAGATTTTAACGGTTGGAGAGCTCTGTGTTAAGTACTGATTTACCATTCTCATTAGCTATGTGTTCTTTAGCCCAAGCTTCAGATTTGTTTTTATATCTATGATGTGGGAATAATGCCCATTTCTTATAGAGTTGTGAGTAGATAAGAAAATGCATGGAAAACGCTTAGCATAAGATTTGACACACAGGAAGAGGTCAGTAACATATCCTTTCTCTCCTCCCCCAAACACACAAATATATACATATTTATTACATTTTTAATATATAAATTTAAATATCTAATTCTCTCATGCATTAAGATTCAAAGAATCATAGTATGTTGCTTCTTTACTCTTTTTATTTTTAAAGATAATAAGAGTTTTACTTTGTTGCCTGGGCTATAATGAAATGGCATCACGTAGCTTACCTCAAGCTCCTGGGCTCAAGCAATCATTCTGTTTTAGTCTCCCCAGTACTGGGATTACAGGCACACACCACCACACCCAGGTAAATTCTTGAATTTTCTGTAGAGATGGGGTGTCAGTATGTTCCTCAGGCTAATCTTGAACTCCTGGTCTCAAGCAATCCTTCCACCATGGCCTCCCAAAGTGCTGAGATTATAGTTGTAAGCCACCACACCCTCTCCTTTTTCACTCTTCCAGTAAGCAGAAAGGATGCACTCAATGTTATGTATTGTATGTTCATATTTAAGTCTAGCACTGTGTTAAATATAAATTATAATAACCTTTATAAGTATTCATTATATACCAACCACCTTAATGTTTATCATAGCATATCATCAATTTGTGTCATTTATCATCTTGTTCAAAGTATTCTTACAAGGTTTTATTAACTTCACTTTATAGATAAAAAGACTAAACCTTCAAGAGAATTTACCAATTAGTCCAAAACCACAGTTTTAAACTTCAAAGAACTATTACTCAAAGCCAGATCTATCTGACTGTTTCTATCATACTTTGAACTTCTCTACTATAATATTTATGAGTAAAACGTTTTGACTTGGGAAGATCTTTGACACCAAATACTGAATGAAGATAATTACATAATACGTAAAATAGGGGCAGCACCTGTGGCTTAAAGGAGTAGGGCGCCAGCCCCATATGCCGAAGGTGATGATGGGTTCAAATCCAGCCCTGGCCAAAAAAAAAACCTAAAATAAATTAGAAAGTAAAAACCCATTGTTCTGTAGAGTTTCTACTTACCAGGATTTCATTAACATGATTAATTTCACATCTTCCTTTGTTAGTAAAAAATTTCATCCTTCTAGTGCCTTTTTTTCCCTTTCTTTTTTTTTTTTTCAATGCTGTGTCTTTTATTAAAACATGCTTACACAGTACATACTTGGTCAATGTCTGCTAATTAACCAAAAGATTCCCAGAATGAATTGTCAGCTGAATGTATAAAGATGGGGGCTTGGGTTGGTAAGCCACTTAAGCTTTGAATCAAACAGCTACATCTGAAGGTTTTATGATAGAATAATCATCTTACATGTCACATTTCTGTGGAGTAAGTGAGCCCATTTATAGCTTGTCTGCCCATCACAATCACAGCAGTCAGATAAGTCGAGGAGTTTATTAAGGAAATATGAGGCACAGACACCTCCACTGACAGGAAGAAAGCTCTGGAAGTGTCCCTTCAAGCCAAGTGAGGGCCTGGCCTTGACCTCCCCCAAATGACAAGAAACTGGTGGGTTAGCAACAACATTCCCTGGCAGCCACACTGCCAGAGGATGAGTGCCTCAGCCAGGCTGCCACCCCTCACCTCCCACCAAAGGTGCAAAAGAGAAAAAGACTGTATATAGATTCAGTGCAGAGGCAATGAGAGGTAAAGAGAGTCTGAGAGACATAGAAAGAGATGTGGTGAGGACCTTCACAAAGAGTTCCAGGATTTTGGCCCCAAACACCTCAAATACATTGACAAGTAGTTTGATAAAATGTTACTGAAAAGGTAAAATGCCAAGAGTTGCCCTGAACTTCTTCCTGTGAGGCACATCACACCCCCAGATGCATATGGCAGAGCCCAAAGGCTACACTTTTGAAAAAAGAAAACAAGAATAAGCCCTGTTGCTCTTCGAGGAGAGAGGAAGGAGCTGAAGGCTGCTGGGGCCTTTCCCACGTGGCCTGTGTTCTGTCAAGCAACTTCCCAGCAGCAGCACGGCATGCTTCTAGGTGAGCGTTTCACCCTTTGTCACCCGTGCTTCAATGTATTCTATTCTCCATTCAAGGGCTGTCAATTTCTCGTTTAGTGTTGCAAGTCTTGAACGACAAGACATATCTACGCCGCTCTCCCACGGTTTTGGTTGTTAGTAGGGACGTGGGCTTTGGTGGCATCCTCTCTCAGCTGCTCCAGGCTCAGGGTGTGAAGTCCAAAACATCACTGCCCCCCCTGGCTCCTTCATTTGGTGCAATCCTTTTTTTCCCCTTTCCAAAAAGGCAGAGCTTCCTAAGAGATGAGTCTCCTGGCATTCTCACACTCGTTTCATTTTTTTTTTTTTTTCAAGTGAACCCTTCTGCAAGTGACCTTCAATTCCAAGGTTAATAGCTTTTCTATGTACTTTGCCTTTTAAAAGCTACACTTAAAATGATGAGTATGACAGAATAAGCCCTTAATTTTTCCATAGAATTTATTTCTTCATTAATATTAGATGGTGAATGTGAAAGTACACTATAAGCTTTTAGATGCTAAATAAATGAAGACTTTTTTTTCCCACTTTATGTGGATAGCCCAAAAAAGAAGCCTAAGGTTTTAGGCAGGAAGAATCAGAAAATAATTTTATAGCCAAAAGAAATACTTTAAATTCAGAAAACTAGACCAAGTGCTAGGTTACTAGTAAAGAAGACTACCCTCACCGAAGTGCAGAATCTGGACAATCAATCTTCTAAAAAATATGCCTATGTTATTGCCCAAGAAAAGTGGGTTCTGAAATGTAAGATGATCTACATTTGTCTAAGCTTTGACAGCCTGCTAAGTTTTTTACACATTCATTAAATAAGCAAGTATTTGGCTAAGTTCTACTGTCATGTATCAAGCATTGAGGATATAATTCCATGAATAAAAATAGTTCCTGCTCTCTCCCATACCTCTCAGGCATCCAAGCAAATATGTAAGTGTAGACAGGAAAAGAACCTAACCTAGGCTGGAGAGGTGGCAGGCTTAGTGATCAGCAAAGGGTTCGGTAGTAACATCTAAACAAGATGATAAACGACATGAACTGATGATATGAAAAAGTGACATCTAAACTTTCCTAAGTGATTAGTCCAAAGTTACTGGCAGGCAATATAGTAGGCAGAGAGAACACTATAAACAATGACCTGAAGAAAAGGAGATTGTATTTTATTAGGAAAAAACCTCACAATTCAGAATGACTACAATTTGACACGGGAAGAGCACTGTAGAGAAAGAGGAACCTAGCTAAAGGTAAGCAAAATCAAGTAATTATACGGTAAACAAGAATTTTATAGATTAGCCAAAGCATGGAAGATTTATGTCATATATAGAGAAGTGACATAATCAGATTTCCCAAAATATGGAAGGAAAGAGAAGAGGAATCTTAAATGGAGCAGGGTGGGGTGAGGGAAGAATTAGACAGCTTTTGCAGCAATAAAGAGTCCATTTATTCCACAGTGCCATCAATAAACTCATGGTTACTTCCCCAAACCAAATATTCCTTCTTTCTGTGATAGTTCTCGTGGAAAGTTATCTTCAAAGAACTTTCCTTTTAACATCTCCATTTTAAAAAATCACATTTGAAGGGAATTATTTTTCACTACCACTTTCAAAATAGTTCAGTTAAACATGGATAAGTGATTTTTGAATTTAGAAACTCATCATAACTAACACTGAAATTTGTAACAGCTAGACTAAACAGCTAGCTATATAATTTTTAAAATGTCTTTCATCACAGAGGTCAAGTTCCTGAATCCCATCATATTGGTGTCTTAAATATGAAATCTATTTGCAAAAAGAAATTACTTTAGTGACCTTTGCTATCATGCTGAAAAATGTAACAACGCAGATAAGAGCTGGATGGTTAAAACAAAAGAACATAACTTTATCAACAAAGACAATACCAAAGTAGATAAATACTCTAGCTTAAAAAAAAAAAAAAATTTTCTTTTTCAAAAAGCAACACTAATGTATATGCAAACAAAAAAAAAACCACTTATATAGATAAGCTAGTTGTCAGTTAAGATCACTAATATCTCCATCTGTTTTTCCCGATGTACAATCTCAAATTCTAAGACCTCAAATCCATATTCGTAATAATAGAAACTAGAGGCTGGAAGGAAGGCTTCTACCAAAGCATAACCCAGCCTCAAGCAGCCAACTGAACTGTTCTGAAGTTTGTGATTGTCTCCTTTCCCTCTGCCTCACCTTCAATTTCTTATCACTTCGCTTCACTGCTCAACATGTTTTCACACATTTAAGTTATTAATAAGGTGACAGTTGCCAGTGAAAACAATGCTTTTTGTTCTATCACACTGACATTTTAACTTGCTTCTTGTTCCAATACCAATATGAAACCTCAGAGGACCTTAAACAGAGGCAAAGGGTTACCTTGGTATCCTGAAACCATGGAAAAGTAGATTTTTATAAGAAATTCAAATATAAGCTAGTACAGTGAAATCTAAAGGGATACTGCTAAATGTTTATGAATTTTTTCCAAAAAAGTGGAGTAAAATCTATTCCAAAAATGTGAACTCGCTAGCCTTGCACATCAAAGCATGCTAACAGCAGTAGCTAACTGTCGCTTTCCAAAATACACAAGCTCAGGCCCCAACCAAACCCGTCCAGTAAGAACTACACTACTACAAGCTCCCATTCAATTTGTATGATATTAAAGTTTGAGAAACACTGTTCTAAACCATCTTACCAAATAATCACATTGCCCCATACACAAAATACAAGTTGTGTTACAGAGCTTTCCTTAAGCAAGGCTGAAAATATTGACAAATAAACAGGACAACACACATAAATAATCTAGTCAGGACTAAAGGAACATCTTATACAACAGGCTATAAATGGTAAAAGACTAGCAATTCATCTAATTCACATAAGAATTAGGTCAAAAACAAAAACATGCTACAAAAAACTTCCTACACTCTGCTACATGAAACCACATTTTTTTAAATGTGACTTCTACCTGTATTGATCATCATATGAAACAAAGCATTATAACAGCCCCCTTGAAAATAAACCCATCATGAGATTGATTTAGTATCATAATAATTACAAAATCATGATTTTATTTAGTATTAACCAATTCACCACACAAACTAGTCCTAGTATATAGTAAACAAAAGAAGATACAAATAGAACACAAGTTGTCCCTGGTTGCCAAGAGGTAAAGCTGCGTGCAATTTCCACTCCAAGACCACACACTCTTGTTTCTTTGCATTCTATGCATACCAAATATACCAAATAACACCATTAATCCAGCCCTCCACACCCATACTCTAAGAATCTAAAAATTACATTATTTTTAAAGGTATAGTTTATATTCTGGACTTCACAAAGCCATAAGAGATCAAGAAACAGAGGAAAATCAAGTATATGATAAACTTTAAAACCAGAGAAAATGAATTTGTACCCTGGATTCTTCCATTTAGTAGCTATAACTCCAAATAAATCCTCTAACCTTTCTGAACCTCAACTTCTGAATGGTGAAATAGAAAAATGTCATTCATTTCATACATCTATTATGAACTGAAGTATGATAAAGAATGTGACAGCATTTTTAACAGTGTAAAGCACCAGTTAAAAATTAGACATGTGGGCTTAGCACCCGTAGCTAAGTGGTTACGGTGCCAGCCACATACACCGGGGTTGGTGGGTTTGAACCCGTCCTAGGCCTGCTAACCAACAATGACAACAACAACAACAACAACAAATAGCCAGGCATTGTGACGGGGACTTGTAGTCCCAGCTACCTGGGAGGCTAAGGCAAGAGAATCATTTAAGCCCAAGAGTTTGAGGTTGCTGTGAGCTATGACACCACTGTGACACCACTCTACCAAGGACAAAATAATGAGACTCTGTCTCAAAAAAAAAAAAAAAGAAAAGAAAAGAAAGAAATTAGACCTGTGCTTCACTGATTTTAGTGAGCTGGAGGACAGAAATTGGTCTGTCAAATAAAATAGAGGACCCCCAGAGAAATTTATATTTCAGATAAATCCCAAATTATATTTTAGTATAAGTCTTATATGTTATTTATAGTCTTTGGTATTATTTAATACCAAATAATATTTGAGTATAAGAGAATATTTATACTAAAAGATTATTCACTGTTTATATGAAATTCAAATTCAATTGTGCACCATCCCTCCCCCCCTTTTTTTTGCTAAATCTGGCAACTCTGCAAGGTGGCCATCTATAAGTGCTTTGTAGAAAGTGTCACTGACAGCATGATATTCCCTTCTCAGTAGAAGAGTTAGGTAGATCAGCACAAGTATATGTTTACACATTTTTTCCTATTAATGAATCATTCAAAACAGTACATTGTTAGTTAACACAAGGTAAGGCTATACTTGCTTATGTGGGCTATTACAAAAATACTAGGCAGTATTATCATTTCAAAGGAAAATAAATACGAAAATATGCTCTTGAACAATAGAAAGGTGAGAGGAATGAAAATTAGAAGCCAAAAATGCAGACAACAAACCATTCTTCTGGGTCACAAACTCTTGCCCATATGTCAAACTCCTCATAAACAGATTTTGCAGGCTCATAACTGCTCTAAGACCTATAAAGTCCTGAATACTTTAACAAATAAGAAAATAACTTAACCCTTCAAAATACAATTAAACCTCTTTCTGTGAATGACATCTGATGAGGTTTTACCAACCTTTTCTTAATGAAATCAGTCAGAAATGTAAAAAAAAAAGGATTTCTAAAATTTACAGAGAAATGACTATTTGACCACCTTAGATTTTAGAAATCAGCATAGAACTCATTCATCAAGTTACACAAAAGAGCAATTGTAATAGTGGAAAGGGAGGATATTTTAAAACTAGATACATAAAATATTTAACTCTTACTACATAACAATACAGAGAATCTGGTCTTAATGAAGTTGGTAGGAACTAGCACATAGATTCCAAATATTTGTTTTGAAAACAAGTCTGCAACCACACCACTAACTAAAACATGGATAATAATATTTAGCTCAATTTGGAGTTAAGAGATGGTATTTATAGCCCTCATCTGTGAATGTTCTTTAACCAAAGAATGAATCTGAACCAATTCATACATTTTCATGTATATATGGAATTGTTTCTTTGCATTCATTCTCTGGTGCTAAAGTGATTGAATAGAAATAAAAAGATGCCTATGTCTAAAGAAAGAAAGCATGAATCATCTATAGTGTCTGTCTGAATAAAATCCCTCTGCTCTGTACTGAATGTGAAGCCAGAAAAGCAGCCTGCAAGGTGGAGTCTGCGAAGATAAGCTGAAGTGGTACAGCTGACCTAGTCTGCTCAGCCTTCCCCACACACCTTCCGTGATTATCTAGTTAAGGTTTCTCAGGAGGCACTCACACACAGACGATAAGTATTGTGATACTGGATTTGTTCATTTAACATTTTCTCTGATGATTCTCATAGGTATTTTGTTAAAGTGAAAATCACCTTTCCGTTGTTTAAACATTTTCCATTGTCAGAATGGAGATTACTTTGATGTTAATTCCTATCAGATAAAGTTAAAATTTTCTAGGTTGGTTTCCTTGTATTTCATTATAATTTATTAGAATTCTAACTGAAGCAGAACAGAATTGAGAGGCTACTCTTATTATTTTTTTTTTTTATTAAATCACAGTTGTATACATTAATACATTTATGGGGTACAATGTACTGATTTTATATACAATTTGGAATGTTTATATCAAACTGGTTAACACAGCCTCCACTTCACTTACTTAATTATTGTTAAGACATTTATATTCTACACTTAATAGATTTAATACGTACCCTTGCAAAATGCACCATAGATGAAGTCCCACCGATTACCCTCCCTCCATCCCCCTCCTCTTCCCTCCTTCATCCTGGGCTATAGTTGTGTTTTATCTTTCATATGGAAGTGTGGGTGATTATATATTGGTTTCATAATAGTATTGAGTACATTGGATAGTTTTTCTTCCATTCTTGAGATACTTTACTAAGAAGAATATGTTCCAGCTCCATCCATGTAAATATAAAAGAGGCAAAGTCTCCATCTTTTTTAAGGCTGCATAATATTCCATGGTATACATATTCCACAATTTATTAATCCATTCAGGAGTTGATGGGCACTTGGCCTTCTTCCATGACTTGGCAATTATAAATTGTGCTGCAATAAATATTCTGGTGCAAATATCTTTGTTGTAAAGTGGATTTTTGGTCTTCTGGACATATACCTAGTATATATTGCAGGATGGCTGGGAAGAATCAACATTGTTAAAATGTCCATACTACCTGAAGCATTATACAAATTTAATGCAATCCCTATTAAAGCACCTCTGTCATACTTTAAAGATTCAGAAAAGATAGTACTTTGTTTTACATGGAATCAGAAAAAACCTTGAATAGCCAAGACATTACTCAGAAACAAAAATAAGGAAGAATCACACTACCAGACTTCAGGCTATACTATAAATCTATAGTGATCAAAACAGCATGGTGTTGGCACAAAACTAGAGAGAGAGATGTATGTAACAGAATAGAGAACCAAGAGATGAACCCAGACACTTATCGTCATTTGATCTTTGATAAGCATATCAAAAACATAAATTGGGTGAAAGATTCTCTATTTAACAAATGATGCTGGGTGAACTGGCTGGCGACTTGTAGAAGACGGAAACTGGACTCACACCTTTCACCATTAACAAGAATTGACTCTCACTGAATAAAAGACTTAAACTTAAGACATGAAACTATTAAGGTACTTGGAGAGAATGCAGGGGAAACACTTGAAGAAATTGGCCTGAGAGAATACTTTATGAGAAGGACCCCAGGCATTTGAAGCAACACCAAAAATACATTACTGGGATCTGATCAAACTAAAAAGCTTCTGCACAGCCAAGAACACAGTAAGTAAAGCAAGCAGACAGCCCTTAGAATGGGAGAATATGTTTGTAGGTTATGTTTCTGACAAAGGTTTGATAACCAGAATCCACAGAGAACTCAAACTTATTAATAAGAGAAGAACAAGGGATCCCATTTCATTGCGGGCAAGAGATTGGAACAGAAGCTTCTCTGCAGAAGACAGACGCATGGTCTACAGGTACATGAAAAAATGCTCATCAGCTTTAATCATCAGAGAAATGCAAATCAAAACCACTTTGAGATATTGTTTAACTCTAGTAAGAGTAGCCCACATAACAAAATCCCAAAACTATAGATGTTGGCGTGGAGAAAAGGGAACACTTCTGCACTGCTGGTGGGAATGCAAGCTAATATGTTCCTTTTGAGAGGCTACTCTTGCTGTTCCTCCAAAATCGCTGGCCTTTTGACAAAGGCCTTCTCCTTCATTGCACCTAAAACCCCATCTCTGCATACCAGCTGGACAATGACAGGCAGCCAAACCCTCTTGGTGTGGTAACAAATGGAAGGAAGCAAGGAACAAAAATAAATCCACCAAAAATGCAAATGATTAGTAGTTCAGCATCACTATTAACACAAAACTAGTGGTGAAAATAAACAGGGTAAGTTAAGTACCTTGCCCAAGGCCATAAAACGAAGTCATCCAAACACACAATGCTATTTCAAAGCATCAATAAATTAACTCTCTAAATGACCTAATCAACTGGACTTTGCAAAACCAATATTTAAAATGATAAACTGTTCCTATATAGAAAAAAATATTGTACTAAATTCCAATCCAGAATGAGGAGAAGCTTTAAACTTTTACATACTATAGCTAAGATGATCACTGCCACAGAAAAACAAAATCTATTTTATTTCGGATTCCTGAGAAAACAAACTTATTGAGAAATAAGTATAATTTAATGGCATTAGCTGCTGGGTAAAAGTTCATAAAGTAAACCAGCTAACAATATTATAATTAACCTAACTTGTAAGAGAGAATTATGTATAAACAGATACTTCTAAAGCTTTTCAGAGAGTTTCATTTACAGAGACTAAGACCAAATCCAGCCATGCAAGGCAATAAATATAGGACAAATAAGTGATAAAACTTCCCACTAAAATATGAGTCATTTTGAAACTTAGGTTAAAGATGAAAGCTCTCCAAATATGAGCAAAAGACTTGTCGATATTTTTCTACTTTAGAGAGCTTTCAGATTTTGCCATAATGGGAATTATTTAAGTGGTGCCCATAATGCTTTACTGTAACATGTGGAGAAAATGTTTATAATAGAAAACATGAAAATCACTTTTAAAAGCAGTATTTATACTTTCTATTTTTATTGTAAACACCGTTAAGATTTCTTCTGTAATTAATGCAATTTATTCAAAATGAGGGTTCCACAAAAACTCATACAAAATAAATCTAAGAAGTCCTTGGTGGTAACAAGGCAGAGTACTGGTAAGGTAGCACAGGAACTAAAAAAATAAATAAACATAGAAATATTATGAGTTGAGAAACACGTAAAAGAAGAAAAGCAAAAGAGTCAATGACATAATAAGAGATGAGCAGAAAACACTCTTAGATAAACCACAAGAGAAGAGTTTCTTTCTAGAAGGAAGAGGGCCAGTGGATGATACCAAATGCAAAGGCCAAGCACGCCCAAGACAAGGTGTCTTAATTCGGCAACTACTAAGTACACCAGTGAAGTGATTTCAGCACACCAGTGAAGAAGAATCCAAATTAGATTGGTTTGGAAAATAAATGGGTAGTGCCAAAGTGGAGGCAGCAGAACTGTGCAAGTGAAAGAAAGCAAAATGTAAAAGTAAGATGCTGGGCTGCGTGCGGTAGCTCACGCCTGTAATCCTACCACTCTGGGAGGCCGAGGCAGGTGGATTGCCTGAGCTCATGAGTTCAAGACCAGCCTAAGTTAGAGAGAGACCCCGCCTCTAAAAATAGCCGGGCGTTGTGGGGGGAACCTGTAGTCCCAGCTACTTGGGAGGCTGAGGCAAGAGAATCGCTTGAACCCAAGGGTATGAGGTGCTGTGAGCTGTTGATGCCATAGCACTCTATCAAGGGCAACAAGGTGAGACTCTGCCTCAAAAAAAAAAAAAAAGTATGATGCTAAGGCTGAAGAAAAGACACTGGGAAGAATTATTTTTAAAAAAATTTTAAAGCTGGGTGGCGCCTGTGGCTCAGTGAGTAGGGCGCGAGCCCCATATGCCGAGGGTGGCGGGTTCAAACCCAGCCCCGGCTGAACTGCAACCAAAAAATAGCCGGGCATTGTGGCAGGCGCCTGTAATCCCAGCTGCTGGGGAGGCTGAGGCAGGAGAATCGCGAAAGCCCAGGAGCTGGGGGTTGCTGTGAGTCCTGTGACATCATGGCACCCTACTGAAGGCGGTAAAGTGAGACTCTGTCTCTACAAAAAAAAAAAAAACTTTTAAAGCTGGGGGAAACCAGAATATGATTTTATGCTTGGGAGAGTCAAGGCAGAGAATGGAAATAAGCAGTCTTAATTTATGGAGACAGGTTCTGAGCACTAGTAAGAGGCAAGGAGTGGAAAGGACAGGAAGACAGCCTTGGAAAAGAACTAGGACACTATTTCCTCTGAAATAGTGAACAGGTAAAAATGAGTACAGTTACACATTTTGAGACTACTAAACACCATTAAAGCTCCATTTACTTGGTGAAGTAGGCTAGGTCACTGGATAAGGGAGAAGGAAGAGGAGTGTAAATAGGACTGAAGAAGGATCTTTAGGAATTAGATTAGCACAAGTAATTCATGAAAAAAGAGTTTTGTTTGTACTTTTAACATACTTACACCCCATTCAAATTGCTTATTTTTAAATGAGTCAAAGGTAAAAGACCCTTTCAGAAATAATATTTAAGTTCTCAACTTAATCACTGAGAAGAAATTTCATACAGTAGAAATGAGGAAGAGATTCTCATTCCAACAAAGCTTCAACTTCGTTTTTCTAACCATAATACAAACTTTTCCACCTCAGAAGGCAAGGGTAGTCTTAAAATGTCATTACACATGAAATATGTCTTCTTGTATCATTTTCTACACATTGGAATCTAATTTGCATTTTCTATTAATACTGGTATAAATCAGTAAGAACAGTATAGTGTGTTAAAGAAGCCAAAATGGATGAATGCCATCATGCTATCACATAAGCGGTCATATTTTTTAGGTGAAAAATCTGACCCCTCTATTAAAAAAGAAAAAAAGGGGCAGGGCCTGTGGCTCAGTGAGTAGGGCTCCAGTCCCATATACCAAGGGTAATGGGTTCAAACCCAGCCCCGACTGAACTGCAACAAAACAATAGCTGGGCGTGTAGCAGGAGCCTGTAGTCCCAGCTACTCGGGGGCTGAGGCAAGAGAATTGCCTTAGCCCAAGAGCTGGAGGTTGCTGTGAGCTGTGACGCCATGGCACTCTATCAAGGGTGACAAAGTGAGACTGTCTCTAAAAAGAAAAGCAAAGCAAAGAAAAAAAAGCAATTAGCTCCATTTGTTGACTATTTACCCTGTGCCATTCACTGTTTTAAATGTTTATTTGTATTAACTCACTCAAACTTTTCTTTTTTTTTTTTTGTAGAGACAGAGTCTCACTTTATGGCCCTCAGTAGAGTGCCGTGGCGTCACACAGCTCACAGCAACCTCCAACGCGGGACTACAGGCGCCCGCCACAACGCCCGGCTATTTTTTGGTTGCAGTTTGGCCGGGGCTCAGTTTGAACCCGCCACCCTCGGTATATGGGGCCAGCACCCTGCTCACTGAGCCACAGGCGCTGCCCAACTCACTGAAACTTTTCAACACTTGAGATAATTATCCCAATTTTATAGCTGAGAAAACTATACATGAGAAATTTGACTAAGCAAATCCAAACAATCTGAGGCTCCAGAGCTCACACGGTACTTCCTGGCCTAGAGTGCATACAACATAAAGAGCCCGGAGGTTAATCTGAGAAGACCAGGCTTCAAGACTAGCATCACTAGGTTGCATGACCCTGGAGAAATCATGTTCCCTAATCTTAATTCTTCAATAATCTGCCCTGTGTGACCATATGCTAGCTAGGAGAATCGAAGAAATATTTTTATAAACAGCAAACATGTATGAGGTCATTATTATTAGAAGACAGCTGTTAGGTAAAACACAGATGGTCTTAAGCTCATTTTCTGAGTCCTGTCAGAAATTCTCCCGCTTTAATTTATATTGCTGTGGTTCCTAATTATTTTGTGCAACTTCTTGTACAATTTACTTACTAATGAAGATGGGGAAGTTACTTAATAGGTTCTGCACTTTTGTCATTCACCTAAAAAACAGAAATAACACATCTACCATCATAGTTGCTGAGAATCTCAACTAAAGTATAACTACTAACACAGTGCCTCTGGCACATGTAAATAGTTGTAGTGGTTATTGTTGTTGATATCCCTAGTTCTACAACTCAACAAAATCACAAAATAGAATCAAAATTTACAGGGAGTGTGCATGTGTATGTGCATATAAAGATTTATCTGGGTAAAATAATTCAAAGGTTCTTACATAACTCTATAGGCTGTGACAAGTTTCCCTCCAGCATTCTTACTGCCCTTTATCCTGGTTAAGAACCTGAATGTGTCAGATGAAATATTAATTAAATTAAAACAATGTATTTTTTCCTCCTCATACCCCTCCTGGTTTTTCTTACACCCAGTCCTCTCTCAGGCAAAACCTATTCCATCTGGTTCTTGCTCTATGATGACTCTACCTTTTGAAGCACAGAAGTCTGAATCAGCTCTTCTGGTAAACCTAATATCAATGACATTTTATGCATTCCTAACTAGATTTCTAAACATCTGTCTGGGAACATGTTTTATCATTTCAGTTCCCTGTTAGAATCCAAGATAATGCTAGTGCACAATGCCCAATTACATTATGTGTGTTTTAATGCAAGGATACTGACCTTGAGGTGAGACTGAAGGAAGCAGCAAATCCAGAAAGACAATGTGAAAGAGAAAGTTAGAAGAATTAGTAAGGACAATATTCAGAAATAGCATTATTCATGGACACAGACAAAACAAAGTGCAAGAACACAGAAAGGGACAGGGAGACACAGATTTTGCACAGGCACTAAAAATTAGTAATTTCAGATTTTCAACATTCAACAAGTATACTTTATTAGATTACACCATTGTACTTTAATGACAGTTTCCAAAAAAAAATTGTCTAAAAATTTACCATTTCCTGGGGAAAGAAAGCCGAATTTCTTAAACACTGAGGGAAAGAAGAGAAGGTTTAGCAATACCCCACCTCTCATTTAAGTAGCTAGAACTGGCATTAAGTGATTTCATGACTTTAGTCAGCTTAGTTTGATATACACCCACCTTATAATTGACTACTTCTTTATCCACCCTGCTCCATTAAGAGGATCCAAGTTATCCAGAAGCAAAAGCAAAAAAACACTGACAGCTTCAGTTAATCTGTAGAATACAGAACTCTAATTTACTTGGAATAACTCCAAATAATAAATGTTAAAATATAATTTTTATAATCACAATCAATATTTTTCACTCCAAATCTACCAAAATCCTCAAATGGTGCAATCTAAAAGCAATAATGAACAAGAATACACACTCTACAAACGTCAATTCATTCCAGATGTTGCTTGGCAATCAGAGATGCCATGCTTAATAGATAGCATGAAGTCCCTATAGTTCATTATTGCCTTTTACAATAACAGGCAGTTCTCTCTTTTAAAAAATTAGTCAATTTCACTGAAATTAGTATTATCCTCCTAATAGTTAAGACTTGTAATGACTAGCATCTTCTGGATTGTCTTCATGGTCTAAATGTTACTGGAAGAATCTAAAACAAAAATTTATTTCTTGAATGTAAGCACTATTTTAATGTTACTTTAATGTTTTCTAAAACTTGGTGATGTGTGGCAAAAATATAACTCAGTACTTAAAGCCAAAGTTCTTAAAAGTCATTGTGAGAATAAAAAAAAGGTAAAGAAAATAAGATTTATTATCTCCACTATATAAAATAAAGAGATTAAAAAGCAGAAAAACGAAATGACTCGCTCACAATCACTTAGAGGTTAAGTGGCAGATCCAGGATAAGAAAGTAGGTCTGCTGACATCTCACCTGGGCACACTTTGTTCTATGATGCTTCTTTAGGAGTTTATAAAAATCCATGGACCATTAGCACATATGAAACAGTTCCAAATGTAGACAATGTTCAAGGCAAAAAGAGGCCAATCTCTAAATGCTTATTCCCAATGGTCTTTTCTATTTTTGTTGGTTATGACATTGGAAGTCAGGATAATTCTGGATTAACTGTGACATGAACTGTAATCTCCTATAGGTGTTAAGCTTTATATGGGACACAGGTAAATCCATGAAAAAAATGAACTTATTCCTGCCAACAGAGAGAAACTTTAATATCTTTCCACCTATTTTATTGTTCATTAATCACATTTCACTTTAGCATCACATTATAGCTCTTAGGGAACAAATTTAGTAGAAAATCTGCACATGGAATTACAATTTACATTTTTAAGTAAAACATTAAGGCAGGCTCGGCACCTATTGCTCGGTGTTTAGAGCACCAGCCACATGCGCCGGGGCTGATGGGTTTAAACCAGGCACAGGCCTGCTAAAACAACAATGACAACAACAACAAAAAATAGCTGGGTGTTGTGGCGGGCACCTGTAGTCCCAGCTACTTGGGAGGCTGAAGGCCAGAGAATAGCTTAAGCTCAAGAGTTTGAGGTTGCTGTGAGCTGTGACGCCACAGAACTCTACCAAGGGTAATACAGTGAGACTCCGTCTCAAAAATAAATAAATAAATAAATCATTAAGGCAGTCACTAAACTCAAATTCTTCCAAGATCAGTCAAACACAATCAGATGTGTTCAGGGTAGTATGGTCATAGACGACCCAGGCACTCAAATTCTTAATAAAGCACAGTAATAAACTATAAGGTACTGTGTCACGAGAAAATGTGGAAAGAAGACCTAGTAGAATTGACCATGTAAAGCTGTGTAATTTATTCCCCCTCTAAATGAAATCAGTGAAATTGATAAAAGAGCAAGAAAAACCAAGCAGGTTCCCCAGAAAGCAAGCTGAAGCAAGCAGGATCAGACAAAGAGCCAGTCATCTTGAGTTGTAATACTTTGGTATCTTTCTTTTCCTTTTTTGTTGTTTCTTTTTTGTTTGTTTGTTTCATTTTTTTATATCAACCAAACTTCAGGCAATGTTGTTTCATTTTTTAAACACAGACCATTCATCCCCCAAGCAAGAACACACTTTCTTTAATTCTGCCTGGCCACCTGCAGCCCCAGTCATCTCTCTTGCACTTCAGCCACACGAAGAGCACACTGCATGACACTGTACTTCATGGATCAAAGATGCATACCCTTCTCCAAAGAACCATTCCCCTCACAAATTATGTTGTGGCTTATATCAAAGCTACATATAGCTTAATTTCTATGTGTCAGAGCTCTAAAGACATTAAGCTGAGTATCAATCCAGGATTTCTTTAAGAAAAATACTTAGAAATATAAAGACCAAATACCTAGTAGCATAGCGTAACATTTTCAGGTCACACTATACAATACCTGAATATAGTGCAATATTAATATAAAATAATCTCATAAAGCCACTTTTCCAATGAAAAGATCCAGAAAAAGAAAAAACAAAAACCTTTTTAGGTCAACCTAAATAAACTCAGGATAAAATAGTCTAATCACTGTAAATAGTAAATACATTCATCAGGGTACATATGCATTTGAAGTAGAATATATTAAAAATGCTAATTAATCTACTTTTTTTACCATCATATTCAAGAAAACAATTTTATTCACTCTGAATGCACCAACACCAATTTACAAAGGACAGAAGATGCAGCATTACTTTATGTATCACTAACAATGAAAAAACTTGGACCTTGCCACTACTTATATATAAATACCAATTTCAGAGATGTTATAACGTAAAAATAAACTTAGAATTGGTATTTCATTGTGATAAAAAGCAGAAAAAGAAAGGTAGCTATATTTTTTGTTTAACCTTCGGCTCTAAAAGTAATTCTACTGAATTACATTGAATTGTGTAAGAATACAGAGGGAAAAGCATGTGCACGCATATTATGTACACATAGACGTGCGTAAACATTACGAGCACATGAGAAACAAACAAAAAAATATTTTCAATACGACTACCAAGTTATAAGAAACTACAGAATTTCCATTCTTTAATTTCTAAAGGATCAAAATACTTCATGTTATAGGTGATGGGAAAATAAGGAGATGGGGAATGATCAGTGCAATAAGAAGCACTCTCTCTCTTTTTCCTGCACACACACATATACTTACTTGTGTATGTACACACACACATGTCCTTCAATAATGTACAAACATAGGACAGAATATGACAAGTACTACAGAAAAAGCACAAATAGAGAAATAAGAAATTTTACCAAAAAGTTAGTGAGGTTTTCTTTTTCAAAGTGACGGTTAAGGCTTGGCGCCCGTAGCTCAGTTGAGCAGGGCACCAGCCACATACACCAAGACTGGCAGGTTTGAGCGCGGCCTGGGCCTGCTAAACAACAATGACAACTACAACCAAAAAATAGCCAGACATTATGGCAGGCGCCTGTAGTCCCAGCTACTTGGAAAGCTGAGGCAAGAGAATCGCTTAGCACAGAGTTTGAGATTGCTGTGAGCTGTGACACTGCAGTACTCTACCAAGGGCGACATAGCAAAACTCTGTCTCAAAAAAAAAAAAAAAAAAAAAGGTGACAGTTAAAAAGGAGTCAGATTCCCACAAACTAATAAATGTAAAGAAAATTTTAGTCAAAGGGAAAAGAACAAAAGCCAGATTTACAAAAAACATTCTTCTCCTGACTTTGACTTCTATTTTGTAAGAAAACAGCTAATTATTCTAAGGCCATCAAACCAAAAATTGGAAATATTATCCTATTAACTAGTTCAAATTTACAAACATATTTTAGAAGATTTATGAAAAGGCCAGGCATGGTGACTCACGATTGTAATACCAGCACTCTGAGAGAGACCAACCTAAGCCAAGAGTGAGACCCTGTCTCTATCCAAAATAGAAAAACTAGCTGGGCATGTGGCAGGGCCTATAGTCCCAGCTACTTGGGAGGCTGAGGCAAGAGGATCGCTTAACCCCAAGACTTTAAGGTTGTTGTGAGCTTCGACACCATGGCACTCTATATTCAGGGCAACTCAGAGAGACTCTGCCTCAAAAAAAAAAAAAAAAGGGGGAGGGAGTGTCACCTATATTCTTACAAGTCTTTCTCATAAGAAAATCATTCCCAGAAGGCTCCCTGTGGTCTTTCCCTCAAATCATTCATACATTATATGCTCAATGAGTAACTAGTCACCAGAAAAGAAAATGATACTATCCCAACCGGCTTAAATGAATCAGAATCTTCTCCTGGGCATGTAGGGAAATATCCACACTCTCAGGGTTGTGTTAGAATAGAATAGAAGGGAAAATGGCTGTTTGGTTGGTATAATCTATTCTATTCGGAACTCCAAAGCAAAAAAGGAAAACAGAGAGTGAAGCATAATGTATAAAATTAATTTAAACAGTGGTTCCGGGATCTGCAGGGTCTATGGCTAGGAATGGGAGGAGACATACTTCAAAGGCAGAAGAGGGACATATACATTTATTAAATCTCGAATAAGCTTAAAATGGGTGCCGTTTTATTTTATGTAAATTATACCTAAATAAAATTACTGGGTTTTAGGTTTTTTAAGAGCCTCTGAAGATTTTTTACAGATAATCTCCTTTAAGTGTTTACTCAAACATCACTTTATCAAATAAGTCTTTCCTCACTAACACATAAATAATCCCTCTGCTAAATTTCCAAATACACCTCAAAGTAAACACTATAACCATTAAAATCTCAGTTCTTATATTCCCTCAAAAAAGGAAACAGAGGCTTGGCACCTGTAGCTCAAGCGGCTAGGGCACCAGCCACACACACCAGAGCTGGCAGGTTCGAATCCAGTCCAGCCTGCCAAACAACAATGAAAACTACAACCAAAAAATGGCCGAGCAGTATGGCGGGTGCCTGTAGTCCTAGCTGCTTGGGAGGCTGAGGCAAGGGAATTGCTCAAGCCTAGGAGTTTGAGGTTGCTGTGAGCTGTGACGCCACTGCACTCTACCCAGGGTGATGGCTTGAGACTCTGTCTCAAAAAAAAAAAAAAAAAAGGAAATAGAGTAAATTCACATATTCTAATAATTCTTTAGATCACATAATAATAAACTCTATTTTTTCAGATCATTGAAAATTCCTAACTTCAATAAACCAAAGGCAATCCTTGATATCTAACTCACATGAAAATCAGAAGATTTTTGATCAAGCAAAACTCCCAGCAAGCCCCAGCAATAGCAAGAGCAACAGTAGCAATTCACTCTAGCATAAGACTGTAGCCTTACTTAACTCACATGAAATCAGAAGATTTTCTTGTGAGTTATATAATTATAAAACTTTCTGAATGCCATATTGAATTTAATCAAAATAAACCTCATATTACAGCAAAACGAAGGACTTTTGTTGTAAACACTAAACTTTGAATTCATTGATGATTTTGGTCTTAAAAAGGATAACAAAGCAAATAAAAAGGCAAAATTATAAGGCATAATATAATAAATGACAAAGGGGACAATGTTCCCAGTTTAGTGCTATAACATGGGTATTTAACTAAAAGGGACAGCAGCTGTAAAAGAGCAAACAATAAACAATTTTTTCTGGAGTTTGAAAAAATACTATCAGGATTCTATCAGTCTCCACAGTATTATTCTCTCTAAATATTTTAAACACTATGCCAATGAAAAGCAAACAGAAACTTTGAAATGCTCATTTAGGAGAGAAACTCTCAATCACATTCCAGGTTCGTGGGCTAATCTATCTACTTACAATATAAAAACATTTCCAGTCCAGCTTGGCTTTTTTATTACATCTAGACCATCCAGAACTGCCAGATGATGACTTTCTTGAAGTTTTAACTTGGCTAGGCTATAGTGCCCAGTTATTTCGTCAAACGTTAACCTAGATATTGCTCTGAAGTTATTAAAGGCACTGATGATTTTGAGTAAGGGAGATAATCCTAGAAAACCTGAGTGGGCATACAGGAATCTTTTGGAAGGTCTTAAGAACAGGGCTGAGGTTTCCCTAAAGAGAAAGAAGATGCTGGCCTCTCCCATAGCTTTGGCATGTGCCTGCAGTCATTCCTGCTCACGCTCCCTCCTTTCTGACAGCCTGCCACGGGGATTTCAGTCCTCCTTAGCCAGCCCCACAACCATTCAAGACAATTCCTTGTAATCTCTGAATAGATGGATGTATATTTCTCTGTGTGTGTTTATGTGTATGTGTGTGTGTGCATGCACGCACATGTATAGCCTTCCTGTTCTGCTTCTCTCACTGAATTCTAACTGGTATACACCACAGAATAGAATATGAACTTATAAGTAGTAGTTCTTAGACTTACTTGGGAAAACACTTTCTATTTGCAGATGTATAGGTCACTTTACCTAATCCTCCTTTTAAAATTGCAGTAGGTCAAGAGTAGTACAATACTAAATCATCTCTGACAACTATTACTTTCTGTAAGAGCCAGCATGGAAAGGGACTAATTGTTTATTTCTCTAGACCACAAAGAATAGGTCTGGGAATTCTTCATGACATAATCTAAACCTTTTAATATTGAATATTTTACATGAGAAGTATTATGAAATGCAAATAGTACTATGAACTTTCTTGAATTTAATGATTATAATAATCTGCATTAATTTTTGTGCTTAGAAGGTTGATAAACACCCTTAAGAAAAAATTCTACATGCTGAATTACAGGATGGCACTATAGTTACATCAGTTAGGGGGCTACTGAAAGGGCATTCCAGCATAAGAACCACCACATAAAAGATGGGCCAAAGCAAAGAATAAAACAATCACAACTAACAATGTCTTAACTCCATCAGAGGAAATACAGATTGATTTTACCCAAAAGTAGGGTACCCAAAAGGTAGAGCTCCACTTGGCGTATAACGGGCTGTTCTTTAATTCTGATCAAGCAAAACTCCCAGCAAGCCCCAGCAGTAGCAAGAGCAGCAGTAGCAATTCACTCTAGCATAAGACTGTAGCCTTACGTAACACTCACTTTCCCAGGAAGTCCCAAACAAACCCCCCTGATGGTACAGGGACAGAAACCTGGAGTGGAGGGTACACTTTGCGGGAAACTGGCTTTCTGAGAAACAGCATGGCCAAGGGGAGAGGGAATACACATATATCAACAGACAGACACCAAAAACCCCAGTGGAACAGGACATGATAAGACAAAAAGAAAGACGACAAAACTCAAATAATAAATTACATGGAGACGGACACCCACACGTAGGAAATAGTGGAATGGCAACACAAGAAGCAAACGGTTAGTAAGAAACACACAGTCATACACATGCAAATCAGTTCTAAATCTGGGAACAAAAGATATAATATAATCCCAACTATCATCGACATGGAATGTATTGATTATCTTGTAGAATAAGCAGAGCTTAGTTTATAAAAATGCCTTTCAGGGTGGCGCCCATGGCTCAAGGAGTAGGGCACCAGCCCCATATACGGGAGGTGACAGGTTCAAACCCGGCCACAGCCAAAAAACTGCAAAAAAAAAAAAAATGCCTTTCAAGAGTATAAGTAAAACTAAAATCTCCCTTAGTTTCTAAGCAAGCAACCCACAATACTAAAGACAGCCACTTCTACTTAAGACATTGGGTTTTGGCTGGGTGCTCATACCTATAATATTACTCAGCACTCTGGGAGGCCAAGGCAGGTGGATCGCTTGAGCTCGGGAGTTCGAGACCAGCCCGAGCAAGAGCAAGATCCTGTCTCTACTAAAAATAAAAAAACTAACCAAGTGTGATGGTTCACACCTGTATTCCCAGTTACTCAGCAATCTGAAGGTAGAGGATCTCTTAAGCCCAAGAGTTTGAAGTTGCTGTGAGCTATGATGCCACAGCACTCTACCAAGGGCAACAGAGTAAGACTCTATAACAAAAAGTCATAATAATAATAATAATAATAATAATACATTGGGTCAATATGGGGCAAAAATATAAATCAGATGGGTAGGAAACATTCAAAAAACAGTTGCCAGTAAATCTTCAAAGAACATAACTAGCCTTGGCAAAACAGAAAGAAAACTGAGTTGAAATTTAAAAACTCCATTCCCCATTCTATTAGTTCTGGCTCGTATGTAACTTCAAGGATAACTTTATCTGGCTCTTGTTTACTCTTCCATAAAATGCAATGGTAAATCGCTTTCACAAATTCTACAATTCTACTATTTATTCAATACTTTAAGTTACTGAGTAACAAATTACAAAGTTGGTAGCAAAAACTTGAGTTAGGAAGGCTGTTTCTTTTATTTCAGCAGCCAAGAAATTGTGTCAAATCCTAAAACAAAATTATAACCCTGCATGACCAGAGGACAAAACTGTATAGTGCCTTTTCCAACTTATAAGAGTTATATTCTGTGGAAAAGAATAGATCACTTCTAATTTTCAAAATGTGAGAAGTATAGTGGTTAATAAAAGCTGCTATTTGGTGCACACTTTGGATATCAAATATAGACTTTGTCCTATTTCTTATTCTCCTTCAATTCAAATCCATCTCCCAAATCAGTATTAGAGCCAAAAAAGAACCAAAAACATTTTTCAAGCAAGCTGCCTGGAGTAGCAAGCAATACTTTCAAATGTTGATTCTAACATAAGAAATCAAACCATAAAATGAAACTTTCTCAAGGAATTTCTTTTCTGAAATATACTTAGTGGGAAGTCGTTAATCAAAAGTATTGTATTTTAACATCTATGTAGTGCTGCTGCTGATTTCAGGCCCATGTGAAAGCAGAGAGAGGTATGTATTCATGTATGCAGCCCATGAATATGTGTGTTTGTGTTGCAAGAAAGGGTACAGTGGAAGACGTACAAAAACACAGATAATCTTGTGGCTCTGGTAATTTTTAAATTCTCATTTAAAGAACGTATTCATTCAAAACTAAAGAAACAAATAGAGTTAATGTCAAAATAAGTGAGCAAGTAACGAGCCCACATTATTCACACTTTCAGTACAGTGAAGAAAAACTGTGAGGGATGGACTTTGTTTTAATTTCTTAAAAATTTAAATTCTATAGGTATACAACAGGAGATAATAACTTCAGGGGAAATACATGTATCAAGTCTACTAGTAACCCCCAAAATGTAAAAAAATTATGGGAATAGCCTAATATTTCTCGGCCTTCAAGAGCATGGAAATAAATTATTCCTAAGGATCACTCCTAAAGGAGCCACATGAGTGGTGACTTCATTCTGTCACTGTCAGTCTTTCTCGCTATTCAGAATATGGGTAATTAACAAAGCTCTACTGGAAAAGCTATTTGTATATACTTGGGGATTTATATTAAACATGTAGTGTAAAAGATGAGGTTAAGAGATACATGCTTAATCTTTAATTAAAAATATTCTAATAAGATAAAAATGCCCCCTAAATTATAAGAGAGTTATATCTGGTTGTAGCTATTAAAACCCAGCATATTTTGAAGAACTGAGTCACAGCTCCATAAAAATCACATTCAAGTCTCCCAAATTATCTTCAATATCCCTCCTTCCAATTTTGATCTATGCACTAAGGTAATAGCTTGCTTTTCAACAGTATGTGAAAACTCTAAACATTCATAGCCCCAAAGAGCATTAACTCAACAAAAAAGGTCTAAACCAATGATAAAAAATTAACTCGTTACACTTGAAGATCATTTCCTCATTGTATAGAGAAATAAATAATTCAAAAGCCAGTAAAATCACTCTTGATTAGCCAGTAAAAAACTTTAACTTCTTAATGGACACTTTCTTTTTTTGTCAATGATGTTGAAGTCCATACCTTCCCAATTTATTCCTTCTCCATCTTGCCTTTTAGATACTGCAACAAAGAATTTACACTGACTTAGAATAAAAAGTAGATAATAAAGAAATATCAAGAACCCAGGAAATTAAATCCAGAGCCGGATATGTCAAAAAGTATATCCCCCCAAAATACAGTTTTAAAACCATGCTTTTACTTTCCTAACCTGTTATAAAGTCCCATTCAGCTTCCCCTCTCCTTACCTTTCCAACTCTGCTATCTTCTTGTCTTTGTCATTCTTCTCATTTTCCACCTCCTTCAAGATTTCTAAGAGGCGGTCAACTTCTGCCTGAGCTTTGCTGGTTTCATCTTTGTACCTGGTAATCTCTCTCTCCAATTGCTGTATTCGGTCACTCATTTCGGGACTGGCTCTGGCTTCCAATGTAGCCTCATGCGCCTACAAAGAAAAATGTCCCCATTCTGTCAGATATACATGTGGCAGCAATGGGCAAACCATGTCCCAAAGAAACATGCATATTCCAATTTAAATAGAGTAGTATCAAATATCTCATAGCTAGTCTTCAATTTATAAGGCTTTATCTGATTAAGAATTACATAAACAAAAGATTAGTAATAAATGGAGAATTATATTACATTCCAAATGGATTTGCTTCCTTTAAGAATTTTTTTTTTTTTTTTTTTTTTTGGTAGAGTCTCACTTTATCGCCCTCAGTAGAGTGCCATGGTGTCACACAGCTCACAGCAACCTCCAACTCCTGGGCTTAGATGATTCTCTTGCCTTAGCCTCCCGAGTAGCTGGGACTACAGGCACCCACCATAACGCCCGACTATTTTTTGTTGCAGTTTGGCCAGGGAAGGGTTTGAACCTGCCACCCTTGGTATATGGGGCCGGCGCCCTACCCACTGAGCCACAGGCACCACCTAAGAATTTTTTTATTTCAGAATATTACAGAGGCATACACGTTTTGCTTGGATAGTTTGCTTTTGTACATTTTACATCAAAGTTTTATGTATGCCCTTCACCTAGAAAGTGTACATTGTACCCGTTAGGTATGAATTTACCCAACCCCTCCTACCTACTTGATTTCTATTGAGTTTTGCCCAAATGGATTAGTTTTCAAACCAATACTACATATATCTCTGGATACTCATTATTAGGCCAAATATCATAACTTCTCAACCTTTTGGCTACGATCAAGTGAGGGACAAAAAAATCACTGTAATCCAAGGGATGCTCCAGAGTTTAGTGAGATGCACTAATAAGCCACTGGACTGCTGCTAATCTTTCCAAGAAAACATCAGAGGTACCACCAGGGACTTGTGTTGATCTGCTACTACCAGTGCTGAGACCAAATTGCCAATAGGCACTAACTTCTATTTCCATTTTCTATTTCTGCTTTCTTGAACATGTGTGAATCATGCAGCCTGGAATATCAAGAACCATACAGATACAACAGTTAGCTTAAGATACATAAGTTAGCTTAAGAAAATGGCTATACCACACAGGTATTTCCCTCATCCATGGATTCAGGAATTCACAAGATAATATGAGACAGACAAATGAAGTCAGAAATCAAAACCCACACTTAGAACTGAGAAAAGAATTTTTGTTCAAGATCCTGGTATAAAAGTCAACTAATATTGTCATCCATTTTGGAAAACTCCTTCAATAATCAAAAACTAATTTTCAAGTCCTTCATTTTCCTCCTGAATCTCTAAAGCCTCTACTGATGTATAACATACTTAATGAGAATGCAAAGGCCAAGATGTTTTTTCTTATATAAAAGACAACAGGACATATTTAGTGCCTTAAGATGGCCTAAAAAGTTTTTAAAGGAAGAAACACATATTCTCAGGAAATACTTTGGGAAGCTCCAAAGCAAACTTTCTGGAGTATGGGAATGTTTATGTAAATTGAACTGAAGGCTTTGTGAAAGTAATAGCTATTCTTTTAAGATAAGTCCTTTGGCATACTTGTGAAGTATAGCTTAAGAAACAAAAACTATACAAGTTTGGGAGGTAAAAAGAGATCACTGTTCTATACTGTTCAGTGTTTAAAATCGGTTGTTTCACATTGTTTTGCCAGTTTCTGAGTTGTTAACAGTAGGAAGGAAATTCCTGCAGTAGTCAATACTTCATAGGCATGAAAAGGGGATAAGTTTCTTTAGTTTTTTAGAGACAGAATCTCACTCTGTTGTGTGCAGTGGTGTGATCACAGCTCACTGCAGTCTTGAACCCCTAGACTCAAGTGATCCTCCTGCCTCAGCCTCCTGAGTAGCTGAGGCTAAAGACACACACCACCATGCCCACCTATGAATGCTTTCTAAATAAAGTATGCCTAATAGAAAGGGAGGACAGAAGAGTGTATGAGAAGTATCAAGATAAGGAGATACTTTAGAGAAAGCTGAAAACAAAAAAGAGGACAAAGGAGCAAAGAAGAGACTGAAGATGTAATCAAAAGCAGGAGTAACTGAGAAAATTCCCAGTATCCACAAAGAAAGGAGGTGATAAAATAGGCAACAGGAGAGGACTTGGATTAGGGGTACAAAAGACAACTGTGTAAACAAATCTGAAGGCCAGTTGATAGACAATGTTCTTGAAATAGCTCTGATTTCTAATCATTTATTATAGATATAGTACTTGTAACTCCATAAATTTAACTACTGGATTCTGGGCCTTCGCATATGCTGGTAAGATTAATAAATGTCTCTTCTGTTCGGCGGTCTTCCATGACCCTGACCTAGATGAGTTCCCTTTGATATTAGCTTCTATCACATCCTGAGATTTATAATTACCTACTTGAGCCTCTATTTTCACTAACAAA
This sequence comes from Nycticebus coucang, assembly GCF_027406575.1. Classification (NCBI taxonomy): domain Eukaryota; kingdom Metazoa; phylum Chordata; class Mammalia; order Primates; family Lorisidae; genus Nycticebus; species Nycticebus coucang. The sequence goes on along the minus strand of NC_069791.1, from coordinate 59,005,035 downwards.
AACTATAGATTCTATGAGGTCAAGAGACGGGTCTTTTTCACCATTATATCCTCAGTGCCCAGTATAGCAACTAACAGAAAGTAGAAACTCAAATATTTGTAGAAAAAATAAATATGCACAAAGCAGGGGACTACTTTGTTTGATTTAAAATAGCCCACAGACATAAATAGTAGGAAAAGAAGAATGATTAGGAAGAAGAGAAAATAATTAGTAATTAAATACAAGCCCAAGCTTACATATAGCCCACATGATGATCAAGAATACTGAATGATGCCAGGCCCAGTGGCTCACACCTGTAATCCTAGTACTCTGAGAGGCTAATGCCAGGTGTTTGAGACCAGCCTGACATGGTGAGACATGACCTTTACAAAAAAATACAAAAATTACATTGACTGTAGTAGCATGCACGTGGTGTCCCAGTTACTCAGGGGCTGCAAGAGAAGGCTCTCTTGAACCCAGGAATTTTAGGTTATAGTGAGCTATGATGACACCATTGTACTCTACCCCAGGCAACAGAGCAAGATGCTATCTAAAAAAAAAGAAAAACAACCCCCCACACACACAGACACACCCACCCACCCACCCCTTAAAGGGGTAAATATATATACTGAGAAAAGAAAGCTTTGTGAATTACCCTGAGTAAAGGAGAGATATTTATACTACAGAGTACCTTGAGGGAAGGAGAGATGTTTATGTAAATTGAGATAAATGCTCTGTGAAAGGAACAGCTGTACTTTGAAGATTAAGTTCTTTACCAATTTCTTTTGTTTCAGGTTTTAGATTTTATTAGTTGTGAAAATTCAGTTACTAAGCATGGTCTTTAAAGGAGGTTATGTTGGCAGACATGTATTTTACTGTGTTAACAAAATTCACCCTTAAACTGGTGTGGTTAGAAGCCACAACATGGTACAAACAAAGGAAAGAGAAGCAGCCTGAATGAATTAACCCACTAGAAACAAAGCAAAGCAAAAGAAACAGAAATGCAAACCTTTCCCAAAGTTTAGGGGAGAATTTTGGTTATATAAAAATTTTTCTACTTTGCATTCATCCCAACATACATCAAAAAGAAATTATCGAAAAGAGAAGAGAAAAGAAGAGAAGAGACGAGACGAGAAATCAGGAGGTCTTATTTGAGGAAGGGAAAGATGAGAAGGTTAAGTATATTCACTCCTCCAAAGAGTAGTGAAAAGTCATTTGTGCAAAATACAGGAAAAAATCATTACTCAGGACTTCAGAATAACACTTTTTCAGGTCGGTCACTGGCTTGAAGGAGTGGCTCACCAGTATTTCAGGATGTGAGAGGGGTCAGGAAGAACAGAAGAAAGAAAAGTAGAGGAAACAGTTTAAAAGTAGGATAAGCAAGAAAAATAAAAGTTAACAATTTATAAAGTTTTTCTAAAAGCTTCAATTTTAAAAAATCAGAGTCAAAAACAAATGTTCATAAGATTATAGAACTTTTACCCTTCCCTCCATGTTCATGTTACCACCATACCAAAAGGCTCCAGAATATTAACAGTGGATTACAGGCAAAAGAGCTACAAGAAACAGATTCTCTGTAAAGAGGGAACCTCAAAGTCAAAAGGAGAAACAAAGACATTATAAAAATTTGAAAACTTTGGCACCTATGCCCAGCATTAAATCCTGTGGAACTTCTAGTCAGATTACAAAAAAGAAAAACAAAAACAAACCAAAAAAAAAAAAATCCTCCCACCTTACAATATAGTCCTCTTTATCTCAGTTTCTACACTTTGATATATCATGCTCAGCTTTCGACAAAAAGAAGACAGGCAAAAAGCAAGAAAAAAATATAGTCCAAAGAAATTTGGAAAGCTTTAGAACCAGATTCAGACATTTGACATAGACAATTGGAATTTTTAGTGTGGGTATTTAACCATGTAATGTGATAAAGGTTCTAATGTAAAAAGTAGACAACATCCAAGAATAGTTGGGTAATATAAGTGGAGAGATGGAATCTCTAATAAAGTATCAAAAGTAAAAAAAAAAGAATTAAAAGTAAATACTATAAATCAAAACCATAAAAAACGAAGAATGCATTTAATAGGCTCATCAGTAGACTGGACATGGCTGAAGAAAGAATTAGTGAGCTTGAACATAAGTAAATAAAAAAGTCTTAAACTGAAATGCAAACAAAACGAAAGAAAAAAAAGCACAGAACATACAAGAACTGTGTAGTAATAACAAAAGATACAACATTCATAACTAGGTATGTTAGTTTTTTAGAGACAGAATCTCACTCTGTTGTGTGCAGTGGTGTGATCACAGCTCACTGCAGTCTTGAACTCCTAGACTCAAGTGATCCTCCTGCCTCAGCCTCCTGAGTAGCTGAGGCTAAAGGCACTTCATAACATACCAGAAGGAAAATAGAGGAGCAGAAGAAATACTTTAAAATAATAATGGCTGGAAATTTTCCAAAATTGATGACATACAGCAACCCAGGAATCAATGAACATCAAGCAGGATAAATACCAAAAATCTAGACTTGGGCATATCATATTCAAACTGCAGAAAACCAAAGGCAAAGAGAAATAACTTGAAAGAAGTCACAGGAAAAAGATATCTTACCTACAGAGGAACAATGTTAAGAATTACAACTGACTTCTTATCAGAAACCACATTAGGAAAAAGAGAATAGAGTGAAATATTTACAGTGTTGGGGGTCAATGACAACACCTAGAATTCTAGATCCAGTGTAATTATCCTCTAATAGTTAAGGAGAAATAAAGACTTCTCAGGGCCAGGCACGGTGGCTCATGCCTATAATCCTAGCACTCTGGGAGGCAGAGGCAGGTAGATTGTCTGAGCACACGAGTTCAAGACCAGCCTGAGTAAGAGTGAGACCCCATTTCTAAAAACTTGCCAGGCACCTGAGGTCTCAGCTACTCGAGAGGCTGAGGCAAGAGAATCACTTGAGCCCAAGAGTCTGAAGTTGCTGTGAGCTATGGCACCATAGCACTCTACACAGGGCAACAAAGTGAAACTTTCTCAAAAAAAAAAAAAAGACTTTTCTAGACAAACAAAAACTCAGTAATTCACTGCCATGAGAATTAAAAAGTGTTAAAAGTTCTTCAGGGAAAATAATATAGGTTAAAAACTCAGATATATAAAAGAAAGGAAGAAAATTGGATAAGCAATAAATGAAGATAAAATTGCATTTTTCATTTTTCTTATTCTTAAACTATCTAAAAGACACCTGTTTAAAGTAACAATGTATTGGATTACAGCACTTGGGTAAATGAAATGAGTACTAACAGCATCATAAGGGAAGAAAAGAAGGAACTGGGAATACCCCGTTGTACCAGCACTATATGTGAAGTAGGATAGTATTATTTGAATGAGAACTTAGATTACCTAAAATGCATGTTGCAAACCCTAGGGCAACCACTTAAATGTTTTTTCTAAAAAAAGTACAATTGATAAGGCGGCACCTGTGGCTCAAAGGAGTAGGGCAATGGCCCCATTTGCTGGAGGTGGCAGGTTCAAACCCAGCCCCGGCCAAACTGCAACAAAAAAACAGTCAGGCCTTGTGGTGGGCACCTGTAGTCCCAGCTACTTGGGAGGCTGAGACAGGAGAATCACCTAAGCCCAAGAGCTGGAGGTTGCTGTGAGCTGTGACGCCACAGCATTCTACAGAGGGCAACAAAGTGAGACTCTGTCTCTTAAAAAACAAACAGACAAAAAACTATAATAAACTCTTTCTCAGAGAAGGATATTGTGGAAGCAATATACTAGGAAAGTATCAGTAATAACTTAAAATGAAAAGGAACAATTTTCCAGAATGAAACATAGGAAAATATGAATAGAAAAACAGCCATGGGGGGGGGTAGGCAATGAATTAAAAGAGAAGAAAGCTACCTATTTCCTCCACCCAAAGAGAACTTTGTTTTTCCTCATAAAAGGAAAAGGCTTTTCCTATACATAAAGCCTGAAATATACTAGACCACATAAATGACCAACTACAGAATCATCAAGATATACAGAAAGAGCCAAAAGAAAAAAACAAATGTGAGAACGATATAAACAGGGGAGTTTAGTTTTAGAATGTTAATGACTAATTTTACTCTAGATCAATGGTTTTCAACTTTCCTAATGCCATGATGTATTTTCATTGTTACAAAGGGGTCACTACACACAGGTTGAGAACCGCTGCTCTAGATAGTTATCACTCAGTTTTATAACTCTAAATACATATAAATAACTTCATGTGTAAATTCAATATTTAGATGTTAAATGAAAAAATCACATCTACCCTTTTATTGAAGAACAAAAACCAAAGCCGACTATCAAATCTGAGTTGCTTTTTAAGTGAAATCCTTCATCTCAATAAAAAGTACTCTCGGAGAGGGGAGGATAAGCGGAGGGAGGGTGATTGGTGGGATTACACCTACGGTGCATCTTACAAGGGTACATGTGAAACTTAGTAAATGTAGAATATAAATGTCTTAACACAATAACTAAGAAAATGCCAGGAAGGCTATGTTAACCAGTGTGATAAAAATATGTCAAATGGTCTATAAAACCAGTGTATGGTGCCCCATGATCTCTTTAATGTACACAGCTATGATTTAATAATAAAATTTTTTTTAAAAAAGTACTCTCCTAACTTAAAAGTAACTTTAAGATCCTAGATTTTTTCTTTTCTTTCACTTTGAAATATGATTTCAATTTTGGCATTTCATAAATGAGGGTTTCATGTTAAATACACCCAATACATGGAAGGGGAACAAAACTAGAAGTCTCAAGATAGGCTGTACCCATATTTATTAGTAATCACGTGACCTGGATCCACTTAATGAAACTCAAAAGTTTCAATTCCAATTCCCACAGCATTGGTAGCACAAAGATAATAAACATGAAGGTGTTCAGGAAACTATAAACTACTATGTAAATATACAAGAGGTATAAATCAAAGAAACAGATAGCAAATATCTGCACCATGTCACCAATGCAGGTGACTGTCACTGTTACATTATTTCCCTCTAGGAAATCTGATAATAGAAGGTAACTATGGCTGGGCGCAGTGGCTCACGCCTGTAATACTAGCACCTAGGGAGGCCGAGGTGCGTGGATTGCTTGAGTTCATGAGTTCAAGACCAGTCTGAGCAAAAGTGAGACCCTGTCTACCAAAAATAGAAAAAACGAGGCAAGAGGATCGCTTGAGCCCGAGTTGGAGGTTGCTATGAGCTATGCTATGGCATCATGGCACTCTACCCAAGGCGACAGCTTGAGACTCTGTCTCAAAAAAAAAAAAAAAAACGAAGAAGAAGGTAACAGATTTTTACATTTTGGTCTCATATTTCACCCACAGGGAACTGCGTATTTTAATATTCCACTAATCTGTCCATTTTCTAAGAGTTTAGAGATTCTTGTGAATAAAATAAATAAGAATAAGAATGCTAAGAGAATTAAGTATGATACATGGTATTTGAACTTTGGGGGATTATTACTCTAATGGTAAATTAATCCCCATAAATATGTTATCTACCATGTTCTTACTTAAAGCACAGCAAGAAAATGTGAAATTTTTTTCTTTAACCTTTTTCAACTGTGATTCCATTTTCAGACACTCTTCCTTCTTTTGCTCCAAAGCAATCTCTAGTGTCTTAAGCCGTGAGTCCTTTTTCAGTCCTGAGGAAGCCAGGGAAGACGCATGCTCTTTCAGATCTAAGAGTGAAGCCTAAAAGAAGCAACACACACCTAGAATAAATACTAACTATGGACACGTAAACATTAAAATTTATTATCATGGTGATATGTAATTACTTTCTACTACCTAATATACTGACATATTTCCATTTCAAGAGTATTCATGAAATATAAAACAACATTAGCTTTAACTTTCAAGTCCTAACTAAATAGGATGGATTTGTAAGAAATATTACCCAACTGAAAAGCAAAATAAAGCATTTTATCCATACATATCCATTCTCATAAAGAAAAGTAGATTAATCTTTGTGAATACAAGTAGTCAATTTTAATAGCTACATAAACTCTAAAGTAAAACATTTTTCTCTTTTTGAAGAAAAATTCTTTTAGAAACTTAAATTTCCACAAAATTTTCTAAAGGTAACATAAATCCAGAGGAAACCCCTAAAGCTCACGCATTATTATCTGATCACATGGCATTAGGCATTTTGCTATTTAGTCATATTAACAGGATTCTCCAAAAGCAAGATAAAGTACATGAAAAGTCACATAACAGAACAGCTGTTAATGGACTTCAATAGTTGTTATTAATAAATTTACCTCCATTTGCATACTCCTTTGTCACCTTTCTTACCTTCAACATAATATTTCACCAAGTGTAACTGAGTTTCAGTTATTTTAGGATTTATAAAAATGCCATGAAAATAAAGAAACCATCTCAAACAAAGTAAGACTTAGGAAATGCACAAACTAATCTACTATGTCTCTGCAAAGCTCCCTGAAATATCTCTTAAGGTATTTTTTAAAACCTGCTGTAAGAGTATTTAGAAAATCTTCAGCAAATGCTTTTTCACATGTGTTATATAAACACCAACAACATATACACACAACACAATAATTAAGCAAACAAAATAATTCCACTTTGGAGATTATAACCTCTTTCTCTGAGAGATCGCCTTGTAACAGGCTGACTTTCTCTTTCAAGTCCTTAAGATCTTTTTTGTAGTTATCAATTTCCTCTTGCTTCTCTCGCTCATCTCTGTCCCGCTGCTCCTTTAAGCGGTCAATTGTCTTCTCCTGATAAGAGAACACATCAAGGCATGAGAAAATTCCTTTCATGTTTACATCACATAACTGTAATTCTGCTTTTAACTCATAAAATTTCACACTTTGATCCTCTATTCAAAAGACAGTGACAAGTTTTCAAAGAATCCATCCTTTCTACCTATCTTTCTGTAACAAGAATCTTTGTTCTTTTGAATTCCAAGGGTTCTTTTCCTACAATCTCAACTAGCATTAGATATTGCTATAATAGTCTTTTAGAATATTCCCATTTATACAATTCCTAAGTAAAAAAATTATATAACTAAATCACTTCAAAAACTTAAATAACAAATATTTCTTCTTTTTATACTATAATTTACATGTTGCTTAAAAGACAAAGCAAATATCTTACAATTCATATACCAACAAAAAGAGGAGAGGGGAGATTTAGATATGTCGGGCTTAAGAGGGTAAAGAAAAGAGAACCCATTAAAACTTCTGTTAACAGATACTCAAAAAGTTTGAAAACTAATGCAATTTAAGTGTATTTTGATATTTCTAAATACATTCAAGGATCAAGCCTTGATCCTGTCAGGCAGCCTGAAGCATTCTGAGTCCAAGAGACTTATAAACGGTGACCCTATCCCTTGTTAAAAGCACAATTAAAATGTCCTAAAGAGACACCCTAAAGCTCTTTCAAAGACATTAACATTGATCAGGGGTTGGGCCACTTCTTTAGTAAAGCACTCCTGAAAAACTAAGTTTAATCAGAAAGATAAAATGAAGCATCAAGGTCAAGACTAGAAGATTTGAAAGCACATTATAGCAATAACTGAAATCCATTAACATATCAGGTACCAAAGTAGAATGGTCATGTCTGGCCTTCTCATGTCTCCAAATTCTAGTCAACCACATAAATAGAAAGAATTTTCTTTGCCTTCAGAAGATAGTAAATGGGGAACACATGGCCTGTTTCTTTATAAAATTCGGCCACTGCCACATAGTGTGAAATTCATCTTGCCTAGCAGCAAATGCTTAAATTGGCAACAACTAAATGGATTTTCTTTCTCTTTTACACTATGTATGTCAGCAACAGCACAGAAGAGTTGTTTTCCCTTTTATCTATAGGGGTTTCTTCTGTATTCTACATGTAGCTTCAGATTAATGAGAAAGCAGCAGGAATGTGCCTGTGAAGAGTCCAGGCCAGTCACTCACTTTCTCCGCAAGGGCCTCCTCCAGAGTTGTCAAGGCAGTGTCCGTGTTCGTGGTATCAGCCTGTAAGGATTTGACTCGTTCTTTCAAGCTGCTCATCTGCTTTTCCTTATCTCTAAGTTGTTCTTGAAGATTTTCAATCTAAGTGTGCAAAAACATTTAAGAAAAAAAAGACAAAGAAAAATACAGTAAGCACAATAAAAATCATTTTTAGTTGGAAACAGATAGGTCATGGTTATCACTATGTTCTATAGAAATAATCTAATCCTAAAAGTTTCAGAATTACATGCAAAACCTCAAACCCAGAACTTATAGCCAGAACAGAAAAGAGGCCCACACATGGGTATGGACACACATGCATACACACAGATCCCTAACACGATTAAGAAAGACACTGGGAGAAAAGACCTAATACATAGATGGGAGTGGATAGAGGGGCTATAGAGAAGCAAGTCATGAGAAATAGGATTCCTTCTTAAATGACAGTGTAAATGCCAAGGGGATTCCTTTATGAAGAATTGAAGAAGGCCAAGGGATAGAACAATTTAGACAGTGAGAAAGACAAATCAGCTGTCTAAAGAAAAAAGCTATTCTTAAATGCTAGTGTTAAATTAGATTTTTTATATTATCTTTTATCCAAACTGAAAACATTTTCAATGAAATTTCTTTTTATTTTTATTTTTTTGTAGAGACAGAGTCTCACTTTATGGCCCTCGGTAGAGTGCCGTGGCCTCACACAGCTCACAGCAACCTCCAACTCCTGGGCCTAAGCGATTCTCTTGCCTCAGCCTCCCAAGTAGCTGGGACTACAGGCGCCTGCCACAACGCCCGGCTATTTTTTGGTTGCAGTTTGGCCAGGGCCGGCGCCTTACTGACTAAGCCACAGGCGCCGCCCATCAATGAAATTTCTTATTGGACTTATTGGACTCATTCCTTCATACACATATGCATTCATTTCCAAAAAAAAAAAAAAAAAATGACTGAATTTTGTATTATGTCCCAGGCACTAGTGATACAAAGAAAAACAAATAGGCCCATTATTATCACATGCTGAGGTGGTAAGAGAACTCCCCACTAAGTAGCTGAAGCCAAGCTATAGTGGGATCGTGTGCCATCCTGAGACACAGATTTTATTTTAAGCACAGAAATGGCCTGGCCAGTTCTGTGTTTTACATATATAATTCTAATGTCTATAAGGAAAAATTTAAAGAGACATGTTTAAAGACATGGAAAATAATTAGGAGGCTGGGTCAGTTCATATAAGAGATTATAGGGACTAAACTAAGAGATAATGGAGAAGAGGAGAGGTATTTAGAAATCATTGCAAAAATACATATAGTAATAACAAAAATAAGTAAAAGTATGAGAAAATGCTAAGGATATATTCTTAATAAACTAAAGAAAAATTATAAAAAAGCCAACTATTTCAGAACTCACAAAGTTCATTGCTTCACTTTATACAAATTTGAGTACAAGTTCCTGCTACTATCAGGCACATTCCCAGTGTTCAGGATACAGAGTAATCAAAACAGACCAAAATTCCTGTCTTCACAGAGTTTACATTCTTGTACGGCAAAGGAAGGAAGGAAAGAAGGGAAGGAGGGAGGAAGAGAGGGAGACACTATGCAGGACAGAGATAAATTCTATGAAGAAAAATGAAACAGGAGAGTATAATCACAGCCTCTTCTTGAGCTAATTCTAGAACTATCTGGTTTATTTTACATGGTTTTCAAAATGTAACATAGGCTCGGCACCCATAGCACAGTGGTTACGGCGCCAGCCACATATACCAAGGGTGGCAGGTTCAAACCTGGCCCAGAGCCAGCTAAAGCAACAATGACAACTACAACCAAAAAATAGCCAGGTGTTGTGGCAGGCGCCTGTAGTCCCACCTACTTGGGAGGCAAGAGAATCACTTAAGCCTAAGAGTTTAAGGTTGCTGTGAGCTGTGACGCCACAGCACTCTACCCAGGGTGACATAGTGAGACTGTCTCCAAAATAAAAAAAGTCACATAAATGTAATCTCTTTTGTGAAACTATCTCGCTCTTACTCTCAAGAGAATAATGTGATCATTGTCTGCACTCCATTAATACATATCTATGTACATGTATGTATTATATATAAATATACACACCTCTATTCTTCTGTCTAGCTAAAGACTTATCACACTTATCCCCATTCTTCCATCTAGCAATGTATTATAGCGCTAATCTCCAATTCTAATAATAATTTGTTTTATATACATATGTCTCTAAAATAGGCAGGGATTCTTGCCCCTCTGCCCCAGTTTGGTATCTTCATACCTGCATATTACCAGATCTTAATTAAAGATTAATCAATAAAGGAATAAAACATAAGTTTGAACTTTATTATAAACTGTATTTAGGCACACACATAAACTCCTACCAAGAAGAAAAGCATGAAAGAACCCTGGACCCAATCTTCATGTAGTTTCTTACGTTAGCAACTTTAGCACAAACTCTAAGGGTTCCCATCATTCTACAGGGAAAGAATAAAAACAATAGTCCCCTTTTGGAGACAATGAGAACTTGACAGGCAGAAGAAACAAGCCAAGCAAAGAGATTTGGTAAACTTAGAATAGGGTACTATAGATATCATACAGCTTGAATTTTCATTTTTTAACAAAGCAATAATCATACAAGTGAACCACTGATGTCTGAAATGGGCTCCAGTCATTCCATGTCAATAAGAGTCCAAAGCCTATTATGAGAGAAGAGTGTACCACACGTAAAAAGTATTAGTCTTCCCTTGATTTAATCAGACACTACTACTGAAATCTCATATACATCATTATTGAGGCAAACTCGCAACTTCTAAAGAGAATTTTGCCACTCAAAATTCTAGCAAACCATATGCAGGCATAACTCACTTTATTACACTTTGCTTTATTGCATTTCACAGATACTGTTTTTTCCAAATTGAAGATCTGTGGCAACTCCGTGCCTATCAAGTCTATCAGTGTCACTTTTCCAACAGTGTGTGCTTACTTGGTGTCTCTGCCACATTTTGGTAATTTTTGCAATATTTCCATCTTTTTAATTATTATATCTGCCATGGTGACTTGTGATTGGTGACATCTGATGTCACCACTATAACTGATTAGGGGCACCATGAAGCATGCCCATTTGAAATGGTAAACATAATAAATGTTGTGAGTGTTCTTCTGACAGCTCCATAGGCTCTACTGTCCCTTCTTTACTTCTCTGCTCGAGCTTCCCTATTCCCTAAGATGCTACAATACTGAAATTAGACCAATTAAGAACCCTGCAATAACCTCTAAAATTCAAGTGAAAAGAAGAGTCACACATCTCTCATTTTATTTTTTCTCCAGTTTTGCTCATGATATGATGCGTTTATTTTATTTTGTTTTAATTACAAAAAAGAAATGCATACTCTAAAGGCAACTATTTGAATTTGTTTTCATCTTTACTTTCAGAATCCAGAACATCCAAACAAGGATTATCTGATTAACTTTGAGATTCGGTTCCTGTGAGACAGTCGAGCCCTGATTGAGAAGGTTGGAATTAAAGATGCATCTCAATTCATAGAGGGCAATCCATACCCCCAACTTTGGTATTTTAAAAAATTCTAAACCTTCCAAGATACCAAGTGTAGCTCTTTTTTTATTAAGTCATATACACATAGATCATGAATACATTTATGCACATGTGGGGTACAATGTGTTGATTTTTTTTATACAATCTGACATGCTTACATCAAACCAATCAACATAGCAAATGTTGTTTTCACATCTTCTAACACATCATCCATTCTGGGGCCCATGAATCAAGGAGTTACTTATATTCTCAAGTTATATTATTTACAAAATGTATTTGTAATGCTATTGCTGCCATATGTGATGATTTCTCTGATGGATCTGGGCAAATTAAACCAAAAACCTAGAAAGGATTTACCATTCTAGATGCCATTAATGTCATTCATGATTCATGGGAGGAGGTCAAAATATCAACATTTGGAAGAAGCTGATTCCGACCCTCATGGATGACTTTCAGGGGTTTAAGACTTCAGTGGAAGAACTGCAGATGTGTTAGAACTAACAAGAGAACTAGAATTAGAAGTGGAACCTAAAGATAGAACTGAATTGCTGCAGCAATATCATAATAAAACAAACAGATGAGGAGTTGCTTTTTATGAATGAGCAAAGAAAGTGGTTTCTTGAGATGGATTTTACTTCAGGTGAAGATGTTGTGAATAATGTTGAAATGTCAACAAAGGATTTAGAATAGCACACAAATTCATTTGATAAAGCAGTGCCAGTATTTCAGAGGACTGATTCCAATTTTGAGAAGAAGTTCTACTGTGGGTAAAATACTATCTATCAGTAACATATGCTATAGAGAAATCTTTCAGGAAAGGATAAGTCAATCGAAATGTCAAACTTCATTGTTGTCTTATTTTAAGAGACTGCCACAGCCACTTCAACTTTCAGCAAACACCACCCTGATCAGTCAGCAACTACCAACACTGAGGTAAGACCCTCCACCACCAAAAAGATTATGACTTGCTAAACGCTCAAATAATCATTAGCATATTTTAGCAGTACAGTATTTTTAAATTAAGGTATGTACATTTTTTAGAAATACTGCTATTGCACACTTGGTAGACTACAGTATGATGTAAACCTAATTTTAATATGCTCTGAGAAACTAAAACAATTGTGTGACTTGCTTTATTATGATATTCACCTTACTGCAGTGAAGGTGTAACTGAACTTGCAGCGTCACCAAGTATAAATATATAAACAGAACACAATGCTGATGCTTACAGGTTTAACCAGCTGCGTAAGTCATGCCAGTTACAAATACTTATAAAGAAAACATGGTCATGCTGCTAATTAGTCCTTCTTGTCAAGAAAGGACAGTACAAGAAGCCTTATTTAAAATGAAATGTCTGCCTGGGCACAGTGGCTTACACCATATAATCCCAGGACTTTGGGAAACCAAGGCAGAAAGGTCACTTGAGCCCAGGAGTTTGAGACCAGTCTGGACAATAGCAAGACCTCTTCTCTACAAAAAAACTTAAAAAGTAGCTGGGTATGGGAGTGAGTGTCTGCATTCCAGGCTACTCTGGAAACTGAGGGAGGAGGATCGCTTCAACCCAGTAGTTGGGAGGTTGTGGTAAGCTATGATGACACTCCTGCACTCTAGTATTGGCAACAGAGCAAGACTCTGCCCATTAAAAAAAAAGGGTATAATAAGGATAATATATTTCTTTCTCTTCCATCATCTCCATTTAAGAAGAAATCAAGAAATTCAAATGTTAACAATTACACTTTTATAACTTTATGTAGTTAATCTATTAAAGGAATCCATTCTTTTTGCTGATAAAAAAAAAAAACAACTTATGCTAATATTCAGGTACAGAAGCCTCTAAACCTGATTTAAAAAAAAAAAAAAAAATAACCAAGTTCTGCCTAAGCTACTTTCTTTTTCAATTACCCAGCCATCTAGACAGACTGACTGATGAGTTGGAGGGGAAAAAAAACAGTAACTATTCTTAGACTGTTTACTTCTAAAGGAGAAAAACAAACATTTCATAGTGAAAGGATCTCACAAAATGCAAAATTTTGATACTAAGATTGCTCCCTTTGGGCAAGTTGCCATCAGTGAGGAAGACCTAAAATAGAGATAAGCAAACCAGTTGTGTAAACATTGAACAAACCCAAAAGATGCTATGGGGAGGGATATGTATCTATAAAAATATTTCTCTTTTCATTTAACAAGAATCATGATGAATACAGTTAAGCCCACTGAGGGCTCACTTTGTGATTCAAAATTGTGCTTTTTGATCAAAAACTTCTGGGTTTGTATGTGTCAGTAACCAGCTGGAGTATTAATACTACCACATTATTGTCATTATTTTCTTCTTTTTCACTACCTAATGTTAAGCTTACAAAAACTACTTACCCTCATAGTCCCATGTCATTATTTCAGTATTTACTATACCATTTCCGTAAAATATATAGCAGAGATCCTATTCTATACTAAGTTCAATTATCCACAGAATCTGAAATGTATCATTTACAAAGAGCTGTGAATACAGGAACAGAGAGAAAAAGTGGATCCATTATGCAAACGCGTGAATGTAAAGATGAAACTGATTGCTTAGAATCATTTTTAGTGGAAAAATACTCCTTTAAATGTACTTAGAATAAAAAAACCCTTCCAGTGTATAGAAGCAGAAACCACACGATTGCTAATAACATAACAACAACAACAATGGCAATAATGGTAGTGGTGACGGTGAGGAGGATGCAGTGATGATAACAGGAGCGGCAAGCACTTAAAACAGCTTATTATGTATGTGCCAGTAACTAGTGTAAGGACTTTATAGTGTATATAACAAATATTTAAGCATCATCACAAAACAGTGAAAATCCTGCTCTTAATCACCATGCTACAAATATATTCTATAATAAAAACATGAATCTAAATGATTCCTTAATATTATAGTATTTATTAATAAAGAGTATATTTACTACTGTGGTCATATATTAAAAACGTATTCCCTACAGAAGCAAAGAATGATGGATACCCCCAAAGAATAAGGTACCAAATCACTACAAATATAAAAGTACATCTTTCAGAGAAGAACATATACAAGGTCTGAGATTTAGGTTTGCAAACTCCTCCTAGAAAAAGAGCTACAGGCATCCTTGCTGAATGTCACTGTAGTCACCTTTGAAGTATTCTCCTTGGGAAGCTATCCACCAATGACAGCACCTAGTCTAGTTTTCAAAACATTTTTGGAACTCTTTTTCTGGAATGGCCATCAGAGCTGTCATAATATTACCCTTGATGTCCAGAATATCATCAAAATATCTTCTTTTCACTATTTCCTTTATCTTCAGGTAAAAACAAAAGTCATTAGGAGCCAGATCTGGTGAGTAGGGAGAGTGTTCCAATACAGTTATTTGCTTACTGGCTAAAAATTCCCTCACAGACAGTGCCATGTAAGCTAGTGCATTGTTGTGATGCAAGAGCCATTCCTTTCTCAGGCCAAGATTTTCTTTCAGTTAAGATTTTCCTAACTGTTCTTCTACCAATGCTTACTTGGTCTGCTACGCTTCTCAAAGTTAGCTGCCAATTCCGATGTGTAATTCGAAGAATTTTTGCTATGTTTTCATCAGTTCTGCTCCTTACTGGCCATCCTGCCCTCTCTTCATCAGTGACACTTTCTCACCCCTAGATAAATGTTGAAACTATTTGTACATTGCTGTTTTCTTCATGACATTATCCCCATAAACTTGAACTAACATATCCCTGATTTCACTTCTACTCTTGCCAAGATTAACAGAAAATTTAATGTTTGTTTGTTGCTCTAATTCAAGCTTTGACATTGTCACATTTTGGCACATAAAAACACACAACAACAATAATGCCACTCAGTAAGAACCTACACACATGGGCATGAACACAGCTGTGAGACACTGATTTACCAAGGTTATGAAACCTCGCCAAAATGTTTGAACAGTGTTGCCAACATAAGTGTACACTGGAAAGTTCATGAACTTAATTGTCAGACCTGTATACCCAATCATAATATACTAATGCTGCTGGGCAAAGCACAGATACTTGATATAAGATTTCAAGCAAATGATATTATTACAATAACCTATTTAGCCTGACATTAAAGGATAAAGAAAGCTGGGGATATAAGGAAGCTAGTTTATTGATAGGCAGGTGAACTAAGGAACACTTGAAAATGAAATACCTAAATTTTTTCTTTTACTACATATGTAACTTACTTTCATATTAACAATTAATAAAATTATTGTTGTAGAAAATCACTCATTTTATAATCTCATGGGATTTTTTCCCCAGTATTGTACATACTCTCCCTCATACAGAAAGAAATCTAGTTAAGTACCTATTAGCATGTATTCAATTTCTGTATTAGTAAAATTTTGTAGAGATCAAAGAAACTGGTTTTTAGTCTGTATGTCTGTATCCTCAATGATAAATAGGAAAGGGAGGTGATATCAACAAGGTTAATACAGTTTATTATCAGAGAGAAGATCTAACAGTGGTGAATTCAAAAAGATTTTTTAATTAACTATCTGAAGAAAAAAGGCATATTCCTTAAAATGACATCTCTCATGGTATATAGTTCTGTATACTGGGTTGGAAAGGAAATAGAAATAAAAGTTACTATATCATACAGAGGCTTTCCTCTCCTCATACAATTTTTATTTTACAAAGAGAGGAAAACTGACAAAACCAGAGAAGTCTAATGCAGAAGGTAATGCTACAAAGTGAATTCATCAAATCCACAAGCCAATTCCACATCAGCACAGACTTACTGACATCTTTTGTTTCAGTTTTTATCAGCATTGCCCAGTTGTCAGGAGCTATCGTGTTTCAATGTGGGTGATTTATTCCTAGTCAAGTGGAACTGATTACTCTGCTTTGAGGCCATCATCACAGAGTACAGGTAGAAGGGACTTCCTCTTAGACATGTGAACTAAGGAGCACTTGAAAATGAAATACCTAAATTTCTGTGTGTCACAGCTGTAAGGACAAAAAAAATCGCAAAATGCTTCTCCTAATCATGTGGCTCACCAACAACATTTAAAGGAAAAGAACTTTGTTGGTAATGCTTCCAGTATTCTGTGAAGTCAGGCATTCAGAAAGGCTCTGACCTTTACCTTCCTGGTTAATAATAATGTAAGACATACAGTCTGGATGAATCGGTCCATAATCACCTGGCAAAGAGGGCTACTATAATCATGTGTAATTAACAGTGAATTTTCTCTTTTAGATCCTAAGTCCCTTGATTTCTAGTCAGTTGTCTGTCTACCACCCTACACTCCGACAAAACATACCAATAAGGCTCAACTCTAATTCACCAAAAAGAGCAGGTTTTTCCCAGACTATACTGGTTTCTAACTTTTACTTGTCCAAACACGTATTTTCATGATTAGAAGGCACAAGAATAACAAAATCATGAGTGACTCTAAGCAATGTTTTAAACTCAATTTGGGTTTTTAAAAGCTTCCATATCAGTATTCTCAATTGCTGTTTATGGTCCTTAATAATATCAGCAAAGATTTTGGTCAGCAACTGATTATTTCTTTGCTTGGGTTTCCTGCTCAATTGTGCTGTTCTTTCATAGTACAGGTTACAAAATAGATTACCTTAATAAATGAATAGTAACTGTATGATAGTGAGTAATCTGCTTAATCTTTCTAATCACTTAGACTGCAAAACAAGAGAACAGGCCATTAATATCTCTTTAAATTCTAAATTATAACTATTCTTATAATGGAGAGGATGAGAACATTTAACAGGTAATAAAACTTCATCAGAATATTACTGTATTTTATCTCAAGAAACTATTCAGATTTAGTTGTACAAGAAGTGCAAGTATGGCCCTTAGGAAAATATATTCATAATCTACTGCCCTAGATAGATTTTACTAATTACTGAAAGGGATGTAAGTTCCTTCACATATTTGCTCATGGAACTACCTAGTGCACTAAAGGCAACTGGATAAAATAACACAAAAGCTGGGAAGACCAAGATTTGTCAGGTAGAAAATTATGAAAATAGCTCAAATTATTCTTTTTATATCCAGTAGGCATATAAAAAACATTGGCAGGCCTTCTTGTCCTAAAATTACTCAAAAGACAAAGAGGATACACAAATCCACAATGGCAATGCTTCTTAGGTAGCAGAACTGGTGAAACTGCACTTAGGACCCAAATACACATAATCTACTTGAGTGACATGCCTTAAAAGTTGCTCAATTATGGTGGCTATATGGATAGAACAATCTCAGATCTAATAGTTCACTACATTTTTTGTGATAAGAGAACCCAATATTCTTTTTAAAACTAAAGCAGGCTTAATTTCATAAGATTTAATTAGGCTTAATTTCAAAAAAATTCATCGTATTATTTGTAACAATAACTTGGAAAAATTAAACATTAACAATAGGAGGACAGTTAAGTTAAATATGGTCTCTCCAGGCGTTACCTGTGGTTCAATGGGTAGGGCACTAGCCCCATATACTGAGGGTGGCAGGTTCGAACCCACCCCCAGCCAAACTGCAACAAAAAAAATAGCTGGGTGTTGTGGCGGGCGCCTGTAGTTCCAGCTACTGAGGAGGCTGAGGCAAGAGAATCACTTAAGCCCAGGAGTTGGAGGTTGCTGTGAGCTGTGATGCCACAACACTTTACCAAGAGTGATAAAGTGAGACTCTGTCTCTTAAAAAAAAAAAAAAAAAGTCTCTCCATTGGGTGGAACAAATATTCTACTATCATTACAACTCACATTCTTGAAGAATAAAGATATGGAAATTTATTTATTATGAAAGATTGCCAAAAAAGAATGTACAGTATTGTCCTAATTTAAAGTAAAGAAAAGTTTATTTATACATAGATTCTTCCTCTTGATAGTTCTTCCATATTTTTCAAATATTTAGAATGATATCTACATTTTAATGATAAAAGCAAACATTTTCCAAATGCTATCTAAGAAATCTCAGAAAAGAGAGATTCTTTTATCATATATACTTATCACCATGGAAAATCTCCAGGGGTTTCTATGGGGCATGTAAAGAACTCCTTAATTAACTCATATCTTCCACAGGTTTACACTATGTGACCAAATAAATCAATCTGTTAGAGATTTGGAGAGTTTTCTGCAATGCCAAAGTAAGATTAGTAGTCACTTAATGAATTCAAGTTTATCTCATTAAATTTTTATTCGAGCCAGGTCTACTTTTAGGGTTGAAATATGCTAACTTGTATGAAGAAACTTACCTTCTAATCAAGGGTGAGTTTCCCAGAAAGCAGACTCTGAGACAGACATTACTGTGTGATAAGTTTATTAAAGCTATTCTTGGAATTAATACCACTAGAAAGTAAGAAAAGAAATCGGGATTGTGCAGAGAACTGCCATGAAGTCCCAAAGGATTCAGACAAGCCCATGAGGAGCTCTGAAGGTACTATTCCAAGTAGAGGGTAAAGGGTTTAAGCCCTTACATCTCATAAGGATCAGGCACTGGATGTCCATGGGAAGGGGCATGACCTCAGGCAAGGCAGCTCTTCAGCTGAAATAATCTCCACAGAGGCTGATAACTGAGGGCTGTCTGTCACTAGCACTTCCAGCATCTGGGGGAATAAGTGCTTCCACTCTCAGAAGGGATCACAGCATCTATCATACCCAACAGTTACTACTCTTCCTCATTAAATTAGTTAATATGAAAGTGTAGTTGCTCTCAATTTCTCTTGTATTTGAACCATATACATATTTCATGGTTTTATAAAATCTAGAGACCCTTGTATCTTAACTTTATTTTTCCATAAGTAGTGGGTAGTTTTAATCAAGAGTTCATGGATGAACTTTAAAATATGTGTGATATCTACTTCACATAAGGGAGCTACGTGCAATTTTACATGGAGAAAGCCCAGGTTTCTGTCAGTTTGTCTAAAGGCTAAGTCCAAAATCACTGACCGGCCTTCTTTTCAAGTGTACAGAATGTTTAAAATGACCAGCCACTTCCTTTAAAGTTGTTGTTTAGCTGCTTTACAAAAACACCCAAATTGCTGTATATAAAAGCAGAGTATGACTTGGGTGGGATACAGAGAAAGCAGGTCCAAATGTCATGTCAGAATTTAGTAAGCTTTCCTCTGTAAAATTGGATGGTTTTTACAATCTGAAAAACTCCTCTAGGAAAAAGAATGTTGGGGAAAAAAGTGAGGCAGTCTGGCAATTACAGTAAGATAAAATAGATAAAGAGAATAAAATATATCTTTTATGCTTGAAGCTATTTTCTGGTTAGGATATACATATTGGTGTGGCAGAAAGAAGAACACAAAAAGCTGTTTCATCAGAGTTTGATTTAATAATATCTTGAGGTAGTTAATTACTTCAACTTCTCAGAGTTGATAAGTACTTGGGCATCTATTCAAACAGCCATTCCCAGAGGTAAAAATGCAATGCAAGATAATTCATATGAAGTATAAGCAGTTTTTGAACAGAAGAAAATATTCATTGTGCTTTTTGATCAAGCACTTTTCTCTAAATCCTTTGTCCCTTTCTAGATACTCATCTATGTTTTTATTACTCCGATAAGCTCCTGCCACAGGGTCTCCTGAGATACAACTAAGAACGACCTTTGTCACAAGTGGGACATACTGACTTGTTAATCACCATTTTTCAAGTTTAAAATATGAGCTCAGTCAAAACAGAGGTCAGGGCACTCTGAACTATAACTTGCAAGACTCTGAGAACATTAATATAGCATACTAACCATAGATAGAAAAGAAAGGACATAAATCCTCAAATATTCACTAAGTTACTAAAAAGTCCAAAGAAATTATGTTTGATAAGGGTCAAAACTGTTTCCATATTGCAAAAAAGTATTATGACATAGCCTTTGAATACTTCTCATTTATATTCCACCTTAGCACTAGAAAATTAAGCATTGATCCAATGGCTATATTCTCTCAGGCCTATTTGTATTGCCTCTACAAGAATGTTGATGGAATAAGTTTCTATATTCCTCCAGCCAAAAAACACAAAGATATTTAAAAACACAAGAATGCAAAGTTAGTTTCAACATATGAAAATCAATCAATGTAATGCACCACATTAATAAAATGAAGGACAAAAACCACAAGCTCATCTCAATAGACAGAAAAAAGCATTTTATAAAATCCAACATCCTTTTTGATAAAAGCACTCAACAAACTGAAAATAGAAGGAAATGTCGCACTTGATGAAGGGCATCGCTGAAAACCCCTCATTTAATATATTTAGTGGCAGAACTGAAAGCCTTCCTTCTAAAATAAAGAACCAGATGAGGATATCCGCTCCCACCACTTCTACTGATCATTATACTAGATGCTCTAATCAGGGCAATTAGGGGGAAAAAAAGAAAGAAGAAACAGCTATATAAGAAAAAGAATAACTATCACTATTTGCAGGTGACATAACCTGATACATAGAAAATAATAAAAGAGACACAGAAACACTATTAGAACTAACAAGTTCAGGAAAGTTGCAGAAAACAAAATCAATATGCAAGAATCAGTTGTTTATGTGTACACAAATGAATGATCTGAAAATGAAATAATTTCAGAAGCATTAAAAAAATAAAATATTGCACAAATTCAGTATGGGAATAATACCCTCTCTGCAGGATTATTTTCAAGAGCAGTAGTAACGAATGTGAAAAGGCTTAGAGAAGTTAAAATTGCTTTCTACGCGTAAGGTATAATATTAGAAATGGAAAGCTTTAAGTGAGGCTGAAGAAAAACTGTTCTCAAGGACAAGGGAAAAATGTGTTTGGTGTTTTCATGTCCATTACCCACCCCATTCTCCTCCAAACCCATCCTGGGAAAAATGCTACCCCAGGGAGCAATTGCTCAGAACAGAAGCCAACAGCTGTGCTTGCGCAGAACTCTTCATTCTGTGGCCTTGAGAACCAGAAGTGGGGAACTTGGAGGGATCTCAA
Source organism: Nycticebus coucang (assembly GCF_027406575.1). Classification (NCBI taxonomy): domain Eukaryota; kingdom Metazoa; phylum Chordata; class Mammalia; order Primates; family Lorisidae; genus Nycticebus; species Nycticebus coucang. Next base: position 58,983,608 of record NC_069791.1, on the reverse strand, counting down.
AATATACCGCAGAGATAGACCCTCCTGGGCAATGGAACTTACCTGTGACCTCTGAGAGGTTGCAGCCTCCAGGGTGGGGTCGTGATGACAGTGGGTTTGTGAGGAAGCTTGTTAGGTCTGTGACTAAACCCCGAAGGGACGGAGAAACTAACATGCAGGGCGGGATTGGGAACTGCTGTGTAACGTGAGTTGGGAACCTTTAAAAAACTTTTTATCATCTTACTTTTAATTCATTATTTTTCTGTTATGAAGGCAATAAAAAGTTATTGGGGAAAAGGTCAAAATAAAATAAAATAAAATATTTAGGAATAAATTTTAACAAAGTACAAAACTTAAAACTATAAAACACTGATGAAATGAATTAAAGACAATCTACATAAACTGAAACATATCATAAGTTCATCAATTAGAAGACTTGATATTGTTAAGATGGCAAGAGTCCCAAAAATGATGTATGGATTCAAATCAAATTTGTGTATAGATAAACAACTGATTCTTGCATATTGATTTATTTTACAAAATGCTGATCTCAAAATTAATATGGAATTACAAAGGACCCTGAAAAGCCAAAACAATCTTGAAACAGAAGTAAAGGATTCAAGATTCCTAGTGTCAAAACCCACTACAAAACCCACAGTAATCAAGACACTGTGGCATGGCATTGGTATATATACATAGATTAATGGAATAGAATTAAGAGTCCAGTATGTCTGCGTCTGTGGCCAACTGATTTTCAACAAGTATGCCAACATGGGGAAAGAATAGTGTCTTCAACAAATAGTGCTTGGACAACTAAATATTCTTCTACAAAATCGTGAAGTTAGATCCTTGCCTCACACCATATACAACAATGAACTTAGTATGAATTAGACCCTAAATACTAAAGCTAAAACAATAAAACTCAGAAGAAAACACGAGGAAATTTTTGTGACCTTCGATTAGGCATTGATTTTGTAGATGACACCAAAAGCATAAGCAACCAAAGAAAAAACACAGAAGGTGGACTTCATAAAAATTAAAAACATCTGTGTATCAAAGGGCACAAGTAAGTGAAGAGACAACCCACAGAATGAGAGAAATATTTGCAAGTCATATATATGATATGGGCTGGATCTCCAGAATACATAAAGACATTTTAAAGCTCAACAATATAAAACAACCTAATTTAAAAATGGGCAAAGGACTCAAATAGATACTTCTCCAAAAAAGATATTCAAATGGTCAAACAAGCACATGAAAAGATGCTCAATATCATTAGTCATTATGAAATCGCAAATCAAAATGAAGAAATAATACGTGCATGCATTGGGTTGGCTATTTGTTAAAAAAGGAAAATAACTAGTGTTGGCAAAGATATGGAGAAACTTGAATCTCTGGCACCTTACTGGTGGGAAGGTAAAATACTGCAGCCACTTAGGAAACAGTTTGGCAGTTCCTCAGAAAGTTAAACATGGAGTTAACTAACATGACCTAGCAATCCTGTTACTAGGTGAGAAATTAAAACTTGTCCATATAAAAACCTAAACATGCATTTCAGTGCCAAAAAGTATCAACAACCCATATTTCCAAAAATGGTGATAGTATCTCCCATTTCACATGCTCTTCTTCAGTGCTCTTTCCCTCTCCCATGAAGAAGTGGAGTCCATTTCTGACCCCCTCCTCCAAATCAGGGCAGGTCTATTACTAACAGAACACAGTAAAGTGACCCTCTGCTACTTTCAAGCCACTTCTAAGAACCGCCCTTAACTAGCAGAGCAGCTTCTGTTTCTAACATCTACAATTCTTGGAGTCAGCACCCACATTAGAAGCGTGACTACTCTCCCCATGCTATAAGGAGCCCAGGGTATTTGCAGAAGCTGAGGCAAAAGACACCAGCTGAATAGAGGTCAAAAAACACCGAGGCAGAATATCTGCAAGTTAATAAGCCATCTAGGTAGCAGGTTATCCTATGTCAGACCTCTCCAGGTAATGCCACACAAATTAGGAACAAACTATCCAATGAGCCCGTCCTGAAATCCCAGTTTATAAGAGAACAAAATAAAATGGTTATTTATGCCCTAAGTTTTAGTAATAGTTATTATGCAGCAATAGTTAATCCTACCTATCATAAAACTGCTATTTTTATTGTTTTAATCACTTGTATCTGAAGTTCACTGTTTCTATATTATTAGAATGTAGGACAAAGAATTTTGTTTAATCATTTTTGAAGAGAGGTATACTGAAATTAGAAAGGATGATGCTAAGAAACATAATTAAAAGATTTACAACAAGGTAAACTAATATCCTCCCTTTTTTTAGGGACTATTCTTCATTCATTGAATTGTAAGTTAAGTCTGACTTTACAAGTTAAACTTTCTACCTCCTTAAGGTTTAAAGAAAGAGGCACGAAAAAGTTGTATGAATCAAAGTAAATTCCTTATATTTCCTTACCTACCAGTAAAAATATCATCATCAATCAGACTTCATTTACTATGCATATTTTAATAAAATGGTATTTCAAGAATTTAACTACATATATTCTCCATACACGAAAATCTTTAAAGTGAGTTCTATTAAACAATTATGAGTAAAAGAAGAAGGAAAAAATTCTACTGGCTAAATAAATTATGTTTTCAGACTAAAAATTCAACTATAGCCTAACATAGTGTTCTTTTAACTTAGCTTGGTCAACAGCTGGGTTAAGACTTAAAAATAGTAAAAAAAAAAAAAAAAAAAAAAAAAAGACTAAAAAACAACAACATTTAGAAAATATTTTAAAAGTAAAATGGCACAATTTTTAAATAAAGTTTTTCTCAAAATATATTAATAAATATTGTCTTTAATTTTAAAAAGCTTATTCTCCTTTCCATTTTATGATAGAGCAAAAGCAAAAAACTACAACTAACTGCCAAGGCTTTCCAAGACTCCATAGAAAACAAACAGAATATACAAAGAACCTATTGTTTCTGGCTTCCTACTCAAAAGAAAATAACAGAAGATAGTTAATAAACCAACCTAGGATAATATACCCCTTCTAATTCTATAAATCAATCAGTTTTCTGCTATTGCCAAATCCAAAATTGTAAATATCAAAACCCAGGAAACCAGAGATTCAAAGCATCATGAAATAAACAGAAGTTACAGAAGCATGGAAGCGGATGTTGATAGCATCTGCTTAAGCAAATTAAACTCCAAGCTACATTATCATTTATAATCAATCAAGCAAGAAGCTGTACAATTTTAACACAGATTTTGAATGCAGCTCAGATTCAAATGCTCAATTACATTTTCCAGGTCAGTGATTTATTATAAAGATAAGAAATTTACTGTAACACAAAACTACTTTAAACCATAGGGGAGAACCCTGGGAAGGAGGAGCCCAGTACTAATCCCATTGTACAGCACACTCAGCCATCTGCTATTGTCCCATTTCATTCTCCGGGCACAGGGTTACTCCATGCCACAAACATGTATACTACTTAGAAAGCTTGAAGACTATGGATGGGCAGGGGCAGTGACAGTGCAGACGGAGCCAAAGACAGTCCAGAGAATGTGACCCCCATCTCAACCATTTCTCACCCAGCTGCTACTGTGCTAAGGAAAAAAATAAAAACGTGCCTAAATGAATGCCAGAGTAACATATTGCTTCTCACTACTCCTCTCTAAACAAGAGTTAAATACTACTTAAATAAAAAATTATAAATACTTATAAAAGAAATTCTTACCAAATACAGACACCAAAGAAGAAAAGGATGAAAACAGAATTAATATATTGTTCTTTCTTACAGAGTAAGCGTCTGAATCAAGAAGCAAAGTACGCTAACTGTTGTATAACATAAGGCATCCCACAAAGGAAAAAAAACATAAGGCATCCCTCCAGGGATATCTACCCTGAAAATCTTCAGAGACAGGAGGAAAAAAATGTATTTGTTTCTTAAGTAAACTAACAAGACAATAAAGGTGACTAGACTATATTCACTGAAATCTTTGTCATTGTGTAACAATTGGGTAAAACTTTTCCCAGAGACCAGATAATTTCAGAGTTTCTCAAAAGAAATAAAAAGTATTCATAGGCAGAGTTCTATTAGAAAATTTTAAGAGTATGTATTATAAAATGATAGAAGAACAAAGTAAAATTCCAGGGCATGACACACTGGAAAAGAACACGCTTCTTATTTTTATTCACACTGCTCTACTGGTTTAGATGTCACCTTCCCCATCTGTCTAGGAAATTCATTCATCATTCAAGATTCAGCTTCCAAGATTTCCTTAGACTCCTTTCGAAATTAAAAACTCCCTCCTTTTCCCCTGTATACCATTCATAACATAACTTCTTTAACTCCCACAACTCTGGGACTCTTGAAAACAGAGACCATGTGTGTGTGTGCACTTAGCAAAGTATCCAGCATATATAGTAGAATCTCCAAAGTTGACTATCTCCTAAAGTTGACCTAATTTACACAGACCAGACATGCACCACATGGACATATTAGGAGAGCAGGCCTAGTTCCTTATGTTGCCCACCTCCATGTGCTGACCACTTTGTTACATTCCTTTGAGTGGTCAACTTAACAGAGGTTCTGCTGTAATGGAAGGTACTATGCTGAATGAAGATAGTTTACAAAGACTGGGAAGACTGGGAAACCCACAAGAATATAACTTTGACTAATATAACTATAAATAAACTTAGAGAGGGGGAAGGAGGAGAAAGAACAAAAGGCAGAGACTATTTCAGTATATACAAATACTGCATATTAATTGTTAGGAAACTAGAAAAATACATGTGGATGGTGGTCCTGAAAAAGCCAAAAATATTTGAACATACTGCATAGTTCAATACGCAGGCATCATTACCAGAAGGAATTTTCTAAGGTGATCTTATATTTTTAGACTGGTTTATAAGGGTTTTCTTGGGGGGAGATGGGGGGTACAGATCCCACTTTATCACCCTTGATAGAGTGCCGTGGCATCACAGCTCACAGTAACCTCAAACTCCTGGGCTTAGGCAATTCCCTGGCCTCAGCCTTCCGAGTAGCTGGGACTACAGGCACCTGCCACAACACCTGGTTGTTTAAAGTTTGACTGGGGCCAGGTTTGAACACGCCACCCTCAGTATATGGGGCCGGCGTCTTACTCACTGAGCCACAAGCCATAAGCTACCCGGTTTATAAGGGTTTTAATGAGGAACATAGGTGAAACACAGATAGAAACATAAGTTTACAAAAATAATTCTACAGGCAACAAAAAGAGCTTTGAGAATTGTTTTAATAAATGTATCAATCTGGTGGCACCTGTGGCTCAGTGAGTAAGGTGCCGGGCCCATACGCCAGAGGTGGCAGGTTCAAACCCAGCCCCGGCCAGAAACTGCAAAAAAAAATAATAATAATAATATAAAAAATGTATATGTATCAATCTAACCATGTCTCTTGCACTTACATTAACATTTCTATTACAATTAGACTCAAAATTCTAACTGGACAAGTAAAGTATGGAAGAACAATGAGTTTAGACACATAACAGTCATCAGAAAAAATAGCCAGGGTAAATAAGAGCTATAAGGAATAAAATCAGTTATTGTTTTATTTCACCTAAGAAAATAAGTGATTGATAGATTCAATGCAATCCCCATCAAAATATCCACGTTATATTTCACAAATCTAGAAAAAAATAATTCTACACTTCATTTGGAACTAAAAAAGACCCTGATTAGCCAAAGCAATCTTAAGCAAAAAGAACAAATCTGGAGGCATCACATTACCTGACCTCAAATTAAACTATAATACAGCGTAGTACTGGTATAAAAGTAAAGACATAGACCAATGGAACAGAACAGAGATACCAAAAACAAAACTACCCACAACCAACTGATCTTTAACATAGCAGACAAAAACATACACTGGGGAAAGGAAGGCCCATTACACAAATGGTGCTGGAAAAATGGATAGCCACATGCAGAGGAATGAAGCAGGACCCCTCCCTCTTGCTATATACAAAAATTAATTAAAGATGCATAAAAGACTTAAATGTAAGGCAAAAAACCATAAGAACTCTGGAAGAAAACATAGGGAAAACTCTTCTAGACATCAGCCTAGGCAAAGAATTAATGGCTATGACCCCAAAGGCAAATATAGCAATAACAAAAATAATGGTGCTTAATTAAACTAAAAGCCTTCTGCACAGCAAAGGAAATAATCAGTACAGTAAACAGACAACAACCTACAGAATGGGAGAAAGTATTCACAAACTATATATCCAACAAAGGGCTAACATCCAAAATCTACAAAGAACTCAGAACTCAGGCAAATCAACAACAATTAAAAAAAAAATTAAAAGGGGGGAAAGGGAGAAAAAGATATGAACAGAAGTTTTTCAAAAGAACACAGACATATGTGCACACACTATGGAATACTACTTAACCATAAAAAGAAATGAAATAATGTCTTTTATGTCAATTTGGATGGAATTAATGACCAATATCTTAAGTGAAGTATCTCAGGAATGAAAAAACAAAACAACATGTACTAATAATTGGGAGCTAAATGATGGGGACAAGCATGGGCAAAAAGAGACATAAAGAACACTGGAAATCAACAAATGGGGTGTGGAGGGAGAAAAGACTTACCTATCAAGTACAATGAGCACTATTCTGGTAATGGGCGCACCAAAAATCCTGACTCAACATTATATAGAACCTCCATAGTTGTCTCTCACTCCCTGATCTGTGCTCTCTCTCCCTTTCTCCCCACAGCCCTGCCACTGTCTTCCCTCTCTCTATCATGAAATAAATTTATACTTTTATATCCTAACAAAAAAAGGACCTCCACAGTTGACCCCAACCTGGTAGAGGACTGAAAGCTGAGGAAACCATCAGCAGCTCACCAAGGGCAAATAAGTCAGGATGGCAGGACACAGGACCTGTTTTCCTCAGAAACTAGAGAGTGGTTTCTGGTGTTGTGTTCTACATCTTAAAACCACAGCACCACCTGGTGTCCTGGCAATATATTGACACACACACACACACGTACTACACACACACACACATATATGTTCCCATTATAGTTGCTCCCTTCCATAGTATGTATTTATTTAGTTTATATATATATATATATTTTTTTTTAAACATTGTGGGGGTTTTTTTCTTTTCTTTGTTGCTGAGGTTGTTTTTGGCTATTTGAGCTTTTTTGTTTTGTTTTTTATCTTTTTGCTAATTTCTGTGGTTGGTTTTATTCTTAATTTCCATTTTTACTTTCTTTAAGAGCAAGGGCTCCTCTATGTTTCTTAAGGTATTTCAGCCTCATTTATTCTCTCTCCCTATTTTACTTCTCTACTTTTTTGTCTCTTTCAGAAGAGACTTCTCTATTTTTCTCATCTTTACCACATAAATCGCTCATACAACAGCTAAGCTATCCCCCCCGTTTTTTTCTTCCTTTCTTTTTTCCTCTTCTGCCTTTTTCCTTTCTCTGAGTTTTTTTTTTCCTCTTTGATCAGATTTTTATTCAAACTAAGCTGTCTGAAATGATTCAGTGTTTATGGAATAAACATTTAAGAGTTTATGCAGTAGACTTCTTTTCTCTGTGATAGGTTTCTTTTCTGCTGGCTTCTTTTTAGTGGCTAGTTTCTTGGTAGTGGTAGCCTTTTTTCCTACCAGAGGCTTTTTCTGCTTTATAATACCAACAGGCTCTTTACCCTTCCTCACTGCTACAGGCTTCTTGCCTGCAACCCCCTTCTCATCTGATGTGGCCTGTATGTACTGCTGCAGCTGCCTATCCACCTGAAGTCTGTGATTCCTGGCCTGGAGAAGAATGGTATTCCGGTGCATTGTCTTTGCATATAGATTTAGCTTTAACATAATTCTCAGGTTTTTCAGTGGTTTCTTCCTCAGGACTCTGCAATGAATCTTTTTGCGTGGTACTCAAAGAGCTCTTTGGATCTCTGGGCTTTTCAAGATTCTGCTAAGGTCTGTGTTCATCTTCTTATCCATGGGAAGGTTGTAGTTACTCTTGAGGGAATCAGCTTTACACCAAGTGCCATACAATTCATCTAACTTCCAGAAAGCACTTTCAGTCCAAATGCAGAAACATCCCACATGTCCACCAGGAGCAAGTTTCAAAATAGTCAGCTTGCTTACATTAGGCAGAGTATTCCAGAGATGTTCCTGAAAGCCTCGATGATACCATTGTCCTCATTATAGATGATGTGGGGTCCCCTGTGCTAGATACGATGACAGTTTCTCATTTTGCCCTTGCCAACCCTCATTTGCTGACATAGAACTTTTTGACATCATTCCAGACCTTAGGTTTCTTAAGAAGTAAAAAAGCCTCCCTGGTCTTCTTGTAGCCTTCAACTTTATCTTCAACCACCAGCGCAAGTTCAGGAACTTCCTCAATTCGATGACCTTTAGACATGACCAGTGCGGGTAAGGCTGAGGCGCCAAGACAGAGCAGATGGCACATTACTTTTGGGTTGTGTTCACTCTATAGTGACAGCGATGCCTGCTTTTTGTTGGTGCAAACATGTGGCCTCCACAACACATTTCCAAAAGCACCCTGGCCACAACAGTGAGTTCCACCACCTCAAACTCTGGGAATCCTAGCCACAGCTCTGTTAGTACCCCAAGGCTTAGCACTGGTCTCATGACCTGCTAATTCACTGATGGCATATGGCTGTCTGTTGTTTTTATGCAAGTTGGTGTGAACAAAGTTCACAATGTCTAGTTGAATGGGAGTTTTGAAGACAGTAGACAAAGTGACATTTTTGCCAGATAACTCCTCCTTTTTGGAGTACACCCATATCACTGGATGAGCACAAACCATGCCAGGGCTGTACAGGAGAAGGCCAAGCTCCTCTTTTTTACTGAGTTTTAAATTTTTCCTTATTTATTCTTCTTATTTTTTTCTCTTGTCTGAATGCTGGGGCATCACAGCATTGGTCTGCCTGAGAGGTCAACAGCAGTGGTCTGGCTCAAGGAGATTAAGAGATCATGGTCTAGGAAGTCCTTCTACCTTTGGGAAGACAGTATTGGCAAATACTGCTGAATTCTTCTTTCTTTTTTATTTTTTTCTTTTGTTCTTAGTTTTTTCTCTTTTCTTTCTCTTCCTCTATTTGACAGAGGTAGGGTCTTGCTTTGCTCAGGCTGGTAAGGACCTGAAGATTTTGAGGGACTTGCCCAATCAAGCCCCCAGAATGTTAGAGTTGCAAGTGTGGCCATAGCACCGTGCTGAACAATACCATTTCTCCTGTCATTCATATTTTCTCTTCTTGTCTTACTTCTCTCCTATTCTTCAATTCTTTTCTTTCATCCCCCATTCTTTTCTTTTTCTTCTGTCTTTTTTTTTTTTTTTTTTGAGACAGAGTCTCATTATGTCACCCTCAGTAGAATGCTGTGGTGTCACAGCTCACGGTAACCTCAAAAACTCTTGGGCTTAAGTGGTTCTCCTGCTTCAACCTCCCAAGCAGCCGGGACCACAGGTGCCCGCCACAACACCCAGCCTTTTTTTGGTTGTAGTTGTCATTGTTGTTTGGCAGGCCTAGGCTGGGTTCGAACCCGCCAGCTCCAGTGCATATGGCTGGGGCCTTAGCCACTGAGCTACAGGTGCTGAGCCTCTTCTCTTTTCTTTTTTTCATTCTTTCTCCCTCCTTGCTTTTTACCCTTCTCTTACTTTTGGCCTTATACCAAGAGGCCACCTCAACACCTAAGCTCTGAGATAAGGTTATTTAAAGTGAAGGAGGCAGTAAAAAGGAAAAAGTAGGGAAAGGAGATTAACACAATGAAAACACACATGAGGAGGAACCAACAGAAAAATTCTGGCAACATGAAAAACCAAAAGAGAACAACTGCACCAAGGGACCATGAGACAACTACTGCAGAAGACTCCATCTAGAAAGAATTAATGGAATTGACAGAGAAGAAATTTAAAATATGAATGATAAAGGCAATAAAGGAAATTGACAAGAAAACAGAAAACCAGAACCAAAAACTGGATGAGAGACAAGAAGAATTTATAAAGGCTATGGCGGAGCTTAAGGAAATGAAGGAATCAATCAGGGAATTTAAATATGCAATAGAAAGTATCAAAAACAGATTAGACCATGGAGAAGAATGAATCTCAGAGTTAAAGGATAAAGTTCATGAGCTAACTCACATAGTTAACGAGACAGAAAGCACAACAATCGCTTAGAGAATTATGGGACATCATGAAGCATTCAAACATACGAATTATAGGGATCCCTGAAGGGGAAGAGGATCATCCCAAAGGAATGGAAGTTCTACTGGAGGATATGATAAATGAAAACTTCTCCAGTTTTACTAGCGATTCTGACACACTCCTTTCAGATGGATATCGAACTCCAGGTAACCTCAACTCAAAGAGAGCTTCCCTAAGACACATTGTCATGAACCTGTCCAAATTCAAGACAAAAGAGAAAATTCTGTAAGCATCCAGGAATAAGAGCCAATTGACCTACAGGGGCAGATTCATTAGGGTGACAGCAGACTTTTCAGCTGAAACTTTCCAAGCCAGAAGAGAATGCTCAACTCCTTTAACCTTCTTAAACAAAATAATTTTCAGCCCAGAATTCTGTATTTCATTAAATTAGGCTTCAAAATTGATGGAGAAATCAAATTTTTCACTGATATGTAAACATTAAGGAAATTCACTATAACAAGACCAGCTCTACATTAAATACTTAGACCTAGTCTCAACACTGACCATCACAATGAACCACCAATAAATTAAACACAGAGAAACTAAAGGTAAAAACTTAGCTTCCACATGGTGCAAAGGATAAAACTATGCGATGGACTTTCACAAAATAAGATGAGTAGAACTCCACCACACCTATCACTTCTCCCCATAAAAGTTAATGGCTTGAATTCCCCACTGCAAATGCAAAGGCTGGCCGATTATCTGAAAAAGCACAAGCTATCCATATGCTGTCTCAAGAAAACACACCTAACCTTGAAGGGCAAATCAAGACTCAGGGTTAAGGGATGAAAAACAGTATTTGAGGCAAATGGAAATCAGAAGAAAGAAGAGGTTACAATCTTATTTTCAGATACAACTGGATTTAAAGGAACTAAAGTTAAGAAAGACAAAGATGATCACTTCATACAGGTCAAGGAAATAATATGACAAAAGGACATTTAAATTCTAAATATTTATGAACCCAAATTAGATTCTCAGAGATTTACAAAATAGACATTGATGGTCTGAGCAATATGATATCCCATGACACCATAATCGCCAGAGACTTTAACACGCCTCTGACAGAACTGGACAGATCCTCTAAGCGGAAACTAAGTAAAGACACAAAGGATTTAAATGTGACCATAGAACAAATGGGCTTAATAAACATATACAGAACACAGCATCCCAAAGCTAAGGAAAATACATTCTTCTCATCAGCCCATGGAACATACTCCAAAATAAATCATATCCTAGGATACAAATCAAACCTCAACAAAATTAAAAGAATTGAAATTATACCTTGTATATTCTCAGACCACAAGGAAATAAAGGTGGAACTCAACTCTAACAAAAACATGCATCCCCACACAAAAGCATAGAAATTAAACAACCTTAAGCTGAATGACAGTTGGGTCAAGGAAGAAATAAAGGAGGAAATTATTAAATTCTTCACCATAACAACAATGAAGCTACACATTACCAAAACCTGTGGGATACTGCAAAAGCAGTAATAAAAGGGAAATTTATCACATTAGATGTCTACATCTGAAAATCAGAAAGACCACATCAACAAACTAATGAACTACCTTAAGAAAATGGAAAAAGAACAATCTAATCCCAAACCTCGCAGAAGAAAAGAAATAACCAAAATTAAATTAGAGATTAACAAAACTGAAAACAAAAGAATCATTTAAAAAAATAATGAAACAAAAAGTTGGTTCTTCAAAAAAATAAATAAAATCAATAAACCTTTGGCCAGATTAACTAGATGCAGAAAAGTAAAATCTCTAATAACTTCAGTCAGAAATGCTAAAGTAGAAATAACAATAGATATCACAAAGTTACGAGAAATTATCTCTGAATACTACAAGAAACTCTATAACCAGAAATTCAACAATGTGGAGGAAATGGATCAATACCTGTAATCACATCCTCTCCCTAGACTTAACCAAGAAGAAACGAAATCTCTTGAACAGACCAATATCAAGAACTAAGACAAAGAAACAATAAAAAATCTGCGAACAAAAAAATGCCTGGTCCAGATGACTTCACACCAGAATTCTATCAAACCTTTAAAGAAGAGCTTATACCCATACTGCAGAAATTATTCCAAAAATTTGAGAAGGAAAGAATTTTCCCCAACATGTTCTATGAAGAAAACATTACCCTGATACCAAAACCAGGAAAATACACAACTACAAAGGAGAACTACAGACCAATTTCACTAATGAATATAGATGCAAAAATTCTCAATAAAATATTAGCCAATAGATGACAGCTACACATTAAAAAAATATACATCATGATCTAGGCTTCATCCCCAGGATGCAAGGCTGGTTTAACATACACAAACCCATAAATGTAACTTGCCATATCAAAAGAAGCAAAAATGAAGAAAATATGATCCTCTCAATAAATACAGAAAAGGCATTCAATAAAATTAAGCATCCTTTTCTAACAAGAACACTTAAGAATATAAGCATAGGTGGCACATTTCTTAAACTAATTAAAGCCACCTAAAACAAACCGACAGCTAGTATCATACTGAATAGAATAAAAGTGAAAGCTTTTCCACTTAGAACTGGAACCAAAGTTGTCCTCTATCACCTCTATTATTCAAAATAGTGTTGTAAGTTCTAGCCAACACAACAGACAAGAGAAGGAAATAAAGGGCATGCAAATGGGTACAGAAGAGGTAAAACCCTCACTCTTTGCTGATGATATGATCTTATACTCAGAGAACCCCAAAGACTCAACCACAAAATTCCTGAGAGTGATCAAGTAACACAGTAACATCTCAGGATATAAAATCAATGTTCACAAATCAGTAGCATTTGTATATGCCAACAACAGCAAAGTTGAGAAGCGACTCAAAGACACAATTCATTTCAAAGTAGCTTCAAAGAAAATGAAATATGTAGGCAAAAAAGGTGAAGGACCTCTACAAAGAAACACTAAAAAAAAAAAAAAAAAAGCAGAAGATAACAATGGAAGAATATATCATGCTTATGACTGGGAAGAATTGTTAAAATGTCTATAATTCCCAAAGCAATCCATAGATTCAATGCAATCTCCATTAAAATACCAACCTCACACTTTGAAGATTTGAAAAAAATAATTCTTCATTTCGTATGGAAACAGAAAAAAACCTGTATAGCCAAGGCATTCTTAGAAATAAAAACAAAGTTGAGAGCCTCATCCTACCAGAGGTTAGGCCAGGGGTCCTCAAACTACAGTCCACAGGCCACATGCAGCCCACCGAGGACATTTATCCAGCCTGCTGGGTGTTTTTGCCATAGCTGTCTATCCTGCTTAGCAGCTGACTGACCCCAGCCCGCCAGGTGCTTTTGCCACCCTGCCTGTCCTGCTTAGCAGCCAACTTGTCCCAGGCTGCAGTGTGCATGTGTGGAATGTGCCAACTGTCCAACTCTGCTCCTTCTCTCTCTCCCCGCCCCTCCTTCTCTCTCTCTCTCTCAACTCCTCCTCTCAGTCTCTGGTGTAATCAGAGGAGTCACCAGGTTGCCTGTGCAGAGCCTGCTGCTGCCTAAGGACCAAGGTAAGAACAAGTTAGGATTTTTTTTGTGTGTGTGAAGTTAGGAGGTCTATTTTTTTTTTTATTTTGCAGTTAGTAGGGCCTTCTTTCCCCTGAATTTAGGAGGCCATTTATTTTTTTTTTGCAGATAGGGGCACCTTTTTTTGAAGTTAGAAGAGCCTTTTTTTTTTTAAGTTGGTTAGTTGGTTGGGGGTGGTTTCTAGGGGGGGTTGCATCACAGTGATAATACAAATAGTTAGCACTCAGTGCTAATGCAAATTGTCAGTGCTCAGAGGTAATGCAAATGGTCAGAGCTCAGAGGTAATGCAAATAGTCAGTGCTCAGTGGTAATGATAATTGTAAGTGCTCGGTGTTAAAGCAAATTGTTAGTGCTCGGTATTAATGCAAATTGTCAGCAGTCAGTGTTATCACAAATGGTCAGCAGTCAGTGTTAATGCAAATGGTCAGTGCTCAGTGTTATCGCATGGGGGACCCAAACTGGTAATCTGCCTAGGGCCCCATGGGAACTTAATCTGGCTCTGCAGACAGCCGAGTAGTAGGAAACCCAATTTAATTGACAGTAAGTGCAATTTATATCCTGATTGCTATTCAGTTGTTTATGATGTTGTATGTTGTGCGCTATGTAAACCCCAGTTCACACTGTTGCGATCTCTGAGCAGTGCGAGTTCAGCCATATGCTTGTTATACAAGCCATATGTTATACAAGCATACATATGTTATACAAGCATATGGCTGAACTCGCATTAGATTCAGAAGAAAAAAGGCATACATGCCTTCTTTTTTCCTGCAGTGAAAAAAGTGGGTGAGAACACCCATGCAATCAGATTCCAGTGCGAGTTCACAGATTGCAGTGCACTTCGCACATGGTAGTGTGAACTGGAAAGGTGGTGGAGGAACCGGCTCTGTAATCGTGCCTGTTCCCGCACCACACCAGTGTGAGCCTGAGGTAAAAGTGAAGTTCCACCATATGGGCACTGTCGAGGCTGAAATGATGTGGACTAGCAAGGATGCATTGATGGACACTGATCAGACTGCACTGATGGGCAGTGCAGTCTATATGTCTCTGTGTGGGCAAAGTTATTGCTGGTATATTGTTTTTGGAGTACTGTGTGTGTATATATATATATATATATATATATGTATTTTACTAATAGCAATTTGGAATCCCTAGGAAACAATGATATCAAGAAAGAGAAATATCGACTTGGCATATTCAAAGAACAGTGGACTTCTGATTACCTTCTCATGCAGTACAAGGAAAGAGCTGTGTGTTTGATATGACAGAATATAGTGTCTGTGTTCAAAGAATACAATTTGCGTCGACACTATCAAACTCAACATAAAGATAAATATGATAGTTTATCTTTATGATAGTTTGTCAGAGAAGTGACAAAAGATAAAATATTAAAACTGAAATATACATTGACAACTCAGCAAAATACTTTGTGAAGTAGAAACAGCTAAATACTTCATCATTGCGAGCAAGTTTTCAAGTTGCCAAGCTAATAGTGTGTACTGGCAGATCATTTGTGGAGGGAGAATTTGTTAAAGAATGCCTTCTTTCTGTTGCCAAAAAGATGTGTCCAGAGAAGGCTGATTTATTTAGTACAGTGAGTCTTTCAGGACCCTCAATTACACGAAGAATTGAAGAAATGGGAGACAATTTGCATAAGCAGTTGCAAAACTCTGCAAAAAAACTTTCCTATTTTTCCTTGGCACTCAATGAAAGTAATGATGTTCATGATTCTGCACAACTTCTAATTTTTATTCGTGGGACTAATGACTATTTCAAAGTCACAGAAGAGCTTGCTGCACTACAAAGCATCAAAGGAACAACTACAGGACAGGATATCTATGAAAAGGTTTGCCGAACCGTGAATAGTTTGGTGCTGGACTGGGCAAAACTAGCCAGTGTGACAACTGATGGTGCTCCTAGCATGGTGGGGTCTAAGAAAGGAGTAATTGCTCACATTAACCAAGAGATGGACAAACATAACCATTCTCATCCAATAGCCATACACTGCCTCATCCACCAATAAGGACTGTGTAGTAAATCACTGAAGTGGGACTTTGTTATGAAAACTGTGGTATCTTGTGTTAACTTCATTACAGGTAATGCACTAAACCACAATTACAGGAATGTCTGTCTGAGCTAAATGTTGCCTGTGAAGATGTTCCATACCACACAGAACTCCATTGGCTGAGTCGAGGGAGAGTTCTGAAACATTTCTATGACTTACTTCCACAGATTACAGCTTTTCTGCTTTCAAAACACAAAGAAGTACCAGAGCTCAATGATGTAGAATGGAAATGGCACCTTGCCTTTCTGACAGATGTAACAGAGCTACTCAACAGTTTCAATGTGCAATTTCAAGGAAAGGGGAAGCTCATCTGTGATATGCAATCACATGTGAAAGCATGTGAAGTAAAATTAGGCTTCCTCATCAAACAAGTGAAGGAGGAAAATTTCTGCCATCTTAAAATCTGTTAGTGGAAAATCCATCGGTTGCATTCCCAAATAAAACATGTGTGGATTCACTGGAAAAGTTGCAAAAGGAGTTCCAATTTAGATTTAAAGAGCTTCATCTCCATGAACAGGACATACAGCTTTTCCATTGACATTGAAAATGTGGATACGATTTACCAAATGGAACTGGCTGAACTGCAGAATTGTGACTCTCTGAAAGACGCATTCAAGTCAAGCAGCCTTCCTAATTTCTATGCATCTCTTCCCTCTGAGACATATCCTAATCTCAGGAACCATGCACTCAAAATGGCAACCATCTTTGGTGGCACTTATTTCTGTGAACAGACTTTTTCCAGAATGAAACATCTGAAATCTCCAACCAGATCTAGACTAACTGATGCACACTTGCATCGCTTGTTACGACTAGCAGTGACAAATATGGAACCGGACATTGACTACCTCATTAGTCAAAAGCAGACCCATAGTTCCCATTGAAATACTGGTAAGTTTGTTGATTTAACTTTACTTGTTCTTCATTTTTAATATTGTATTTGTTCCCGTTTTGTTTTTTTTTTACTTCAAAATAAGATACGTGTAGTGTGCAAAGGAATTTGTTCATAGTTTTTTTTTTTTAAACTATAGTCGGCCCTCCAATGGTCTGACAACAGTGAACTGGCCCCTGTTTAAAAAGTTTGAGGACCCCTGCCTTAGGCTATATTACAAGTCCATAGTGATCAAAACAGCAAGGTATTGACACAAAAATAGAGACAAAGACATTGGGAATCGAATAGAAAAACTATGAGATGAAACTAACACCTTACAGCCACCTGATCTTTGTTAAACCAAACAAGAACATACACTGGGGGAAAAGAATCCCTATTCAGGGTGGTGCCTGTGGCTCAAAGGAGTAGGGCTCAGCCCCATATGCTGGAAGTGGCGGGTTCAAACCCAGCCCCAGCCAGAAACTGCAAAAATAAAAAGAATCTCTATTCAATAAATGGTGCTAAGAGAACGGGATAACCACACGCAAAAGATTCACAAAAATTCAAGTTGGAGGCGGCGCCTGTGGCTCAAGGAGTAGGGCGCCGGTCCCATATGCTGGAGGTGGCAGGTTCAAAACTAGCCCCAGCCAAAAACCAAAAAAAAAAAAAAAAAATTCAAGATGGATAAAAGATTTGAATCTATGGCATGAAACAATTCCTAGAAGAGTGTGAGAAAAACTCTTGGAGATGTCGGCCTGGAGAAAGATTTTATGAAGAAGACTTTCTGGCAATTGCAACAACAAAAATAAATAAATGGTACTTAATTAAACTGAAAAGCTTCGGTAGAGCTAAGGAGACAACAACCAAAGCAAACTGACAACCTTCAGAATGGGAAAAGATATTTGCATATTACAAATCTGATAAAGGCTTAATAATTAGGATTTACACAGAACTCAAATTAATCAACAAAAAAGGATCTAACAATCCCATCTATGGTTGGACAAAAGACATGAATAGAACTGTCTCTAAGGAAGACAGACAAATGGCTAACAAATATATGAAAAATGCTCATTGTCCCTGATCAACAGAGAAATGCAAATCAAAACCACCCTGAGATATCACCTAACCCCAGTAAAATTAGCCCACATCACAAAGTCCCAAAGCTGCAGATGCTGGCATGGATGTGGAAAGAAGGAACACTTTTACATGTTGGTGGGAATGCAAATTAATATAACTTTTTGAAAATAAGTATGGAGAATCCTCAAAGAACTCAAATTAGATCTACTATTGGACCAGACAATCCAATTACAAGGCATTACCCAGAAGAAAAAAAAAAAAAACATTTTATCATAAGGACATTTGCACTAGATTATCACAGCTCAATTTATAAATGCCAAGATGTGGAAAAAACCTAAATGCCCATCAACTCAGGAATGAATTAACAAGCTGTGGTAAATGCATGCCATGGAATACTATTTAGCTATGAAAAGGATGGTGACATCGCATCTTTTATAACCTCCTGGATGGAGTGCAAACACATTCTTCTTAGTAAAGTATCACAAGAATAGAAAAGCAATTATCCAATATGCTCCATACTAATATGAAGCCAGCAGACAATCTAAGGCAGGCGTCCTCAAACTGTGGCCTGTGGGCCACATGAAGCGGTATGAATTGTATTTGTTCCCATTTTGTTTTTTACTTCAAAATAAGATATGTGTAGTGTGCATAGGAATTTGTTCATATATATTTTTTAAACTATGGTCCAGCACTCCAATGAGGGACAGTGAATTGGCCCCCTGCTTAAAAAGTTTGAGGACGCCTGATCTAAGGCATGCCCACTTAGGAAAAAAACTCATTTCAATTCAAGATGGCGGGCAGGGGTGCTCCCATTGAATGGACATGGTGTGGGGGTGTTTGGCACACCTTTTGAGTGTGGGACATAACCACGAGAGGAAATCTACCTAAAAAAATCAAATATTTTGACCTGGTTATCTGTACCCTCACATTAACCTGAAATTTAAAAAATAAAAATAAAAAATAAAATGCGGTACACTAAGCCCAGCTCTTGCAATGGGTCATTACTAAAACACACCCTGTGGTCCACCTAAGGAAGAAAACACTCTGGGGTGCCTCAGTTAACACTCTGGGGTGTCCTCCAGATCAGTTCTGCTTGAAATAACATTCAGCCAGAAATGATACAGAAGCATTCCAAGAAAGTTAGATTTGTCACAACCTAAGAGTACAATGTTTCTGCCCCATCATACAGTCCATCTCCCATGGTAGAATTTAAAGGACTACATTTTGAAGGTTTTGATGCAGTGAATAATAAGGTGTCAACCTAAAATCAACCTGACTCAGAAGCAATTTTCCAAGCAATACTGACCAAAGTACAGACTAGCATAAAAGTGTATAAACAGCTAATAAAGTGCAAGAAGCAAGTGAGGATGACACAGGAATTGCAGAGATTTCAAAAGAGGATGTCAGTTATCTGATAATGCAGTTGAAGTCACCTGCTGTGAAAAAAATGCCCAGGTATGCTGAGTGGTGTAGCCATGTTTTAGAGTGCTTTCTCCACTTAAGTTTACAATAAGAATTAAAAAACACTAGTGAGACTAGCCTACATCACAAAATCCCAAGACCAGAGATGTTGGCATGGATGTGGAGAAAAGGTAACACTTTTGCACTGCTGGTGGGAATGCAAATGAATACATTCCTTTTGGAAAGAGATATGGAGAACACTTAGAGATCTAAAAATAGATCTGCCATTCAATCCTGTAATCCCTCTACTGGGCATATACCCAGAAGACCAAAAATCACACCATAACAAAGATATTTGTGTCAGAATCTTTATTGCAGCCCTATTCATAATTGCTAAGTCATGGAAAAAGCCCAAGTGCCCATCGATCCACGAATGGATTAATAAATTGTGGTATATGTACACCATGGAATATTATGCAGCCTTAAAAAAAGATGGAGACTTTACCTCTTTCATGTTTACATGGATGGAGCTGGAACATATTCTTCTTGGTAAAGTGTCTCAAGAATGGAAGAAAAAGTACCCAATGTACTCACCCTTATTATGAAACTAATGTAGGACCTCCACATGAAAGCTATAACCCAGTTACAACCTAAGAATAGGGAGAAGGGGGAGAGGGAGGGGAGGGAGGGGGGAGGTAGGTGGAGGGAGGGGAATTAATGGAATTACACCTGCGGTGCATCTTACAAGAGTATATGTGAATCCTAGTAAATGTGGAATGTAAAGGTCTTAGCAAAATAACTAAGAAAATGCCACGAAAACTATGTTAACTAGTGTGATGAAAATGTGTCAAACGGTCTATGAACCAAGTGTATGGTGCCCCATGATCATACTAATGTACACAGCTATGATTTAATAAAAAAAAATAATAAAAAACAAAACAAAACAAAAAAAAAGAATTGAAAAACAGACCAAGATTGCCTTTTTTTTCAGAAGGAATGATTAAACTATGAGAAAGGAGTAAATGCACTGATTTTATGATACTGTATATATGATTTTACAGTGTTTTAATTATGTATGATTTTGTACAATATTCTCTAATAAAAGCTGTACAAGAAAGTAAAGTACATGTACTACATATCTGTACATGAGGCCTAGTTCTTTATGTTGACCACATTTGTCTGTTGATCAGTTTGTTACAGTCCCTTAGGTGTTAAATGCACAGAGGTTCTACTGTATAAGGCACAAAAACATCTCTACATCCCTAATATTATGAAATTTTTAAATATAAAAATAAATATATAAATAAAAAACAGATATTTTAAAATTACCTACCAAGTCAGTGGAAGTTTTAAAAGGTGTGACAACAAACGCTTGAGGAAGCTATGCAGAAAGACATTCTTAGTGTAAATAAATGTAATGTTTTAGGGGGACAATTTGGTATCTATCAATTTTTTTGATATATACAATATTAAATCATAAATGAGATATAATATCATTATGTATTATGTTACATTAAATAAATAAGAAAAATCTCTGGCTGGGCGTGGTGGCTCCCACGTGTTATCCTAGTACTCTGGGATACTGAAGCAAGTGGATTGCCCTGAGCTCAGAGGTTCGAGACCAGCCTGAGCCAGAGTGAGATCCCCCTCTCTAAAAAAAAATTAATAAATAAAAAAAGCTAGGCATTGTGATAGGCACCTGTATTCCCAGCTACTTGGGAGGCTAAGACAAGAGAATTGCTTAAGCCAAAGAGCTGGAGGTTGCTGTGAGCTATGATGCCATGGCACTCTACCGAGGGCCACAAAGTAAGACTGTCTCAATAAAAAAAATAAATAAATAAATAAACCCTATAATACCTACCTATAATGCTACAGAGTATTTGTCAAATTACAAGTACAACACAAAAACCATGCAGATTTTTTTTTTTTTTTTTTTTGTAGAGACAGAGTCTCACTTTACCACCCTCAGTAGAGTGCCATGATGTCACAGGACTCACAGCAACCTCTAGCTCTTGGGCTTCCGCGATTCTCCTGCCTCAGCCTCCCAAGCAGTAGTCCCAAGTGGGGACTACAGGCGCCCGCCACAATGCCGGGCTATTTTTTGGTTGCAGTTCAGCCGGGGCTGGGTTTGAACCCGCCACCCTTGGTATATGGGGCCGGCACCCTACTCAATGTGCCACAGGCGCCACCCATGCAGACGTTTTTAAAAATGAGATAAAGTAACATATAAAAAGATACTAAATGCTTCTTTTAAATTAATGAGAAGTGTAAGTTTAGCTTTTTAACAAAGGTATGTAACATGTAAATGCCTCATGTGCATGGAAACTTTATAAAAGAGATGCACAATCAATTGTTAACAATAATTAATATCCCTAAGGAACTGCACGGTCAAAGAATGGGAAAGGGACTTTAATGTCACCTCATCTGCTTTGATACTTCTTAAATTTTTTTTACCTTGAATATATATTACTTTCACAATTTTAATACTAGTTAATTTATTTTAAACCATGTTGTCATTTCTTAGTGCTTTAAAAGAAATACTTATCTGGACATTAAAGAGTTTAACACATTTATATTTCATATATAATTACGGGTCTAAATCATATATAAAAGCCTGACAAAAAAGTTTCAGGTGCCAAGTTTTTAAAATAGTTATACAATTTTCTCTCCCAAAGGATACTTCAGAATTACTTTTTCTATTAAAAAATAACTGCTGGCATGCTAGCAGTCAGTAGCAAAGCTATAGCAATAATTTGTAGTGGGAATAACAAGGGCTTGAAAGCAAGCCAAAACATTATACACACAGGCCTAGAAAAAAAATACGCAAATTGTATAACATCCTTTATAAAGCTAAAGTATTTAAAAGTTCCCAATTAAAAAGCAATACAGGGGCAGTTTATGACAAACTAAACACAGTCTAACTACATATCCAGCCATCATGCTCCTAGGTATCTACCCCAGTGATTTGAAAATTCACGTACACACTAAAAATCTGCACATGAATGTCTATAGTTTTATTCAAAACTGCCAAAAATTGGAACAACCAAGATATTTTTTAACAAGTAGACGAATCGTGGTACATCTGGACAATAAAATATTATTCAGTGATAAAAAGAAATCAGCTATCAAGTCAGAAAAAGAAATGGAAGAACCTTAAGTACCTACCGTAAGTCAAAGCAGCCAATCTGAAAAGAATACATCATACATGATTCCAACTACATGACATCTGGAAAAGGCAAAACCATAGAGATAACTCAAAAAATCAGTGGTAGCAGGGGTTGTGAAGGAGCAGAGGGGAAATGAATAGGCAGAACACAGAGGACTTTCAGGGCAGCGTAAACTACTCTGTAGGATACTGTAATGATGGACACATGTCACAACATAGTATTGAGCAAAACCCACTGAACTGTACAAAACAAAGAGTGAAGCCTAATGTAAACTATGGACTTCAGTTAATATTAATAATAATCTATCAATATTGGTGCAACTTTAACAAATGTGGCATATCAATCCAAGATGTTAACAACAGGGGAAGCTGTGGGCAAGTAAGAGGGGATAATAGGAACTTTTGTACTTTCAGGCCAATTTTTCTGTAAGCCAAAAACTACTCTAAAAACTAAAGGCTATAAAAGCAAACAAGTAATATATGGTATCTCCAAAGCGCAGGGAAGGTAAGTGCCCAGGAGAATGTGCTCAAGGGATTGTGGAAACTGGAAGATGTGCAAGGAAGGAGGATTCATGGAGGCAATGCCAGTATCTGCAGAGCATGGTCTTCTAAATATGTGAGCCTCTTGGAGAACTCACAGCAATACATTTGTTTCACCTTTTCCAAGCTCGTGTATTCTAAAAGTTTTAGTAATTAGAACATTTGTCTCAGTAAGGGACAGTGGCTCACACCTGTATTATTCCTAGCACTCTGGGAGGCCGAGGACGGTGGATTGCTTGAGCTCGCAAGTTCGAGACCAGCCTGAACAAAAGCCAGACCCCATCTCTACTAAAAATAGAAAAACTGAGGCAAGAGGATCGCTTTAGCCCAAGAGTTGGAGGTTGTTGAGAGCTATGACACCACGGCACTCTACCCAGGGCAACTGCTTGAGACGCTGTCTCAAAAAAATTAAAAAAAAATAAAGATTGTCTCTTCAAGCTCAAAAACAATACATAGAAAATGAAACTGATGAATTATTGAGGCAATGTCATGGACTAGAAAGAGTATAATCATTGGAGTCGGGTGCGGTATCTCCCACCTGTAATCTAAGCACTCTGGAAAGCCAAGGCAGGTGGACTGCTTAAGCTCAAGAGTTTGAGATCAGCTGGAGCAAGAGCAAAACCCCATCTCTAAAAAAATACCTGGGTGTTGTGGTGAGTGCCTATAGTCCCAGCTACTCAGTAGGCTGGGGCAAGAGGATCACTTGAGCCCACGAGTTCGAAGTTGCTGTGAGCTGTGACACCGTGGCACTATAGCCAAGGGTGACAAAGTGAGATTCTGTCTCAAAAAAATAAAATAAAATAAAAGAGCACAATCACTAACTCTCTGCTGCCTCCTATGAAGGATGAAGAGGTTAGATAATGAAAATACAGCAGAACCTCCCCATGTGACCACCTCCTTACACTGCCTACCGCCTTAAGTTGACCTAATTTTCACAGACCAGACATGCACCATATGTAGGTGTCAGTACAGTATGTTGACCACCTCCAAACATTGACCAATTTGTTACAGTCTCTTGGGTGGTCAGCTTACAGAGGTTCTATTATATATCCAGTATTTGCATGATGCTTCATAGTATTGAACAGCTTTAACACATATCATCTAATCCTCCTCACAGGGAAGGTGCTAGAGTAAGACAAATTCTGTCTCTAAATCTGAAGCTGCTATATTCTAATTAAGCAAGTAAGTGTAAATTAACTTCTCTAAGCATATAAGAATATTTGATCTGTTTGTATGCTTTGGGTTTGTTTTTGTCTCGGGGAGAAGAGTGAGGAAACATGAAAAAGGGGATACTAAGGGAAAGAGTTTTGTTAGCAGGTACTAAAATAATTTACTAGGTCAAAACTAACTTATTTTACTTTCCTTTAAGGAAAAGAATATAGTTCAGAGTACATTTCACTAAGTAAAAGTTAAGTTCATTTGTGAAAGTTTTATTGCAGCTATATCATTCTAACGGTGTTTACTATACGTAGATACAGATGCTTGTGTACACTGGGTCACAAGGTAAAATGTATTTCTTCTATGTGTCACAGTCTAAAACTTTAGCCATTGATTGTGATAGAACACTAAGGATTTCAAAGCCACTGCCAAACAGTTGTAAGAATGAAACAAGATTATAGCTAGCATAGTATTGGCAATCTGTTTCAACAAATTATGATTATTTAAGGATAATGAGGTATTAATTCTAACTTCAAAACTCTAGTCACAGTTATTTATTATAATAAAACATTCCTAAAAATCTTTACCTAATTAAAAAATAAAAAATGCATTACTTCCAAACAGCCTTTGGGTTCTACCCAGTACATCTTTTCTTCCAGTAACATTAATCATTCTAATACATTTTTCTAGTAACTTGCTCTCATGTTCTTATAATCTGAAAGGCAAAGTTTAATAGCGACTAAAGACCCATGCAGTCTTTCTCTATTTTGGTTACAAATGAAGTAACCATACAGAATGAGAGCCAAGGGAACAGGGGCTGAGAAATAAATGTTTTAAAAGTAAAATATATGCCTCTAAGATTTATGACCTAATGCAAGTGATAATCCATTAGGTCACCAACATATTGGGCTTAAGTGGCCGACAACAGACAAAGATGCTGTTGGCACAGTAGTGAATCGAATCTTTGTGCATCAAGATGCCTTCAGAAATTCATATGACACTAAATGAATTAAATCACTACCCACACACACACACAAACTCCATGACTACAATAAACACTGAAATTTTAAAAAACATTTTTTTTACTCGCAATAACTAGGGCAAAAGGAAAGTTTAACTGGAAACTGAACACAAAAGGCTTATAAGATTTTCTAATTATATTAAAAATCACAAAATAAATTCTAATCCACTAAAAGTTATCTGGTCATGTTTCTCACCAACATATGATTATGCCCAATAAGTAGTAAATACATGTCAAGCAAAATAGAAAAGAAAAAATAGAATAATCAATTGCATCAGAAATTAAGAAATGGTTTGGAATTATTAAGTTTATTATTTGTATGTCACCATATTAGAAAAATCACACACACACACATCAACCCACTTTCATGGCTACCAAAAGAGGCATGTGTGATAAAATTTGACATCCATAAAAGTATCCATCACTGATTAAAACTCATTTTATTTAGATGGATACTTCATCATACTTAAGTGAGAGAAAAATAAAAGCATTCTCATTCAGATTAAGTAAAAGACAGAAGTGTCTATTATCACCACTATTATTTAGTATGATTTCAGATGTATGGGTACATGAAAAAAGAAAAAAAATGAGGTATATACATTAAAATTGAAGAAATTTAAATAATTATTGTTTAAAAATATCACTGCAAAAAAAAAAAAAAGTAAAAAGAAAATATCACTGCATATCTGGAAAAGCCAAAGGAAACAACTAAAAAATCAACACAAACATTAAGAAAATGCAGTATGGTGACTAAATACAAAACTAATAAACTAAAATCACAAGCTTTCATATATGTAACAAGGAGTCAGAAAAATATAACAAAAATATAATACTGTTTATAATAGAAAACCTAGGAATAAACTTAATAAATGCATAATAGCTTTATGAAGAAAATATTAAAATATTTCTAAGCAGCACAAAACTTGTATTCATGGACACTCATAGCACATTCCTGTCAATTCTCCCTAAAATTAATAACTTCTACTAATTTTATGCAAATCTCAATAAAAAACACAACAGAAAGAATTCACAGATGGGATGAAAAAAGCCAATTCTAAATTTCAAATGGAAAGAGGCAAGAAAAATAACTACAACATTCTGAAAAAGAAAAGTACCATGGAAAGAATTAACTATTAACATATACCACAAAAACACAAAAATTAAAATAGTAGAACTAAATGCAAAGACAGATCAATAGAAGAGACATTCCAACAGAGAACTTTTGTATGTCACAAAATCCAGAAACCTTAAAACATCTCTTTATAAATAAATAAAAAGTCTGATTACCAGACACAAACCATACAACACAAAGAGTATCAAATGCCAAACAGAGCTGGGCATAATGGCCTGGGCCTATACTCCTAGCTACTCCAGAGGCTGAGCCTAGGACTTTGAGGCCAGCCTGAGCCGCAGCGAGACCCTCCCTATACTCCCTTTCCCCAAAAGGCAAACAGGAAAAAATATTTGGAATTCACATCAGAGAAAAAAGAGTTCATTTTTAAATTGGGAAAGAACTACAAATCAATTTTTTAAAAAGAAAAGAAATGGTTCTGGAAAAAGACAGCAGCCTAGAGACAGCTTGTCTTGTGGCCTTTCCCAGGAAAAGAGGAGAGAAGCACAGATAGTTGTCATCATTCAGATTGCTCCCCTCAAAGACAATATTGTAGAGGCATAGAGTGGCAGCACAGTCACTATGAAAAAAAGAAGAAAAGGGGTCAACTTAACCCTATAGCCTAGATTTTTAAAGAGAAAGCACACATGAAAAGAAATCACCAAAGGAACCCTCACAACATTAAAATCAGAATAAATCAACTCCCCTGAAGGATCATAATGGAGCTACTGCAGAAAATTCTAATCATAAAGAAATTGTTAAAACAATAAAATGGAATTCAGAATTTGCATGGCAAAAAAAGATGAACAGCATTGAAAAGAAAATAAAAAAAAGAAGTCCAAAATATTTCTCAAGAAATTAGCCCTTTGACTGCGCAGCACTCAGAAATGAAATGTGCCCACAGGTATTGTCTGCACTGAAAGAACAACTGCTACTGAACACCTAAAGGTTTTATTCACACCAACCATCTTGTGTGAATGCCTACAGGCGTTGTTCACAATGAAAATGATAAAGACAAAGTAACCAAGGATCTGGACAAAATTAGGAAGGATATAACGGAGCTTTAAAAATTAAAAGAGGGCTCGGCTCCCACAGCTCAGTGAGTAGGGTGCTGGCCACATACACCGAGGCTGGCGGGTTCGAGCCTGGCCAGGGCCTGCTAAACAACAATGATAACTGCAACAACAACAACAACAAAAATACCCAGGCACTGTGGCAGGTGTCTGCGGTGCCAGCTACTTGGGAGGCTGAGGCAAGAATCGCTGAAGCCTAAGAGTTTGAGGTTGCTGTGAGCTGTGATGCCATAGCACTCTACCAAGGGCAACACAGTGAGACTTAGTCTCAAAAAACAAAAAAAAAAAAAATTGAAAGAGGCATTCTAAGAGTTTCAAAAAACAACAGAGAGTTTCAGCAACAGATTAAACTATGAAGAAGAGTATCAAAGCTTAAAGACAAGATTCTCATGCTAACCTAGTCATTTAAGGAGGCTGAAAAGAAGAGAGCAAAAGCACAGCAATGTCTTATAGAGATATGGAACTATGTAATGTGTACAAACATATGCTTTATTGGTATCCCTGGAAAAAAAAGAGAGTCCCAAAATCATGAATGGTCTCTAGTTGAAGACATTTTACTTGAAAATTTCCCAATGTGACTTACAAGGGTAAACCCATCAGGTTAACAGCTGATTTCTTACCTGAAATCTTACAAGCCAAAAGGGAATGGGCTCTTATCTTCAATCACCTCAGACAGAACAACTACCAACCCAGGATTCCATATCCTGCATAACTAAGTTTCATATTTGATGGAGAAATCAAATCTTTTCCCTCCAAGCAAATTTGAAGTAATCTGTCACTACCAGAATTGCCCTGCAAGAAGTATTCAGATCAACACAATGGACTCCAGCTAAGTAAAACCACCTAAAAATTAAAGGGCAAAACCTAACAACTATAATGGACCAAGCGATAAAAAAAAAAGAGAGAGAGAGAGAATCCCACACAATAGGATGAATAGAAACCCACTCCACTTATCAATTCTCTCCGTAAATGTGAATGGCTTGAACTCCCTACTGAAGAGACACAGCCTAGATGATTGAATAAAAAATATAAGCCAAGTATTTTCTGTCTTCAGAAAACACATCTAATCCCCAAGGACACATCAAGACTAAGGATGAAGGGTTGGAAAACAATACTTCATGCAAATGGAAACCAAAAGAAAGCAATGTTGCAATTCTCATCACAGATACCATTGACTTTAAAGGAACAAAAGGAAAAAAAGACAAAGATGGTTATTATATACTGGTCAAAGAATAATTCAATAAGAAGACATATTAGTCCTAAATATTTGCACCCAACTTAGGCACTCCAGGATATATAAAGCAAACTACTGTATCTACAGAAAATGATAAATAATGAATATAACAACTGAGGACTTCAACACACCACTGACAGAACTGGACAAATCCTTGAAGCAGAAATTAAACAAAGAAACTTTGGTCTTAAACATGACTCTAGAACAAATAGGCTTAACAGACATCTATAGAACATTTGACCCCAATACCACTGATAATACATTCTTCTCATCAGCTCATTGTTCATTCTCCAAGATCGATCATACCCCAGGTCACAAAACAAGCCTCAAGGAATTTTTAAAAATAAAAATAATACCATTTAACTTTATAGGCCACAAGGGAATAAAAATAGAAATCTATTCCCATAGAATCATTCATCCCCACACAAAGTCATGGGAACTAACCAACTTACTACAACAGAATGATACTGGAAATAAATAGACTCCTTGAATGAAATGATAAAGAGGACACAAGTTATCAAAACCCATAAGATAGTGCAAAAGCGGGCAGCACCTATAGCTCAGTGAGTAGGGCACTGGCCCCATATATGGAGGGTGACGGGTTCAAACCCGGCTGCAGCCAAACTGCAACAAAAAAATAGCCAGGCATTGTGGCAGGTGCCTGTAGTCCCAGCTACTTGGCAGGCTGAGGCAAGAGAATCGCCTAAGCCCAAGAGCTGGAGATTGCTGTGAGCTGTGATGCCACGGCACTCTACCAAGGGCAACAAATTTCCTAAGAGGGAAATTCATTGCCTTAAATGCCTATATCCAGAAATCAGAAAGAGCACAAATCAACAATCTAATGAATCACCTCACAAAACTGAAAAAAAGAAGAGCCAACTATTCTCAAGCAAAAATCAAATCAGAACTAAATGAAACTGAGAACAGAAGAACCATTCAGAAGACTAGTGAAGAACGAAGTTGGTTCTTAGACAAGATCAACAAAAATCAATAAGCCTATGGTCAGACTAACCAGAAATGAAAAACTAAGGTCTCTAAAAAAGTCAATTAGAAGTGAAATAAGGAAATAACAATAGATACCATAGAAATACAAAACATCATCACAGAAAACTACAAAAATCTCTATGCCCAGAAATTTGAAACTGTGGAGGAAATGGACAAATTCCTGGAATCACGTTACCTCCCTAGACTCAACCAAGAAGAAACAGAGCTCCTGAACAAACCAGTATCAAGCACCAAAGTTGAAACAACAATAAAAAAAATCTCCCAACAAAAAAGATTCCCAGATGATTTTGACCAGAGATCTACAAAACGTTCAAAGAAGAGCCCATATGTATATTACAGAACCTCTTCCAAAACACTGAGAAGAAAGGAACCCTCCCCAACTCCTATGAAGCAAATATCACCTTGATACCAAAGCCAAGAAAGGACATAACAAAAAAAGAAAACTACAGACCAATATTTTTAATGAATTTAGATACAAAAATACTCAATGAAATCTTAGCTAAAAAGAATTCAACTGCGTATCAAAAAAATAATTCACCATGTGGTGGGATTACACCTGTGGTGCATCTTACAAGGGTATATGTAAAACTTAGAAATGTAGAATGTAAATGTCTTAACACAATAACTAAGAAAATGCCAGGAAAGCTATGTTAACCAGTGTGATGAAAATGTGTCAAACGGTCTATAAAACCAGTGTATGGTGCCCCATGATCGCATTAATGTACACAGCTAGGATTTAATAAAAAAAATAAAAAATAAATAAATAAATAAAAAATAATTCACCATGACCAGGTGGACCTCATTCCAGGTATGTAAGGCTGGTTCAACATATGCAAATCTATAAATGTAATTCACCACATAAACCGAAGCAAAAACAAAAACCATATGGTCTTCTCAAAAGATGTAGAAAAAGCATTTGACAGACTTCAGCACTCCTTTTCAATATACTTATGAATGTTGGAATAGATGAGACATTCCTTAAATTGATAGAAGCCATCTACAACAAACTTACAGCCAATATCATTTTGAATGGGAAAAACCTGAAACCATCCCTGCTTCAAACTGGACCCAGACAAGGATGATTTAACTATCACCACTACTATTCAACATACTGCTGGAAATCCTAGCCAAAGATATCAGACAAGACGAGGATATCAAGGGGACAGAGGAAGTCAAATTATCACTCTTTGCTAATGATATGATTTTATACCCAAAAAACCCCAAGGACTCAACCAAGAGACTCCCAGAATTGATAAATAGATACGGCAACATTCAGGGTATAAAATCAATGTACACAAATCAGTACAGCCTCTATATATGCCAACAATAGCCAAGCTGGGAGTAAAATCAAGGACACAATTCTCTTCACAGCATCAAAGAAAATGAAATGCCTTCAAATATATTTAACAAAGCACGTGAAAGATCTCTATAAAGAGAAACACGAAATGCTGAGAAAAGAAATTGGGGAAGATGTTAATAAAAAGAAGAACATACATAGTATCATGCTAATAGCTCAGAGGAATCAACATTGTTAAAATGTCTATCCTACCCAAAGTTATCTACAGACTCAATGCAATCCCCACTCAAATACCAATATCATATTTTGCAAATCTTGAAAAAATAGCTCTATGCTTTGTATGGAATTATAAGAAAGCATGAGTACCCAACACAATTCTACAAAATAAGAACAAATCAAGAAGCATCACTTTACCAGACTTCAGGCTATACTACAAGTCTATAGTGATCCCAACAGCATGACACTGGCATAAAAATAGAGACACAGACCTATAGAAGAGAAGAGAGTGTCTAAAGATCAAACCAACTTCATACTGCCACCAACTCACAATGGATAAAAGATTTAAACTAAAAATATAAAACTATAAAAATTCTAGAAGAAAATATGGGGAAAACTCTTAATGATATCAGCCTAGAAAAAGAATTTATAAAGACCCCAAAGGCAGCAACAACAAATCACAGTAACAACAAAAATAAATAAATAGGACCTGATCAGGTTAAAACATTTCTGCACAGGCAAGGACATAATCAATAAAGCAAAGACACAACCTACATTTGCATGCTACACATCTGACAAAGGGCTAATAACCAGAATCTACAAAGAACTCAATACAAATAACAAAAGATCAAACAACTACTCCTTTAAAAACTGGGCAAGAGACATGATCAGAAGCTTTTCTTTTTTTTTTTTTTGAGACAGAGTCTCACTATGTCGCCCTTGGTAGAGTGCTGTGATGTCACAGCTCACAGCAACTACAAACTCTTGGGCTTAAGCGATTTTCTTGCCTCAGCCTCCCGAGTAGCTGGGACTACAGGTGCCTGCCACGATGCCCAGCTACTGTTTTTGTTGCAGTTGTCATGTTGTTTGGCAGGCCCGGGCTGGGTTCTAACCCGCCAGCCCAGGTGTATGTGGCCAGTGCCCTAACTGCTGAGCAACAGGCGTTGAGCCAATCAGAAGCTTTTCTCATGAGGACAGACTAATAGCCAATAAACACATTAAAAAAAATGCTCATTGTCCCTAATTATCAGAGAAATCTAAGTCAAAACCACATTGAGATATCCTTTAGCCCGGTGAGAATGGCCCTATATTACAAGGTCCCAAAGCAACAGACGGATGGAGAGAGAAAGGAACACTCATACACTGTTGGGGGGACTGCAAACAAATACAACCTCTATGGAAAGTAGTATGGAGATTCCTCAAAGAACTAAAAGTAGACTTACCATTTGATCCTGCAGTCCCACTAGTAAGTATTTACCCTCCCCCAAAAAGACATTTGTACCCGAATGTTTACTATAGCACAATTCACAACTGCAAAAATGTGGAAAAACCCAGTAGGCTTGGGTCTTACTCATGTGCTCTTCAATACATGAATGAGTTAATAAATTGTGATATATGTATACCATGAAATACTGTTAAGCCATTAAAAAGATAAGAGATTTTGTATCTTTTGTGAAGTATCAAAAGAATGGAAAAACAACCACATGTTCTCAGTACTAAATTGGAACTAGTAAATTAACGCATGTTCACATGAGAGAAACAACTCGAAAAAATTCAAGGAAGGGTTAGGAGAAGATGGGTAAATTCCCACCCAAAAGGTACACTGCATGGGTATACTGCACACTTCCCAGGTGAAAGACAAACCTACACAACTTGGACTTCAACCCTACAAAATCAAACTATATAACCCAGTCATATGTACCCCCATATTTTTCTTTTTGCAGTTTTTGGCCAGGGCTGGGTTTGAACCTGCCACCTCCAGCATATGGGGCCGGCGCCCTACCCCTTTGAGCCACAGGCGCCACCCTGTACCCCCATATTAATCTGAAATTTTTTTAAAAAAAGAATTCTAAATAAAAATGGGTGAAGTATACATATGACTGACAACTTAAAAGAAAATACAAAGGATTTTAAATATTTCGAAATATGTTCAGGTTTACTTATAATGAAAGAGCAGCAACTATACTGACAAATTGTTTTCTTACCTATCAGACTGTCAAAAAGTTGGAAAATTTGGTAACACTCTGTAGACAAGTATGGGGGGGAAATAACACTTTCATCTACTGATAGTAGAAATGAAAGTTCAAACAATCTCTTTAAGGCTATTTGTCAAAACCCATCAAAATGATAAATGCATATTTTTCATGTAGCAATTCTACTTCAAAGAAATTATCCTGGAAATATACTTCACATATGTATAAACTAAATATGTACAACTTTTTTTATTACAGCATTATTTTATGTAAAGGTAGAAATTTAGAGGAAACTAAACGTCCATCCATAGAAAGTTTGTTAAATAAATTATAGTACATCCATACAGTGCCATTAGTAATGAACAACAGTGAATGAAGAAATCCTTTAAAGGGATTCCAAAATATATCAACTGAGAAACAGGAAAAAAGGTAGTAAGGAATGCTAAGGTTTGTGTTGAAACACATGCACGCACGCACACACACACAAACATATTTTTGCTAGAATATGTATTATGCATCTGTCTGGAAGAATACAAGAAAGGAGGTAAATATATGCTTCTATACATGTAGACTATTTCAGGAAGAATATAGTATAAGTGAGCAATAGTGGGAAAAGAGGATACACGTTATATATAAACATTTAAAACACCCACCAAAATATAGGCAACCAACATTTAGAGTGATCAAATTTTTATGATTACTTTCTGAAAACAAAAGTGAAACCAGTATCAACCACAAGTATAAGACCTGATACTCTGTACAATATTTTTTAAATGATAAATTTGAAATATAATTTTTATTGCTTGGCTATTGTTAGATGTTAAAAATAAAATGGAATAATGTTGATTATTTGTACTCTGTACTTTCAAAAAAAGATGAATAATAGCATCTCTTTTAATAACAGCATTTCTTACTTAAGCAATTGTCAGTAATTTTCTTATAGTCTCTTTCCAATGATTAAGGGGTAAAAAGAGAAAAGAAATTCTTCCTTTTCTTAACAGATATACATTATATGTTCATTACAGTAGCATATCTTTCAACTCAAAATTGTCACTTTGTGTATCACATAAATGGAATTATACCTTCCAAGTCCATGTACTATACTAGTTCATTAAAATTTTAGTAAAAGACAGAAGAGGCAAAGGAATATCAGTTCAAACACATTGGCAATTAACAAGGCACTTTTCAGAAATGGCAAGAAAAGCGCTACCAAAAGATACAATCGTACTAACTTTAAAATTTAAAAAACAAAATATGCAGAGCAATTTTAACAAGCTACCTACTGCAACAATAGTTCTAATTACTAACTGCGAATTGAGGAATGAGGAAGAAACTTTGATGGCATTTCAGTAGAACTTACTGGTAGGGAAGAGAATATATGTGAGAAGCGGCCTCAGAACACCTATACTTTACCTTCTTCTGAAGAACATTAACTTTCCGCTCCTTCACATCCAGCATGTCCTTGAGGTCATGTATCTCTCCAGCTTGTGTCCCCTTCTCCTCTGCCATATCTTGAATCTGTTTGGTCTTTTTATTTAGCATGGTTTCTTTTTCTTCCAAACGCAATCGGAGAGCATCCACCTACGAATATTAAGATTTTTAAAGTGATTAATTACATTCTTTTCAAATAGATGTGTTATGAAGAGGTTATAAAGAGTTTTGGGCCCAGGATGAAGGAGGGAGGAAAAAGGGAGGGGAGGAGAGGGGGGACATCAGACTGAGGGAGAGTGAATGGTGGGATCACACCTATGGTGCATAATGCAAGGGTACATGTCGCATCTATTAGTATAGAGTATAAATGTCTTAACAAATAATTAAGTAAACGAGATGAGGTATATATTAACCAGTGTGATGTAAGCATTCCTAATTCTATATGAAATCAACACATTGTAGCCCATAAATGCATTAATGTATACATGATCTATGTGTTTATGATTTAATTTTTAAAAAAGGAAAAGACAAAAGGAATTTTGTCCTTTCTATACAAGTAGTATAATCTAAAACCGTGTTTCTCAAAATTTAGGTGTATCAGAATCACTGGTAGGGTTAAGAGAGACTGCCAGGCCCAGCAACCATTTCTGATTCAGCAGGGTTGGAGATCAAAATTCGTATTTCTAACAAGTTCCCAAGTGAAGTTACATTCTTTTAGAAAATCTAAAATTAGGGGGAGAAGAAACAAAATCAAAACACCAAAGCACAACATTTTGTTGTATCAGGTAATAATACAATCTAGCCATAGGCTATGGTGGTCTTAATGCACTTAGATGCGTTACACAAGGCAAAAGCAAAGATCTACTTTTAGATGCCAAGACTAACCACCTACAGTCTGGTATCTAGTTCCTTTTATCCCTGAAGTTTAACAGCT
The DNA here is from genome assembly GCF_027406575.1 of Nycticebus coucang. Classification (NCBI taxonomy): domain Eukaryota; kingdom Metazoa; phylum Chordata; class Mammalia; order Primates; family Lorisidae; genus Nycticebus; species Nycticebus coucang. The sequence continues at coordinate 58,948,303 of NC_069791.1, read as the reverse complement.
TTTGTTAGATAAGACAGTTAAGGATATTTATTTCAAAATCCATTCATTAAGCTTTTAGCACCTGTGAATATTCACACATCATTTTTTATTTGTTTGTTTTCTGCCAAGGACTAATAACTCCTGAGATAGTTAAACATTTAATTATAGTAAATTAGGAAGATAGACTTCTTCCGTGTAAGACAGTGCTGTTCAACAAGAATATGATTTGTCATATCAGTAAGCCACTTATAGAATTTTTTATTACCACATTTAAAAGTGAAAAAGAAACAGATAAAGTTAACTTAAATAATATTTTTAAAACAATAGAGATGGGGATCTCGCACTGCTGCCCAAGCTAGAGTACAGTGAGTGGTGCTTTCCAGGTCACTGTAACCTGGAACTCCAGGGCTCAAGCTATCCTCCTGCCTCAACTTCCAAAATAGCTAGGACTACAGGCGTGCACCACTATCCCTGGCTAATTTTACTTTTTTTTTTTTTGTACAGACAGGCTTTTCTTGAACTCAGGGCTTCAAGCAATCCTCCCACCTCAGCCTCTCAGTGTGCTGGGATTATAAGTGTAATCCAGTGCACTTAGCCTTAAATAATATTTTAATCTAACATATACGTTCAAGCATATAATCCATATTAAAAAACTATTAACATGCTACTTTACGTTCATGTTTTCATCCTAAGTCTTCGAAGTCCAATGTATATTTCACATTTACATTTCACACCTCAGTTTGGGCTGGCCACATTTCAACTGCTTAATAACCACATATGACTGGTGCTGACCACACTGGACAATATAAATCTAAGAAATTAACTACATTTTTCTATAGAAACAGCTCTTTAACTTATGCTATATAACTTTTTCTTTATGACTGTGAATTAACCCACATAGAAAAAATGATAATGTGATTAACGTTTCATATTTAGAGCATATTCAAACCCTCAGGAAGATCTAATATAGATTGAACATCCCAAATCCAAAAATCTGAAATCCAAAATGCTCCACAACCCAAAACTTTTTGAACACTGACATCATGCTTAGAGGAAATGCTCATTGCAACATTCTGAATTTTTGGACTATGTATGTTCAACAAGTGTAAGTACAATGTAAATATTCCACAATCTTAAAAATGTGGGCGGCGCCTGTGGCTCAGGGAGTAGGGTGCCGGCCCCATATGCCGAGGGTGGCGGGTTCAAACCCAGCCCCGGCCAAACTGCAACAAAAACATAGCCGGGCGTTGTGGCGGGCGCCTGTAGTCCCAGCTGCTCGGAGGCTGAGGCAAGAGAATCACTTAAGCCCAGGAGTTGGAGGTTGCTGTGAGCCGTGTGACGCCACGGCACTCTACCGAGGGCGGTACAGTGAGACTCTGTCTCTACAAAAAAAAAAAAAAAAAAATGTGAAATCTAAAATGCTTCTGGTTCCAAGCCTTTCAGGTAAGGCACACTCAATCTGTATCATATCTTCATTCAGATACAAGGTATCGGTGTGTGAAACAGTGGTATTTACTGGTCAGTAATTATGAAAAATTTCTTAGGAGACTAGTCTTATTTTAGACTGCTATAATCATACGACATCAGGTACTTACAAATTATGTTGGACTATGCCAGAAAGGAAAAACATATTGCCATATTGCACTGTGCTAAACTCCATTTCTGCCAACCAGTTCTATGCCACAAGTCTCACCAAGTCAAAAACTAGGGAAGCAATCTTCATCACAAGTTCAACAATGACCCCTCAACACACACTTTCACTTCTAATTTATCTCTATTCTACTTTAATAAATGATAGTCTGGAAGGATCCACCTGAGAACTTTCAAATTCTGAAAATCTTTTTTTCTGAATCACAAAACACTGTTCTTTTCTTTATCCTATACCAACTAAATCTACTCTTTGTTCACAGCATAACCTCTGATCTGTCACCTCTATCTTTTTCATATTCACCTCTATTCTGGTACTATTTGCTTTTTCCCGTAGCCTAAGTAATCATTTCAAATACAGTCTCACATTATCTCATTGTATTAAACAGACCTGTTTTACTTTCTTTACTTTGGTCTTAACAGTTTCCTTCTATACCCTCAGACTTTTCAACCTTCCCGTATGTGAGGTCACATGCATTCTTATCAACCATACACAGGGGATCACCCTTATCGGTGGGGAATACATTACAAGACCACAGTGGATGCCTGAAACTACAGATAGTATCAAACCATACACACACACACTCTCAATGTTTTCTCCTTTACATACATACTATGATAAAGTTTAATTTATAAATTGGGCATAGTAAGAGATTAACAATAACTAATAATAAAATAGAACAATCTTAACAATATGCCAGCATCACTATTCTTTTTTTGTGTGATTTTTGGCCAGGGCTGGGTTTGAACCTGCCACCTCCGGCATATGGGACCGGCGCCCTACTCCTTTGAGCCACAGGCGCCACCCCAGCATCACTATTCTTATCCTTTGGGGACATTAGTAAGCAAAATAAGGGTTACTGGAGCACAAGGACTGAGACACCAAGACAACTGATCTGATAACCAAGATGGTCACTAAACAACTAAGAGGCAGGTATATACAGCACGGATGCGCTGCACAAAGGGAGAATCCACATCCCGGGTGAGATGAAGTGAATGATGAGAGATTTCATCACACTGCTCAGAATAGTTCACAATTTAAAACTTATGAATTAGGCTGGGCACCGTAGCTTACGCCTGTAATCCCAGCACTCTGGGAGGCAAAAATGGGTTGATTGCCTAAGCTCAGGAGTTCGAGACCAGCCTGAGCAAGAGCGAGATCCTGTCTCTAAAAATAGCTGGGTGTTGTGGCACATGCCTGTAGTCCCAGCTACTCTGGAGGCTGAGGCAAGAAAAATCACATGAGCCCAAGAGTTTGAGATTACTGTGAGCTATGATGCCATGGCACTCTGGGGCGACCAAGTAAGACCCTGTCTCAATTTTTTTTTGTTGTTGTTGCAGTTTTTGGCTGGGGCTGGGTTTGAACCTGCCACCTCTGGCATCTGGGGCCAGCACCCTAAGACCCTGTCTCAAAAAAAACATACAAATTGTTTACTTCTGAAATTTTCCATTTAATATTTTTAGACCATGGTAGACTAAAGTAACAAAAACTACCGGAAGTAAAACCACAAATAAGGGGGGACTTCTTTATACAATACACTAAAAATCCTCACAGTTCTAGCCTCAGTTGTCATATTTTCCTCCCCAGCATTCTCCCTGCGGAAAATTTCAGACTCTTCCATCGCTATGTGGAAAACTGGGACTTGGAAAAGGTGGTAGATCCAAGATCTCTAGCTACAAATGAGTGACAGAGCCAGGATTTAAGACTAACTGGTCTGTCTCCAGATTCTACACTCTTACCACTAATTCTCACTTGTAACATATAACACTGCAAAGTAGCTAATATTATCTCTATTATAAAGATGATAAAACCAAGACTCAGAGGAGTTAATTTATACCATATTATAGAACTAGCAATTAAAAGGACAGGAATACAAAGGGTAGATATAACTCAAAAGATTATAATCTTTTATCATATACCAAAGGATATGAGCATAAAAGGAACAGAGGTAATACAGAGGAAGGGAAAGCTCTCTGCTGAACAACACATCAAAGCAGTCAGGAGAGGTTTCTGAAAGAAACAATGTCTAAATTGGGTTTTGAATGAGGAAGAGGACTGTATTAAATATAAAAGGGAAGGCACCTAAATGCCCATCAACCCATGAATGGATCAATAAACTGTGGTATATACACATCATGGAATATTATTCAGCCATTAAAAAAGATGGAGACTTTACATCGTTTACATTTACCTGGATGGAGTTGAAATACCTTCTTCTTAGTAAAGTATCACAAGAATGGAAAAATAAGTATCCAATGTACTCCATACTAAAATGAAAACAATATATAAACAATTACATGCTCATAAGAATAATAAAATACCATTATGGTCCAGTTCAGGGGTAGAGTGAAGCAGTAGGGAGCATGTTTGGCATAAGGAAGGAGGGCATGAGGCGGGAATCTCACCTAATGTGCACCTTGTGAGGGTGCATAACATGCCCCCTAGGTGAGGGGCTATCCTGCAAATAAAACTTTACCCTGGAAGTTAGAACAATGGAACCTAAAAATTGTACCCTTATACTAATTTGAAAAAATAAAAAAATAGCACTTTTCGAGGAAAACACGGTGGCAGGTTCCGCAGAGGCGCACTGTGCTCGCTTCTGCTCCTGACTCACCACTGTTCACTCTCACCAAGGAACACATTGGTCAGGAAGCTGCACTACAGCCATGGCTTTTAAAGATACTGGGAAAACACCTGTGGAGCCAGAGGTGGCGATTCACGGAATTAGAATTACTCTCACCAGCTGCAACATAAAGTCCCTGGAAAAGGTGTGTGCTGACTTGATCAGAGGCGCAAAGGAGAAGAATCTTAAAGTGAAAGGACTAGTTCAGATGACTACCAAGACTTTGAGAATCACTACAAGAAAAACTCCTTGTGGTGAAGGTTCTAAGACTTGGGATGGCTTCCAGATGAGAATCCACAAGCAACTCATTGACCTGCACAGCCCTTTCGAGATTGTTAAGCAGATTACCTCCATCAGTATTGAACCAGTACTGAGGTTGAAGTCACCATTGCAGATGCTTAAATCAACTATTTTAATAAACTGATGACAAGTTGCTAAAAAAATAAAAATAAAAAATACTCAAAAAGGAGGGGAGGAGGAGGCAGAGAGAAAGGCACAGATGTTCTAGGGAAAGGAAATAGAATATTTTAAAATACAGAAACATGAAAGAACATGATATGCTTGTAAATTCATTTGGTCTTGCTTACATAAAGTGAAAGAAGAAAGGCAAAAGACAAGCCTGAAAAAACAGTAGATCATAAAGGTCTGGACTGCCAAACTAAGGTTCTTGAATTTTACCCTGCTTGTGAAAAGTCAGAGAAAAGACTTTTAAGCAGGTGAAAGCCCCAGTCACATTTATGCTCCAGAAAGATTATACTGGGTTGGTCATTGGAGAGCAAAGATAACTAAGATACGCACTGTCTTCTGTGAAAGTTGCAATCCAATGGAGAAGATAGCTGCATAAACAGATCACAAAAATGTATTATAGGAAGTGCTGCAAGAGAGGTAGACAGAGGGTTTCTTTTAAGTACAGAAAGGAACATTAATTTAACTCAGCTTGCTGGTCTACAACAGATGTTGGAGAAACCTGAACAAAGTAGGGAAATATGCAGAGATGGTAGGTGGCTGGTGAGAAAGAAAATGGAAGAACTCTTAAGAGCAGATACCACAAATAAGGAAGATCAGAAAGGATGTTCACTATCCTTTCACAGCTATAAACAAAGAAGTACCAGCACACAGAATAAGTGGTACACTGTGTGCGGTGCAGCTGAAGATGGAGGCCTACTCATGGAAAGCCATTAGTGTCGAGATTAGGAATCTCCACTGGGTGGAAATGAGAAATGACAGAAAAGAGAGAAAAGTGTCAAAGATGGCTTCCCAGGTTTCTGATGAAGAAGATTAGATATCTTTTTGCTTTTGAGAGAATAAGAACCTTATTTGAGGTGTGTTATTTCTTTTTTTTTTTTCATCCTGTACTAGGATAGAATGGGCAACCTCAGTAACATCTGAGGCCAATACATTCCTATCACCATAATTACTTTAGCAAACCTGGTTCCCTTAGCTCCTGCCCCATCATGCAGAGCCAGTGATCGAGTTTGCACGAGGTGTGTTATTTCTAACATGAAATGTATCTTAATAAAAGCCTTCCTGATAATTACACAAATAATGGATAATAACCTGAAAAATACCTGATAATGACAAAGGTAGAAATCCTGAAAAACCCAACTCTTAGTTTCTTAGGGTTACAATAACAAAGCACCACAGACTAGGTGGCTGAAAACAATGGGTATTTTTTTTCTCACAATTCCGGAGGTTAGAAGTCTGAAATCGAGGTGCGTGCAGGGCCATGCTCCCTCTGAGGGCTCTAAGGAAGGACTCTTCCTTGCCTCTGTCCATCTTCTAGTGTTTCCTAGCAATCCTTGTCTTGCCGATGCATCACTCCAATCTCTTCCCTCCTCACATTACTCTCTTCTCTGCGACTCTCTGTGTCCTCTCCTCTTGTAAAATAACACCAATCATTGGGTTTAGGGCTCACCTCATTCAGTATGATCTCACCTCAATCCTTAACTAACTATATCTTCTGCAGAGACCCTCTTTCCAAATATGGTCACATTCTGAGGTTTGGGTATATGCAGGACACTAATCAACCCACCAAACCTACAGCTACTAGATACCCCAAATGCCAAGTGTAACAAACTTTTCATTAAGTTCATAAACGAGCAAGCATATGCACATGTATAAATGAGTGTGCACACACAGAGACACAAAATCACTAAATGTAGGAAACAAAGACCAGAAACCCAAACTGGTAAGCTTATAACAGAAGTGATACCTGTCCACCTGCTTTTTTCTTTTACTTATTTCTGTGACCTAGAGGACCGGGTCTGGAAGAAACGTCAGTACACAGCAAACCAGATCTCGAGCAACACAAAGTCAAGTAGGAACAGAAAGCAAAATTCCAAGTCCACTTTGAGCAACTGCTCTGTATTTGGTGGAGCAGGAAACATCTGAATGTTCTAAGGTAAATGTTCCCTTACTCTCAGGAGTCTTTGGTCTCAAGACTCTTTGACACTCTTAAAAAATTATTGAGGACTCCAAATTATTGAGCTTTTGTTTATGTAAATTCTATCAATTAATATTTACTATATTCAAAATCAGAACGAAACAGTTTGTTCCCCTGTCATACTTCAAAGATCTTGAAAAAATAATACTTTGTTTTATATGGAATCAGAAAAAAACCTCAAATAGCCAAGACATTACTCAGAAATAAAAACAAAGCAGGAGGAATCACGCTACCAGACCTTAGACTATACTATAAATTGATAGTGATCAAAACAGCATGGTAGTGGCACAAAAACAGAGAGGTAGATGTATGGAACAGAATAAAGAACCAAGAAATGAACCCAGCTACTTACCGTTATTTGCTCTTTGACAAGCCAATTAAAAACATTCAGGGGGGAACAAATTCCCTATTTAACAAAAGTGCTGGGTGAACTGGCTGGTGACCTGCAGACGACTGAAACTGGACCCACACCTTTCACCATTAACTAAGATAGACTCTCACTGGATTAAAGATTTAAACTTAAGTCATGAAACTATAAAAATACTAGAAGAAAGTGCTGGGAAAACTCTTGATGAAATCAGAGAACATTTTATGAGGAGGATCCCCGGGGCAATTGAAGCAGCTTCAAAAATATACTACTGGGACCTGATCAAACTAAAAAGCTTCTACACAGCCAAGATCACAGTAAGTAAAGCAAGCAAACAGCCCTCAGAATGGGAGAAGATATTTGCAGGTTATGTCTCCAACAAAGGGTTAATAACCAGAATCCACAGAGAACTCAAACGTATAAGCAAGAAAAGAACAAGTGATCCCATTGCAGGCTGGGCAAGGGATTTGAAAAGAAACTTCTCTGAAGAAGACAGGCGTGCGGCCTACAGACATATGAAACAATGCTCATCATTTTTAATCATCAGAGAAATGTAAATCAAAACTACTTTGAGATATCATCTAACTCCAGTAAGCTTAGCCCATATCACAAAATCCCAAGACCAGAGATATTGGAGTGGATGTGGAGAAAAGTAACACTTCTACACTGCTGGTGGGAATGAAAATTAATACGTTCCTTTTGGAAAGATGTTTGGAGAACACTTAGTGATCTAAAAATAGATCTGCCATTCAATCCTATAATTCCTCTACTAGGTAAATATCCAGAAGACCAAAAATCACATCATAACAAAGATATTTGTACCAGAATGTTTATTGCAGCTCAATTCATAATTGCTAAGTCATGGAAAAAGCCCAAGTGCCCATCAATCTACGAATGGATTAATAAATTGTGGTATACGTACATCATGGAATATTATGCAGCCTTAAAGAAAGATGGAGACTTTACCTCTTTCATATTTACATGGATGGAGCTGGAACATATTCTTCTTAGTAAAGTATCTCAAGAATGGAAGAAAAAGTATCCAATGTACTCAGCACTACTATGAAACTAATTTATGGCTTTCATATGAAAGCTATAACCCAGTTATAACCTAAGAACATGGGGAAGGGGGAGAGTGAGGGGAGGGGGGAGGATGGGCAGAGGGAGGGTGATTGGTGGGATCACAAAGACGGTGCATCTTATAAGGGTACATGTGAAACTTACTAAATGTAGAATATAAATGTCTTAACACAATAAAAAATAAATAAATAAAATAAAATAACATTTTTATGAAAAGAATCCTGTATTCTACTCCCCACAAATAGTAAGAAGAATATAACTGTTTTAAATTTTTGCACATCTCTTGAATACCTGACTTACATGTGGGGGGTGGGGATTAACCAGGGACTAAATGCAGTTTTGGTACCATGTAGCAAAGATTAAAAAGAGTCTCAAAAGAATGAAACTACTTCCAAGTAATACATACACATTACAAAATAAAGTTAAATGATATTTATAGGAATACAAAATGGCCAGCATCCGAAAAGGGAAAACTCACAATGCCTGGCATCTGATTCAGATGCACTAGATGAGCAAAGAATCAAGAAAATACAACTCACAATGAGGGAAAAAAATTATTCACTGAAAATGAAACAAAAATAATGCAGGTGATAGTATTATCTCACTTACATATATAATCTAAAAAAACTGAACTCACAGAAACAAAAGTAAAATGGTGTCACGGGGGGCTGGGGACATGGGCAGGGAGAAGAACGAGGAGACCTCAGTCAAAGGATACAAACTTTCGCTTATGAGTAAGTTCTGAGGAATCTAATGTACAGCACAGTTACTATAATCAATAATGCTGCATTACCCGCATGTATAGGAGAAGTCTGCTAAGAGAGGAGACTGTTAATGTTCTCAGTACGAGAAAAAAAAAGGTAACTATGTGAGGTGATAGATGAGTTAACTAATTTGACTGTGCTAATCATTTCACTCTCTATATATACACACACACACACATATACATATGTACACCCATATACATGTACAGAGAGTGTCAAAAAAATGTATACACATTTTAAGAAAGGAAAAAAATGTATTAAAATTGTAATATTTGGCCGGGTGCAGCAGCTTACACCTCTAATCCTAGTATTCTGGGAGGTACAGGTGCGTGCATTGCCTGAGTTCAGGAGTTCCACACCAGCCTGAGCAAGAGTGAGACCCCGTTTCTACTAAAAAAAAAAAAAAAAGAAAGAAAGAAAGAAAATCCTTTTTTTTTTTTGTTTGTGGCAGGCAACCATCATTCTAACTACTCAGCAGGCTGAGGCAAGAGAATCACTTGAGCCCAAGAGTTTGAGGTTGCCATGAGCTATGATGCCACAGCACTCTACCCAGGGTGACAGAGTAATATTCTGTGTCATAAATTAATTAATCACCATTTTAAAAATAAAATAGCAATATTCAAGTCATGCTTGACTTCTGCAATTACAAGAGCTGCTCAAACGTTGACTTTTGTTCATCTTTTGTTATGGGTATACATTGAGTATTAACAATTTTAATATAGTTTTTTTCTTTCTTAAACTGTGTATACATTTTTTGGCACCCTCTGTATATATCAAAGTACAACTTGAAAGTATATATTTTTATGTGCCAGTTACACTTCAATAAAGTGACAGGAAAAGAAGCTAGATTAGGACTGAACATACAAACTTTAGAAATAAAAATATTTAAAACACTAAATTGAACTACAAGAGATGAAAACCACATGTCTAAGGTAAAATAATATATATACTGGATGAGATTAACAACAGATAAGATATTACATAAGAAAAATTTAGTGAACTTAAAAACATAACAATGGAAACTATCCACAATGAAAAGCAAAGAGAAAAAGAACAAAACAGACTAACCCTACAAAATAGCAAGAAAGTATAAAACTATTTAAAGCATAAAACTATTGATATAGTAATAAATCAACATAAGTAGGTCCACCCTTTTTATTTTTTCTCTGCCACACGTTAGAAGAATAAGAGTTGTCTTGAGCCACATACTAAATACACAAATACTAACAAAAGCTGATTAGCAAAACAAAAGGAAAAAAAAAAGGTCCATGCATACTTTTTGTGATATCCAACATCACAAATAAGCAAAATCAGCATATGGCCTAGGAACACGGGTTGGATACTCCCTGCAATAGAACATTGCAACAGAGCCCAGAAAGTAACAGGTAACATTCAGTTATACTTATTTTCTAATAAATCATATAAATTTATGATAAACCATGGATGTGGGAAAATATTTACAAATCATATATTTGATAAAGGATTTGTATCTCTGATAGACAAAGGACTTTGAAAATTCATTTTTTATGTGCAAAAGATAAAAACAGGCATTTTGCTATAGAAGACCGAGAGATGGCAAGTGAGCACATGAAAAGAGAACACTTTAGAAAAGACTGACCATGTCAACAACCAACAATATAAGGAAAATCAAACTCTGAAAACACTGGCAATGAGAGAATACAAAATAGAAAAATCACTTTGAAAAAGAGGTTAGCAGTTCCTTAAACGTTAAACACACAGACCCATAATACATGATCTAACCATTTCACTACTTAAGAGTGAAAGAAACACACGTCAATAAAAGGGTCAATGTTTGGGCGGCACCTGTGGCTCAAAGGGGTAGGGCGCCAGCCCCATATGCTGGAGGTGGCAGGTTCAAACCCAGCCCTGGCCAAAAACTGCAAAAAAAAAACAAAAAAAAGAGTCAATGTTCACAGGAGCTTCATTTGTAATAGCCAAAAATTGAGAACCACCCCAACATCAATAGGTGAATCTTAAACTGTGATATGTCCATAAAATGGAACACAATTCAGCAATAAAAAGAAACAAACTACTGATACTATAATATGGATAAATCTCAAAGTACTGATACCTGATACAACATGGATTACTGTATTCCCGGGCATTATTTTACATACGGATAACATTATTGCTTTCTAGAGTAACAAATTTAATCCATAAAAATAAAAAAAAATGATAAACATTTATATAGATACAGAATTTGTACAACCCATGTATAATGCACATGCTCATATTCACCTCAAAAATTTGAGAGGAAAGTGTGCATTATACACAGCAAAATGTGGTACTCGCAAAATAATCATGCTGAGTGAAATGAGCTATACAAAACAATATATACCACATGATTTCATAAATGTAAAATTCTGGAAAATGTAAATTAATTATAGAAATTGAAAGCAGAGCAGTGGTTGCCTGGGAATGATGGGGAAAGGGAAAGTGGAGAATGTTAGGGTGGAGCAATAGGAAAAGATTAGAAAAAGGTACAAGAAAATTTCAGGGAGTGATGGATAATGCTCATTATCTTGACTGTGCTGTTGGTTTCATTAGGTGTTCATGTCAAAATTTACCAAATAATACATTTTAAATATGTACATTTATGTTATGTCAATAAAACACTTTATTTTTAAAGGAAAATTAGAAAACATAGTGTTATGTGTAGGAATAATCCAACAGACCATGCAACAAAAATGGGAGCCCAGTCAAAGACCTACACATATGGGTACCACTGTAGTTTGAATGTGTCCCCTTCACAATTCAGGTGCTACCAGGTGTGACAGTATTAGGAGGCAGGGCCTCTCAGAGATGATTAAGCCATGAGGGCTCCTTCCTTGGAATGGGATTGAGGCCCTTACAAAAGAGGCTTCACCCAGCATTTGGTATTTGGTATTCTTGCCTTTCCGCCTTCCTCCACGTGAGGACACAGAGCTCTTTCCTCCAGAGGATGCAGCAATAAGACACTATGTTGGAAAGAGAACAGCTTTCACTAGAAACTGAACCTGCCAGCACCTTGATCCTGGATTTCCCAGGCTTCAGAACTGTGAGAAAATAAATTTCTGCTCTTAATAAATTATCTACTCTATAGTATTTTGTTATAGCAATACACACAGACCAAGACATGTATCAATCAATAAATATATAAAACAGAAGTGACACTGAAATTGGAGAGAAAAGAGAGTGTATTAAATAATACTTTTAGACAACTTCTAACTCATAGCATTCACAAAAATGAATTTGAGAGAATTAAAGATTTATATAGGAGAAGTAAATCTTTAAAACTCTTAGAAGGAAATACAGGAAAACAGTTTTAAGGCACTGAGGCATGAAAGTTTTTTTTTGAAGATATACAAAGAATATAGCATGAAGGAAAAATATTAGCAAACCCAACAATATTAAAATTTAAAACTTCTATACATCATGTCATTTTAAAGTACTTCATTATCTTATCTATATTCTTTTTTTTTTTTTTTTTTTTTGTAGAGACAGAGTTTCACTGTACCGCCCTCGGTAGAGTGCCGTGGCGTGACACAGCTCACAGCAACCTCTAACTCTTGGGCTTACGCAATTCTCTTGCCTCAGCCTCCCAAGCAGCTGGGACTACAGGCGCCCGCCACAACGCCCGGCTATTTTTGGTTGCAGTTTGGCCGGGGCTGGGCTTGAACCCGCCACCCTCGGCATATGGGGCCGGCGCCCTACTCACTGAGCCACAGGCGCCGCCCTCTTATCTATATTCTTATATCCCTAAAATATATCTTAGTAAGAACAAGCTGGGCATAGCACATGCACTTGTAGTTCCAGCTACTTGGGAAGCTAAGGCAGGAGGATTCTTGAACCCACAAGTAAGAGGGTGCAGTGAACTATGATCACACCTGTGACTAGCCACTGAATTCTGGCCTGAGTAACACAGCGAGATCCTCTCTTAAAAAAAATAGTAACAATAATACTAAGGTAAGCACTATTTGCTCTAAAGATGTTAATATTTTGTGAACTGGCCAAAATTAAATGACCCACCGTAAACTTGAATTTGCAAAATTTATGATCATTTATAACCACTCCAAAAAATTAAATACTTAATTATAATTCTAACAAAACATGCACAAGATCTGTATGCTGAAAATTAAAAAATGCTAGTGAAAACAATGAAGTAAGATTTAAATGAGTTCTTTTCTTGAATTCTATATAAAATATAAATTAAGAGTTAATATGTGGCTCATGCCTATAATCCTAGCACTATAGGAAGCCAAAGTGGAAGGACTGCCTGAACTCATGAGTTCAAGACCATCCTAAGCAAGAGTCAGACCCCATCTCCAAAAAAGCTGAATGTTGTGGCGGGTGCCTATAATCCCAGCTACTCAGGAGGCTAAGGCAAGATCACTTGAGCCCAAGAGTTTGAGGTTGCTGTTAGCTATGACACAGCACTCTACCCAGTGTGAGTAAGACTGTCTCGAAAAAAAGAGAGAGAGAGAGTAATATGTATCAAGATTATCAGCCTACTTCATTATTTTCTTTAAGGACAAGGAAAAATAAAAGCTTATTTAGTTACCCAAGATCTAAAAATATGTTTTACTGACATCAAAACTACAATAAGCCAAGCCTAGGGAGCCTAAGAGATGGTACAATAAAATTTTCCAGTTTGGCTGTCTGGATCAGCACGAAAGACCTGACGGCAAGAATCAAAATCCAGTGAGAAACAAAACTGAATGACATGACCACCACTGAGTTCTCCAATGGTGTATTCTGAGCTGCAAGATAGCAGAAGTCTTTTAAGTTTCCCTTTGTCTTTCCTCATCTATCTATTAAAAACTCTATCTTTCAGCATAATGTTAAGAGGAAAAAAAGAGAAAAAAATCAGAAACATTTTACCATGCAAAGAAAAAGGTCCAAAAATGAAATATCAGAACAGACTGAATATTGATTCAGTCAGGAAAGACCTTTGTGGAGTATGAAATTCAACAACTTAGTGCTCAAGATACCAAAAGAACCCACTGACTCTTATCCATTTGACATTCAGGCACAGCTCAAACCAGCCTGTGTCACTGCTAATCCTATCCTGACAGTATCAGATTTGGTTCCTATTAGCTGAATCCACTGGAGGGTAACAGTCACAGCAAGCAAAGAGGGTGCTTAAGTGGCACAACTTTGTGGGACATAACCACAAGAGGGACTCCACCTAACAAAATAAAATACTTTGACCTGGTTGTTAGCACCCTCTCATTAACATGAAATAAATTTACTTTAAAAAATATATATATAAGCCAGTTGTAAAGGTAATGCTATTTTAAATTCTATGTTCAAAAATAAATTTTTAAAAAAGAGGATGCTTATTAAATCCACTGACCTTTCTGCACGATTGAGGTCAAAGCCTTAGAAAAGTACATATGTCAGAATCTTAAAAATAAGTAAATCAAATACTCAATCATCTGTACTTCATTTCTACCGTCTACTTTGTGTTTTATATATAATGAGGTCTAACAATTAAGTTCGCAAACTCATTTTAGAAAAAGTGCTACATACCTCATTGCTGAATATCACTTCAGTTACCTTTGAAGAAGTCCTCTTGGGAAGCAATGCACTGATGCCAGCTCCTAGTCCACACTTTAAAGCAATTTTAAATCTCTTTTTCTGGAATGACCATCAGAGCTGCCACCACATGGCACACACAAACATGCAACAATATTGAACACCACCAAGCAAGCCACTATCACAAGTCGACACGAACACAGCTGTGAGACACTGACACAAAAAACCTTACCAAGTTCTTTGTACAGTGCTGCCAATGTAAACACACAGGGGCAAGTTCGCAAACATAATTGTCAGACCTCATATGACAACAGCTTTAATGGTCTTTCCAGAAAAAGCATTCCAAAATTGTTTTAAAGGGTGGACAAGGCACTGGCATTGGTGTGTAGCTCCCCAAGGGGAGTACTTCAAATGTGATTGCAGTGAAATTCGGCAATGAGGTATGTAACACTTTTTCCGAGGATGAGTTCACAAACTTAATTGTCATACCCCGATTGCCTAACCAATAACCAGAAGCAAAAAAACAAACTCATCTAAGAACCAACATTAGTTTACCCAATATCCCCTAAATATACCATTAAATTCTTACAATAGAGGCCAAAATCCCTGAATTTAAACCTGTAGACAAGTCTGAATTGCCTAATTTTCTTGTCTCCTAGTTCGCCCAAACATTAATTTCAGGGATCAGAATACCATAAGAAAACATCCCCCATCCCACTTCTAAATATTTCTTGCTCTGATGGTACAATATCTCCCAGGGCCCCACACTGATGCTTCTTTACCAAGGTACCTATTTAACAGATGCCCCAGCTGCACTTTTATGTTAGATCTGTAACTTTTACATTAGATCAGTTAATCAACCTGGAAATGTGCCAGTGCTGACCAGTCATAAATACCTACATGCCATTTTGAGAGAATTTCAAGAATGAGACCCACAGGAATTACTGACTGAAAAAGGTAAAGAATGAGAACTCTTGTTATAAATATACAACTTTTGGTGTAACTGTGGCTAGTGTAGGCTTTGATTTCAAAAAATTTCATTTTATAAATATTAGGGACAGAAATTGGGCAAGTCCACAGCCCTAATGATTAAATGACCTTTTCTTTAAAAAGTATTCAATTCAAATGACTTGTGTACACGTTTTCCTGGTCTACTTTTTTGTGCAATGAAGAATTTAAATGTGCTGGTCTGGAGATTCAAGATAAAAACAACCACAAAAACCACTTTGCTACTACTATATTAATTGCTCTGAATTCTACATTGATTTTTTGGATTGACGTGAACTAAATTTGTAGTAAAATTTTGCATGAGGTCCATATTTTTCAAACCACAAAAAACATATTCAGGAAAACCCTTCAAAGACTAACAGGACACAGGGTCATCCCTTTAACAGCACTCCTGGCAGAAAGAATAAGACCTTGTTTATTCATATCTACTGACTTGGAGGAACAGCATTCACCCACCTTGCCAAGCATCAAAGTCTGTGGCAAACAGTTTATGCCAATTTCAATAAAAACAGAAGGGTTTTTCTCTATAAGGTATTTTTCTACCAGTAGAAGTGAACAGAAAAATGACCACCCTGCTCTTTTGGCCTCTTAATTTTATCAAAAAACTATTAATCATCTTAACCTAGCTTAATCTTCCTTTGTTTTATATCACTAAACAGATCTATCTAAATGCACATTAGAAGTAACAATTAATTCAATGAGAAAAACTGCTTGTTTCCTATTATTTTTCTCTTGACTTTACCTATATGACATTTTCCCTTTCTAACTCTGTGATCACACATTTTTAGTTCTCTCCACTCCACTGTTACTTCTCTCTTCTCCCACCTCACCGTTTGTAACTTCCTCTGGAGAAATCAATCCAATCCCTTTATTCCTGGCCCCAACTATTTCTGAACACATCATATTCTAACAATATTTGCTATTTAAAACACATCTTCCACTGACTATTATTCAGCCTAAAATGAAATTTCTTTTTTTTTAAGGACTTTTTATTTTAAAGGACATTTTATGATCACCAAATGTGACCAAGCATTCACGCATGATGTTAAATCTAGGACAAGGTGCAGTAGCTCATGCCTATAATCCAAGCATTTTGGGAGGCCAAGGCAGGAGGACTGCCTGAGGCCAGGAGTTCAAGTCCAACCTGGACAATGTAGCAAGACCTCACCTCTATAAAATGGAAAAAAACATTAGCCAGGCAAGGTGGTACACACTTGTAGTCCCAGCTCTTTGGGACTTGGGAGGCTGAGACAAGAGGTTCACTTGAATCCAGGAATCTGAAGTTAGAGTAGCTATATACGTGCCACTGCACTCCAGCATGAGCAATGGAGCAAGACCCTTTCTCTTTAAAAAGTAAAAAAAAAGGATGTTAAATCTGACTGATGTTTTCTGCATTTTTCTTCAGTCTTTCATAAATTTTTTAAAGTTAAATAATTTAAACTCTTAATTTTAAAGCTGAGAAAAATCAAGGCCCAAATTAACTGACTTGCCTAAGATCACTAAATTTAATTTCCTATTATCACATTTCCCATTGCCAGCCTACAGACTACACACAAGTAAACCTCTGTTTGAAGCCCCATACCTGACAAAAGATGATGAGCTCAGAGGGACATCAAAATAGCCAGGGTAGAGATGAGCTATTCCATAGTACATAGTTTATCTCTACTGTTTACCAACAGAAAAGGAAGGAGAAAGGTAGGGGAGGGAGTAAGTTTTGCAAATTTATAATTTAAAAAATTAATGTTGATTATCTTCTCCACTCACTTTCCCTAGAAAATTCACAGCTAACAAAGAAGACACAGTATTGGATATGCAAAGTAATTGCAATAAGTGACATTCAGCTATGTAGCCCCAAGAGAAATGTTACCACTCTTGGTTTCTGCAAACCTGATAAAGGAAGGCAGTTACCCAAACCTACTCTGACCCCTCTAAGCAAACACATAGGCAACACTTCCTCATTCTGATGTCAGAACTAAGATCAACTATGTACAACTATATGGCAAAACTCTTAGAACCACAAAAAGGGATAATTCTGACATTGAAAGGACCCTCAAAGGTCACCCAATTCAAATTCTCATCCAAAGGTTGGCTCTCCTTATGCAATATCCCTTTGACAGAGACATCTCTAGCATTTGAATGCCTCCAGCAATAAGCAGGAATGTAATTCTTCTCTAGAGACTGTACATACTCTGATTTTAACAGGTATAGTAAAATGTTATCTCTTATCTTAAAGTTAAAAAAATAAATGTTTTTCTCTAGTTTTATGCAATCAACCCAAGTTCTTTTAGGCCACACTCTCTTTTACACTAATCACCATTCAAATAACATGCAGCTAAGAGCGCTTCTTTTCCAAGCTACACTTAAGTTGTTCCTTAATATGCCATGTTTTCAGGCTATGCACCTAAACATGTTTAAACATGAAGTATGATGACCTCTTTTTTATTCTAAACACTTCTAAAACAACCCAAAATTGCATGAGGTTTATGGGGCATGAGAAGGTAATCCCTTGGCAGCCACTCTATAGACATTAAGCAATTATTTAAATAGATTGTTCTGCTTTGTTTTTTGGGGGTGGGTAAGTGTGGGTAGGTAAGTAGGTATGTTTGTAAGGGAAGAATAACCAATAAATATTTTTATATCCATCCTGTTAAATTTTATCTTACTAGATTTAGTCCATTACTCCCTAAGGCTATTTTGGAATGCCGACTTTCTTTTCTAACATGGACATTACCCCCTCATGCTTATATTTTTTTCCCATCCAATTCATTAACGAAGGAAGAGTCAAGTTTATAGATGCTACCAAAAACTTAGCATGTAGGTCATCAAATACCAACCACCTTAGCAAAAAGCCATGTTACAGTCATGAAGAAACCTAACTATAATCTTTTCCAGCTTACATTCCTCCACCTTAAATACATTGTTTTGAGACTGCCTATACAAGTACAGATCTACTCTATCTCCTATATATTACCAATCTTCCAGTATAGAAATCCTACCAAAGAATATATAATTAGTCCGAGATGACTCGATTTTAATGTTAGGTCTTGGTGATCACTGCTACTACTTCAAGGTCCTAACAAAACTTTCCTCCAATATTCTCATCTAAAATTCCATGTAGGAAAAAGATTAGGTTGTGCATAAATGTGGGAATCTTTCTTTCCTGGTTGAAGAGCAAAATAACATTTACTCAAAGCCAATCTCAGAAATCTCTCATATTTTTATGACTTCTCAGTGATGATCAACAACAAATGAGTAATTTTATTTGTACCTGGCATTTAATATGTCTTAGCCAAAAGACAATTTTATAAAATTTCTCAAACTGGGAAACCTGATAAAATGTAGACTGTGATTAGGCTCAAAATTTTCTACTTCTAAAAAGCTCTTAGGTGAGTCAATGATGTTGGTCTTTGGACAACATTTTGAGTAGCAAGGTTATAGATCTCTTTATGCTTTCTTTTTATTTTTTAGAGACAGAGTCTCACTTTATCGCCCTTGGTAGAGTGCTATGGCATCACAGCTCACAGCAACCTCCAACTCCTAGGCTTAGGAGATTCTCTTGCCTCAGCCTCCTAATAGCTGGGACTACAGGCGCCCACCACAACACCCGGCTATTTTTGTTGTTGTTGCAATTTGGCCCAGGCCAGGTTCAAACCTACCACCCTCGGTATATGGGGCCAGCACCCTACCCACTAAGCCACAGGCGTCGCCCTCCTTATGCTTTCTTATAATTTTTCTTTTCACATACCTTGGGCTTCATTTTCTTTTTTTTTTTTTTTTTTTTGTAGAGACAGAGTCTCATTGTACCACCCTCGGTAGAGTGCCGTGGCATCACACGGCTCACAGCAACCTCCAGCTCCTGGACCTACGTGACTCTCTCGCCTCAGCCTCCCGACCAGCTGGGACCACAGGCGCCCGCCACAACGCCCGGCCATTTTCTGTTGCAGTTTGGCCGGGGCTGGGCTTGAACCCGCCACCCTCGGCATATGGGGCCGGCGCCCCACTCACTGAG
Source organism: Nycticebus coucang (assembly GCF_027406575.1). Taxonomy (NCBI): domain Eukaryota; kingdom Metazoa; phylum Chordata; class Mammalia; order Primates; family Lorisidae; genus Nycticebus; species Nycticebus coucang. The sequence goes on along the minus strand of NC_069791.1, from coordinate 58,928,844 downwards.
CCACAGGTGCTGCCCTGGGCTTCATTTTCATTTTGCCCTTGTTGCCACTGTTGAAATACATAATCTACCCTCTGCAGTGTGAAGATCTTCTTGTCAAGGAAAACAGAAACAATCTAAATACAGAATTTCATATGCTCTATCATTTACCAACACAAACAAGCAAAAGCTCTTCCTTTTATGATCTTTCCCTGAAATTCCTCTTTACTGAACAAACCTCAATTGACTTTGGAGTTTGGCGTTAATGACATAATTACTGTAAGGTCTGTGCCAATATCTCATATTGCTATTTGATTATATTTTCCTACTTGTTATATTAATGTCTTTTTGTCCATTATTCACTCACTCCTTCCTTCTGGATGTAATTTCCTTTTTTCCGAAGTACATCTTTTCCATAGAGATGCATGGGTAGTAAACTCTGAGTTTGTGTTAGTCTGATAATACGTCTTTATTCTACTTCAACTAAAGAATGGTGACAGGTTAGGTGGATACAGAATTCTGAGTTGCCAAGGGTTTTCACTAAACTATGAAAATTTTACTCTAAAGTTTTCACTAAACTTTGAAGATTTTACTCTATCATATTCTAACTACTATTGTTGTTATTAAAAAGACCGATGTTGGTCTAATTGTTAATCTTTTGTAGGTAATCTATCTTTTCTTCTTAGCTGGTTTTAAGATCAGTATATCTATGGTTTCATTATGATGTATGATGGTATGGATATTTTTCTGCTCACTAATAATTAGCTATTGAATTGAAAGATCCATTTCTATCATCAAATCAGAAAAATTCTCAGCAATTATCTCTTTTGAAATTGCCTCCCATTATCTCTGTCCTCTACTTCTGAAACTCTCATTGATAGAAATCAGACTCTATTTCCATAGCACTCTTTAATGTTTTTTATCTTTTATCATCGCTCTTTGAGTAATATCTCATCAGATCTATGTTTTGATTCACTATTAGTAATTAGACCTCAACTCTCTCTAATGTGCTGCTAAATGAATATATGGGGTTTTTCATTTTAGTTACTATATACTTCATGTCTAAAATCCTGTTTTTGGCCTTTTTCAAACTGCCTAGTATATTTATAGTATCTTGCTTTTAACCCATGTTTTAAATACTTTCTTCATGTATTTAATGATAATAGTTACTTAATATTTACTGAATGTTACTATGCGCACACATTAACTCATTTGATTCTTAAACACTTTATAAGGTGATGCTATTATTTTTGAGGCATAAAAAGTATATATTTTTACGGCACTAAGGGGCAATGCCAAGATTCAACAACACAATACTAAACAGCTAATGCGACACTTTGTTATACTGCATCAACTTTCATTCTCAGAAGTCCTAAAACAATATCCCAGTAAGTTTTATCTGATCATCCATTCTGGAGAGCGCTCCCACACTTAACAGTTAGTCCTCATTTAATTATTTAATTTATAGTCTCATTCTATTATCCAATGTTCCAATTAGGGGTAGATTATAACCCACAAGTAATTAATTTGGATTTATAAATTCATTATAAGCAGGGCTTTTATTTGTGGGAATCTGCCGATAACATGGAGAAAGTATGTCTCTTGAGAGGAGTTATGCCTATGCAAACTCAAATTCTAGTAGTAGGAAGAACTTTTTCTAGTGTCGCCTTTCTCAGGGGAGTCCTAGTCTTGTGCCATTGTCTTGGCTCCAAATCTCTACCTCACTTAGAACCAAGATCTACCTCTGTCTACATGTCACCATTAAAATTTAGTCTCTCAGGCTCAGCACCCATAGCACAGTGGTTACGGCACCAGCCACATACATCAAGGCTGGTGGGTTCGAAAAATGATGACAACCGGGTGGGGCCTTAGTGTATGTCACACTTTATGGGGGCAAGACATGATTGCAAGAGGGACTTTACCTAACAATTGCAATCAGTGTAACTGGCTTATTGTACCCTCAATGAATCCCCAACAATAAAAAAAAAAAAAGAAAAATGATGACAACCTCAACAAAAAATAGCCAGGCACTGTGGCAGGCGCCTGTAGTCCCAGCTACTTGGGAGGCTAAGGCAAGAGAATCGCTTAAGCCCAAGAGTCTGAGGTTGCTGTGAGCTGTGACACCACAGCACTCTACCAAGTGCAACATAATAGGACTCCGTCTCAAAAAAGAAAAAGAAAAAATTAGTCTCTCAGTTACCAAAAATAACAAGTCCTCAGAACATCCCCAGTGTAGAGTCCTTCTTAACAGGTACTCATTCTTAGAAGACAGGAGAAAAAAAAATATGCCTATCAGATAAGCCAAATCAACTCTAAGAATAAGTATGACAATAGACATTATATCCATTATAACTACATAGTAATTAGTGTTTCAAAGCTTTTATTCCTATGGAGAAAGAACTAAATTTCTCTTATTTCTCAATTTACTTAAAACTACCATTAATCCATAAAAAGTGCTATTCTTGTTTTATTTTATTTTTCCATTTATGTCCAATATCCATTCTTCCTTTAATATGCCACTAGTATAATGTATTTAATATGTTACTATGTTATTGAATATGATGTGTCTTAGAAATACAGAGGGTAATTTTTACTTTTTTTTTGTAGAGACAGAGTCTCACTTTATCGCCCTCAGTGTGCCGTGGCCTCACACAGCTCACAGCAACCTCCAACTCCTGGGCTTAGGCGATTCTCTTGCCTCAGCCTCCCGAGTAACTGGGACTACAGGCGCCCACCACAACACCTGGCTATTTTTTTGTTGCAGTTTGGCCGAGGCTGGGTTTGAACCTGCCATCCTCAGTATATGGGGCCAGTGCCCTACTCACTGAGCCACAGGCAATCACCCCCTCTGGGGGTGATTTTTATATTCAAATGTTTTTAACTTACACTCCATCCTGTTCTTTACTGTTAAAAAATATTTATCCGTGATCCAAGATATACATATGTGATAAAAATAGGCAAGACACCTCCACACAAGACCAACAGAATTCCATCGTACTTATTAATTTCTTAATAAACGTGAATGGCTTGAATTCCCCACTGAACCTGGCTGGCTGATTGGATAAAAAAGCAGAAGCCACATATATGCTATCTTCAGGAAACATCTAACTCTCAAGAATAAATCACAAATCAAGGTGAAGGGTTGAAAACAATATTTCAGGCAAATGGAAACCAAAAGAAAGCAAGATAAGCAATCTTTTTTGAAGACATAATTAACGTTAAAGGAATTAAAGTAAAGAAAGACAAAGATGGACACTACATACTGGTCAAGGGAACAATACAAGAAGAAGACATTAATTCTAAATATTTAGGCACCCAACATTAACATCCCTGGATTTATAAAACAAATCCTTCTCGATTTGTTGAACAATACAGTAACAAACAACACTGTAATACATTCCACTGACAGAACTGGACCAATTCTCCAAGTAGCAGCAAAACACAAGACCAGAAAAAGTGGACTCAATAGATAGATATACACAGAACATTTCACCCCAATATTACTTAATACCTGTTCTTCTCTATTAGGCTATTATAAATAATACTCCAAGATCAATCGTATCCTAGGACACAAATTGAATAATCACAAATTTAAAGAATAGAAATTATACCCTTTATTTTCATATAATACAAAAGAATAAAAACAGAATTCAATTCCAACAGATTCCACACATTCCCACATGAAGTCACAGAAACTAAACAACTTTTTGCTCAATGATACCTGGGTCAAAGAGGTGATAAAAAAGGAAATCACTAAATTCCTTGAACAAAACAACAATGAAACCACAAGCTATCAAAACCTCTGGGATTCCATAAAAGCAGTCTTAAGAGGAAAATTTATCACATTAAATGCCCACATCCAGAAGACTGAAAGAATGCAAATCAACAATATAATAAAACATCTCAAGGAACTGGAAAAGAAAGAGCAATCTAATTCCAAACCTAGTAAAAGAAAAGATATAAAAAAATCAGATCAGAACTAAATGAAATCAAGAACAAAAGAACCAACTGGAAGATAAACAGATCAAAAAGCTGTTTTTTTAAAAGAAAATCTACAAACAGAAAAGTAAGATCTCTAAGAAGTTCAATCAAAAACAAAAATGGAGAAATTACAACAGATACCACAGAGATACAAAAGACCATCACTAAATACTATTAAAAAAACACACTATGCCCAGAAATTTCAAAACATGGAGGAAATGGACCAATTCCTGAAATCATACTACCTTCATAGACTCAACTAGGAAGAAATAGAACTTTTGAAAAGACCAATATAAAAGACCTAAATTTCAGCAATAAAAAATATTCCAACCAAAAAAAAAAGTCCTGGACTAGATGGTTTCATACAGAATTCTATCAAACCTTCAAAGAAGAGCTCATACATATATTGCAGAACCTATTCCAAAACACTGAGAAGAACCCCCCCAACTCCTATGAAGCAAATTTCACCCTTATACCAAAACCAGGAAAAGGACTTAACAAAAAAATAAAACTACAGACCAATATCGTTAATCAAAATTGACACAAAAATGCTCAATAAAATTCTAGCAAATAGAATTTGGCTATAAATCAAAAAATAATATATCACGATCAGGTGGGCTTTATCTTAGGGATGCAAGGCTGGTTCAACATACACAAATCCATAAACATAATTCACTATATAAACTGAAGTAAAAACAAAGACCATATGATCCTTTCAATAGACACGGAAAAAGCATTTGACAAATTTCAGCATCCTTTTTTTGATAAAAACACTTAAGAAAACAAACTTTCACGTGAAGGCTATAACCCAACTATAGCACAAGAATATGGGGAAAGGGCCAAGGGAGGGGAAGGGAGAGAGGAGGTCGGGGTGGAGGGAGGGTAATGGGTGAGGCCACACCTACCATGCATCTTAGAATAGGTACAGGCAAAACTTACTAAATGCAGAATACAAATGTCTACATATAATAACTAATGCCATGAAGACTACGTTGAACAGTTTGATGAGAATATTTCAGATTGTATAGGAAACCAGCACATTGTACTCCCTTGATTGCACTAATGTACACAGCTGTGATTTAACAATAATTAAAAAATAAATAAATAAATAAATAAAAAGAAAAAAAGAAAACAAGCACAGATGGGACATTTCTTAAAACTGACAGATGCGATTTACGACAAACCCACAGCCATTATCAAACTGAATCGAGAAAAACTAAAGCATTTCATTGGAACCAGACAAGGATGCCCACAATTGGCCACTACTGTTTAACATAATGCTGGAAGTCCTAGTCAATTCAATGAGGCAAAGGAAGGATATGAAGGGAATGCAAATGGGGAAAGGGAGGTCAAACCATCACTCTTTGCTGATAATACAATTATCTATACTTAGAAAATCCCAAGGACTCAACTACGAGACTCCTGGAAGTGATCAAGAACTACAGCAACTTCTCAGAATATAAAAGCAATATTCAGAAATCACTAGCTTTCATATATATACTGAGAACCAAATCACAGATACAATAGCACCAAAGAAAATTAAATACCTTGGAATTTACTTAACAAAGGACATGAAGGATCTCTACAGAGAGAACTATGAAATACTGAGAAAAGAAATAGCAGAGAATGTAAACAGATGGAAATACATACCATGCTCATGCTAAGAAGAATCAACATTGTTAAAATGTCTATACTACCCGAAGTAATCTAAAGATTTAATGGAATCCCCATCAAAGCACCAATGTCATACTTTGAAGAACTTGAAAAAATAGTACTTTGTTTTATGTGGAACCAGAAAAAAAACCCAAATACCCAAAGCAAATCTACAAATAAAAAAATCTGAAGGCATCACATTACCAGACTTGAGATTATACTACCCGTGTATAGTGATTAAAACAGCACGGAATTGGCACAAAAACAGGGACATAGACCTATGGAACAGAACAGAGAACCTGGAGATGAAACCAGTCCCATAGCATCTTCTGATCTGTGATAAACCAAACAAAACCATACGTTGAGGAAAAAAATCTATATTTAATAAATGGTGCTGGGAGAACTTGTTAGCGCCACACAAAAGGTTAAAACTGCACCCATACTTTTCACCACTCACAAAAATTAACTCACACTGGATAAAAGATTTATACCTATAAAAAATCTGGAAGAAAGTGCACAAAAGACTCTTAACAACATTAATCTTCAGAAAGAATTTATGAAGAAGACCCCAGAAACAATTGTAGGGCTAACAACTAGAATCTACAAATATCTCAAACAAATCTACAAAAAAGAGCAAACACCTCCATTAAAACACAGCAAGAGACATGAACAGAATCTTTACTCATGAAGACAAATGAATCGCCAAGAAACTCATGGAAAAAATGTGCATTGTCTCTAATTATTAGAAAAACGCAAATCAAAACCACTTTGAGATAATAACCCAACCACAGTGAGAATGCCCCACATCACAGGACCCCAAAACTACAGATACTAATGTGGGTACACAAAGAGGAGAACACTTCTGCATTGTTGGTAGGCCTGTAAACTAGTACAGCCTTTACAGAAAAAAGTATGGAAAAGTCCTTAGAGAACTAAAAGTAGACCTTCCATTTGAATCCTATAATCCCATACCTAGGTATCTACCCAAAAGGATAGAAGTCATTTTACCACAAGGACATATGCACTTGAATGTTTATAGCAGCCCAATTTACAATTGCAAAGATATAGGAACAATCCCAAACCCCTTCAACACATGAATGGATTAACAACATGTGGTATGTGTATGATGTGGAATACTATTCAGCCAGAAAAAAAGATGGAGATTTTGTATACTTTGTTACAACTTGGATGGATTTGGAAAACACTCTCCTGAGTAAAGGATCACAAGAATGCAAGAGAATCGCCTAAGCCTAGGAGTTGGAGGTTGCTGTGAGCTGTGTGACGCCACGGCACTCTACCGAGGGCAATAAAGTGAGACTCTGTCTCTACAAAACAAAACAAAAAAAAAAAGAAAATACAGCCCATCCCACGTACTCAGTACTAATTTGAAACTTGTAGATTAACAACAATTGGCTCATATGAGAGAAAAATTCAACTGAATCCAAGGAGGGGACAAGGAAGAGGACAAGGGGCCAGAGGGTTTCTTCCCAGCAGGAACAATGTACAGGTACATGACATGCATCCTGTGTAGGGATATAACTACAACTTAGACCAGGAGTCCTCAAACTATGGCCCGGGGGCCACATGCAGCGGTATGAATTGTATTTGTTCCCATTTTGTTTTTTACTTCTAAATAAGATACGTGCAGTGTGCATAGGAATTTGTTCATAGTTGTTTTTTTTTTTTTTTAACTATAGTCCGGCCTTCCAACGGTCTGAGGGACAGTGAATTGGCCCCCTGTTTAAAAAGTTTGAGGATGCCTGACTTAGACATTGCCTTACAAATGCAAGCAATATGGCCTAATTGTATTAAGATAATTAAATTAATAGAAAAATAAATTGGGGGACTTATTTTCCTAATATAATATTTATTTTTAATTTTTTTCTATCTTTATACTTTAGCTTTACTATTTCATTTTGCCTTAGGTTTAATTCTTGTTAACAGTATATTTCTTTATCTTATTTTTACCCCAACTGAGATTTATATTTTAATCCAAGTTTAACTCATTTGTATTTACTGTCTTTCTCATTATTCATACTTATTTCAGCCATCTTTTCTTTACATACCATCCACTTCCTCCAATTCTTCTTTTCTATTCTCCACTAGATAAACTGAGTTTTATTCTGAAGGCTCAAAATGTATGCATTCCATTTTGATTCTCCTAGTGTAGTAAGTGCCATACTTATACTAATATTTTCTTGTCAATTTCTTTTTTTGAGACAGAGCCTCAAGCTGTCACCCCAGTTAGAGTGCCGTGGCATCACAGTTCACAGCAACCCCCAAATCCTGAGCTTAAGCAAGTCTCTTGCCTCAGCCTCCCAAGTAGCTGGGACTACAGGCACCCACTGGCTATTTTTTGGTGTAGTTGTCATTGTTGTTTGGCAGGCCCAGGCTGGATTCAAACCCATCAACTCTGGTGTATGTGGCTGGCACCTTAGCTGCTTGAGTTATAGGTACAAGCCTCCTGTCAGTTTATTAAGCTGACAGTTATCTACTGCTCCCATCACCAATGTGAGCAGTGCCAACTCACCATCTGGAATGGGGTGGTAAGAAGCAAGCCTCCCAGATCAGAAAGCCTCTAGTGTTAATCTGTACCTCTGCTCTGACAATGCTCTTTTTCTAAACCCACACTCTGCCTTGGGTATAAAGGGGATACTGAGAGAGGAAGGTGCACCCAGAGGCTTCCAGTCCACCTTGGCCACCAGGCTTGAGTATCACACCATTGCTACCCTGTAACACCTGCCCCCAGCTTTGACCCCCTAACTCCAACTGGACTGTTAAGGGGTCACCTGCTCAGTGAGACATGACAGAACAATGATCTTCCAAGAAAAGTGAGAAAGAAACACTCACTGAAAAAGATTCCAAGCCCTATCTCTATTAGTGATATCCAGTCCTCTTTTACTCTGAGAAGTTACTTAAAATAGATATAAATGTACATATAGATCATCAGCAGGCATTCTGTTTTATTCACCACCATATCCCCAGTGCTCAGAAGAGTCCTCAACAGGCATTCACAAATAAGTCTTGAATGAATGAAGAGTGCAATCGCTAAATCTTTCTCTTCTTTCATAATCTCACGTCATGTTAAATTATTTTCTCATCTCTACTAATATGAATTGTTTCCTCTTCTCCCCATGTTTCTTTGTGGCTAGTCCCCAACCTACTAATCAAATTACAGTCATAGCCTCTAGAGCATACCATAATTAGTAGAGTCAGAAAAGATGAATTCTAGTTCCAAAACTAATACCAAATAGTCGCGCAGGCCCTTCAGCATGTCACTTACCTTCTCTGTACAGATAGCACTTAGGGCATTATGATCAAGAACATAAGTTTTGAAGGTTTAATTGGCCAGTTTCTGAATGCCAGCCAGGTAGTAGTAAGTCATGTAAACTTCAATCTCTCTAAGCTTTAGGATGTCCATCTGTAAAATGTTACAACAATTCTTATTTCTTAGAAGGTTACTGAAAAGATTAACTGGGAAAATGAACAAAAATATATACACCCTGCATGGTATACACAGAAAGTACTCAATGTTAGATATTACCACACACATTTTTTAAACTATGGAAAGACTAGATGGTCTCTAAAAATACCCTCTACTCCTAAGAAAATATAACTAACTCTGTACTGAGAAAGCCAGAACTCTAATCTGAAGTGGCCCCATACCGAGGCACTGGGTGGGGACTGCCAGCAAAAGATGCACGCCAACAGCATCCCAGCCCAACATCCTAGAGGTAGGGCAGTTTTTTTACTTTGTGCTGGATGTTGATCCCTTCATCACTTCTAAAAAAGAACCATTTCTTCTTACTGTTACTAAGATATGGATGATACTGCTCCTCTACATAAAGAGAATTCTAAAACACAATTTCTAGCAAAAGAAAAAAAAAAAACTACCACTTTGAGGCAGTAAGGTCTATATTATTTTAGTTTTTTTGGTAAAATCAGCTCTGCTCTGCACATTGAGACTCATCCAGAAAGTAAATTCAATGGGAGGTCCCTAGTATGGCATCAAAGTTCAAGAACAAGAAAGTGGGAATAAAACAGAAAAATTCCCAAGACTACTATAACTAATATCAAAATTTCCAGGGTTACTAGTGAGAATAGCCCCAAGTGCCAATCAAAAGTGGTAAGCTAGCCAATAAGCACTTCCTATAATTCTCAATATAAAAGACAACAATATTTATGTTGCCCAATACACACCATTACTATGCAGAGAAAATAAAACAATAAAGATCAAATCATAGTGCTACAAAATATAAGGCATTTAAAAAAACTTTTTTTAACCCACTTAGTTTATTCAGATGAAAACTATACAATTAAAAACTTATTCTAGCCACAAAATCCTTAGGAAATTAGTATTATCATTATCCTCATTTTATAGACAAGGAAATAGAGACTTAAAATGGATAAAGTAACCCCTGTAAGGTCACGCAACTAGTAAACGTGGAGGGTTGGGTTTCAAACCTACATCTAACTCCATAGTCTATGCCTTTAACCACTATATCCCTAAATCCAGACCACCTCTGGGAAGCTCAACAGATTAAAAGAGATGTTCATAAAACAAAAGTAATTCCATGTATATTATACGCTGCACAACACCAGAGGGCCACATTCCATGTACTCCCCCAAATGGGGAAAAAAAAAAAAAAAATCAAGCCGTTTATTACATCACTCTTTTCCTTAAAGAATTTTTTAAAAATTTGAAACTCCATGATCTTAATGACATATACTTGTTCTTTTTGACATATACTTAAATTAGAGATCTGAATGTTAGATCAAAGTCTAGGATAGCTGCAGAGAAGATGATGAATCCAATCAAGAGCAAATTATAGGAATAAAAAGAGCTGGCACAAACTTCCTTTTGTGTTTTAGAAAAACTGACCCTTGTCAACCATCACCAGAGTAATTTTTAAAAAATAAATGCTAATAGGCCCGGCGCATGTAGCTCAGTGGCTAGGGCGCCAGCCACATACACCAAAGCTGGTGGGTTCGAATCCAGCCTGGGCCTGCCAAACAACAATGACAACTACAACAAAAAAATAGCCGGGCATTGTGGTGGGCGCCTGTAGTCCCAGCTACTTGGGAAGCTGAGGCAAGAGAATTGCTTAAGCCCAAGAATTGGAGGTTGCTGTGAACTGTGATGCCACGGCACTCTACCAAGGGTAACACTCTGTCTCACAAAAAATAAAAAATAAAATAAAATAAATGCTAATAAATAAAAAGCATATTATATTCTTAAAATAATCCAAAATTCAAAAAGAGGTTAACTTTCATACATCTTTTAGGATAAATGGTAATATTTAAGCAGTTGTTTGAAAACTTATAGGAGTAATCACTGAGACTCAGCTACTCTCACAATGGCTAAAAATAAATACAAAAACCATTCAAGAATGACAACAAATACAGTCTTTATTCTCTATGGTACAAAAAACCAATCACAAGCCCATCTGTGTAAGACCTAGCTAATAAGAACATTATTTGAGAGGGGTACAAAGAGAAGGCTATATTGCCAAAGGGGAAAAGTCATTTATTAAACTGTGACAAGCTTTTATATGTTTGCATTATCACTGACCAACTGTTTAGTTCTCTAGCCTGTACACCTGCCACCTCTATGCAAAGCTGTTACCACAGCTGACCTGGTTTAGGGCCCACTTCTAGCACACCAGCACCCTCTTCTGACACTTTTGCAGTACTGCATGCACTCAAGTTACTGAAGTGAAACACTCTAATGAATTTTCTAGATAATTTTACATTTCCTGAAGAAACTTAAGCTTAATAAAAACAGGAGAAATATGATCCAAATTAAATTTATTTCACTGAAAAATAAAACCAACTATGTTCTCTTAACAACATCTTAAAGGTTTACCTGATTTTATTGTAAGAGTTTTAATAATGAAAACAGATAATATATCATACAGAGACCTCACTATGTGCCAGGATTTAGGCATGAATACACTGGTTTAATTCAAACAACAATATTATGAGTCAAGCATTACTTTTCCCTTCGTCTGACAATGTGAACATCCAGGCATAATGAAGTTTAATACACACCCTGAGTCATACACCTGGCAGTAAATAGTACAGCTGGTGTCAAAACTCAGTAAATATGCCTCTAGAGCCAGAGCCTGAACAACTACCACATCTAGTGAGTTTAGACCCATCTAGTGAGAATGGAGCAGATAGCATGACAAAATGAAACAAAATTAAAATATAAAAACGGATCCAATTATAAGAGGGACTCTACCTAACAAATGCAAACATGTAACCTATTTATTTGTACCCTCATTTTAACCTGAAATTAAAAAAAAAAAACACAAAAACTGTAAGTTACAATAAAAATGACAAATATGTCATTAACATCTCTCGTTTTCAACAAAGCCCCAACTGTACAAATAAAAATATGACATAAAACTGTTTTGGTGCCTTCCCCATTCCTCCTCACTTCAAGATTCTAGTCTTCTAGGAATATGATATTTGTCTTTCTTTTTCCTCCTCATTCCTTTCTTCCATCAAACTATGCTCTTGTTTATCTACTGTTTCTTTAAAAGAAAAAAAAAAACTAATCTGTATCATAAGTATTATTATTCTTCTATAAAGCAGAACTACTTACCTATTCCTATCTAAATTACCTGTTTCACTGAGACCTGCAAGAAATGTTTATATTAAGATAACAAATCCAAATAGCATCATTGATTCCTTTTCTCTGATCACTGAAAATAAGATAGATGAGAATCTGTCTGGGATTATTTAGCATATTCCTACCTGAAGTCACAACCAACAGACTAGATAATCTTCTAAGATTTATAAAAATACTAATTTTATTTTCAAGCTGAATATGAACACATTGTCTAAATAATCTGTGGTTCACAGCTACATCTCTCTAGACCTTTTATAGATTATATATGTTTGCATAAGTTAGTAATATCAAAAATTAAGAATATTTAAATGTTATTTAAACACGGAGAAACTAAGCTCATTGTTGTTCATAACTAAAAAATTTACCATGGGAGGAATTACAACTTCTAAGTAAATGTTTTTACAAAATTGCCCTTTCATTTTAGATGTTAGTTTAGAGGTATTCTTTTAAGTACAGACTTGGTGAAAGTTTAAAGTATTAAAAAATACATAGACTGTACCAGTTTAATTTGTTAGATCTAAGAACTACTAAAATAAGACCGTTATATTTTAGTACAAATAACTGATCACATTGCTAAAACATTAATAATAACATTATTCATATTTTCCCTCTCTAAACTTAACAAAAACAGAACAGGTATTACTTAGTAATAACTGCCAAGGAATCAACTCCCCACAAAACCCAGAATTCTTTTCACCTCAGTCTGCAGGATGGCAGCCCTTTGCTCCTTAGCAGTCAGCGACTCCTTCAGCACTTCGATGTGTTGCTTACTGTCTGAGAACTGGTTCGTGAGTGTTTCTAGCTTTGTCTGTAGGGCTAACAGTTCTGTGTCCTTCCTGGACAGCTCCTGTTTCACTTGGCCAATCTAGAAAAGAAAATAAAACACTGTAAGAAAAAAAAATGAAACAACTACCTTCAACCTGGATCTTTGACAGATCTGAGTCATAAGATAAGAAACTAAATGCAGCATTAATTGTGTGATAGCATATATTAATATTTCTGCACTGTCCAATCTTAGATACCCCACCTCACCATCCCCCCACCCTGCAAAAAATTAAGTTTATTTATTGTGTCTTCCAAATATTCTCTGAAACCCCTTAGAAAGAGAATGAAGAAAAAGGAAATTCCAATTCAAAAAAGATGACTATAAGACAGCAGTAAGCAACTAAGCAGCACTGTGTTGATAAAAGTTTTCATTTTGTAAGTCAGACCTCTTCAGAACATGATAGAATGTAGGATTAATGTAGATACAACACAGAAGGAAAAAAAGAAACCCCCTAGTACTACTATTAAAAGTAAATTCAAAAGCTATTGATACTGTGTTTTTTCATTAAGTTATATTTTCCATTCTCAAAGAAAAGTCTACATAAAATCCTTATCTTAAAAAGCTACTTTTAATGTTATGCATATGGTACTTTTAAAAATCCTATAAATTTTGGGCGGCACCTGTAGCTCAGTCGGTAAGATGCTGGCCCCATAAACCGAGGGTGGCGGGTTCAAACCCGGCCCCGGCCGAAGTGCAACAAAAAAATAGCCGGGTGTTGTGGCGGGCACCTGTAGTCCCAGCTACTTGGGAGGCTGAGGCAAGAGAATCACTTAAGCCCAGGAGTTGGAGGTTGCTGTGAGCTATGTGATGCCATGGCACTCTACCTAGGGCCATAAAGTGAAACTCTGTCTCTACAAAAAAAAAAAAAAAAAATCCTATAATTTTTATAAGTTATGTGCACTGGATTTAAAAAAAGATTCCACCGGGCGGCGCCTGTGGCTCAGTGAGTAGGGCGCTGGCCCCATATGCCGAGGGTGGCGGGTTCGGACCCAGCCCCAGCCAAACTGCAACAAAAAAAATAACCGGGCGTTGTGGCGGGCGCCTGTAGTCCCAGCTGCTCGGGAGGCTGAGGCAAGAGAATCGCGTAAGCCCAGGAGTTGGAGGTTGCTGTGAGCTGTGTGATGCCACGGCACTCTACCAAGGGCGGTACAGTAAGACTTTGTCTCTACAAAAAAAAAAAAAAAGATTCCACCTACAAAGTTCTATCACCTATAACATTCATACTAACTACATGGGTAAAAGCATGTGACCTAAACAAAAACTGCATAAAATTTCATTCTGTAATAACCTACATGTGTAATTTTAAGTTCATTACTCTAAAAGAATAATCTATAAATCAATAGGTGCAATTCATCCTCCCAAAATGTCTCTTACTACAGAAACTGTTTTCATTCAAATATCTCCTTCACACTCCTATTGTTTCTAATAATTTTTAAAATAGTCTTTTACTCTAAATGTAAGCCAAATACATGAAATCAGACCTGCTTTTATATTATGTCTACCACCTAGCAAGGAACTGAAGGATAAATTATTTTTTTTACTATTTTTTTTGTAATCTTTTTTTATTGTTAAATCATAGCTGTGTACATTAGTGCAATCAAAGGGTACAATGTGCTGGTTTCATATACCATCTGAAATATTCTCATCAAACTGTTCAACGTAGCCTTCATGGCATTTTCTTAGTTACTGTATGTAGACATTTGTATTCTACCTTTAGTAAGTTTCGCCTGTACCCATTCTAAGATGCACAATAGGTGTGGCCCTACCCCTACCCTCCTTCCACCTTAACCTCCCCCCTCCCTTCCCCTTCCTTGGACCTTTCCTCATAGTCTTGTGCTATAGTTGGGTTATAGCCTTCGTGTTTAAGTTATAATTTAGCTTCAAGTAGGGCTGAGTACATTGGATATTTTTTCTTCCATTCCTGAGATACTTTGCTAAGAAGAATATGTTCCAGCTCCATCCATGTAAACATGAAAGAGGTAAAGTCTCCATCTTTCTTGAAGGCTGCAAAATATTCCATGGTATACATGTACCACAATTTGCTAGTCCATTCGTGGGTTGATGGGCACTTGGGCTTCTTCCATGACTTAGCGATTATGAATTGGGCTGCAATAAACATTCTGGTACAGATATCCTTGTTATATTGTGATTTTGGGGCTTCTGGGTATAAACCTAGTAAAGGAATTAAAGGATCAAATGGCAGGTCTATTTTTAGGTCTGTAAGTATTCTCCAAACATCCTTCCAGAAGGAACGTATTAGTGTGCATTCCCACCAGCAGTGTAGAAGTGTGCCCTTTTCTACATATCCATGACAACATCTCTGGTTTTGGGATTTTGTTATGTGGGCTACTCTTACTGGGGTTAGGTGATATCTCAAAGTAGGTTTGATTTGCATTTCTCTGATGATTAAGGATGATGAGCTTTTTTTCATGTGTTTGTAGATTGTGTGTGCATCTGTCTTGTTTAGAGAAGTTTCTCTTCAAGTCCCTTGCCCACCCTGAGATCGGAGCACGTGTTCTTTTCTTGCTAATGCGTTTGAGTTCTCTGTGGATTCTGGTTATTAGACCTTTATTGGAGGTATAACCTGCAAATATTTTCTCCCATTCTGAGAGCTGTTTGCTTGCTTTACTTACTAAGTTCTTGGCTGTGCAGAAGCTTTCTAGTTTGATCAGGTCCCAGTAGGGTATTTTTGTTTTTCTTTTTTTTTTTTATTAAATCATAGCTGTGTACATTGATATCATGGGGCATCATTCACTAGCTTCACAGACCGTTTGACACACTTTCATCACACTGATTAACATAGCCTTCCTGGCATTCTCTCAGTCACTGTGCCAAGACACTTACATTCCACATTTACCAAGCTTCACATATACCCTTGTAAAATGCACCGCTGGTGTAATCCCACCAATCCCCAGTAATGTATTTTTGATAGTGCTTCAATTGCCTGGGGAGTCCTCCTCATAAAATATTTATGCAGGCCGATTCCTTCAAGAGTTTTCCCTGCACTTTCTTCAAGTATTTTTTATAGTTTCATGTCTTAAGCTTAAATCTTTTATCCAGTGAGAGTCTATCTTAGTTAATGGTGAAAGGTGTGGGTCCAGTTTCAGTCTTTTACAGATTGCCAGCCAGTTCACCCAGCACCATTTGTTAAATAGGGAATCTTTTCCCCACTGAATGTTTTTAATTGGCTTGTCAAAGATCAAATAACGGTAAGTACCTGGATTAATCTCTTGGTTCTCTATTCTGTTCCAGACATCTACTTCTCTGTTTGTGTGCCAATATCATGCTGTTTTGATCACTATCGATTTATAGTACAGTCTCAGGTCTGGTAGCATGATTCCTCCTGCTGTGTTTTTATTGCTGAGTAATGTTTTGGCTATTCGAGGTTTTTTCTGATTCCATATAAAACGAAGTATTATTTTTTCAAGATCTTTAAAATATGACAATGGAGCTTTAATAGGAATTGCATTAAAATTATATATTGCTTTGGGTAGAACAGACATTTTAACAATGTCGATTCTTCCCAGCCATGAGCATGGTATGTTTTTCCATTTAACATCTTCAGCTATTTCTTTTCTTAAAGTTTCATACTTCTCCTTGTAGAGATCTTTCATGTCCTTGGTTAGGTATACTCCCAAATATTTCATATTCTTTGGCACTACTGTGAAAGGAATAGAGTCCTTGACTGTTCTTTCAGCTTGGTTATTGTTGGTATATATAAAGGCTGCAGATTTATGGGTGTTGACTTTGTAGCCTGAGACATTACTGTATTCCTTGATCACTTCTAAAAGTTTTGTAGTAGAATCCCTACTGTTTTCCAGATATACGATCATATCTGCAAAGACTGAAAGTTTGATCTCTTCTGACCCTATGTGGAGACCCTGATCGCCTTTTCTTCCCAAATGGCAATGGCTAAAACATCCATTACAATGTTAAAGAGCAATGGAGACAATGGGCAACCTTGCCTGATTCCTGACCTAAGTGTAAATGATTTCAATTTAACTCGATTCAATACGATATTGGCTGTGGGTTTGCAGTAGATAGCCTCTATCAGTTTAAGAAATGGCCCTTCTATACCAATTTTCTTAAGTGTTCTGATCATGAAGGGATGCTGGATATTATCAAAAGCTTTTTCTGCATCAATTGAAAGAATCATATGGTCCTTATTTTTTAGTTTGTTTATGTGCTGAATTACATTTATAGATTTACGTATATTGAACCAGCCTTGAGACCCTGGGATAAATCCCACTTGGTCATGGTGTATAATTTTTTTGATGTGTTGTTGGATTCTGTTTGTTAGGATCTTATTGAGTATTTGTGCATCAATATTCATTAGTGATATTGGTCTATAATTTTCTTTTCTTGTTGGGTCTTTCCCTGGTTTGGGGATCAAAGTGATGTTTGCTTCATAGAATGTGTTGGGTAATATTCCTTCTTTTTCTATATTTTGGAAGAGGTTTAGTAATATAGGTACCAGTTCTTCTTTAAAGGTTTGGTAGAATTCTGACATAAAGCCATCTGGTCCTGGGCTTTTCTTTTTAGGGAGATTTTGTATAGTTGATGCTATTTCAGAATTTGATATAGGCCTGTTCAACATTTCCACTTCATTCTGGCTAAGTCTTGGTACGTGGCGTACTTCCAGGTATTGGTCGATTTCTTTCAGATTTTCATATTTCTGAGAGTAGAGTTTCTTGTAATATTCAAGAATGTTAAGAATTTTTTGAATTTCTGAGGGGTCTGTTGTTATTTCATCGTTACCCTGATTGATGAAATTAGAGATTTTACTCTTTTTTTCCTGATTAGGTTGGCCAAAGGTTTATCTATTTTATTGATCTTTTCAAAAAACCAACTTTTGGATTTATTGATCTGTTGTATAATTCTTTTGTTTTCAATTTCATTTAATTCTGCTCTGATTTTGGTTATTTCTTTTCTTCTGCTGGTTTTGGGGTTGGAATGTTCTTCCTTCTTCAGTTTGAGATGTCCCATTAAGTTATTAAAGTCCTCTTTTTCCGTTTTCTTGAGGAAGGCTTGCAGTGCTATAAATTTCCCTCTTAGGACTGCCTTTGCAATATCTTAGAGGTTCTGGTAATTCGTGTCTTGATTGTTGTTTTGTTCCAAAAATTTGGTGATTTCCTTCTTGATCTCGTCTATAACCCATCTATCCTTCAGCATAAGGTTGTTTAGCTTCCATGTTTTTGTATGGGTATGCAGGTTCCTGTTAATAATTATTGAGTTGAACTTTTATTCCATGATGGTCTGAGAAGATGCAAGGAATAATTTCTATTTTTTTAAATTTGCTGAGGTTAGATTTGTGGCCTAGGATGTGGTCGATTTTGGAGTATGTTCTGTGGGCTGATCAGAAGAATATGTATTCAGTTTTGTTGGGATGAAATGTTCTGTAGATGTCAGTTAAGTCCAGATGTTAAATGGTTAAGTTTAAATCTAAAATTTCTTTGCTTAGCTTCTTTTTGGAGGATCTACCCAGCCCTGCTAAAGGGGTGTTAAAATCTCCAACTACTATGGAACTGGAGGAAATCGAGTTGCTCATGTCTGTTAGAGTTTCTCTTATAAATTGAGGTGCGTTCTGGTTGGGTGCATAAATATTAATAATTGAGATCTCATCATATTGAGTATTCCCTTTAACAAATACAAAGTGTCCATCCTTATCCTTCCTCATTTCAGTTGGTTTAAAGCCTATTGCGTCTGCGAATAGGATTGCAACGCCTTCTTTTTTCTGCTTTCCATTCACCTGGAGTATAGATGACCATCCCTTCACCTTGAGTCTAAATTTGTCTTTTAATGTAAGATGCGATTCTTGTATGCAGCAGATATCTGGCTTGAGTTTTTGTAGCCATTCAGCCAATCTGTGCCTCTTTAGAGGACAATTTAAACCAACCATTCACATTAATTGAGAATATTGATAAGCCTTTCGAGAGTCTGGTGGACATTTTTAATCCTTTTGCGACTGTGGAAGTTGGAATTTGATCAAAATTTTCTGGGTGGGTTTACTTTTGTGGTGGAGGATTATGCTGGTCTTTATGGAGGATAGGTCTGAGAATATCCTGGAGAGTTGGTTTAGTTATGGCAAATTTCTTCAACATGTGAATGTCCTTGAAGTATTTAATTTCTCCGTCATAAATGAAGCTCAGTTTAGCTGGGTATAGGATCCTGGGTTGAAATTTATTTTGTTTTAGGAGATTAAAAGTCCATGACCATCCTCTTCTAGCTTGAAAGGTTTCAGCAGAGAGATCCGCAGTTATTCTAATATTCTTGCCCTTGTAGGTGATGGTTTTCTTTCGTCTGGCTGCTTTCAGAATTTTTCCTTCATATTAACTTTAGTGAAATTGATTATGATGTGTCTAGGGGATCTCTTATTTGGGTTCAGTTGTGCTGGAGTTCTGAAACTGTCTGCTATCTGAATTTTCAGAATCTCTTGGCATATCTGGAAAGTTCTCCTTCATAATCTCATGGAGAAGAGACTCTGTGCCTTGTGAAGCCACTTCGTCGCTTTCGGATCCCTATAAGACGAATATTAGTTTTCTTTGAATTATCCCAGAGCTCTCTGAGAGAGTGATCTATTTTTGCCCTCCATTTCTCTTCCTCTTTGAGAGTTTGGAAGCATTCGGAAAGCTTTGTCTTCAATGTCCGAAATCCTTTCTTCTGCTTGCTCCATTCTGTTACTGAGGGATACCACTGTGTTTCTCAAATCTTTGAGGGCTGCAACTTCTTGTCTCAATGTGTCAAAATCTTTGGTCATTTGGTATTTGAATTCGTTGAATTCTTGAGATATCTTTTGGGTTACTGCTTGGAATTCTAATTCGATCTTATTTGCTATCCAGATTCTGAATTCGATTTCTGACATCTCAGCTATTTATTTGTGCATGGGATCTTGTGCTGCGTCTGCCCCATTGATCCTTGGGGGAATTGATCTACTCTGATTATTCATATTGCCAGAGGTTTTCTGTTGATTTCACCTCATGATTGTTTTTCACTGTTGCCTCTGGCCATCCTCAGAGTTGGGGAGGTGTCTCTCCAAGATTAGACCCCAGTGGGATCACTCTATTGTTGCTGGATCTTTACAGGGAGTTACCCTGTGTAGTTCCTCTGGGGCTGCCCTAGCCAGGGAGTTCTGGTTGTGGAAACAGCTCTGGAGTGTGACAAAGGGCGGATCTAGCAAAAGGTTGGGAGATAATGCACACAGTTCTGGGAGTGCCTGGCGCCCAGTGACTTTGGCACAGAGAGCCCAAGGCTCCAGCAGTCTCTGGCCAGGAGAAGGGCTCTGCACAGAGGCAGAGAGGGTTGTGGAGGGCACGTGGCTACCAGAGTCCCTGGCCAGACGAGTGGGCCAGTGTGGAGGCAGGGAGGGTACAAGAGGGAGGACGCAGGGTTGCGCGGCTCCCGCAGTTGCTGGTCAGGGAATGCGGAGGCCCGGCGGGCGCGGGTCAGGGGTCAGGGGCCACGGCGCAATTCTTATGGAGGTCCGGGTGGCACCAAGCCCAGGAGTTTGAGGTTGCTATGAGCTGTGACGCCACAGCACTCTACCCAGGGCAACAGCCTAAGGCTCCAGTGTGCCAAAACCTGTCTCACTCTGCCCCTGAGGGTTAAGGCTGTAAGGCAGCTCAGTCCCCGCCTTTAGGCTGCTCAGTCACTAGGTTACTAGCTCCCGCCTGATCCTTGCTCTGCGACCCTGAGGGCAGAGCTTGCTGGGGCAGTTCTCTCACAATGGCTCCCTGCGACCCACAGCCAAACACTATTAGCTCCGTCCTGCTCAGCGGCTCAGTCTGGGGCCCTAGACAATGCCCAAAGTTCTCCGCACTCCTGCTCAAGCTCTCCCCAAGGCAGTTCAAGTGAAGTCCAAGAACACGGGAACAGTTCACAGGTAAGGCCTTTCTGGTTTGCAGTCTCACTGCTGCTTGTACTTACGGCTGCCGGTGGGATTAGGTCGATAGAACACATGCAACCACTTGCCAGTTTCCCATTGTTTTTGTTCTCCTCTTGGGGTCCAGAAGTCTCTTTCTGACTCCCTGTATCCTCAAAGGGATGATTATAGGCAGATCCCACCAGCCAGAGATGCCTGAAGTCTTATCCCCTTAGACTCACCACCATCTTGCTCCATCCCTCTAATTATTTTAAGTATAAATTTGACAAGACTAATTTCAGCATCACTGATGAAAAAGAGTACTTTATTTTTTAAAAAACTGAACGTACCAAAGTATTTTAATTGTAATCATCTTAAGTATAAGGGATAGAGCTTTGAGAACAATTTCCCATGAAGAAATAAATTTTACTTTAATTAAAATTAACTTTTAAGTAACACCAAAAATAAATTTCTAATTCAGTATTCTGTTTCAACAAAAAGCATAAGCATTTTTCTCATATGCATGAAATCTCTTACTTACGGATATAGTAATTTATTCATTTAACAAATATTTCTGTATGTTTACTGTTTATAAAGTACTTGAAAATACTAAGAATACTAATCTGTGGAGGACAATTGCTAAGTACCAGCTATTTTCATCCTGTAAAACAGATATGTGCCCAGAAGTGACCACATACTGTAATGTCTTTCCTGATATCCCTTTACCAATAAAAAATGCATATCAGTATTATTCTGCCCATAACCACAGATTGTACTGAAAACACTTCTGTTGTCTGAATGAATATTCAGGAGAAATGTTCAAAATGGTGCCACTTTCTCTGCTAAAGAAATATGGCTTAAAGATCATTCAAATTTCCAGCTATCTCCAATCATAATCAAAAAATAAATACATGTTTCTTCTACATCATCTACATTATTAAATAAGCTTCAAATAATGCTATATTGGCAAAGACTGAGAAAGGAAGAAAAAATTTTAAATGAAAAGCAGAGTTCAAAGCATATATTTTACTTAAAGACTGAGACGGGGAAAGAAAATTATAAATGGGAAGCAGATATAATACAAAGCTTAAGAGTAAACAGTTTAGCAGTCAATCACATAGGGTAAGCTAGCTATGTGTCCCTGAGTAATTACTTTACCTCTCTAA
This sequence comes from Nycticebus coucang, assembly GCF_027406575.1. Classification (NCBI taxonomy): domain Eukaryota; kingdom Metazoa; phylum Chordata; class Mammalia; order Primates; family Lorisidae; genus Nycticebus; species Nycticebus coucang. The sequence continues at coordinate 58,906,747 of NC_069791.1, read as the reverse complement.
GCTTTAGTTTCCTAAGTGGTATTATGGAGAAATTATACCAGTGGCAGATTCATAGTAAACACACTTACCCTGTTGTCTGACATAACACAGACATGAATAATACACAGCAGTAACTATGAAAAAAAGGAAGTTGTACATCAACTTCTCTAAACAATACATGTCTCCCATAAACTGAATTAAACCCTTTCATCAAAATATTTCATTTTTTTACCTACACTATAAAGTGGACCATAAACATACCAATTACCCATAACTTTGGGGTCTTTTAAATAGTGCATTCCAGTCTTAGCTCACAATTATTTTGTGAAGCAGTTTTTTCTGACACTTTGACAAATGTGCAGACAGCCTAACATAGAGTCATATAGTTTCTAGAATAAGAATGCTGTTGTAAAATCAAACCCTGCCTCTTACTAGCTCTGTTTTCCTAGGCACCATTCTGTTACTTTGATTTCCTTACTATAATTTGGAGTTGATAATATACCTAACTTAGCAGGTTTAAAATGCTTATAATAAGTACACAAATGTTGGCTATTTAATGGCCATTTCTCAGTAACCATGTGGGGTTGATTCCAGGACCCTCTTCAGATACCAAAATTCATGGATGCTCAAGTCCCTGATATAAAATGGTATAGTAACTGTATATAACCTACTCACATCATCCCATATATTTCAAATCATCTCTAGATTACTTATAATACTTGATACAGTACAAGTGCTAGCAAACAGTTGTTTAGGGAATTGTTTAAGGAATAATGACAAAGGGGAAAAGTTTATATGTGTTCAGTATAGACACAACCACTCTTCTTTTCCCCTTAAAATAAAAAACACTTGGTTGAATCCACAGATGTGGAACCCACAGATACGGAAGACCAACTGTATTTATTGCTTTATTATTATATTTTGAAATGGTAGTGTAAGTTCATCAGAAGATTTAGATACTTAATAATTTTAATTTATTAGATAACTCTTAAATACTTTCTATACATCTGTCCTAAAGAAAGTAACATTTGTGGCAAAATCATCTTCGGGGGGAGTTTAAAGATAATGTCAACATAAGAAGGTAAAGCACTTTATTCAAAAACTTCAAATTCAAATAAACTCTAGGCAATGGGATGAAAACATCTGCGTATTTTTGTACCTTAGATGAAAAAAAGACCACCATTCATATACATCAACAATCTAACAATAAGGTGCTGAGAAAAAACAAGCTTTGAAATACCATCCACAGAGTGACAAAGGCAACAATAAAGAACCAGGCACAGGGCTTCTAGAACACATGAAGGCTCACTGCACACAAAGTGACACATAGGTCAAACTGGTGAACAGGAGTCGGTTAAAGAGCAGAGCAGGCTGGTTAGTGCTAGCAATGGGCAGAGCTGCCAACCATAGAGAATGAAAGTGTAAGCCACCCAGAAGCCAGAGCTGGCAGGGTCCCACTGTGGGATCACTGCACACAAAGAGGTAAATCTTACGGCAAAGACCTCGGCCTGAAGACCAGCCGCTCTCTTTTTCAGCTCCTCCCCTTGAGCCTCTTTCGAACTTAGCTCCTCCTTCAGTTGCTCTACCTGTCACGACATTGTTATTCTTTTTCATTTATATGTCAGCTTAGGTCTTCTTATTATCTACTTTTGAACCAGAGCGGTAACTGGAAATAACAATAACTTATATAACACAATCAAATCTGTTCCCCTAATTCCTTCTTCAAAGAGCCACTGATGGTTTCTATATTTTGCAAGTTTTTTTATAAAACAGACTGAAATGTGCTAATGAACAAATGAAAAGCATAAATACAGATTTCATACTGCAGTACATTTTGTTCTCAAATTAGGATGAAAATCCAAACTAACAGAAAGTTGGATATGTGCATTTTTAAGTTCTAAAATTAACAGGAAATTGGCAGAAATTAAAGTAGTAGAGGAATATTCCATAAATTTATATGCCACGGTATGGGTACCACAGCAAGAAGGCAAAAACTGGAGAGGGAGTTATGACTGTGTCATTACATTAAATAAATAATAATAGGGAAAACATTTATTTTCTGGCTAAAAGTTTACAATTACAATCATGATTTTTAATTAAACCATAATAAAACTGATAAATAACTGTAATAAACTAAATCCTCCAATTTGCTAAATATTTCATAGACTCAAACTAATTTTTGGATCCAAGGAAGGAATGTTGTGACTGACTTTGTAAACACAGCCTGCTAAGTCTCAGTGGTGTCTTACTGCACATATGCACAGACTGGTAAGTTTTAGCGGTATCTTACTATATATATGCTAAAGTGCACATGAGAAGCCATAAGCCTGAGGGCAAATGGATCATTCCCAAGGGATAAAGCAAAGGGTTTTCCTTTATGGAACTGTATTTGAAGGGGAAACAATTTTATTTAACCCATTTTGGAAAATGGGGTGGGAGGTGAATTCAGCCTCCTGGGGTTTTGACTTTTAAAATACTTCACAATAGATACAGAACTTGATGTCTCATTGTAGTGAGAGACACTCATCTGGTTAGACTTCTATTAAATGACCTCAAAATTACAGAGATATGAACAGCTAAACTGTGATAATACATATATAGTCTCCTATGAGCAATTCTCTCTTAGTAAAAATTTATAACTCTCTGATATCGGTAATTTTGACTAATTTGAGGAAAGTTCCATTTGAAAGAATGACACTGGAAGTATTCTTCCCAGAAGTCTGATAATACAGTGTAAGTGGATCTTTGTTATCACTAACGATGTAAAAAGTATGCATCAATTTTTCAGACCTCTCGTAAGAATTAACATATCACCCGTCATTACCTTGTTTTTCATAAATTTAGAATGGCTCCGATACACCTCCATTTGCTTCATTTCTTCCTCCCGTTCTTCAGTACTCAGTGCCCCATTTGATTTCAGCATCTGAATTTCCTCTTCCAGGTCTCGGAGTCCACGCTCCATAGAGGAAATTTTCGAATCCTGAGAACAATGGAAAATTTCAGGATTAACGTAGTCACAAAAACCCAGAGAAGATGAATAACATAATCTTTAAAGATATTAAATTTAATAAAAATAAACAAATATATAGAAAAATTGCTGCCTAGTGATTTACACTTTGCTTCTAAAACACATGCTTTACAGCTGTGTGGGTGGGAGAAAGAGGACTCATGCCTACAATGTCCCCTCTGTCTCCAGTCATGCATCTTTCAATTGAAGTTGAAATAATTAACTAAAGAAGTAGAGGCAAAAAAAAAAAAAAAGTAGAAGCAATGAAAAACTATAGTTTTCTTTGCACCAGACACTATAAATTTCTAGTTAAAAAAGCTTTTTCTAGTTCTAACACATATTGTATCATTTTACTTGGTGACCCCTAAAAGGCATATTTTTGCCCCAAAATGTGAGAAAGAGTAAGAGGGTTTCAGAAATTTATATAATAACATACATAGCTATATTTATAACAATAAAAACTATATAATGTCCTATTGCAGAAAAACAAATATTATTATTTTTATATTAGAAATATTATTTGCCATACTTCTCCATGCATTTAAAATAATTCATAATAATTTTTAAAAATCATTGTCCTTGTAAGTCATCATTATCACAAATATCACCTTCTAGCAGAACATTTTCCATATTCAATTACTTGATTTTGCTTGTCACAGTATCTAGTTTATCCCCACATTTCTTTAGATGTCACCAATTACTGCTATATGGAATGAATAGTTTTATGTATCTGTAGTTGCATATGCTTATTTACCTAAGAAACAGAGACTTTAAAGAGCATAAATTCAATACAGCTGTATTTTACTTGTTTTAGAGAAACCACCATTCCTTTGGGAAACCATTTTGAGATTGACTTCCTTTTCCACTTTCCCTCAAGGATTTCTTGATTGACCTTCCTTGCTATCTTAATTCCTAGAGAATGAAGATGAAAGAGTTTAAAGCAGCGGTTCTCAACCTGTGGGTCACGACCCCTCTTTAAAAATGAAAATACACTGCAGCATTAGGAAGGTTGAGAACCACTGGAGGATTCATTAAGAATAAAGTGTACCTGAGCCAGGCGTGATGGTTCACACCTGTTACCCTAGCACTCCAGGAGGCTGAGACAGGTGGATCATCTGAGCTCAGGAGTTTGAGATCAGCCTGAGCAAGAGCAAGACCCTGTCTCTATCAAAAACAGAATAGCTGGGCATTATGGCAGGCACCTATAGTCTCAGCTACTCAGGAGGCTGAGGGAAGAGAATCACTTAAGCCCAAGAGTATGAGGTTGCTGTGAGTTATGACACCATGGCATTCTACCCAGGGTGACAGAGTGAGACACTGTCTCATACAAACAAACAAATAAATAACTTTAAAAGAAAAGGTACAAGAGAAAGGGGGATGTACTCCTTTGTTTCACTCATCACATTATCTTTAGAAATACCACAACAAAAGTTTCCTTTTACAAATCAATTCAAATTAAACTTACATTTTGCTCAAAGTTAAATGTACCGAATTATTAATAATACCACCAGAGATATTCTACAACTTAACCAGGATTATGATATAGTTATTTAAAATCAGTGGGCTTTATGCCATCATTTACTGACCCATAAAGAGAAATACTTCAATTGTACTATCTGAAAATTTACTTATAAGATTGCTATAAATTTATCTGGAAATATCCCTTAAAAATGATTAAAATACTGGCTCGGTGCCCGTAGCACAGTTGTTATAGCGGCAGCCACATACATGGAAGCTGGCCAGTTCAAACCCAGCCAGAGTCTGTTAAACAATGACAGCAGCAATAAAAAATAGCCAGGTGTTGCGACGGGTGCTTGTTAGTCACAGCTACTTGGGAGGCTGAGGCAACAGAATTGCATAAGCCCAAGAGTTGGAGGTTGCTGTGAGCTGTGACACCACAGCACTCAATCCAGGGCGACAGCTTAAGACGCTATCTCAAAAAAAAAAAAAAGAATTAACTAAAATACTAAGCATGAGCATGTGACTGACCTGCACATGGAAGAACATGAAATACAGGCTCTCCTCTGACATTAGCCTGGGTGGTGATGAATGGAGACCAGCTGAATGGGTGAAGTAGGGATTCCCTTGTGAGGCTACACATCCCCCAATTAAGAATTCCAGCTCTCAGGCGGCGCCTGTGGCTCAAGGAGTAGGGCGCCAGTCCCATATGCCAGAGGTGGCAGGTTCAAACCTAGCCCCGGCCAAAAAAAAAAAAAAGAACTCCAGCTCTGCACATCACAAGGCAGCCTCTACCTGCACAGAGCATCTACAAACCTCCATCTACAAACCAAAAATATTATCCATCTTCTCCTCTACCCTCAACACAGACAGAGATAGCACTTGACAAATCAGCATCCCCACCACCAAATCATGCACCATAAAAGCTTCTCCCCAAAAAGGGATCTTGACCGCAGCTCCGAAAACCAGGAACCAGGCTCTGCCTGCCCAGGAAAAAAACATTCCAAGTTGCTCTCTGAAATCAGGCCAGAAATTATTGCTTGATACTCTCAACTAGTTCTAGCAACAACCCAATGGCACCAAAGGCTGAGTTTGAGGATAGTCATCCCAACTAGATTTCTTACTCATAAAATGTGTAATGACTAATTCTGTTCACCTTACTGCTCTGTACTTCTCCAACCTGGCTCTCCCCTCACTGATGAACCAACACCACTTGGCTTATTGAAATCTTCTGCTCCTCTGCACCCCCATATTCTCAATCATTTTTCAAAGATTATCTCCTATCTCAAGTAAAACCTGGCTTTCCCAGAGGATACAAATTCTGTGAACGCTCTCCAATGAAGGCCAGTAATCTTCCAGCATCACAAAGAAACATGGGGAAGGGGAGGAGTTCTGGTGCTTCGTTGCTGCCCCCCTTATAGAAAGCTCAACCTCCGGGGCGGCGCCTGTGGCTCAAAATGGTAGGGCGCCAGTCCCATATGCCAGAGGTGGCAGGTTCAAACCCAGCCCCAGCCAAAACCCACAAAAAAAAAAAAGAAAGCTCACACTCCCTTGCACTCTATCCTACTCACAAGCTTCCATCTAGGAACTTCTCAATCACTCCCACCCACTTTTTGAAGCCTTTGGCACCTAGCTCACAACTGCCACTCCTGCCATCATCTTGGGATTTCAAGGTCAGAATTCCTTGATGCCCTTAATTCCAATGGCTTCATCCTCCAGTCCTCTTCAGCTATCCAGTTTATAGGACTGTACTCTGGATCCCATCATCACTCAGGGCTCTTCTTCCAGGCCCATCATCCCCTCACTCTGATTTACCTCCAGTTCTTTAACCTCACTTCCCTAATATTTACATTTTCTCCCAACCTGTCAGTCCACCTGAATTATCCTTCTTCCATATCCAGGGTACTTTCCAGTACTGAACATCCAAACTTCCTGTCATCACCTTCGATTCATTTGCATCTCAATCATTCTGTTCTATCTACCCATCAAAACTCTAGCTTTATAGCAGTGCGTGGTCATTCTTTCCTGCTCCTCAACTGCTAAAGGAAAACAAAAAGAAGCAGAGAAAAGGAGGAGAAGAAAAAGAGGATGTGGGGCAGAGAAGGAGAGGATGGAAGGGGAGAAGATGGTAGAAGAAAAGGATAAGGAAAAAGAAGAGGAGAAAGAAAACTCCATCAACATGACAATTACTGGGCTCTTTCATTGTCTTTTAATCATCTTTTTTTCCTAATTCTCCCAAAGACATCATTCATACATCTCTCAAACTCATGCCACATTCTCAGCAACTCAGCTACACATATTTCAGTTAACTTCACCATAACATCTACATGAGCCCAGTGGGCCACCAGAATCTCTTTCTTCTTTGCAAAACAGTTCAAGGTTAACACAACTTAAAATAGATCCACTGCCAATTAATACTCTGACACTGCCCCATTCTGTTAAAAGATGAGTACAGAAATAACTTTGTGATTATGGGTACATTCATTCATATGTTTTATTCTTCAGTATCAACAGGGATAAGGAAATAACACATACAAATAAACTTGCGGTGAGTGTGAATAAAGTAAAATCATGCAATTAAACCATTATAAAGGCCTTTTCCAAGATTATATTCAAGATTACTAATTAACCACAAAGAACTCAGAATCCACTAATTTGGAATTTGCTTAGTAAATCCTTTCCCCAAGGAAAAAAGATGTACATAATATAAATAAAGCTTTAAGAGGAAATTATCCAAATTAAGAAAAGCACTTATTTAGTGCTTTAGTATTTAGATATTAATAACTAAATATTCTTGTGATATTAGCAGCAGCTAATAACTAAATATTCTTGTGATATTAGCAGCAGCAGCTAATGTGAATTGAATGTTTAATACACACCAGGCCCTATTGAAGTGTTATACATGTTTCAAGTAATTTAAACCTCAAAACAGCCCATTGGATGGGTATTACTATCACCATTTATCAGTAAGAAATTGAGGCATAAAGAGATTAGGTAACTTGCTTCATGACACACAAAAGTGAAGCCACATTTTGAATCAAGTAAGTTTAACTTAGAAAACAAGTTCTTTAATTACGATATTATATAGCTTAAAGATTTCTAACTATTTGTTAACTTAAAGCAGAGGTTTTCATGAAAACTGGGGGATCCTCTAGACACTTTCTCAAAGTGTATGTGGTCAAAACTATTTTCATAATAATACTATGATAGCACCTGATTTCTGCTGTGTTAAGCAAAGGTGGGCCAAACTGCCAGTACCTTAGCACACATCACGGCAATGGCAAAGAGCCAGACTAGTAGTCATACTCTTCAGGCACGTACAGTGAAAAAATATGAAAAATCGGAAATAAGAAAAGACTTTTTAAAAAACTGCTTCACTTAAGAATTCCTTGAGGAAGCAGTAAAAAGTTACTACTTTTCATAAATCTTAAATCTCTGTACAAATCTTTTTAACATTCTGTGTGACAAAACGGGATGGAACTAGGCATGAAGCACGTCTGGGAACAGTACTTGCATGTTGCTTTGAGATGCAAGATGAATCTGGCTCTAGTTCAGAAAATAGCAGAATAACTGACAAACTATAGTCACCCAGACTTGGTATTTGGCAGAAATTAATTCTCTTAAAAATGAAGTAAGCCTGCCACTTTAAGAGAGTAAAGGCATCTTGAGATTAAGAAGTTTGAAAATAGTTAATTTAAAAAAATTCTAGATAACCCTTTTTGGTCCAATTTGAATTGGGATCATTAAAAGGAAATGAAATTGAAATTATTTTAAGATGTCATTTTCATTAAGTCTTATTCCTATATTCAGTCTGCAAAATAAGTGAAATATTACTACATAATATTTTCTAAAACTCACACATTAAAGTGTTTAATCATTTACAAGTGTAAAGTGATTCCTAAGATTCTTTATTAGATTCTCACTTACCTTCATCTCAATAACAGTTTGCAGAGCTTTTGTTTTGGCAGAATCAGGGGCATTCTCAAATCTCCGATGCATCTCCTACAGAAGGAAAGCAAAAGGAGTGAGTTCCCTCCTCATTCTCATCTTTTTAAAAGGGAGGCAGGGACAGTAGTCACACGCAAAGATACCAATCCACCCTCGTGAGACACTCTGACCCCCTTCTGTGTGACCAACCTTTCCCCGTGGACCAGGGACTCCATGGACCGCACTCAGCCTACTTTAATCATGTACTCACAGAAGGGTCCCTGTCTCTGAACACCTACTTATTCAAAATTAGTCACACAGGTGAAACAACAATCTTCCACATGACTTCAAGACATAATCAGAGCTCCAAATGCTCCAAAGGGGGGATCAGAAATGCCTCCTTATTCAAAGGAGAAATAAAAGCCATCAACAATCAGTCTGCACTCCACAAAGCTATTGAAAGCATGTGTGCTGAAAACATCCTTTCCACAGAGGAACAACCACCTGGTTACCTATCATAGAAATCTCTCTCCAGTGGTAGAAAAAGATGAATGAGATTGTTGAGCAAGTTTCCTACATAGTTTAGGTTTAGATAATATCAGAAAAATAGAGCTGTTTTGGTTTTTTTTTTTTAAACCCAAAATCTAGTGAGTTCAGGATAGGAAAGGAAGAAGGAGATATTAGGATCTTCAGGGTTATCCTGAAGTTCCCAGACCACCTCTAGCAATGTCTTGTCAGATTCTATAAATGTCTGTGAGTAAATCCCTCAGCACTTCCAAAGTACCCTAGGGACCAGCTCTAGTGACCCCAGGGAATACGAAGATAAATATTTTCCATCTGAACAGTGCTTAAGCAAAATAAAAGAAATATATAATACAATACTTTAAACTTTTCACCTAATTTATTCATTGTTCCCTGATCAGGAAGCATCTCTTCTCATCCTCCCCTAATACCATGCTCCAGCCACACTGGACCCCTTGTTGCCCCTCGGATATGCTGGGCATGTTCCAGTTTTTGAAGACCTTTGCCCCAGCTGTTAGGTGAAGACTTCATCTCCTTATGGCTCTTCTGCATTATTAAGTTTATTAGTTGTGATAATAATAACAATTATAGTTACATAAGAAAATGTCCATATGTGTTAGAGATACATACTAAAGTCTGTAGGGGTAAAATGATGTCAGAAATTTGCTTTAAAGTCTTTGGCAAAGATCACCAAAGGATAGGCCAGGAAGATACCAAAATCCAGATACTCAATAACCTTGGGTCCACAATGTTCCTCATACAATAACAAATTACTAGACATACAAAAGCAGGAAAAAATGACTTATAACCTGGACACAAGTCATTCAATTAAAATAAAAATAGAAATTACGAAGATGATAGAATTATCATTCCAACCAATAAACTTTGAAGTATTTTAATTACAAGAGGAAAAAATGAAGAATTAAGGGGAAATTTGTAATTAAGAAATTTAAAGCATATTTTTAAAAGATAAAACAAAGCCACAATATTTAGGGTTGATACTTAGGAATGATATTAATATATAAAGCAATATCCATTATAGATCCCTAATATAATATTGGGGATGTAGATAGAGGATAAATATTAATCAAAAGCAAAAGCATGGCTACTGGCTCGGCACCCATAGCACAGTGGTTATGGCGCTGGCCACGTACACTGACGCTGTCAGGTTCAAACCCAGCCCAGGCCAGCTAAACAACAATGACAACTGCAACCAAAAAATAGCCAGGTGTTGTGGTGGGCACCTATAGCCAGCTACGTGGGAGGCTGAGGCAAGAGAATTGCTTAAGCCCAAGAGTTTGAGGTTGCTGTGAGCTGTGATGCCATTAAGCACTCTAGCAAGGGTGACACAGTGAGACTCTGTCTTAAAAAAAAAAAAAAGGCATGGCAACCATAAAATCTAGGATACTTTTAGAGGTTAGGGAAACAGTTCTGATAGGGATGCTGTACCTTGGAGGGCTTCTGGGTGGCTTATGAGTGGCTGTTAAAAGTTCTATTTCTAGACCTGAGTGGTGGTTACAAGGGTGCTTACTTTGTAATATACTAAACTACACCTCTATTTTACACTATCTTCTATAGCTGCATCAAAAATTTTTTAAATCTCTTAAATTCGCTTTTTCTTCCAGCTTAACACCTAACACATTAGTTTAGGCTACAACAATCTCTCACCTGCATTAAAACAACAAACTCATCAGCCTCCTCCCCACCTACAGTTTGTCCACATTGAATCTATTCTCCAAACTGTAAATAAGGTGCTCAACTGGGCACACAGGAAATATTTAATAACATTTCTTAAATATATAAGTATAAAATTTTTATCTTAAAGGCTTCTTAAATATATAAGTAAAAATTTTTATCTTAAAAGGCTTCTCCTTTTCCTCATTACCTAAATAGGTAGTTTCTAGATGCTTTAAGGTAAAACTATTATAATTTTTAAACTCAAGCAAGCATAAAGAAAACAGAAATCCATTTGAATAAAAAATCCTTCTCTGCATACAATAAGGAACTAAGATGTATTTTAAACCACTCATAGGAAGAAGACTTTCCTATTAAGACATTTTAAAATCGATGCCCATAACAAATATCCACCCAGAAGCCAACACATTAAAATTCCTTTTGAACACATCTTGCAGCACAGAGCAGATAAACTCCTCCTTCCCGCTAAACACATCAAGCCTCTGACTCATACACTGCTAATAAAGACAGGAAGCCTGGAAATAGAAATAAATGTACATACTATTCAAACAAGTGTAAGAATATGCTATTTGCTCACTTTATTTTGATCCTTTTGGCCTGAAAAATGTCATTCAAAAAAAGAAATTAAAGTAGAGAAAGAATATGGATCTTGTTATTCCGTCAATTGAGGTAGACAGTAGAAAATGTGTTCATTCTTTCTCATTCGTTTACTAAAGAACAGTATCTAACCTAGAGTTGGAAAACAAACAAGTTAGGAATAAAATTTCATAATTCTCCTTTTCTTCCATTGTCTTGTTTTAAAAGTAAGTAAACTTTTATTTAAACACCTAAGAGAAAGGAGCATTTGTAACTGAAAAGTAGTACTAATGTTTGAGATTTCTTCCCACCCAAATTGTAGAAGCTCCAAGTTGTTCATAAAGTCCCTCACAGATTCAATCCTCCATACAAGTTCCGGGTTTACTATACACACAACACAGAGGAGGCAGAAATAAAGGGGAGGGCAAATGAAAAGAACCCTCACTCCTTTTTCGGTACCTTAACCAATGTTCAGAGGCACTGTACTTAAACCCTTACCATCTCTTGTAATGGTATTACACTTAGAAAAAGTTATCTTGCAAAACAGAAACGAGGGACAAATGACACACAAAAGGGGGAGGAGGAATAACCTGAATAAATAAGATATGAATTAAAACAGCAACTCAAAGTATTACAAAAAAATAAGTTTTTCAAAAAGGTATGAGACTATTCTCATTTTTCCAAAATCACAATAGATGAAACTAACTAGGAACCTCTTTTTCTTTAGATCCTCCTATTCATTGTCTATTTTATCTGTTTTTTTCTCTATGTATCTGTTTATTTCTCAATCTTCTCTGCTTATACTTTTAAATCCCCAATAACGCTGATAGGCATTCATCAGATATGCTAGCTAGAGTCAGAATTCTTAGCCTAGAATCTATTTATTAGATTCTATTTATTAGCACTGTTAGCCTCGAACATTTCTGCAAACCCTAATATGATAACAGTTATACTCATAAGGCTTATTGACATGACAAAAATCTGGCAGACTGCAATAATGTTTTAAAACAATGTTATATTTTATTTACCACAAGAGCATCTACCTACATTTTTTTAAAAATAGGAGCATATATTGAAATACATTATTTAGTTGGCCCCTGGACAATGCTTCGTATGCATATGGACTGAAGATAAAAAAATTTGCATCCAACTTAGGTATTCTCTGCCAAAAAACCGAGAACCAAAGTTAGGGATCAAATTTTGGTATATAACACAATCACCCTGTAAAGTTGGTTGAAATTCCATATGCCCAGGCTCCAAGTACAAACCAACTCTTTCCTGTAATTCAGCATTTGTCCAGTAGATGTACTCAGTCTCCTATCAATCAAAGGAAAGGGACTAACTATAGCAAAACATACAACATCTAAGAGTAAGTGATCACCCAACAGTGTAATTTCAATTTTTTTGAATTGAAAAAACAGAAAATACAATGCCAAATTGAAATTCTCTTTTTCCTCTGTGGCTTTGTTGAGGGGGGGCAATTATTTACTTGCTATCTACAGAATCATATTGATATATAAAATGAAAAATAACAAATGTCACTAGATACAAATAAAATACTACATTAATGTTATCATATTCATCAAATTTAAGGGGCCACTGATTGTAAGACACCACAGTTTAATGTGCTAGAAAGATATGAGAGGAAATGCTTCCAAATGCATCATGATACATAGCTCTAGAGTTTTATTTCATACTGATTTCAAGACCTTTTGTTTTTTACATATTTATTTGTTTGTTTGTTTGTTTGTTTGTTTCTTGAGACAGAGTCTCACTCTGACACCCTGGATACAGTGCCACGGCATCAGGGCTCAAGCAAATCCTCTTGCGTTAGCTCCTGAGTAGCTGGGACTACAGCTACCTGCCACCATGCCTGGCTAGCTTTCTATTTTTAGTAGAGACAGGGTCTGGGTCTTGATCAGACTGGCCTGAACTCCTGAGCTCAGGTGATCCACCCACTTCAGCCTTTGAAACTGTTAACCTTCTTCATGAAATGACTTTGCCCAAATGCTCAGTCAGACTGGCTTCCTCTCTTTTTTCAGATCTCCATTTAAAGGGCATCTCCTCAAAGACACTTACCTGGTTTAAGAAATCTCCTTTCCCAACATAATTAACACTACAGTCAATTCATTTACTTCATCTCATAATTGTAAGTTTACTGTCTGCCATCATATTTTTAAGTTTTAGAAGGACACAGACTATGCTCTGTTATGAAAATGAATACCTAATGTCTATCCCAGGATCAAATACATACTAAAGGCTCAGTAAGTAACTGTTGAATACATGAGAAAGGAAATGCCATACCAAGTTCCATCTAGCATCTAATTGCTCTGGAAACAATCTTTATGTATTAGTCACAAAACTTTACCACAAGTTATTTTAACTTTGTTACATATATTTTCTAACATACTTAGGGATTTTTTGTTTGTTTGTTTAGTTCTTGCTAGAACTTAAAAAAAATGCTTAAAAAGCATTGGGCTTACATTTTCTTCTTGTGCTTTTATTTATTTATTTAAGACAAAGTCTCACTATGTCGCCCTAGGGAGAGTGCCGTGGCATTACAGCTCACAGCAACCTCAAACTCTTGGGCTTAAGCACTTCTCTTCCTCAGCCTCCCGAGCAGCTGGGACTACAGGTGCCTGCCAAAACGCCCGGCTATTTTTTCTTTGTTGTTTAGCTAGCCTGGGCCAGGCTTGAACCCGCCAGCCTTGGTGTATGTGGCTGGTGCCCTGCTCACTGAGCTATTGGTGCCAAGCCGTTTGTATTTTTTTTTTTTTAAGTAGCTCTTTATTTTGTCTGAAATTTAATTTAACAACATTAGTAACTATTCTCCAAATGAGCATGATCCCAAAGCATTCATCATATGCCTAACACTATATTATTTCTGAACTTAAATATTCTATTTCATTGATCTAGTTATGTGTTCCTGCACCAATGGATTTTCAATACATGTAACATGATCTGTGTAGTAAGTCTCCCCACATTGTCCCTCATGCAAATAAACTGCAAAATCATGTGGACACGTCTCAAAACTATTGTCACTGGTGGCTCAGCACCCCGTAGCACATGAACCGAGGCTGGCAGGTTCAATCCCAGCCTGGGCCAGCTAAACAACAATGACAACTGTAACAAAAATAGCCAGGCATTGTGGCGGGTGCCTGTAATCCCAGCTACTTGGGAGGCTGAGGAAAGAGACTAGCTTAAGCCCAAGAGTTAGAGGTTGCTCTGAGCTGTGATGCCACAGCACTCTACCGAGGGTGACATACCAAGACTCTGTCTCAAAAATAAATAAATAAAAATAAAAATAAATACTCTCACTGGAATTACATTAAGTGTTTAGATTTGGGGGAAAATAACTTTTGAGATGAGTTTTGTTTGTTTGTTTGTTTTCTTGAGGAAAAAATCTTAACTCTATTGCCCAGGCTGAAGTTGCCATGGTGTCAGCCTAGCTCACAGAAAACTCAAACACCTGGGTTCAATCAATCCTCCTGCCTCAGCCTCCCAAGTAGCTGGGACTATAGGTGCCTACCACAACACCTGGCTATGTTTTTCTGTGTTTAGTAGAGATGGGGTCTTGCTCTTATTCAGGCTGGTCTAGAACTCTTGAGCTCAAATGATCTTCCCCCTTTGGCCTCCCAAAGTACTAGGATTACAGGCACCATCTACTAGGACCGGCTTGAAGTGAGTTCTTGCTATGTTGTCCAGGCTGGTCTCAGCCTTCGATCCTCCTGCTTCAGCCTTCCAAGTAGCCCCAAGCATGAGCAACTGTGCCTGGCTAATACCTTTACATGGTGTTTTCATCTATACTATAATAAAAATTTAGCCTCAGTCTTTCTTTGCATTACTAATATTATTTATTCCATTTTCTTATCTAATTCCCCTAATTATTTTAAGAACAATTAAATACTAATGAGCACAACTATTTTTGAACCTTCCTAACTTTAATGGGAATGTCTAGTATGTCACCAGTAAGCACAAAACTGGCTAGTAGTTTGAAATGCATATTTATAATATACATTTATTGTACTATTATTTATTCATATTATGCTCTAAAAGTATCATTCAATTCTTATTTTATTAAGATTTTATGCCAGGCATGGTGGTTCACATGTATAATCCCAGCACTTTGGGAGGCTGAGGCAGGAGGATCACCTGAGCCAGGAGTTTGAGACCAGCCTGGGAAACACAGCAAGACCCAGCTCTAAAGAAAGGTTTGGGGGTTGATTGTCAAAATGTGTAACATTTCATCCAATGTCCTTGAGATAGCCATCAAATACCATGAGGTTCTCTTTTCCTTTTGCCTATTACAAATCATGAATGTGTATGATATACTGTGTCATCCTAGAATTCCTAGAATAATTCCTTTGGGTCATAAAATATTATCTTTTATTATAATTCTAATTCTATATGCTAGTCTTTTATTTATAATTTCTATATCTACACTTGTAAGTAAAACTGGTTTGGTGGTTTACTTTGTTTTTTAACCTTCATCAGGTTTTGGTACCCAGACGTTAACATTTGTGGGGAAAAAAGAACCTGAAAAGCTGTCCTTCTTTCTATAAGCTCCAGGCTTAAAATTAACTACCTGTGCCTACATTTCAACTTGTTCAACTAACATTTATTAAGTACCCATTATGTATTTGTTAGACACCGACAACATGAAAGATCAAAATTCTTTGTGTTCCCTTAAAACTCGTATGTTGAAATCCTAACCCATGTATTGAGGTATTAGAAGGTGGGGCCTTTAGGAGGTAATTCAATTATGAGGGGAGAGTCCTCATGACTAGGATTAGTGTCGTCACATGGACACTAATGGGTCCCTTATAAAAGGGACTCCAGAGAGCTGTCTAGGCCCCTCCCTACCATGTGAGAACACAGTAAAAAGACAGACATCTGTGAATCAGAAGGCAGGTCCTCACTGAATCTGCTCATACCTTGATCTTGGACCCCTACCCTCCAGAACCGTAAGAAACAAAAGCCCACTGTATAAACCACCCAGTCTATCGTATTTTTGTTAAAGCAGCCCAAAAGGACTAAAAGAGAACAAACATTCCCTTCGTGTGAAATATTAAGTGAACAGTCAAGAAACATATATGTAAGAATACTATAGTATGACTGGTTCCATCATGTACTAAACTACACAAGGAAAACATCACAGAAGAATTCAAATTGGAGCTAGGTCATATGGGTCAATGGGAGAAACAGAAAAGAGAAGAAGCATTCTAAACATTTTTTCTAAAACAATTATCATTTCTACTCACTCTTAAATAATTTTAAGCAGTGTGAATGTGTTTCCTGTAAGAGGACGCCATATTCCTAATGGAAACTTGTTGGTATGACTGCCAAGGACTAGCAGCTACTATATTTGACAAAGCAGACACAGAACATTTCCATCCTCACAGAAAGTTTTATTGAACAGTGGTGATGTACAGAATTCTACCACTGTTAAGAGAAAGGAAGAAACAGAAACAACGAAAACTATAAAATAACAAAAATGACTAGAAGCATATATATGACAAAAGGCAATAATTATCACTAGATAATAATAATGCCTTGAGTTTTAAGTTTTTGCTAATCTATCTTCTAATTTTTCTGATCTCCTACAATGGATTTCTATGTAATAAAATCATGCTTTTAATAAACAATGAAGCTCGGCACCCGTAGCTCAGTGGTTAGGGCACTAGCCACATGCAACAGGGCTGGTGGGGTTGAACCAGGCCCAAGCCTCCTAAACAACAATGATAACAACAACAACAAAATACCCAGGTGTTGTGGTGGGCGCCTATATTCCCAGCTACTTGGGAGGCTGAGGCAAGACAATCACTTAAGCCTAAGAGTTTGAGGTTGCTGGGAGCTGTGTAGCCATGGCCCACTACCAAGGACAACATAGTAAGATCCTGTCTCAAAAAATAAATAAATAAATAAATAACAATTAACTCCTTCAAAAATAAAAATGTCCTCACTGTAAATAAATATTTCAATTTTTTTTACAAAAGGAGAGATTATGTAACAGCTGCAAATTTAGAAGTGCTTTTTTTACTTCTATTCTGCTGCTTTGGGACTGTACTATTTTTTAAACCTCCTTCTTCACATTTCATTTTAAAAAGAATTACTCAGACTCCCACTAACACAGTTAGGGAATCTCTTCCTCCATCCAATATAAAGATTATCTGAAGCCTGGCCATAAATAGAAAAGCTGTTCTGTTAATTTTTTAACTCAATGTAAAATGAATTCTTCCTTTATGCCTTCTTTAAATGAAGAATTATCTAGAAAAGTAAACAATTATCAATATCACTAGAGTCAGCTGAAGCTTAAATTTCCTCTCTAAAACATAAATAACAGTGATTCTCTATATCATTCTTTCTAGCTATGCCTCCATGGCAGCAAATGATTTTTATCACGCATCTTCTATAGCAAGGCAACAGTTTCCATGGAAACCACAGGGCAAACATCCATTACTCCTGCCAAGGTCTTCATAAGCACATGTAAACTGAGATAACCACTTACTTTCTCCTATTAATATTTTAAAATTGAACAATAGCTACTCAGATTCTGGTTGTGTTGTGTTGTCTCTATGAACAAATCCAGAGATGAGTAAGAAACCAAAATAATTCTGCGCCCCTCTAACAAAAAAAGAGCCTTTAGAAATTAGAGGGTAAAAGAAGAAAAGACCCAGAAAGTTATTAAGCCAGCATACACACCAGAAGACGACGTTAACCCATACAAGAGACCAAATCAGAACAGAAATCAGTGACGCACTTAAATACAAAACTTGAAATACTTTTCCACTAGCACAGCAGAGCATATAAATTTATCTAGGCCAAGATGCTCGCTAATCAGAAAAAGAAAGAGACAATCAATAAATCACAACAATCAAAAAAGCAACCGCTCACCTCTCTCAACATACTGTTTTCTTTTTCCTTCTGCTCCAAAAGGCTTTCTAGATGGTGAACATGCATCTCGGCCTCTGCCAGACGTCTCGTTCTCTCATGGTCTTCCTCAGTAGCTTTAGCAGAAAGTCCTTTGCTCTGCAACATCTCCAGAAGCTTCTTGATGGATTCATCCCGAGCATTTAAGGTCTGCTTCTGAGTCTCAATACGAAGCTCCATTTCCTCCAGGGTCTTTCGAAGAAGGAACAGCTCTTT